>NC_072843.1:1373157-2044736 GCF_013085055.1 Fusarium oxysporum Fo47 | reverse complement strand
AACTCTTAATACTCCTTCTTAATAATATCTTTTTAATAAGGAAAAACAACCAAGGTCTAGCAGTTAAGTAATATATAATAAGTAAAATAGCAGCTAACTAGGCTATACCTTATTTATTATTACCTTCTTTATAAGAATAAGACTTATATAAGTCTTATATTAATTAAAGACTAATAATTACTAAAAAGATAAATCTTTTAAATAAGTCTTAGGTAAATAAATATTATAAAACTATTATAATAATATTTTTATATTAAATTAGCCTTTCTTATTATAAATAAACTTTTAATCTAATATATCTATTAGGAAATACTCTCCTTATAGTAATAATCTTATAAATATTATTATTAAGGTTAATTAATAACTATTAGCAGATATTATCTCTAATATTAAGATCTTAGTAGAAATATCTAATTATATCTTTTCTAATAAGCTTTTTAAGACTATTCTAGCTATTATACTAGCTATAGTTTCTCCTTTTTAGACTTTAATCTTATTAAGGTTATATATATAATTTATACTAATTAATAAGTTAATAATAACTTACTTAAGTCCCTTATAATAATCCCTTAGTTTCTCTTTTATAATAAACTTCTTCCATATAACTAAAATAAATTAGTATAGCTTTAATATAATACTATTATATTATTTAAAGAATTAATTTACCTAATCTTTCCCTAGATAACTTTTATAGCTATTTAATTTAGTAAGATACTAGGCATATTTATAAATTTCTATTTTTAATAATAGCTAGGAATACTTTTCCTATATTAATATAAGGCTAATAAGTTTTTATTTTAATTATAGTATTAGTAAGAGGTATTTTTAATATTATAAATGTATTAGGTATATATCACTAATCTAATCCCTTAAATTTAACCTTAGCATAGTCTCCTACTTAGCTGCACTGTAAACACCCCTTACAGAGGCCTTAGAAATCACTCTAGAAATTCTTAATTTATAATCTATAATAAATAAAGCTATTCTAAAAATTTATCCTTCTTTAATATATAATTAGTAAAACAAAATATATATATTATTAATAGCTACTATAATATTAAAACTATTACTAAATAGGCAGTATAAGGGGGTAGGCAAAGTAGTAGTAAGATATATTAGTTTACTTTTAGGTTAGAAGATAATTTTCTTAGTACTTTACTTTTATTTAATTCTAATAGAACTTTTGTAGAAGCTATTAAGTATTAATAAGGTATTTTAATAGTTTTTATATGTTTTTATTTTATAGATAGTTTTTCTATTTTATAAGATATTTCCTTTAGCTATTTATTTTATATATATTTCTAATAGCCTCTACTTTATAAACTTCTAGTCTTAAGACTTCTTATAGTTTATTACCTATTTTAACTTATATTATATTTATTTCTAATTTAAGTATTAAAATTTAAGAGATTAAATAAAACCTACCTTTTAATAATAAGTTTAAATTATAGTTAATTTCTAAGATTTTTTATAATACTTTATAAGATCTAATAAATTTATAATTTAATTTATAAATTAATTAGTTTATTTTAATATTTTTTATAGCTAGGTAGATTATATCTCCTTCGATAAAGGTTAGTCCTTTTTATTATTTTAGATTATAATAGTTCCTTTATATATTTTCTAATAAATTTAAGTTTTTCTTTTATTTCTTTATATAAGTTCTTAAGTTTAATACTTTAAAGTATAGCAGCTAGGTTAACAAATTCTTCTTATTATATATTATAATATATATCTAATATAATTATAAAATTAGTATAAGCTAATATAAGCTTTATACTTTTATTATATATAATATTATAAGTAAACTAGGCTATTAGTAATTTCTTAACTTAATTATTCTACTTATAGTTAATATAACATTATAAATATTATTTAAGTACTTAGTTTATTTATTTAATTTATTTATTAACTTATAAGTAAAATACTTATATAAGTTAGTAATTTAATCTATGTTATATTATAAGTAATTACTAAAATATTACTATAAATATAGGTCTTCTATTAGAAAGGATTTTTATAGGCAACCTATATATATTAATAATATATTAATAAAAAATATAAGAAAGTTCCTTAATATTTATTACCTTATTATAAAGTAAATAATATAACAATTTTATAAGTTAGTTAATTATAATTATAGTATTATTATAAAGATCTTACTTAAAGGTTTTTCTAGTAAAAGTAACTTAATTATAAAGTCTATTATAATTAAACTTTATAATTATTTTACTACTAGTAGTAATTATAGGTTTCTATAGGGTTTATATCTTTATATGTCTAGTTAAAACTACTACTTTTTTACTAATTTTATTAAATTTATTCTTATATATACGGTTAATTAATTATATACCTTATTATATATATTTAATTAGTAGAGGTTAATTTCACTTTTATTACCTAACTTATATAAAAGTTAACCTAATTCCTTTAATATATTCTAACTTTAATAGAATTTCTATAAAACCCTGCCTTTACTATATATTTATCTTAAAACTTTATATATAAACTCCTTATTCTTATATTCTTATAATTTAAGACTATAATTAGGCTAGTTTATATACTATTAATTTAGAAATAACTTCCCCTTAATAATAATAACCTATTTAAATATATTAAAAAGCTACTTTTTATATTTAATTAAGTTTAAACCTATAAAGATAATAAAAAAGGCTATTTAATCTAACTAAAGGTAATAACCTTCCCTTAGGCCTCTTTCTAAGTATTTAAGACCGAATAGCTTAAAGCTAACATAACTTAAATTAATTAAATTAATATAATACTTCTAATTTATATAACTAATTAATTAAATTAGGCTATAATCAAAAATAAATATCTTAATAAGGTTAAACTTATATCTTAATAAGAAGTTCTTTTTAATAATAATTATTATTATATAAATCTCTTTAAGTTTTTCTTTACTAATTTTTTTTTCCTTATTATTAGCCTTATATAAGGCTATTAAGCTCTTTTAACTTTTCTATAAAGGCTTAAATAATAAGACCCCTATAGCAGGCTATTATTATAGAATTTAAAATTAGATAAGATTTATCTGCCTTAATAATATAATTATTACTTTAACTAAGTAGTATTAATACTAGCTCTTGGCAGCTAGGTTAACCTTCTTTCTTTATCCTAGCTAAAGAAATACTATACCTAGTCTATTTACTATAAAGTATATTCTCTAAACTTTTAATTATACTTATTAATATTAATTATAACTACTAATATAATACTTATATATAATAGCCTATGGCCTAAATAGAGCTATTATATAACTAATTATAATCTTATTAATATAATTAAATTAATATTAAAGTAAGCTAAGGGCAAAGATTACTATATATTATATAAAATAGCTAAAGCTATTAGAATAAACTTCTCTTTAAAAAGCAGATTAAGCCTAGTTAGGATAGTTGTCTTTAAATATAGCCTAATTAGCTTAATTAGTTATATAGATCTAAATTACCTAGGTAATATAATATCTTTAACCTAGCTAGCTAGAAAGCTACTTAGGTTAAAGAAGCTAGAAGAAGCCATATAGTAAGGCTAGTCTCTTAAGGCAGAAAAAATAGCTTTCCTTACTGTATTTATAGGCCTAAACTTAGCCTAGTATAAAGAGTAGCTTAAGAATATAATTATTAAGGCTAAATAGGTACTTTATATCCTCCTTCTTATATAGAAGTAAAGATAAATATAAGGTAAAGGCAGGGTTTAAAGGAATTAGGTTAATTTTTATATAAATTAGTTAGTAAAAGTTAAATTAACCTAAAGTTATAACTTTATTAATTAAATATATATAGTAAGGTATATAACTAATTAACTTTATATATAAGAATAAATAAAGTAAAATTAGTAAAAAAGTAGTAGTTTAAATTAGGCTTTATTAATTATATCTAAGGTAGGCTTAATAGCTAGACTAAGGTTATAGCTAGTTATATAATAGGTATAATTATATAGCTATAGGCTATTTTATATAGGCATTAAGGTAATATATTTATTATATTATTAGTAAAAAGGGTTAAAAGCTAGGTTAAGAAACTTATTTTATAATAGATAGATTAGGCATACTATTATTTAAGTCCTTTAGGTAGGATAAAAAAAGAAGGATAACCTAATTACCTAAGAGCTAGTATTAATACTACCTAGTTAAGGTAGTAATTATACTATTAAGGTAAATAAACCTTATATAATCTTAGATTTTATAATAATAGCTTACTATAAGGATCTTATTATTTAAGTCTTTATAAAAAAGTTAAAAAGCTAAAGAGTCTTATATAAGGCTAATAGCAAGGGAAAAAAAAATATCTTTATATTTTTATTCTTATGTATAAATTATAATATTTAATAACCTTTTTAATATTTTTTTCTCTTATACTTATATCCTTATTCTTAGAGTTATTTTAGTATTTTCTTAGTTCCTTAGTATTTATATAAGATGTATAAATAAAGTTTATGAAAGAAGTTATATTCTTAATTTTATAGTATACTAATTGTATTAATACTTTTAGAGTATCTTAGGTTATATATTTTATAATAGTCCCAGTTTTTAATTTCTTTATATAATCCTTTAATGTAATTCTTAAAGATATAAAGCTAGAATTATTAGTTATTTAGCTTATCTTAGTATTTAATAGTTTAATATACGTATTTAATATATTCTTTTAATACCTTATTAGAAATATATAGTAGGTTATAGATAATAGGTATTTATTAATTTTTAATTCCTTCTTATTATTTTCCTTTTCTGTTTTATTTATATAGGGTTATTACTAGGATAAACCTTTCTTATTATTACTTTATAAGCTTATTTAAATAGGTTAGTTCTTTTTCTACTATATAGATTATTATTATTATTATTTCAATAGGTTAAATCAACTAGTATTTTCCCTTAAAGTTAATTTCTAGGAGTTACTTTTTAGTTTTAATAATTCTTATATTAAAGATAGGTCTTTAGCTAATAATATACTTATATATCTATTATTAGTTTTATTATACTAAAATTAAACTTATATAGGTATTTAATATAATATAATTATTATTAGTTTAGCTCTTATATAAATATAAAATAAGATATATTCTTATAATTAGTAAAGACCTTTATTATATATTTATTTCCTCTAAGGTAGTATTTAAATTCCTTAAAGTAGTTAATAATAACTAGGAATTCTTTATTATAAATAAGATAATTAAATTCTATTTTATATATCTTATAAGAATAAGAAGTAATAAGATATAATATATTATTATTACCTTAGTATCCTATTTATCTTCTTAAGGTAAAGTTAAAAGTATTAGTTTTAAGTTTAATTTACTAATTTAGGTTAAATATAATTACAATAAGTTTATTTATAATTACTACTTTAAGTTATTAAAAGTTTCTTATACCTTTTTATTTTATTAGAATTCTTTTTTTTTTTATAATCTTAATAAAAGAAATAATAATTTTATTAAAATCTTTAATAAATTAGTAATAGTAGTTAATAAATCCTAGGAAGGATTAAGTTTTTTTTACTAATATAGGTATTTTTTATTTAGTAATTATTATAATCTTTTATTTATTTATCTTAATTTTATTATATAAGACTTTATATCTTAATTAGGTTATTTAAGATTAATAAAAATAGCTTTTTGTAGATTTAATAAGTATATTAGTATCTTATAGTGCTTTTAAAACCTTATAGATATATTTTATATATTCTTTTTCTATATTAAAAAAGATATAAATATTATTTAGGTAGTAAACTATAAAGATATTAAGATACTTTTAAAGTATATTTATAATTATATATTAGGATATTATAGGAATATTAATTAATTTAAAAGGTATTATTAAATATTCAAATAGTTTATATTTTATTTAGAATGCTATTTTCTATTTATTACCTTCTTTAATTTAAATAAGATTATAAGTAGATTTATAATTAAAGGCTATAAATTATCTTTTATTAAATAGGTAATCCTTAAGTTTAATAATAAGTAGTAATAATATCTTATTTTTCTTAATAATCTTATTAAGCTATTAATAATTTATTATAAGTTTAAGTTTATTAAAGTTAGGTTTTAATATAAATATAATTAGGTATTTTACCAAGGATTTTAATAGTTTTATATATCCTTTTTATAGTATATTATTTACTTATTCTCTAAGTATATTAAGCTTATTAGAGATAAGTTATATAGGGAAGAATTAAAAAAAGTTTTATCTTATTATATAATTTTAATATTATAATCTATATATTAAGGCAACTTTATATTTAATTCCTCTAAAAATAATTTCTTATAAATATAATACTCTAGTAATATATTCCTAAGTTATTTATTACAATTCTTTATGATAATTTATTTTATTTATTTAATATCTTACTCTAATTATTTAAATTGACCTTTAAGAGTTATAATTATTATTAAATATATTTAATCTTATTTTTATAATATTTATATTTTATTCTTTTTAGAATAAGTAATACTTTATTACTCCTTTCTTTATTACTTTCTTTAATTAAAATTTAAAATCTTATATTATAGCTTAAATTATTTTTATTATCTAAATAGTAATCTTTATAGTTTACCTAGCTAGTTCTTTAGTTATATTATAAGTTATAATATAATAGCTATAGGTATCTAAGTATTAGATTATACTCCTATATTAGGATAATATTAAGGTTAATCCCTTAATTCTTTTTATTAATAAATACCTTAAGGTAATTAATCTCTTTAATAATTTTTCTATCTTTATAGAAGTAGGTTTTTCCTTATTTATTATATATTATATATAGGTTATTTATATATATCTATAATAATCTTAGTTTATTAATTAATATAAAAGAAGTAAGATTAATATTAGCTTTATTATCTATAAGTATACTTAATTATTTATCTTTAATTCTAACTTTTGATTCTAGGTAGGTTTATTAGTATTCTTTTATTACTATTCTTAAAGCTTTTTTAGGTAATTTAGCCTCTAATTTCCTACCTATTTATTACTTTATTATAGATAATATATATATTTTCCCTATAGGTAATGTATATTATATTTACTCTTAATGCAGTTAATATTATTAGGATATTTATTTTAAGTAGCTAGTTTTTATTAATAAATAGCTTTTATCTTTCTTATCTTATAATCTAGGATAATATTTACTTTTTCTTTTTTAATAAGAAATCTTTTTTTCTCCTCCTTAGTTTATTTTAATTATTCTTATAATTACTTTTTATTTAGTTATTAAAAAATATCTTATTTATCTTAAGATACTTCTTCTTCCTATGAAGTAATATCTTAATTAAGTTATTTTTAATACTCTTAATTTCTTATTATACTTTCTATTTTTAGTATATAATATATTTAGAGTTTTAAATATATATTAAAGTATATTTTTATATCTTAATATAAGCTTTTAATTTTATTTCTTAAGATCCTTTATTTAATAATTAAAATACTAATTTAATAATATTTAAAAGTTAAAATACTAATTTAATAATATATAAAGTAAAGCTAAAGGCCTTAAAGTAAGATAATAAAATAAAGTATTTATTTTAATATAATATAATATAAGGTATTATATATTATACTAAAAAATATAATAATCTTAATATTAAGTCTTAGTAAATTATATAACTACTGCCTTAAACCTTAAGATTTAATTAAATAAATAGTCTTAATTTATAAGTATAAAAAAGATATTTTTCTTATCCTTAGAAGGCTAAATACCCTTTTTATTATTACCTAACTAAGGTAATTATTATTAAGGCTTTAACCCTAAAGATTATATTAAAATAAGCTAAAAACCCTAACTTTTATTATAAAATAAGTTATTATATAATTATTATTAATAATAATTAACTTAGTTATAATTATTTAATTTTAGTAATTAATAATTATATAATAGGTCTTTTAATAAATATTAATAGGCTTAAGTTTAAATATATTCTTATTTTATATTTCTTTTTATAGTATTATAAAATTATAATAAAATACCTATTAGATATTAATAAATTATTACTAATATAATAAGTTAATGTTATAATCTTTAATTATTATATATAGCTCCTTAGTATTAAGGAAAATATATCTCTTATTAAATATATTATAAGCTAGGTAAAGGTATTAAAAGACCTAGCTAATTACTTAAAATAATATTAAAATATATTAAGGTAATAATAGGCCTTTATTAATAGTATTATATTAGGTAATACTAATAATTTATATTAGGTATAATTTATAAAGTTAAACTATATAATTAAGTTAATTAAATTAAAAATATAAATATTTTAGTATAAGAATTAAGGGCTATTATAAGGTAAAAAAGAGGAAATAAAAGAGAAAAAAAGGGGGGAAAGGTAAATTAAGAAAAAAAGGTTTTAGTATTTAAGGAAAAACTATAAATATTGATAAATTAAGGCTAGCTTAGTAGTTAATAATAAATTAGATTAAGTTATAAGATAATATAATAAGAGAAATATAAGTTAAGGATAAATATAATTAAATAATACTTAGGTTAATTTTTATATAATATAATTAATAATATAAATAATAAAATACCTTATATTAAAACCTTTTAATTTTTTATTTATATCTTTTATTACTTCTCTCTTACCTTAACTTATTTAAAATACTATTTATAAGTATTATTATATTATAATACTCTTTATTATAAATTTATCTTTTTAAGCAATAACTTTTAAAATTTCATCATTCGGGAGCATTGGTTATAATTAAACTATCTAATCAACCTCCACCCATCTCACGGTAGTAGTAGTTCTTGTGGTTGTTGTGCTTCTTTCCATAGGCCAAGTCCCTCTGCTTCGTGTGAACCTGTTCCAAGGTTCTTCCACGTTCTTCAGCACGGCGAGCCCGTCTCTTTTGTTGTTCAGGCGCGCCAACCATGCCCGCCATTCCGCGCGGTACCATTTCACGGGATCCAGACCCAGTCTCTCTCTCAACGAGCTGACCATCGGAAGTCGGGCTCTCTTGCTCCGTCTCAGCGCTTTCAATAGCTAATCGCTCTGCTCGCTCCTCAGCCGAGGGGTGGTTGTGCAAATTCTGTCGGAAGTACTTGTTCAACGAACGATGACCAACTGACTTGCCGGTAGGGAGGTGAAGTTCGTAATCGTCATAAAAGACGGCACGCGTAGGTTTGTGGGCGTGAGAATGCCAGCCATCCGCTTGGTGTCTTTGTCTCGGATCTTGTCGGGAGTGATGTGGGTGCTTGTCGAGGCGCTCGAACTGGTGGATATGGCCTTCAGCCGGCACCGCAGTAAGATCAGCTGAGTCCAAAGACGACTCTGAACTATCCGTCTCCCAACCGTCTGCCCCTTCGCCATCCTCAACCTCAGCTCCATCCTCTCCTGTGAGCTTAGAAGGACGACGTGCCCCGAGCTTCGCTCCTCCACTTGTCTCGTTCGCAACCGAGCCATCGTCACTCATCTCCCCATCGTCAGAGTAGGTGCTCCTGAAATCATAGAAATCACCAATCTCAAGCTGGTCACGCTCAGTTTCGTAGGGGATCTTGCAGTGGCCTGTATCGCGCATGTGTGTCTGAATGCCAAACATGGACGATTTAATCTTATCACAGTACAGGCACTGATGGTGTTCTCGGATTTTATCTTGGAGTTGCTTGAGCAAGCCGTCGATATCAACAAGATACTTCTTCTCGGGGATGAACATGCCATGAAAGCGTTCCATATGATGTGTGTTGAGAGGAATGGTTGGAGAAGTATAGTTGCAGAACAAGCATGATTCCAGGGTCAAGTTAGGATCCTGAGTAGCGGGAACGGGTGTAGCTGAGTCGGAGGCCCTGTTAGCGTCGTTATCGTCTTGTGCAGCGTCTTTAACTGAGGGCTGGGGGTGTGAGGGACGCTTGACAGGAGATGGCCTCTGCTCAGTGATGCTCGCCTTCTGGAGGCCTTCAACAACATGGCTGAATTCTTCCTCAGCGTCTGAATCAACCTCTCCTTGGCTGGGTGCAATAGGTTCGCCGAGAGAGAACGTAGAGCTGACGATCGAGGTTGTTTCGTCGTCAACTCGACCAGAAACAGTTTGTCCACTACTGGCTTCCTTTGCCTTGTGCTTCTGACTCGACAGGTGGTTCTGGAATGCATTTTCGCTGTAGTATGTCTTCTCGCAAACGTCACATACACGTTCGAAATAGGCTTTGTCTGCTTCAGCGCTTGACACCGCCCTGGCTTGCAGAACCTTCTCGGTGAAGACGTCAGAGGAAATGGGAGGCAGCGAGGCAACTCGGCGTTTGAGGTTGTATCGGCTTTCAGTAATTAGCCTCAGCTTCAACAAAAGATCTCACAAATGAACTTACTGCCAATCACTTTTCATGTGCCCCTTCTGCAGATCGATGTTGCGATACGCAACTTGGCAGGTATTGCAGGTGTATGGGTGCGAGGCTGCACCGGACGCCTGGACACTCGCCATGATAGGAAGCGAAAAGGCTGCGGCTTATCACTCCAGATCCGAGTTATGAGGCTTATTTTCTTGTCGCTTGGGTTGTACCCTGGTCTTCGAGTTCGCGACTTGCAGAATGACGGTTGTGTTTGAAAAGGAAATTCGGAGTTGAATTGGTGGGATATGGCGGGGCTCTGTAGATAACGTCACACAGAAAAGGTTATCAGCGAGATGGATGACTGACTTTTTTTTTGCCCCAAACCCCGCCACGCAAGGGTTCTGGGCCCCTTCAACGCCGTCCTCAGGGTGCAACTGACCTTGAGTCGAGGTGCAGAAAATGACCAGTCGAAGCATTGCTAACTATTCGCTCAACCTCGCGAGTTAATTTTGTCACTTGAAGCAGACGTCCCCATTTCTCTTGCCTCCCCTAGCCCCCCTATTGCGGCTGGGCCATTGGCCACCAGGAGATGGAGCTGGTCCACTCTCTAGTCCCAGATTGGCAAGCAACGCTGTGTCAAACAGGACTTGGCAGTACGGAGTACATGTGGTGTCTGTTAGGGACAGTTAGCTAGGGGCGCATCATCGTCTCTTTCGTGAGGCTGACCAAACAGCTCCTTAGAGCGCAGACTCCCCTCAGATTACACGGCATCTTCCACGACCGGCATACCTACTCAGCTTCATAGAGCCAACTTGTATCACCAACTTTGTTTAAAATATCCGCGCACACGATTTCGATACATCTCCTCATGCGATACTTCTCTAAATTTTGACATTTCTTTATCAAATCCCCACCTCCTACGTCTCCTCCAGGTGCCCGTCGAGGCGCGACCACACCCTCCCATGTCATGACGCCCGATGCCGTTCGTCCCCGGGACCATTCCATCGAACTCACGGCAGACTTAGATCTTCTCGCCGGGCTATGGCAAGAAGCGCCATTTGCACGTTTGCCCGCCGACGCGCCCCCTGAGCTCAAGGCCTATGTTCAGAACGTTGAGAACCCAGCGCGAGTCTATGCGATCCATCAAGCGAGTCGCCGCCATGGATTCCAGCTTCTCGTGGAGAGGTTCGTCTGACAACTGTATCCATTCACTCAATATCCTCCGTGTTCTGATTATCGAAGCAGATACATCTTGCAACTTCGATCAGGTTGTGAAAATGTCAATTGCGCAACTCCCACTTGCTTCACATGCAGGCGCCGCTTGGCAGGCCGGGCTCCCATCCGAAGGTATAACACGACAAGTGCCAGGACGTTAGCGATATATTTAGCAAGCCAGGACGACCCGGAGAAAGGATTATGTCCTTTCCTCCGTAAATCTCGCGAACCGCCGGCGGCTTTTGGCAACTTAATATTCTCTACGCGATCATCCTCGCCTTCGCATCCGGACCATAACAGAGCCAATGTCGCCACCTCGCCAAGTGCACGCAAGGAACTGCTCTCTAGACCACGAGCACCTTCATCATCATCCCAAGATGCCCTCGCTTCCCCAATGAACGACCCAAGCGACCCAGTCTCTCCGATCCAGAATGCAAGTAGACCAGCCGCAGCATGCACGCCACATTCGAACGATCGCGAGTTGGTCTCTCAGATCCGTGTAATCGAGGCGCCGATGAGTAAAGATCACCGCTCATTCGCCGCGAATCTCTTTGGGACTGTCACTTTTAAGATGCTCGAGTGGTTGACACCGCGGAGTGTCGCCGCAATGGCGGCAAAAATCAGCAATCTCGATTCAGTGGTGGATTTTGATTTTCCCCAAGATCCAGCGAGCTCAGCCAGAACCACCGCATGCTCGGATATTCAAAGCACTGCTCCTGACGAGTCAGATGCAACAGATTCGACGACCGTAGCGGTTCAACCACATGCAACTGATATGAATGAGACTTCATTCATGCCAAAACCGGCAAAACCCAGTAACGGGTCACTATCAAAACCACGAAAGAATGCTGTGCCAAAGCACAAGCGACGTTCTACTGACTCGAACAATACCTCCAAATCCGGGGACAATGTAAAGGCAACTAAAGCGTCCCAGGTAAATGGCACCTTACACGAGAAATCTGTTCGACCTAGACACAATAAGAGTTTGTCTGGACGGGGCATCCCAGAAATGTCTTTGAAACCAGGGTTTTTCGAAAATGTTACAAAACCTTCGGCGCAGCCTCTTTCACCTACAAGTCCATCAACTTTGCTACAGGTCGAGCCTTTTGGTGAAATCAGGTCCAAAGACGATACCAACTGTGGTCATCCCAGAATTAATAACTCGCAAAGGACGAGAAATATTGACACAGCACTACCGGACATCTCATCCCACAGTCTGGAAAACATCCTGCCTCAAGCTCTCTCACAGCTCGATGTCAATCTCATTGACTTCATTTGTGACATTTACGAAGAAGACGGCACAGCACAGTCTGTTATAGTCTCCGCCTCCGATGCAAGTCATCCGTACCCACGACCCGTGAACCAGCGGAATCCTCTGCGGCGTCGATCTATGTCACGCACAACTAAGTCTAGAAAACAGTGGCTACGTTTTAATGACCAGACCCTTTTCAACGTTCTCATGGATCCGCAAGTTATTGTTCAGTCCTTCACTCACGACAGAAAACTCTACGATTCTCAGACACTATGGTACTGTTTTCATCGATTAAGCCGCGTCGCATGCAATCTTGTATTTCACAGTCTCTGGCTGGCTGCCGGGCGTTTGTTTGTTCCTCCTCAAGATTCGATGTCACATAATTCCATCAAGAACAATGACTCGAGATTACAGAAGCACAAAGGATCTCTATCCGATATTGACGCCGGTTATTTGATGTCGATCTGCATGCATGCATTGGTAGCCGCAGCTCCAGCTGTTCAAGATTCGAGAACACTATATGAGATGTCCCGCGTCCGCTCAAATGGATTGACACTCGCCGGCCGGAGCGCCATGGCTCGGCAATCTTCGTCTCGATGTTTAGATTATGACGATGCATTCTCAAACGACTTGGCTATCAGACTTGCGCGTAGGCTATTTTGCGCCATTACAGCCAGACGGTACTTTTCAAACAAGATGGACAATGCTGGCCCCTTGAATGAGACCGAAAACAACAAGGTCGATATTTTGCAATCTTTAGTTGACCAGCTCGATTTTCTCAGTACAGGCTCAGCGACGATTCTGGAGTTCCCGCAATCAGAGCGTCTGTTGCATGAGACTCGTGTGCCAACCATTCTTCTGGATTGGGCACGCACCATATTGCTCAACGAATGGGACGGTCGAGCCGATTTTGATATGGATGGGCCATTCGGAGGAGCTTTATCGTTCATCG
This sequence comes from Fusarium oxysporum Fo47, assembly GCF_013085055.1. Lineage (NCBI taxonomy): Eukaryota > Fungi > Ascomycota > Sordariomycetes > Hypocreales > Nectriaceae > Fusarium > Fusarium oxysporum. The sequence continues at coordinate 2,031,043 of NC_072843.1, read as the reverse complement.
AGACCCTACGTATGTGCATGCTCCTTTTAGCCAATCAACAAGATTTGACCTCACTAACTTCTCCAAGATGCCAACCGAAATCTTCTCCTTCTAGGGGATATCCAATTTCGGGTCGATTATCTTTCAGAGCGCTTGGATTCGATCGAGATGCCTGTGGACTGGTTAGCGTTCAATTCGACACGCTGGCGACGACATATCCTAGACTACCCTTACATCTTCAGCCCCGACACGCTTGTTTCTTTCTTTCGTTCCATCAATTTTGCCCGGATGAGTCGTATGTTCGAAGAGTCGAGTTCATTAAAAACTCGCATGAGTGCTATTGTCGATCCCGGTAGTCTCATTACTAACCCCCACCACAAGATGGTTTTACAAGATCTTTTGAGAACAGCTTCATCCAAATACCTAGTTCTCGAAATCGGCAGGAGTAACGTCGCCCGAGATGCTTTCGACCAGCTTTGGAGACGAGAGAAACGAGAGCTTCTTCGCCCGCTGAAGGTGCACTTGGGTGAGAATAGTGGCGAAGAGGGTTTTGATTCTGGAGGTGTCCAACAAGAGTTTTTCCGATTGGCAATTGCTGAGTGCCTCGATCCCCAATATGGTGCTTTCACTGTTGACGAACGGACACGCATGGCCTGGTTCACCCCTGGGTCATTGACCGAAGATTGGAAGTACGAACTTGTGGGGCTTCTGATGTCGCTCGCCTTGTACAATGGCCTAACGCTGCCAATCACTTTTCCGAAGGCTCTTTACCGGAAACTGCTGGGCAAACCGGTTGAAGAGCTTCATCACATCGCCGATGGCTGGCCAGATTTGGCAAGCGGGCTGACAACATTACTAGAGTGGGACGAAAAAGATGGCCTCGTTGAGGACATTTTTGCCCGCACGTACGAATTTTCAGTTGAATCGCTCGGTACCGTTGTGACACGAGATATGAGGATGGGCGAACAAGCGAGTTGGCCCAAGGCGGCCTCAAGCTCGTGTGATATTGCACCACCACACATGAATAACCCAGACGACGCTCCCCTTGTTACCAACGAAAATCGGGACGACTATATCATCGATTACATCCGTCACCTCACGGATGTTTCCATTCGACGGCAGTATCTTGCTTTCGAGCAAGGGTTCAACTCTTGCCTCGATAAAAAGTCACTCTCACTCCTGAGTCCATCCACCTTGCAGTCACTCGTTGAGGGTGTTCAAGAAATCGACATCATCGAATTGAAGCGGTACGCGCGCTACGTGGGCTGGGATGCTTCGCATCGTACCATTAAAGACTTCTGGTCCATCGTCAAGAGGTACGACGAGAGAATGAAACAACGCCTTCTGGAATTTGTGACATCGTCCGACCGCGTTCCTGTCGGCGGCATGAAGAACCTCCAATTTGTGATACAAAAGAATGGTGAAGAAGACGGCACGGGTGGGCATTTACCGACAGCATATACCTGTTATGGCACACTTCTTCTACCAGAGTATAGAGATAAAGAGGTGTTAAGAGAGCGGCTTGGGATGGCACTTGAGAATGCTCAAGGATTTGGCTTTGCTTAATGAGGCGTTTTTCATGGGATAAGGTATGGAATCAGTTGTATTAAACTTTGCATGGGTAGCGACCAGATTCTGTACGCTTAGTAGGCAACTGGAGAGAAAGCGCGAGTGACTTGCAAAATAGCATATGAAAGCGTCTAATGATAATGCTCAGTTTCAAGCAATGTGTTAGAACTTGCCAGGATAAGCAGTATGCTTTAAACAAGATCATCAAATAGGTATTCGTCTGCTAATCTCGCATTTGCCTAACATTTAGGTTGATCCTCTTGTTTCTCATCCATCCTCGCCAGTCCGCAAACTTCGCATCGTCACGGGCTGGCCAATCTTCAAGATACCTTGGGCATGTATCCTTCAGCACTTTGGGTACTCCATGCCAGGCATATCTTGACTCCTGTGTCATATAGATGGCATCACCAGATCTGAGCCTCAACAGCAGATACTGTTTCTCGCCTGGTGTTTCATTCTGAGGCCCTTTTTTAAGGTCATTCGGTGCAATCATAAAGAGTCCATCACAGCCAAAACTCAAACTGATAAGTCCCTTGTCTGTCTCCTCGCTGACATCTCGGTGCATCATCATGGTATCGCCTGGCGTGTAGAAGTTGAGAATGGCTGCTTGGGCAACAGTTTCGGGGAACAGGTCCTCAAGCAAGTGTGAGATATCATCTGGAAACTGAGGAGGCAATTCCTCGGGGTAAACACGATTGGTCCAGTCGTACTGGCCCCCAAGCGTCACCCAATGCAGTTTTCGCTGCATAACCTGCTTGATTGACAGTGGCTTATGAACGCTGGGGTCCTTTGGGAGAAATGATGCCGGTGATTCTGGACTGATAGAGAAGAATGACCGTTCATCGTCGTCCTTCCCTTCTGGGTATGGAAGGTTGTAGTGTAGATGTAGATTGGTCTGGTGGTTCTGGACACTGAGATCACGATGGATCAGGCGATCCAGTAAATCCTGTTGCACATTCTCGGGCACAAGTGAAGGAAGAATCAATAGGCCTATGGTTATGTTAGGTTTTTGACATATCAAGTACAAGGAGTTCTATGTACCTGGGATCAATGGGTGGTGTATAACTGGAACATCCTTCTCGACCTGTAAGGCAAAGTCAGGGTTGAGGTGAGCGAAACTTTTTGCAACCTGCTCTTTCAAAAGACTCGAGACTTGACGGAAACCAGACTCTTCTAAGGGAGCGCGAGGATCATCGATTCGAGGGTCGTTGAGCAGACTTTTGTGATCTTGACGCATGTAGCTCTTCCACTCAGCACGCATCTCATCAGACGGCTGCTCGTGGGCGTCGATCTCAGTAAGGTTTGCTGATACCATTCTGGCGATGATGATGGAAACGAAAAGGTTGGACGTTTAGTACATCAGCCCTTTGAATAGGTTCCCTTGGAAAAGACCCTCGAGGTTTGTGCCTCTTGTAGGTACCTAGGCTTTTCCTTGACTTGCTCCAACAAGTCGAGGTTATTCTACTCATTCATGATCTAGGAATCTGGTGGACCACTTGAAGTAGCACGTGACGTCCTCGAGCCCATTGTAAACCTCAGCTTTCTCTTTGGTATGCAGTTATCGGTATTTTCTTCTTAGTTATGTTGTCTTTTTATTTCCTCTATCATTTTATGCTGCTGTTTTACGGTAATGCCCATGTTGTTTTGAGTGCGCAAAACTGGGACGAGAAACCCATTTGACGAAAATTCTCATATCTAAGTTACCTAGCTCCTGCACTATACATTACCGTTCCATAGAGGTCACCATGACACTACAACGAGTCTTTCCGGTAACTCGACTATCTTATTTATCATCATTCTCCAAGCTTGCCGGGCAGAAAGCTCTTTTCGGTACGTCAGGTCAGATGAACCTGCGTCAACGACCACTACGCCGACAAACAAGCCGTATTTCCAACCAAGCACAGCAAGTCAGTCCTGCAACTTCACCAATTGCAGTCACGCCAACCCCAAGTTCGAACGTGAAGACTGAGGAACCCGGAAGCCAGCCATCTGCTCAGGAGATTATCGTGTCAGGCTTTTCTCTCCATGAGAGTACCTCGAAACCACGAAAGGCCAAGCCGCGAGGACCATTGCCTAAGGGAATCAAGCCCTATCAGCAGGTTTTAGTAGAGAGTGAGTCCATCTGCTTCAAGCATGGCTCAACTTCGCCAGTCGATGTGCCGAAAGAAGACAGACCTGCTCTTGCAGCAGCCGAAAAGTTCTTTGAAGAACGATACCAAATACTCTACTCTGCCGAAAACCTTCATGACCACCCCCAAAACGACCACATCCCGGAAATTGTTGTACTGGGTGCCTCCAATGCTGGAAAATCATCTTTCCTCAATGCTCTTCTCGGTGATCGGGAAATAGCCAAGGTGAGCCACAAGCCAGGCAAGACTACAACGATGAATGCGTATGGTGTTGGGCCACGTCCCAAGATTGCCAAGGAGCTCATTCGCAAAGGTGATTCACCGCCAAAGCACAGTCTGGTGCTTATGGACACCCCAGGTTACGGATTTAAAAGTCAAGAGAACTGGGGAAAGACTATCCTGAAGTATCTCAACGTCAGGAACATGCTTCGTGGCGCAGTGATCTTGATACCGGCCGACAAGAAGCTCCAAGAAACGGATAGATGGATGCTCAGAACACTTGCTCAATCTAACACTCGAACATTGGTTGTCATCACCAAAGCGGATAAGCCTGGGAAGGAGTGGCAAGATGCATGTCACAGGCTTCATACTCAGATCGAAGCCATCATGGGCGGTCTAGAGGCCCGATCAGCTGCCACTTGGAGGGAAGGGCCCGGGCGTATGCTCGATATTTATGCCACAGCCTCCAAAATTGCCTTCGTATCCCGCCGGCTTGGTAATGGAGGTGGTATTGGGGGTGTAAGACTTGCAATACTGGAGATGGCTGGCTTTTCTCTGGGAGACAAGATCGAAAAGCAGCCCGAGACAAAGGCTTATACTGGGAAGGTCGTCTCTTTTGATGATATCGTCTGGAAATCATGAGCTTGAGTGTCGAAACCCAGTCGACTCATATATATAGTATCTAGCTCATGAATATTGTACAATAGTTTGGTTCAACATGATCAAAATACCTCATATGGAGAGAGGCAAGTGGGTGCGAGGGCCAGCATCAGCTTTAATAATGTATTAATACAGCCTTGAAGGGGTAGATGCCCGTCTGTGCCTTGCTCCTATGTTAATATCACAACTATGGTATCATTAAGTGTATTACAAACAAACGCAGAGAGTTTACTCATCACTCCTTCTGGCCCCCATTTGATTTGGCCGATTTTGTCGAAGTCGCAGTTCCGGGTCTACTGATGGACTTGCTTATCGAGTGCCTCAGCTTCCTGCTCCCTTTCGTTTCAAACAAACTCTTGACTCTCTTCAATCTCGCCCATCTCTCCTTATCCCTTGCGTCTCTCTCTTTCTCATCTTCTTCGGCATTGTCTACCCCAGCTCCAACGGAGCCAGGGGTCTGAATCGGTGTGTTGATGGAGGCGGCTGTTCCAGGCCTCTGAGGTGTGGATGGTGCTCCCATTGATCGTTCAGTTCGCGGTCTCGCAGGTGAACGTCCCTCATAAACACTCCGAAGATGTGCTTCGTTTGCGATGGTTCGCACTAACACCTTCCAGCCTGGCAAGTCTTGCCCAGAAGCCTTCTGGGAATGTGCCTGCTTCTGGGTCTCAGAGTTCGCCCACGGGCAGAAGAAGCGATGCTCTCGAGCTGGATCCAAGAAGTCCATAGGGGCTGGCACCAGAACCTCATTATTCTCACCCACTTCCTTGCTCTTAAACATCCACAATCCTAGTCGCCTGAGACAGGTGTGGCATGATGCCGAGTTTGGCACTGCACCGATACGGGCGTTATTTAGGCCTTCCCATCCCATTAAGGCAAGCGATAGTGCGACTCGGTTTGGCCGAGCCTCAGCCTCCTTTGCTGGTGGTGGTTTGGTGAAGAAGTCGTTCGGCAGATGTGAAAGCACATCGTCCAAGTTCAACTCCTCTGGCAGTCGAAGATTGAACTCATATGGTAAGAATGATTTCCGTGCTAGCAGCTCATCATAGCGCTCACGTAAAGCCGCAAGACTCGTAGTTGCATTGGTTAAAGACAACCGGAGAAGAGAATCTGCAAACAAGGTCAGAAAACAAGGACGATATGCGCTTCCGACGAGACAACTTACCATCACAGCCCCGCTTACGCCAGAGACAATCTTCCTGGTGTGAAGTTACAATGAGATCGGCATACTTGTCTACCAAAGCATCCTCTACTGAAGGTTAGCGCGACGATAAAAGGTCCAAGGGGGGAGAGTCTACCTATCTCGGATGCCACGAGAACAGGAACCTCCTTTCCATCCACGACCTTGCGATTGAGTTTGACAACCAATTCTCGATTGCAGAGAAGACAGCGAACTGTTTCCTTGCCATGGCAAACCCATCCACGCTTTGCCCATTCTATCTCATTCACTTTGTCCGGCTTTGGAGTCCAGTCTGTTATTTCTTGGAACGTGCCTAGCCTTTTCAAAAGGTCTCCTCGGTCGGTTGGTGCATATCGCGCGGGTGCCCCTGTAGATTTCTTGGACGAGTCCTGTGCTTGTGTGCGTCGGGAAACGATAGCAGAGAGGGTCGCGGATAGGTTTGTTCTTTTGCCAGCTTTGGGTGCCGTTGAATCCGGAAAGCCTAATCTTCGACGCTTTTGAAGCAATTCGGCATCTGCGCTGGATACACGAGTTTCTGAGCCAGGCGAAGTAGTAGAACGATTTGAAGGCGAGCCGGTCTCGTGCGCCGACGTGTCGTTGGCGGCTTTCGAGCTTGATGATCCTAAGCCCTGCAATAAGGTATTGAATTTCCGTTTCGTTGCGTTTGTTGACATATTGCGAACGTGGCCGAGCTCTTTGTTTCGATCCGCGATTTCGAGCTGAAGAGCGCGGTCTGTTTATTTTGTCCAATAAAAACGAAACTTGGTTGAAATTTGTATTGTTACAACACCAATTCAACAAGAGGTGATCATGTTTGAGCTTCAGCAGCTTTCCTCTGGTCGCTATGGTACCAGCGGCGCAAGTAGCCTACCCCTGGCTAGCGTGTATACAAGTAGGCGAGTTAGTGGCGAGAGTGGCTCAGGTAAGTTCGTCTATAGTAATCCCTGTCATTCTTAACGGATTTACTTCTGTGTCAAGGACGGTTCCAGATGTAACTTGCTAGGTAAGAGTAGTCTTTGCCTATTAAGGAGCCTATCGATAAGAATTAGAACGTCAATAATAGGAAAGGCCCCACCATCGATCCACCCGTCCACAGAAATTTTTCTGTAGCCAGTCTTTGACCAGCGCGAAGTCCAAGAAATATTTGTATCAGTCCCCGATACTCAGACAATTTCTTGCTGTTTGCAATTGCCCAGGCTTTACTTTGTTGCATTGGCGTATGTCTGGCTCCAAACAAAGCCCTCCCTCGTGGCTATTCTCCAACAACCCCCTGAATCCAATCAAACCTTCAACCGATACCATGGGCAAGAAGAGCACAAAGGCCGCTGCGCCCAAGAACGATGCCGCATCTGCGCCTCCGCCGGGTCAGCTCATGGACTTGGTAGAGAATTTCCTCTCTGACCACTCGTTCAAGGGCGCTGCCGATGCTTTCAAGAAGCAGAGAGAGAAGAAGGGCTGGAAGGCGACTGCTGCCACCGACGAAGAGGGTAACCCTTCCCTTGTCAGTGTTTACCAGACTTGGGAGGCTACCAAGGGCGATGATAGCAGCAAGTCTAGCAAGTCCAGCAAGAAGAAGTCCTCTAAGAAAGACTCCAGCAGCTCTGCTAGCAGCGACTCCAGGTCTGATTCGAGCGACGCCAAGGAAGAGGATGTGGATATGAAGGACGCCGAGTCGTCCTCGGACAGCGACAGCAGCTCCGACAGCGACAGCGATGATGAGGCTGCCAAGCCCAAGGCCTCTAACACTCTGAAGCGAAAAGCTCCCGTCGACGAGAGCTCCTCTAATTCATCTTCGGACTCTGATTCTGACTCGAGCTCCTCCGATTCCGAATCTGACTCGGACAAGCCCAAGGCCAAGAAGCAGAAGCGCGCCGCTTCCTCGAGCTCCTCCAGCGACTCTTCTTCCTCATCCAGCGAATCCTCCGACTCAAGCGATTCTTCCGATTCTAGCGATAGTGATTCGAGCAGCGACTCGGACGACGAGAGCGCCAAATCGGACTCTGGCTCGTCTAGCTCCGATTCAAGCTCTGATTCGAGCTCCGATTCCGACTCCAGTGACTCAGACGACGAGGCTGCTGCCAAAGTGCCACTTCCCGACTCCGACAGCTCATCTTCGGACTCGGACTCCGCCTCCAGCGACTCTGACTCTGACTCCGATGCAAAGGAGACCAAGAAAGACAAGAAGATCAAGAAGGAGAAAGAGGTTAAGGATTCTTCCGACTCTTCTGTCACGTTAGACAAGACTTCGCCTGACTTCCAGTCAAACTCTGCTTACCCACCTCTTCCCCCGGACCCCGTTGTGAACGGTAACGGACGCAAGAAGCAGAACGAGCCCTTCTCCCGCATTCCCAAGAACATCAAGGTGGACGCCAAGTTCGCTTCCAACGAATACGTCTCTATCGCCTATTCTCAAAAGGCTCACGAGGATCTGATTGTTACCAAGGGCAAGGGCTTTACAAAGGAGAAGAACAAGAAGAAGAGGGGCAGTTACCGTGGTGGTGCCATCGACATCCACGATAAGAAGGGCATCTATTTCGATGATTAAATACCTTTTTGGAAATTAATACTTGAGAAGGTCAAAATCGGAGCAGGATGAAGCATCATTTGTTTAGAAATAGCCGGCGTTTGGAACGTGACATGGTCACCGCCAAAGATACATAGATTCATTCTACTGCCGTTCTAGGGGCAATATTCACGTTTATTAGACTTTTTTTATTCCAAGACATGCTCAATTTCAAAAGTTTCAGGGTATCTATATGTCCAACTTCAGGCTGCACTAAAAAGAAGTCGTTATACATCATGCCTCAAAGTAGGGCTCGTCTCGTCAATATCCAGCGTACATAAATAATGATCCACAATGTTTTTTCTATCCATCACAAGATGGTTGTACTCCAGATTCGTCTATACCCATACACCATCAACCTCATTTGACTCATTTTCCTGCTGGAAACTCGCTGCAATCTTCGTCTTAAAATGTCGTGCGGTCCTTTTCCGTAGGAGAATTCTGAACTTCGACCGCAGGCGCATGTTGCGCCGCTTCATCGGGAATCTCATCCGCACTGAGGCTCTCCTTCATAATAGCATCCTTTCTGGCCACTGAATCCCATGATCTGTTGCCATTCTTGGCATTCTGTAGTGCTTCCTTGAGCCACTTATTCCACTGTCTCGTACCTGGAGCCGCTCCACTGCGGCCAACCCAGCCAGTAAGTTGAGTCTCACGAATAGCGAACCACAAAGTACGCGTGAAACTTGGATAACCCTCTCGTTGATCATTCACATCTGTGATTTCGTCTGCATTCTTCGCATCTTCAGGGGTCACGTCCTGCCATTGATACCGCGAGAGATCCCAAAAGTATGACCGAGGGAGCATGCCTAAGCCCCAGTATAGTCCGTTGAGGACAATGTAGCTCCCACCAATAAATATTTGAGAGTTCCATGTGCAGTTTCCCAGGAGTACGACACTCAGCATCAGAAGAGTCGTTCCGAGGGCCATGAGAAGTCGATATGTGCGGCCTCCAACATGATAGTGACACTCTTCAGTCCCTGAGTACAATTCACGGGCAACCTCTTCTGTGCACTTGATGAGTAGAAATGCGCCTTCTCGTGTTCTAATCATGACGTCGCCTCTAGGGACCTCGTTGGTATGTTTACGGTTCATGAGAATGGGATGCCAGAACGAAGCATAGCCCACCACAGTCGACGCAAAGGATATCAGGGAAACAGCCAGAATGGCATTGCCATCTTGCCATACCACAGCACAGATGATGATTGCTATGCTTAGAAGGCATGAAAAGACTGAGAGAATGTGGATAGGCGAGAAGAGCTTGGCTGGGACCGCAGGACGTCTCTTCGTGTTGGCAAATGTCGGGTTGGCAAGCATATCTTGGACTTTCTGCTTAGCCGTAGGACGACGCACGAGCGGTCTGGGTGTATCCGCATTGCTTGGAGAACTGTCACCCGGAGGACGAAATGTCGTTGTTCGCGCTGTGTTTGGTAGAGGAAGCCCACCCTCTTCTACGTGAGGGGCTCGGGGAATTCTGTTGCTTTGGGAGTCTTTTTCATTTGACAGTTTCTCTATGTTATGAAAACTTGAGCGACGAGATTTGACCCATTTCAGACTTCGAGTAGACCAGCTTTCTTGGGCAGAAGGAGGATTCATATCGATGTCGCCAAAAGAAGGGTCCGTATGAGTGATCTCAAGCACGCGGAAGCTGAAAGGTTGCAGGGCATCCAAAGGAGTAATGATAGTAGCAAAGAAGCCCACAGAGTCGAGCGTGGTTCCACTATACACACCCGTCATCTTTGCGAGTGTCTCAGGCATTCGACTTGGACGTGAAGGCTTGAGCAGAGCCTGGGGGGCTGGGATCAGTCGAGGTAGCAGACACAGCAACGATGCCGTGATAGTCTGAGTCTGTTCAGCCATAGAAGATTCTCCAATGACCGCAAGAAGCGTCACGACATCGAGTGACCAATTGGCCTTGACATTGGGAAACCATTTCCAGCCTGGGCTGCCAGATTCAGCCATCCTGGCGGTATTACAGTATGGGAGGAGAGGTATCGAGGTTTAGCCGGTAATAGGTGTGCGTCTAACAAATGATATCGAGGGACGATTAAGTAAAAACAACTCCAAAGGAGGACAAAACGTGAGGTACAAATGTCAGAGCAACATGATGGCAGAATGAAGAGAGATCAGAATTGAAACTGGGGGCTTGTCAGTTAAATCACATTGGGTAGGGAGTTTCAGCCCTCTTGACATAAACGGTTAATGAGTGGATCGATCTCTGAACCGCTGCGCCATGGCGGCTGCACCCGCTCCCAAGCTTTCCCTCCCCACGTCTCAGCTGAGCCAGGGATACAATAAGTGTGCGCATTTAACCAGTATACATTTTGGATAAAAATATCAGTTTTGACTCTACGGATTAGACCTATACGATTGAATTCAGATAGGCTTCGTTTCTACGTTGGATTCAAAGCACAGAGGGAATTGCTGAGAGTGTGTCCAAGTCTCATAAAGTACCCTACAGCCGCCGCCAAGAACGTAACCCAACAACCAACAGCCAGCAGATCAGGACGAATAGCTCTGTGTAACAGGGCTGTGTGATTATGGCTGACCCAATAGATGAACTGAATCAATATTTCGTAGGTGTCCTGTGTCGTACCACCTCTACACCCAAAAGGGTTGACGAATTATGCAAGAGAGTTAGATAATTAGTCGTTCGATACTAACATTTCTTCGTCCTCCTCTGGTTCTCAAAGCTGTCTCTATGGTCCTCCAAATCATTCATCTATCGTCGGTAGTGTCAAAAAAACCATCCTAAACGCCGCTGCAAGTAAGTAAACCACAGTGGCCATCGCCCTCTTACCATTCACCAAACTCCGAACTTGTCAACAAGTCAACCGCCACGTTAATCATGAGTAGCTCACTCGCTTCGTAAAAAAAACATTGCCCCGCCGAGCCATATCATCAGACAACCTTCGGCTGCTCGCCATATTCTTCAATCATCCACTTGATAAACTCTTTCCACTTCTGCTCCCAGTCGCTGAATACGCGGTTGTATTCAGACTCTGATAGACAAGCGTGCTCCAAACTCCACAACGCCAATTGCTTCCATCCAAAAAGGCCCATGTCAGCCTTACCAACCAATACTTGGTAAAAATCATGAGATAGAGAGGATCTGTTAAGCTACGTTAGCAATATTTGTTACATGTTCTGTCGGAAGCACCTTACCTAAATAGTGTACCATTGTCCGAGCTGACCGTGCAATGCACATTGTTGGCAAGAAGCTGATACATTGTGTGAGCGCTGACACGAGGCGTGAGTCCCAAGATCTCATTTGAGATGGGACAGAGCTCGAGGCAAACACCGCGCTCCTTCATATGTTGCATCACATAGGGGTGCTTAGCTAGCGCAAAACCGTGCCCGATTCTCTTCGATTTCAAAAGGAGCGCATCAACAAGGTTGCCATCTGTATCGGTTCCCATATCTAGGGTCTCGCCACAGTGAAAGAGAAATGGAATTTCAACGCCGTCTCTGTCGCAATTCTCCTGGAACTTCAGAAGCTCGGGGATGAAGTCCTTGATGGGGCGCCCTTTGGACTCTTCACCAACAAGGTCGAAACCTACACTGTTGTTAGGAGATAACTTCTAAGGGAATGTGTTCTCTTACCTGCAATCCACTCAGGCCATATCTGTTTAAACTTCAGACACTCTGTGAGAGCAGCATCGATCTGCGCTGGCGCAAATGATCGAGGTGTACAGTAAATGACTTTCAGACCACCAAAGAACTTTCCTTGCTTTTTCATGTCGGTCTGGAAGTTTATGACCTCTTCGATTATCAGTTCCATGATGCCTTTGTTGTCGATGAGTTGAGTGCCGTCATCGCTCCAAAGTTGGTTGCTGGTCATGAAGTTGGGCCGAATTTCAGCATAGCTGATGTTGTCTTTCATGAAATCCTCCAGACATAACCGGGTGTACCTTCGGTATGCTGTCGCATAGTTGAAGAGACCCTTCATCATACGTGTCCGCCCATTGAACTTTTCCCAAGCCCTTTGCTACGTTAGTGTCTGCATACAAAAGGTACAGATCGTGAACGTACCCAGATGCAGTCTGCAAATGATTATGCGCCTCCTCCTCGTGGAACATGAGTTTCTCGAATAGCCACTCATCAACATTGGTTGAATCTGTTGCGTAATATCCAGGGAACCTGTCAAGAAAATCTCTAAACCGCATCGTCTGCCGAGGTTGATATGTCTGTGAAAACAAGTCGCCAGGTGTTTCCTTCTCTGGGCTCAATAGAGAAAATTGGATTTCGCATCGATCGAAATTAATAAAATCGTTGTCCGAAACAAGGGGTATATCGCTGGTGATAAACATCCGGTCCATCTCCTTTGCAAGATTGAGCAGGACTTGGGGAGCAAGACAGGCGTTGAAATGAATGTGCAAGTGGCTGCCCTTGGGCATATGCTGCGCTACGCGGAATAAGGACGTTTGATCGATGAGATGCTTGTTCGATAGAAAATGATCTCCAGGAAAACGAGGGTGCTGCTGGCCACCGTAACCTGTTCGTGGTGCGGCTTGAGCATATACATTTTCCTCATCCTCACTCCTCAATCTTTGAATGATGGCATCTGCTCGTCTCTCTTCAGGAGTGCTGCGCATGCGACATCCATGGTCAAAATCCAGAGCCTTCTCTCGCGCTACCATCTGTTGTCGCAACTTGAAGTACTCCCCAACGACTCCAGGCTCTTGCGTCACGGTATCAGTGACGTCTGCCTTTTCGATAAGAACACCTCGTGCCGTGATCTCAGCATCATGGGCCTGGATGTGATTCCGCGCAGCCGCGGCATCATCTAGAGCTGGCTCTCCCATCCGAGAAATCTTTGCGCGTTTTGATAGACGAGTCATAAAATCGGTATGTGAATGATCCTTCCTATGGTGCTGATCGTAATCGTCCTGAGCTCCTTCCACCGGCTCTGTTCTTGAGCAGAGCGCGCCCATTTATGTTGGAGAAGCAAATAGCCAAAGCCTGTAAGATTGGCTAAGTTGAGAGGTAACAAAGGAAGCGTCAGAGGCAGCAGAGGCGCAGTCATTCACGGCTCTCTTAGACGAGCCGTGGCTGTTTGCGGTGAATGACTCCAATCTCGATAAAGCGCGGCTCACAAGCCAGAGCCAGGTGATGGTCATTAGGTAGCCTACGGTGGGCGGGGACAATGGCCTGTGTCAGTAATGTGGTTTCGCCAAGGTATGGCTTGGGTCCGTCTTTGTCTCGTGAGGGAGCTGTTGGTTGACGGGGAATCAAGTAGATATTCTTAGACAAACGCTCAGCTCTCACTCAGCTTAGACTTCTGCTGGTTGGAAACAAAGTCGGCAGTTTCATGTAATCGATCAATCAACCAACATGAATTTGTTGTTGCTTGTTACAAGTTACAAAGTCTGGGGGGCAGTGCCCTTGCCTTAATCAAGGCTGAAGGCTGACCCCAAAGTCCCCGACCTCGCTATAATAAGGGAAGATCAGGCACAGAGTCAGCCTGCGCAAGCGCTGGTTCGCTGCATTTGAGTGACTGCAGCGACTGGCAACGCGCTAGTCTCACTTCGGCTCCATGTCACAGGCCTAAGCGCTTAGCCAATGGAACCTCAATAAAGGTACCTGGTCACCTCCATCTCACATCACCTAAGCCCAAGGTATTATTCAATTATTAGGCCAAAACACTAACTAGAACAGAAACGCCTCATCAGGCTTCTTAGGAAAAGACAGAGCATGGAATATGACCCATGGTCCTGGGCCTCATTACTAGGGTGCGGTGTTAGGTCTTACTTAAATATAGCTGTACACCTTTGCTTCAGCCACGTCATTTATACACTTCAAGCTACGATCGTGTTTGATCTTTCACTGTTTTCTCATAACAAGACCAACAACACCTGATAGGGCACTGCAACTAATAGACTCTGGTATGATGTATCCGTTCCGATGCACATCCTTTGACCCATAGTCAAGGACATCTTCTATTGCAATGCCAGAGATGGTATCAATACCTCAATCAAGGGGCCTGCAAGTCTTTCCCGCACTCCCGAACCTGTGGCATCATATACAAGCTCTATCCATTTCGCCTTTATCATTCAATGCTTATCCTTATTAAACGTACACAGCCCGTGTGGCCTGGCACTTGTTCAGCTTTTTTTGTCATCCGTGGAGTCTGAGGCTGAGGTTGAGCCCAGTCTCCCCTCATAAGACGATGTCCTCAGGCAAAGTAGCTCTTCCAGAGTACTCCCTCAAGGTCCTCCAGTTGTTCTGAAGTAAAGTACTGGGCACTTGTTAGTAATGATTTCCTCTGTAATCATTGGAAGGGGATATACCTTTTGATCGACTGTCCAACTATCCTGTCTCGTCTTTTTGAATTCGCTGAGAATTGTCTTTGTCGCTTTACCAACAACTCCAGGATCAGCAGCAGCCTTGCGCGCCAGCATTGCTAGTACCTCAGGCATCCATTCAGGTGGAGGGGTTGCATAAGGAAACGCCTCGATTAATGCGCCCAGCCCAAGGATTGCAGCATGACGTCTTGTGATTTGCTTATGAATGTCGACTGGGGTATCTGTCCCAGCAAGATGGCGGTTTCGCTTCGGCATGGGATTGCGTTCCAGTTCATCTTCAAAGCGGGCCTTGAGACGTGCAATCGTAGGGTCACGGATACGGCGGGGGGAGCAGCGTATCATGCCTGCGAGCGTAGTAGATGCACAGGAACGCACCTCAAGCTGTGTATCGCCCAGCATGTCAGACACGGCGGTAAAGAGTGCTTCTCTTTGAGCGCCTCGCGTGAGGAAAATACGTCTAAAATAGATGACCTGCATATTGACCAGGGCTCGAAGCCGCTGGTGCCAGCTGCTCGACGTCTTTCCAATGCGGATGAGTGCATCGATAAATTCTGTGTCCTCGCCATCTCGGAAAGGAATATTGGGCAAATGACGGTATACGTGATACGCAAGTCTCATAAGCTCCGGGTCTTCCTTGACATCCATCATGTGTAGTAATTCTTCCATGAAGGGGGTGGGGAAGAAAGGCACGAGCTGAGTACACTCGTGGGATGATAGTGTACAATCGAGCCACATAAGCACGGTTTTGGAACCCGAGGTATAAGAACTGGGGGTCTGCTGACCAGGTGTTCTCTCGTGTCGCCATTTCTCGAGTCGTTGGAAGACGTCTTTGATAGTGGCCGAGAACTCTTCCGTTGGTTGGTAAGGCCTGATACCGGTTGGCGAAGCAGCCTTGTTTTGTTCTAACAGCTTGCTGACATTCTCGAATGACTCGTGGTATCGAGTCTTATAGATGACTGATAACACGCGACCAATAGCCTCTCGTACCGCCTTGTAGGGATGATCAATGTGGGCGAGGAAGTCATCAAGAATTGGTTGGTCATGTCGGAAGTGCCAACCACCGTCCGCAACAATGAACTCCAGAAGTTGAACCTTTGATGATTCTTTGAAAGCCGCGTTTGATGTCATATCAAGTCGGAATGCTCTGAGAGTATCCACAATCTCGTGCGATCGACGTGGGTCCTTGGAGTCAAGAACGAGGTGTAGACAAGTGAGCCAGTATTGCAAGTTATCGGGTGTCAGGTCGTCCGCAAAAATTTTCAACATGAACGGCGCAGCATACTCCCAAACGCGGTTTCGGATTTCGGGGGGATCATCACTGGAGCCCGCGAGCAAAGCGCCCATGATTTCCGAGGTCGCTCGATGCTGATGCTTGTCGTTGCCATCACCAAAGACCTCCTTTACCAGCTCCTTGACATCATCCAGAGTGACCAATGTTTTGCCGTAGTGCATCAGGTCAAAAACGTGCATCAATAAGTAGACATTGCTCATGCGGAATCTATCGGTCGACGCGTCTCGCGGTTCTTGCTTCAGATAGTCAAAGCACTGGGATAGCCACTCGCGATTCAAGATCCGGCCCATCTGATCTCGCACAGCAGTTTCAACATCATCGTATGCATTGAAAGGGAGCGGCTTCGCTCGGTAGGCTGTGAACTTCTTGCCCCATACTAGCCAGCCAGGGTGATCAGCGTCCACCATATACTCAGCCCCTTCGGGCTGCTTGAAAGCCTCGAGGAAATTGTGAGTAAATTCGGCGTCACCTTTTTCGACAGTAACTTGGATGCGGTTTCGGTCCCCAACTTCCTTTTCAAGAAGATAATTGCGATAATCATGGCCATAAACGGCTCGCATATCAACAGCTGTAAAGACCGATGTAAAAGCGCTCAGATAGTAGCCACGAAGCCCGGGATGAGGATCATTTGTGCCCTGAGCAACGAGATCGATAAACTCAGGGGGCGCCAAGGTATGGAATCGCAGACACAGGTTGGTGGCAAAAATTGCACATCGCGTAGCGATCTTCCAATGAGCACCCTTGGCACGCTCTGTCAATTCCAAGCCCAGTGTAGACTTGGACTTCTCGACTCTTGTTCTACGTTGCAGGATAAATTGATGGCGACTATCAATGGCTGCAGCGACATCAGCAGCAGGTTTGATTGTATCCACAATTTCATCATTAATGATAATCATGCGCTCAAAGGGCTTGCCGAAGTCAATTAGAGTGTATAACGCTGACGAGCCCAGGTTTTGAATGGAAGGCTTATCAATACCCGCAGTCTCGATATACAATCGCATGGCTTCAGGGGCGAAGCGCCAATCCTTGAGGAGAGTTCTCAAAAGAGACGTGAACAATAGAGTGTACATGCCTCCCTTGATTCGGTCATGGTCGTTCGTTTCAAGTGCTTTCCTGAGACGCTCAAGAATAACAGGAATCACCAACGGCTTGCTGCCAATAAGTGACTTCAACGATGAGTCCTGAGCGCTCTGTGCAACTCGTCGTACATCAGCATAAAGCGAAAGACTCGATTCGGCAAGATCAAGCAGCAGCCGTTTGTCAAGCTCGCTCTTCTGCCGCGATGAGGCGTTATGTTTACGTCGCAAAAGCTGATACGCCTCGGCACGCTTGATGAGAAGAGGTCGAGGATAGACTTTCCTCAAGCCTTTGATCTTGAAGGCGGCAATGTCAGATTTGTATAGTCGAACGTGCCTCTCTAGGGGATGAGCAGAGCGCTCAATGCCAACATCAGTAATCCAGGTACGATAGGCAGCGTACAGGGCGGTGAACGAATTCACATCATCTTCCTGGTTCTCGTTAAGGAAAGAGTGTGTTTTGGTCAGTAGATGACCTAATTCTTCTCGTAGATCGTGGATTCTGCTATAAGCAGGGTCACTGGATTTGAGGGCATAGCCTGCCTTGTAGCGGAACTGAGGTCGGAGTTCCTCGTCCTCAGCAACCTCAGCAAGAGGGTCTTCATCAATCATCATTTCGTCATCATCTTCCCGAGCCACATCGTGGTCTTCCTCTGTATTTCCGGTCATGATACCCGCAGCACGCTCAGGGTCGAACATGGTGGCCATGCCTGACGTGACCAGGCGGATTTGCTGCATAAGCCGAGAAACCTCATCTGACCACTCCTTGTTCTTGCCAGTGCGGCTCACTGGTGGGTTGTCGCTCATGAGCGATTCCAGTTGATCTTTCGCAGATTTTGTTTGGGAAGCAAAGAGTTCAACAGCAAATTCGATCTCGGCAGGAGAGGGCTGGTGCCACCGAATGCTGAGATCGGCTGGGGCAGTTGTCTTTCCCCAATCATCAACATCGAGACCACGTTCGATGACCTCGGGCTCGTACAGAGCGTGATCGATGGGATAGGTGTGCGTCAAGTTGAGCAAGAGATGATGGATGTAATTGGAGACCAGAATAGTGGGCAGACCACGACATTTCTCTTGCATGTATTCCGCGATGCCCAGGAGCTCATCTTTGTATTTTAAGACCTCACTTCCGACATGAACAACTGCCATGGCAAGCATGCTGACATACCACACCAATGCTCGATCTCGGGGCAAATAGTCTGTTCCACTACTTCGGTCGGACGCGGCGTTGTTATAGTCAATCTCGTTACGGATATTGACAACAAGCATGGGAATGAAGACCTTCAGAGTTTTCTCTGGGTTGACCTTGCAGAGCGCATTCAAGATCCATGCCATTGCATCTCGTGCTTGATGGACCACATGGCTTGAAACAAACGTTGCCACCTTCTCCAGAGCCATGTCGAAAAGTTCCGGTGACAACGATGCGAACAGGGGCGACAATGCAGCCGGCAAAGCGTTGATGACATTGTCTTCAGGGGTTCCGCCACGGACTTGGTTTGCGTCAGGCAAATTCTCGAGGAGAGTGAACACTTTCCCGAGAAGTGTCAGGATGAACTCGCCAAAGCCAGTGGTCGACGATCTCAAAATACTGGCCTCGTCTTCGTCACTGAGTTCGTTTTTATAGTCAAACTTCACATTCTGACCTTCGCGCTCCATGCGATCCATCTGGCCTTGGACCCACTCCATGGCTAGTGTTGTATCATGGATGTGGCTTCCTTCCTTAACCAATGGTACCATAGGAATGCTATACGCGACACTTTGAATGAAGTTGAGCGTGTATTGGGTCTTGTTGAGATCGTTGGCATCGATACCGGGGAGAGCCAGAGCCAAAAGAGCCGTGATGTGACATCTATAACCCTTATGCTTGGACATGATGTTGGCAATCATCTGTAGTCCATTCAGACTTGAGGTGGTTCTGTGTACCTCCACAAGTCCCTGAAGACTAGGGTAGAAACGCTGCAATGCACCGGGCAAAACCAGGTCCGGTTCGAGATATGCAAGTCCTTGCAAGGCGCTGTAGTAATAGTAAGACACGCGGCTGCTTTTGGAGAAAAGACCCATGAATGTCACTTCTTTGAGTGCCATCACAAAACGCTTTTTCAAGCCATCGTTGATTTTACGATCTTCGGGGAGATCCAGCTCACCGCTCTGCTCACGATTCCATCGGGAGACGAACGCCTCAGTGAGGTAGAGGGTCAACTGGCCAAGCATAGTGGTCCATGAGCCCTGGTTGGAGGGGTGAAAGAAAGTATCGATAGACTCCATAAGGCCTTCCAAGTGTGAGATGATAGAATCATCTTCCTTCAGGCAAGCCGGAGACAAAGAGCTCACGATCAAGCGGGATATCATATAGGCCACTGGATACTTCTTCTTATCTTTCTCAACATAGATGCCTGCCCCAGAAAGATAGTCCAGAGGAGTATACGGAGAATTGGCTTGGCCCACGGGGATTTGTGTGAGCCTGAGAATGGCTGTGAAAATGAGGTCGGATTGGTCCTTTGAAAAGATGCCATGGCTTCCAAATGGAACATAGGAGCAGGCTATGTGGTCTCGAGCAATACGAGACAGCAGGTCAATGAAGAAGATATCGAATGCCTTCGATCGATTGATGATGGACCACAAGTGGAAGAGCGTGGGGAAGATATCGGCTGGTTGAGACTGAGGTTCGTTGATGGGGGCGGGGTGACTTGGCAGCAAAGCATTCAAAACACCTGCTACGATGTAGGCGTTTGGCAGCTCATTAACACTGAAGAATGGCAAGAACTCCTCCAGCATCGCTCGACGTTCGGAAGGATCGAAATACGTATGGGCATGTGTGCACAGCTTGAGCAGCTGTTTAGCGGAACGCTTGCGGTTGCTCTGGTGCGCTGGGACTTCTGAGGGGAGAATCCATGCTTTGATTTCGTTCCACAATGGCCTCCATTCAAGAACAAGATCTTCTCCTGGCTTCAAATAATGATTCTTCCTACAAGATGTGAATTAATGTCATCGAAATGTTGTCAGCACACGTACCTCGTTAGAGTGAGGACCATGCGCAAGAAGCGGTCCGAGGCGGTTGCATCTAGGCCGGGAGCCAATGCAAGGGAATAATAAAGTTTAGCTAGCTTTGCTCTCTGTTCTCTCGTCATTTCAAACTTGAGGTTGAGCCATCCCTGGAGCTCTTTCGTCCAATGGAGAGCTCCTGGGGAGAAGTCTTCCGCTCTGATAGCAATGTATAGCTGTTTGAGGATACCCTGCAGAGCAGCATCGCGTTGAGCTTCTTCTTCGACTTCGAATGGGAGCTGCGAGAAGTATGCAAAGGTTCGGGGCCGATATCGTTTCTTGTCGTCTTCATCGGTCTTAAGGTAAGGAATACCCGGGGACGTGGATCGTGAGATGGGCTCATATGGGAGGAAGTTTGCTAGTAGGTTAGATGCAGTTGTAGGCGGCATAGAACTGTGAGAACCCGAGGGGCGAGGACCAATGTTCTCATCCATGGCGGGCAGATGGATGCGAGGGTAAATAATGCAGTGATCGATAAATGATGCGATTCACTCGAATACCGCCGGGCAGCCAAGAGCGGGCGGCTCAGCTCAGCTGGGCTCAGCGCAACAGCTCAGGCGGGATG
Source organism: Fusarium oxysporum Fo47 (assembly GCF_013085055.1). Classification (NCBI taxonomy): domain Eukaryota; kingdom Fungi; phylum Ascomycota; class Sordariomycetes; order Hypocreales; family Nectriaceae; genus Fusarium; species Fusarium oxysporum. The sequence continues at coordinate 2,010,468 of NC_072843.1, read as the reverse complement.
TTTATTGAATCGCAAGGCGGGGCGGCGAAGAACGGGTGGTGGGCATTGAGCTTATTCTGAAGTCGACGTCGATATGTACAATCAATATGCAGGACGTGGCGACCTGGACTTGAGGATAATTTCAGAGTTAAGCAATATATGCAAAGGCAAAAGTAAAAGTGGGAGGAGTTGAAGGATTAAGAAGCGGGCTGGGCGACCGTAAATGGTGATGGATGATGCAGCAGCAGTAGCCTGGCCTGGCGGACACATCTAACTTACGCATACTCAGAGCTACAGGTTCCACTTTTCCGGGGCCAGTACGCGCATCAGCCCCAGAGAAAAGAAGGGGGATTTAAACCGACGGGACAGTCGATCAGGAGCATGTGCGAAATATGGATCGTAATCAGTGAAGCCTACCTAGGTGAGCTTAATTAAATCCAGGGTCTTCACTTTGACCTATAGCGTGTTTTCTTTGATCTCAATGTTGCATTGCACTCTGTCGCATCGCCTTGATTCTCTGTTCTTCAGACTTTGTATGCACATCAAATCCCCTCTATCGCTGTATGCATGCAACTATGGAGAAGTGATTGCCATCCGTCCCGTCGTAGGTAAATCACAAAGGGTTCAAAGGATTCGGTACGGGAATAACCGTAGAGTTGAGCGGTAATACGCAGAGAATCACCCCGCTTGAGTTTTGAGGCTTTCCATGATCAGCTGTTCACTTCATTTTGTAGCTGACCATCGAGTGAAACCTCGGACCCTTTGTCCCATTACTCGACCTTGCTTGCTGTCCTTAGTAACGGCGACTTGCATTTGTGGCTGATTGGTTCCACTTTGTTGGTGTGATTCTTATCCCCATTCAAGCCCGAAAAAACGTCAATGCTATCACAAGCGCAGCGTGTGATGGTGATACTGCTTTCCCCCGAGTACTATGGACCAAGCTGAGCCGGTTTGTATTCTCGTCCCTTCTATTCAAACACATTCATCCAATCAGTTTCTATCCCAGTCAAAACGAAGACGGGATACCCAAGGCAGCGGGACAGCGTTGTCACCTACGTCAATGCTAAAGGCTCCAATTGGAAATTATGCAAGACAGCCTGAACAGCATGCTTACTCTTCATGTCTCAAAAATGGCCAACTGATTCGTAGGCATGACATCCAAAAGCACCGCCATCGGTGGTCCAAGGTAGTCCGAATTTACCGCGTCAAACACGCAAGCTTCCTTTGCCTAAGCCAGCTTGAAGCTCTCGCTTGGGTGTTTACCATCACACTTCTTATGATTGCGTTTCTCTATTACTGCCTGCTACATCTGTAAGCATTCACTAGTCAGGATAAAATGCTACATTGCACAGCGGTTAGATGAATAGAACTATACATCCTATTAAGCTCGCGGTTAAAGACCCCTCGATCTTTGACCCAGCATTCCCCAATGGTCATCATACTCTCAATCCGGTCAGCATTATCAAGGGCCCCACCATCTGGAAGGGTCCTCCGTGAAGATGTGCCATTCCGGAGGAGGAAAGGCTCCACTTCGCCGTGTTTCCGGCTCGAGGTATCCGTTCTCACCAACTGAGTCGTCAGTTTCATGTTCAGAGAAGATTAGTTCTTTGCGAGACCAGGAATATGTCATGTGCGAAGATAATAAGTCCTTTTGAGGACAAGGTATATTTATATTACAATCATCACTATCGATGTATCAATACTCGAACCTGTGTCCATATATATCTTCAGCCTGCGCATGGGAGTTGCTTCTCCGGCGGAAAATCTTGTCTGCAAAATTCCGCACACTAATGCTCACACGTCTTGTCGGTGGCCTGTCTGACTTAATATCGAGGGTCTCTAGCGGAGGTCTTCCATCCTCGCTGACACGCGGCGTCACAAACCGCTTGACAAACCCGGCATTGTAGGACACCGACCTTCGACGTGCGGGCATGTCCGATGTGCAACTGTCCAAAGAACTACTTGCCGGGCTTGTGTTGACATGCGGTAATTGATGTGAAGGATTAACAAGGGGAAGGCTTGGGCGAGCAGGGAACGTCTGAGCTCTCTGCGGACCACCACCATTGCTAAGTGTGCGTTTTTGTAACGTCGATGGTGTCCTGCAGATTCCCGAAGCTGGCAATCCACTTTGTCTAAGGTTGACCCAAGATGCAGTTGCAACCATCAGAAGTTTGATGTCTTCTGGGACCACTTTCGTCAACCGTGACTGAATTTCAGGTGGGTTCGAGACGATCCAGTCGCTGGCAAGCTTAGAGTCTAGTGGTGTGTTTCGAGTTGGAGGATAGCGACCGCTTGAGGTCGACATGGTATTATAAGTGTCAAAGACGTCCAGCGTATTTGACATGAGGGAACCCATGATGGGGTGCCGTCTTGTGTCGGGGTGTATCATACTAAATGTCCACTTGACTTCCGCGGGCAACGGGCTCGGTGGTGGTGTTTGTTCTCCGGTATTCTTAGGCATGGGGGATGTTGGCGTTGAAGTCTTCTTGACCCATCGTGCCGTACTGATTCGTCCTCGCTCGTCAACTCCAATGAACTCATATGAGCCATTGGCCATCAAACTTGACTCCCAGGTCGATCCATCTTCCATCACGATTTCGGCGGACTCGTCACCCATTTGGGGAAGTGGGCTAATAACTGCAACGACGTCCCTTTGGTCGAGCGAGTCTTCGGTATCGAGAGATCCTGGAGATGCTGGCGTGTCGTAGTCCTCACTGCGAACAATAAGAAGATCGTTCATGCCTAGGACTGGCTTTGTACGGAACAGGTGGGGGCAACGCTTGGCCATGCGAGGAACAATCTGAGAGCCCGTGATGAGGCTGGACGGTACTACATCAAATGCGGGTATTGGGCGCTTCTCGCCGACTTCTTGTAATTGAAGGAGCAGTCGTGGGCGGAGATGAACCAAGCGGCGTTGTCTGGCTCCTGGTCGAGGTGCTGGGTGTGCAAGAAGAAATTGTGTAGATTTTCTGAAGGTGCGTTTCCTCCTCCTTCTTCGAGGTGCTGTGGATGAATCACTTAGTTCACTTATATCTGAGCAGGCAGCAGAGCCTTCGTCTTCGCTCTGAACCTCTGACGGTGGCAGGTCGTCATCAGTCTCCGGTTCACGAAAGCGAACAGAGAGATCTCGCCGAGGCATGTACTCAGACTTGGGCCTGGGGCGAGAAGTCCGGCGCACCGGTGTCACTGTAGTCGCAGGCGGGAGTTTCTCATGGTATGACATTGGTCGGAGTTGTGGTAAGGAAGTAACGTCTGCTGATAATGGCCTTGTTGTTTTATCAGCATCTGACCGACGTCGAAGCGCTGATCGGAGGAAGGGCAACGCTCCTTGGGGCGCTTGTGTCTGTCGATTTGTCGAGTACTCGTGGCCGTGAAGGCTAGCACCAGCATGCAGGAACATGATAGCCAAGCCAAGTTCGGGTCGAGCTCATGCAGCAGCTCAATCAAAGGTGTCGTTGGTATTAGACAGAAGATCAACTCTGTCGTCAAATAGGGCTGAGTGATGATTGATGGCGAATGTAAACAAATACAAAGACCACGAAGTGAAGCAGGTCAAGTTATGATATGTGTTTCAGTGGCTTTCAAAGCCGAATACGCAACTAAAGCACAGGACGTGATCGAGCAATAAAGTAACCGATCTGGCGGGATGTTAAGCCGGGGAAGATGTGGTCCGATAAGACCAGGATGAGCGAGATGGGATGATACGGAAATGGTCGACCCGCCGTGGAAGCCAGCACTTGGACAATACACGAACCGGCAGATGACGAGATGTTGGGTAAGGTGTCAAGAGATGAGAGGTTGGCCCAATATCGTCAGGGGAGGTGTAGCCCTGTTTAGTATGGTGGATAGGAAGAAAGTTGGTATTACAAGAGACCGCGCGCAACTCTGTGTATGAACTGATCGCGTGGGGTCTGTCAAGTATTAAAGTCAGCTTTGAATAAAGCGGTCACCGTAAAAGACGGATGAAAAGCGAAAATGGTTGAGCGGCGGAAAGCTAGCTGTTAGGCGTTATGGGCTCATGGGTAAGGTGAAGATTATACGGTCAAGAAGACAAGGACTCGAAGCGGTGGAAGATACTCGGGTGTATATCAGAAGCAGACGCGATGATGGGCAGATCCAGGGGTCAAGCTGGGGTAAGCAGTGGCTTGCCTGGACTGTCATGACATGGCCGTCAAGAAGGCATCAACGGAATCCGCCTCAAAGCCAGGGATAGGGCGGTCAAGCCGCTCAGGCACAGCTCAACGATGCCGCGAGACTCCATCCGCTAATCAATAGAAGGGCCAGGGGTAGAAAGAGCGGCGCCGGGAGCAACATGCCGTAGACACGCGAAAACAGGGGACAGAAGAAGCGAGGACGACTTACGTATTAGTGCATGCGCAGCATCGAAAAGTGTTGAGTCTGGCGGCTAAAGGCCCAAAGGATGAAGTGAATTATTTGCGAGGCTGGGAAATAGAAAAAGAGAAAGTCAAAGGGAAACAGAACGAGAAAAGAAAAGGAGGAGCTAGAGAAAGTAAAAGGGTGGTAAGATGAATGAGTGAGGCCGCCCTGGGATCGGCGGGTTGGATATTAATTAGAGTCCAGGTGGTGACCTCAAGCTGTTACTGGTGGCTGCCGTTGTCCCTGTCTACTCTATTGGCTCGAGATGTCTCTGGCGGTTTTTGCTTTTTGTTTGTGTACCGGTACTTTGGGCTTTGAGCGTTGGACCAGCTGGCTGGTTCCCCAGGATATTTCCTTTTTTTAGTAACTAGTCCTGATGATCGCAGTGCAGTTACTGTTTTATTTGACTTATATTCCCCTATTACGTCGATGTCGTGTGCCAGTCAAGTCTGCGTCACCAGATCGAGGTCTCCTTTCTAGCAGCGATCCTAGTCTCTCCGATCGAGGAAGCAGGGCCAGGCAGCTTCTGTGAGTGTCGAGGGATCAAGATGGAATAAAGTCGACGGCGAAAGGAAATAGTAGAAACATTCATCAGTTGTTGAGAAGAGGCTGGCAGATACCCTGCTCTCTCAGTCCATGCTCTTGCTTTAATCCTTTTTTTCTTGTTGGTGGCCCCAAGTGCTAGAGCCAACCTTGACCTTGAAAAGCATGCATGGGATGAATTTTTTTCTTCTCTTTTTCTTCTTCCTTCTCCCGCGTCTTCCAGCTCATCCTTGATATTAGTGAGGTGGGGGAGCGGGTCACTAAGCCATGAACACGCCCGATGCATCCATCCTACAAAAACCTCATGCGACTGATGAGATGCATGCATGCCGCTGCCCGCTAAGTTCAGCCCAGTCAGTCTGGTAAACAAGCTCTCAGGGGATCGAGTCGATATCTCGCAACACTGGAATGTCATATGAGGTGAGGTTGCCTACCTCATGGTCAGGGCCTTTCAGTCAATGCAAGCTGCGGCACCTCCCGTACCAGATTGGTCCGAGCTGGGAAATAGATGGACGTCAACCCGAACACGAGAAAGGCTGGTAAGCCAATCGAGTTTAATGAGACATGCAAACAACATGATTCAGACTCGTGAGCTCCTAACTTTAGTGCTGTTCCTGTTATTAAGGCTGCCCTCGTGCCTCAGCATCTGCTTTCTGTCTAGTAATGGTTTAGCATAACTTTCTCCCGTAAACCCGGGAGTGATGGGGTGGATGTCAGACGTCTTGACACTCTTAGTGGCTGATCCACTCTTCTGGTTGCGGTGTTGCGGTCAAAGACAAGTTTTTTACGGCTCTCAACCGCGACTTAGACACATCCATCAGTCCATCGTATCAACGTAGGATCGGCCCAAAAGTCAACTGCTCCGCGGGGTTACGGAATCACTTGCTACTGGTCAGCATCGACATTTATGGCAACTTCTTGGGCACAGAGCGGGGTGCGTCGCACATTTTAGATGCCCCGACCGTGTAAGAGCCTCAGTCTGAGTTCAAGCGTTCAAACAGGCTCTATGGACACATTCCCAGTTCCATACTGGGCATCCAGCATTGCAAAGGTTGCCTATCGCAGCATTTTCTTTGCGCCGACATTTTTACGCAAATACGTCCTCGGTTACAAGTTCAAGTCAATCTACGCATCAATCTCTTCAATGGCGGTCGAGTAGTCCCATATCAGACCTAAGCTTTCGCATGCAGGCAACGACAAGGATGAGATCGTGCATGCATGTACATACATATCGCCAACTCAGAATCCTAGACCGCCTGTCTGTCAGTGAAACGAACCAATTGCTAAATGACAACAACTACAAACGCTGTTTTAATGGTCTGCTTTATCGTGTTATTGCGCTTTTGTTGGGGTGCCGGTTGAAGCTATCGTTAATTCTTTTCAGCCTCACACCACCTAAAACTCATCTTCGCATGCAAATCTCCCAGTATCATCTGGACAAAATAGCAGCATGTTTCAAGCATTAAAACATCTGTTTCGGCCAAATTGGCATCTCCAGCACTCGCTAATTCATAGTATTGGCACCTCGCGTCTTCCAGAAGCCCAATCGGCTCGTAACAGCAATAACTGCCAGTTATCCCACAAAATCGTGTTGGCCATTCTCCACAAACATTATGTTATATCATGTTATGTGAGTTTGGGTCATAATTTATTCAAGAAAATAGTTGAGATGTGAGATTCCTCATTGTTGTCGAGGGTCTTTCCTCTACCTAATGTCCAAGGTTTCTGAAACTATTTTCAGTTTTTTCCAGGATTTGGCACCCTTTCGCCGATCATCAATAAAACCCAGGTTCTAACCGGTGACACGGAAGACTGGCTTTATCAAATAACTAACTAGGAAAAGCGTAACTAGTATGCATGTTTTCGCGCTGCTAAATTCGTGGAGCAAAGGAGATCCAGAATGGTTCTGAATGCTGATGGCTGTCATGAAGCCTAGAGCAAATCGATTATACGGCAAGATATTTTTCACCCATCACAGAATAGTCTTTTTATTGCAAGTTCATGCGATTCAACGACTCAATATTGTACCCTTGCTTTGAAAACACTATTCCCGTCCTCAAGGTACAGGTACTTTTCCGCATCCAGTCATTCTGACCATCCAACGTCAGGGTCATGATAGCTTACTGAAACACCACAAACTCAAAATCATCTCACTTATCACAAAATTTTCAACGGCTCCCTTGCCCCAATCCATCATTCAAGCGCGCGGCTGCATATCTCAGATCAATCAATGCCGGGCAACATCTCGGAAATCGGCACTTTCTACTTGTCCGATCCGTCCAGACGTTTCGGATGTCTCGGTACTGATTATCGAGACTACGAAAATATTGATCAGCTCGCTTCTGTGGGTTAGTGATCATCTTCACGGGAGCCTCGGGACAAGGATGGACAGCCATGAGCTGAGATTTGCATTTCAAGCTTGAAAACATCGTCAGCTGCTCAAATTATGCTGTTGTGATAGGACGGTCCATAGCATGCGGCTCAACCTTCCAGTCAACCAATGCAGCCCTACTCATACTTTAGCTTGTATTAGGCTGCTTATGTGTGCCATTATGTGGCAAGAATTGTTTGAATGGGTGGCATCTAGCTTTCGTAAACTGACTACAAGGAACGCAAAACTTTAGTGACTGAATATATGTCAAAGACACCAAAAACCTGAATCGCCATTAGACTCAGGGTTCCAACCCAGATTTGAGTTTGGGCCCCTTATTCTAGGATTTGTCGACGTTAGACCGCATACGTAATGGTTCCCTAAAGTTGTCAGCTGTCCTTAGGGCTTTCGAGCATGTTTATCAACAACAGAATGCACTTTATTTGCCAAATATCGTCGCTTCTTGCCTTTCATATCAAGTTCTGGGAGGGGATAATTCGCCGATCAATAAGAGTATGCCCTTGGCTAACACGATACGCGAGGGATACCAAGACATCTTAGCAACTTCTAGTACGCATCGCAGTCTTCTCTGATCTAGACGACCAGCTTAAAGAAGTACACATATTCTCTGCGGGTAAACCAGCTGAGACGATAAGTTCCGAAGCGAGGACTGCAAATTGCCATATTCTAATGTTGAATACTTTATACATCGGGAATAGTCCCTTCGTGATAGCCGTTTCAACTCCCATGAATCTTCAAAATCTGGGGTAGTCCTTAGTCATCGAGCCGCTAACCTTTAAAATTCCCCCACCATGTTCAAGCTTTCACCAACATCTGATCGCATGCATCAACACCAATATGCTTCAATTATACCGGTAGTCTCCATGTACACGTACCCACACAAACCGCAGCCGCCATGATTCGCCAACACTTCGTCGCGGCACGCAGTTCACAGCATAGAGTCGCGGCATTGGCACTTTATCGAGCACTCTTGAAAACAGCGTCCAATGTGCCCTTACCGCATCATCTCCATCCTGGTGGACGGAAACACCCTTTGACAAAAATAGTGAGAGAGAGATTCGCCAAGAATAAGCCACTCACCAGTTTCAGGCTTCTTTACGACTCAATGGCTGCAGGATACAAGGTTTGAGGCTTGAACAAGATTTGGTCTACATGGTCTAATGTTCTGTTCAGTTCCTTACTTTATTAACGAAAGGACGAGATACAAAGTCGCCCGAGCACTCTGAAATCCTTCGACATATCCGGAAACGCAACTTTACGGCCAATCTTTCGCGTCTAGAATCCCCCTCCTACAAAAAGCCACCCCGTTCGAAACAACGAATCAATCCTCCACTTTTCACCAAAGTCTCTGCCTCTGATGAGCCTGTTAAATATGTACCAACTATCCGCCCTCTTCCGAAAACTGCATTTGTAGGCGAAAGAAAGGCGCCAGTTACTGGTAACACTGCTGAGTGCCTATCGTTCGTGCGAATCAAGAAACCACAGCCGAGGGTGTTCTCACGGGCAGTTAGTAGAAAGACAACCATATTTCGACGGTCTGTTGACACTCTTTTGAGTGTTTCCAAAAAGGACATTCCGAGGGCTCGATTAGGCGATCGTTGGGACGCCATGATGGACAAATTGCTACTTGAGGAGGGTGTTACGGACGAAGTTGTACAGGATGGACCATTAGCGTCATATCGTTTCACTGCGACTCTGACAAAAGCTTGGTGGGATCAAAAACTTACGAAGATCACGGACGACCGGACGGCTCGCGCTAAAGCAGTGAGCAGTCTTATTGAGCAGGAACTTGCACTGGTCAAGGAAGAAAAGGAGAGTGGCGCAGAGCCAACTGATCCTAAAGTAGCAAAGGAGACTTTGGATACAATCCTAACAGAATATCGCCAAAAGCAGACCGAAATGGAACGAACGAGAGACACTTCATTTGAAGACCCGTTCTTGTCTGAACAATGGATCGCAAAGGCACAAAAGTTAGCGCGTGAATATGCCAAGAAGTATGAAGGCATAGTGGACGACAGTGATAGAGGTGTCTCTTGGGCAAAGAGGCAAGGGCTGGCCAAGAAAGAGAATTCTCTGTTAGGGGCGGTGGAATCTGACGAAGATGCTCAATTTTTCAGTCACGTTGCGGCCATGCGAAGAGGTCGCTAATAAAAGGGTCTGTAATCACCTTCAATTATATCCGGTTTCGGTCATTTATAGTGGAATTGGAAAGAATATAGGCATGTACAATATAGATGGGATATGATACCCTTTGTATTCAACTTTTGGCTGCAAATGCTGTGTAGAGCATAACTTGAAATGCACAAAATTCCCAAAATCGTATGCCCTAAACATCCAAATCATTCATCAATGTCGTCATTCTGTCATGATACGTGTTCTTAGACAGGTTCTGCCTCCAGCTGTCTATTAGACCTATTCGAATGCGCGCGTGGTCGAGCAATCATCTTCAACGTCTTTTTCCCCTCGTTTGCTACTTCAGCCCAGCTCTTTAACGATTGGAGTGAGGGCACAGATGGTCGGCGTGTCTGATCCCCGTCGATGCTTGCGAGGTCGGACCGAAGAGTTCTCGGGGATGACATGGCGGAAAATGGTATTGAGAAGGCAGGGCTGCTCGGCTCTGACGGCGCTGGCTGGGGTTCAGGGGTCACCACTCTCGCATCGGGTTGATCAGGCTGCTTGGACAATTGGCCCCATTGAGGTACTTTTGCAGAGTCCACAGGAAGCGGGTTGCGGTCCAGGGCTGGGCTGCTTTGCAGAGGTGTTGGATTTGTCTCGATGCTATGTCGAGAGAATACTGAAGAGGACATGCTGCTATCCGTGAGGCTTTGGTCACGGTTGAGATTCGGCGTTTCACTTCGAGACGGTGTAACTGGCAAGGGGAGCTTCGAGCCAGATCCGCGCGAGCGCAAAGTATAACCCGAAATATTGGTGAAACTTGGTGATCTCGAGGTCGGGAATTCAATTGAACCTCTGGGGGTTATGTCATTCGGAGGTCGCGGTGAGACGGCTTGTCGTTGTAGTGGTGAGGCCCTCTGCTCTGGTGGGAGACGCTGATAAGACCGAGACCATGGCTGAAAGGCTGGCCTTGCCGCTGGCGTAACCGGCGTCGACTTCGATTTTGGTGGCGATTCAAGCCCAGGCCCAGATTCAAGATTCGTTGTGCTGCTTCGATAGGGTCGCGGCATCGCCATTTTGCTCGGGGGCTTACTCGTGCTACTCCTCCTTTTGGCATTATCTGCCTCTAAGGTATGACACCTATCCTCCATATCTTTTAGCTTCTTTTGAAGCATGACCACAGCCTGTTTATGTTCATCGACCTCGCGCTGGAATCGAGATTCGTATGTTCTGTCTCGTCCTTCGAGCTCGGCAACCTTTTGTTTCAAGCGATCGTTTTCTTTCCGAAGGCTCATCAATGCCGTGAGCTTTTTATCCCACTTGTCTTCGACCCACGATATTGGCCTTTTACAACACTCTCCATGATAAATTTGATGAATTCCTCCGAGCATGGATAGTTTATCATCAATTTTGTATGCGTGTAATCGGTTTTTGGGGTTCGGAGTGATCATTCGAGCAATCAGGTTGACAACTGGCCGGGGACGAACTGTTTCTTGGCCCTCGTAGGTAAACATAAAAGGGGGAGTGACCAAGGCATGAGAGGTAAGCTTTTCCAAGTGAGTATTCAGCTTCTGCTCTCGCTCACGAAGCTGTTCTTCCTGGGTATTCCTAGATGGGTATCTTAAAGCCTCGTCAAACTCGGCTAACCGAACATTATACAGAACGGTTGCAATATTTAGAAATACTAAACCAAGTGAGTAGATATCTGACAACTGCATGCTGGACCCGTTGTTGGCATACAATTCAGGTGCTCGCCATCTCTCAGTTCCCGGTACTCCCTCTGTCATAGTTTGATCCTGTCCACTAACATCTCTCGAGACGCCAAAATCAGCAAGGTAGACTCGGTCTGCCTTGAGCAGGATATTAGATGGCTTGATGTCGAGATGCCTCACATCATTCTGGTGGCAATAGGCCAATGCGCGAGCAACGCAACCTATTGTATTGCGTAAGAATTCGAGTGGGCATTTTGTTGTCGAGTGGAGAAGCTGGTCTTCAGACGATTGCTCTATAGCGCTCAAATCCTTGATGTCTAAAGCATCTAGCCTCTCGAGGATATCCTCACGGTCCCCTTCTCCCATGCGCAAGTATTCCAAGTCTTCGAGGAGAGTGCTCAAATTACAGACGGCAGCAGGCCAGATTAGCAGGCATAATTCGTGGGTTCGAGGTGCGTATGTGGCAACCAATTTGACGACATGGCGATGGTCAAGTTTCTGCATAGTCAAGCTCTCCTTGCGCAAATCGTCGATAGTAAACCCGCGTCGACGTGGGATCCTCTTACGCGCAAGACAGACAGACCCGTAGGAGACCTTCTCAACGCGACCGAATGCGCCATATCCCAGATCTTCAAGTTTAGCAAGTTTTGTATCGAAGCGCTTCGCATCGGGGCCATTGAAAAGCGGTTTGTTTCTGCGCAGCCAATGTCAGCATCGAAGGTGTGCGCAGCTCATCGGCTATGAATAGCTTACATGCCGGGCCAACTATCATCATCGTTCCAGCTTTCTATGATGGTAAGCTCCTGGAGCTCGCGCTCAGCCTCCCATACACGACCATAGTGCTGGGTCGGACCTGTTTGCCCGACTCTGGTCCATCCCCGGGTCCAGTCGCCCATGCTGAGGGACGTTGAAGGTAAAGCAGATGTCGTCGAGGGTGCGGTGGTAGTTCGCGAAATGGTAGCGCCGTCAGAGTAAAACAGCAGCCATAGTGACAAAGCCCGATATCTATATTGGTTATAGGGTCAACGATGATTGACGGAATTGTTCTTTCTAGAGAAAAGAGAGCAAGCCAGGCGCATATGCTGAAGATGCTGGCGTGAAGATGAATGAAGAGGTTGTGAAACGACAGAAGAATAAAGTCGTCTGTTGGTGGGCAGGAGTTGAGTCTCGGCCCTTGTCGCGAAAGTGGCAGTGACATTTTGGTGGCCTGGTTGTGTCCAGCACAAAGCTGACCCATTAGAACTACCCTGAAGCGGTGGAGGGTCTTTGAGGGTTGGACAGCTGCTAATTGGATCAATTGAACGCAAACTTCTGGTGCATGGATAGTCTATATAAGTGGATGAGTGTATACATCCTGGTTTTCTTTGATCCTACTGCACGCATTAGACTGGATACAGTTGGTTCAAGCAATGGTTTGCTGTCTCTCTGTCTTGCATTTACATATCAACTCTTGGTCCCGCCCAAATTCATCCCCCGCTTTGGACACTGCCTCTTCAGTGGGTCAAACGTCGCTCCGATCCGCTGGAACCCACTAACCATTTAAGGCTGAGCCATGGCCAAGCCCCTCTCATGATTGATGTCCTGGTACAGATGCATCTCATAGATTGTTTCGAGAGGGTTGAACGGTCAACAGTGTCTTGTGTAACATTGAAAATACTTGCATTTTGAACCCAAGCACTTGAAAAACACCTCTATGAAAAGACAACAAGCAATTCCAAAGCCTGGGTTTCCTGTTCCTGAATGTGGTGCCTATCTTGATTGATCATCACTTTTCTGGCGCTAGTCGATAAGCAGACATCGATCGGCATTTGAGATCCTAGCCGATGCACAGCCCTCTTTCGGCTTCACCACCAACCCCAACATCATCTCACATCTCTACCCCTATCATTCCACCATCATTTAAGTCTCATCCTCGCCTTTGCTCCGTACCCTCCGCATATCCCCACTCCGGCATACGGAGCACAATCGGCGGAGCTCCGAGCTTCATCCGGCTTTACCGGAGTCGCACAGTCGTTGTCCCGGCAGTTACTCTTGACACATACCAAAAAACTCATAAACTCGAATCGTTTGTGACTACGGCTGATTATCACATGATTCATATTGACCGTGTCCCCTGAGGCTATCATCCACGGACTTCATCGTTCAATACACCCTCCATTTCAGGTCACAACGCCCTCATTTAAAAACCAACCACCATGCTTGAAGAACCTCAGACCGCTCCTGAGTCATTGCCAACGCGGAAGCGATCCAAGGCGTCTGAAGAAAACGACGAGGAACGGAGTAAGAAGCGATCAAGAGGCCGTCCACGCCTTGACACCAGAGATGAGACGGCTCAAGATGTGAGTTCATGCGATGAGCCAGGTTCTTCACTCAGCCTGATCTCATTCTGACTAACAATTTTCACAGCGTCGTCGAACGCAGATCCGACTGGCTCAAAGGGCCTATCGTAATCGCAAAGATACTGCCATTACGACCCTTGAGGACAAAGTCAAGGATCTTGAAGATGCTAATGAAAACATGAGCAAAGAGTTCATGAACTTTTTTGACTTTGTTCTTTCACAGGGAATGCTGGAGGGTGCACCTGAAGTTGCAAGACGTCTCAATGATACAACCCGCAAGTTTCTCTCACTCACAAGGAAATCTGCCGATGACTCGAACCGCGATGGCATCGAAGATACTCCAGCCCCTGCGCAAGCACAAGAGCAAGTTGTGTCACAGCCCCCAGGACGGCACCCATCTGGCTCTGACTCTAGCACTTCTGGCTCGGGGAGTGGTGAATTCATGTTACAGAACCCACCTGGTTTTAACACTTCTCAAGAGAAGAGCCTGTCTACTCCGCAAAGACCGGACGCCACTATACGGCAGCAGGCTACGCCTCCCTTGAACCTGCCTTACGAAATCATCACAATGCCAACTACAGACAATGCAAGTTTCCCGGTTTACGACACACAAACGACAGTTAGTTTCGAGCAAAATCCTTTCCTTCAATCACCCTTTCCCAACGTTCATTCGCCGTCTACTTATGCGCCCCAAGAACGGAGCTTTGGTCGCCGCCTTCAGAGAGCAACTTTGGAGGCTGGCCTGAGGTTGGCATCGATGGCCAACCCACCTCCCCATCGATATGCCGAGGTCTTTGGATTTTGTCTGCTATTCGAACCCAGGGAGTCTATCATCCGCCGCATATCTAGCACATTGGCAAGAGTGAGCCATGAGTCAATGTTTGTCTGGAGGTATCCTTTCACAAACTTGGGTGGTGCTGGGACTTTCTTCCCAAATAATGGAGAAGCCGGAGGAAGTACAGCAACGGGTGCCAACGGGAATGCGATACCGCTAGGAAATCAAGGTTTGGCACAGCATATGAAGCCACAGGAGATGACTGGGTTTTCAATGGGTCCTTTTGACCCAGATGTTGAAACGACCAAAGGTGATCGCATTGACGCTCGCATGCGAATGATGTACAAGGGATTTGAAGGGGACTTCTTCGATGCAGACGAGGTGGAAACATATCTACGTCAACGGGGTATCGTTATACCCGCTAACGTGGATTTTATTGATGCTGAGATTGATATGGGCTCGTTTGACGAAACTCCTGACCTTTCAGGCTTAGGAACGAGCAGCAGCTTCTTCGGAACGCATCAACCCCCTGCGTCAAGCCAGGCGCTTTACATGCCGTCTCAGCAAGCCACAAGTGATATACCGAGTATGTGGCAAAGCACGATACCTACCACCCTCGCTACCACCACAACGTCTATGACACAACCTTCTCTCATGGCACCTGCAATGGGCGTTGACTTCATAAACATTATGCCAACAGTTGAGGCCACCAACCCTGGGCAGTTCGGTACAGGGATGGGATCTCTCATGGATTCATCATACTTTCCTCGAGATTGGGCCCCAGATGCCAGTTGGATGAAGACAAAAGTGACGATGGACGTGAATCGACTAGTAGCAGGTGAGTTCCTTCAACTTGTGTTATGAAGCCAGTAACTAATAAAGTATAGAAATGACAAGCAGGGCAGTCTGTTTAGGTCGCACGCCAGGCTTACGACCAAAGGATATAGACAGAGCAGTTAAGTTGGCTATTGTACTGGCTCAGACATAATGTCACGTTTCCTGTTTGCTTGCCATTGGGTATCATAATCTTGAATGTTTAACTCCGATATAATTGAAGAAGAGCCTATGAATATTGGCGCATTTGCATGGTGTTAGGGGAGCATGAAACTCCTGTCAAACTTTGGGAGTTGGTTAAAGAAATCTTCATGTATAATATTACGGGCGTATACCCTTGAAAACCCTTGTCTACAATATTTAAAATGAAAAGGCGGCAATGTTGTTCTCAAAATATGTCAACATCTACTCTTATTGTCTGGATGAGTCCACATTGGGTTTGATCACGAGTGGGGCTCCGCATGTGTCGTAATGCTCATCTTCAGCAATCAGTGAGGGGAGATTGTCCATCCCTTGACATTCACTATCTTGGTTTCTGATTTCAGATATCTTGCTTAAAACCACCAAAGATGGAGTACAGAGTTCAAGAACAAACAATACCGAGACTGAAGCCTCGTCTTGTCATTCACGGAGGCGCAGGTAATATTCAGCGGGATACGTATCCGCCGGAACAGTTTCGGGCTTATCGTAAAGCTCTTATTGACATTGTGAGTTCATACACGGTAGCATGAGGAGCCCCATATTCTCAAGTATCTAATTGGTCTTTTAGGTCACCAAAACGGACCAGTACATGAGAAGCTCAGATGAGGTAGTCTCAGAAAAGCCATCCAAGAAGCTCCCTTCAGCTTTGGATATTGCAACTTACGCAGTCCGTCTTCTGGAGAACAATCCCCTATTCAACAGCGGACACGGCGCCGTGTTCACTCGCGATGGGGCCATTGAACTAGAGGCCTCAGTCATGGTATCCCGTGGTTATAAGAAGCGAGGTGTCGGTGTCATGGGTCTCCGCCATGTGAAGAATCCCATCCTCCTAGCCCGAGCAATGCTTGAACATGGCGAAGACGATCTGGAGGCGAATCCCCGAGGAGTCAACTCAGGCGATCTTGATGTCCCATCCGCACAGGGACATACACAGCTCTATGGAAAGGCCGCCGAGCAGCTAGCACAGCAGTACGAACTAGAACTTGTCGACCCTAGTTACTTCTTCACCCAACGTCGTTGGGATGAGCATGTCCGGGCTCTAGAGCGGGAGAAGAAAGGTCAGGGGCAAGCAACCTGGAGTGCGACTGAGTATCTACCTCAAGGAACATGCGGAGCAGTAGCGCTCGATCAAGACGGTGTTATCTGCGCTGCAACCAGTACAGGAGGTCTAACGAACAAGCTCACTGGTCGTATTGGTGACACGCCTGCAATTGGGTCAGGCTTCTGGGCAGAGGAATGGGCCGAGGATGGTGATCCGACCGGGTCGTCAACGTGGGATCGTTTGAAGAATGCCATGACCGAGTCGGGCCCCTCACTGGTGCTCAGCGATGTTCTGAGAGGAACATTGGCAGACTGCTTTCCGACTCCTGTAACGTATACTCCCCTCGAGGCCAGGGGTGAACGAGTCTCAACCACGAGGTCCATTGGTGGCTCTGGAACTGGCAACGGCGATTCCTTTCTGAGGACAAATGCGCTACGAACCCTTACAGCTATGGCGAGGTGGAAACCAGAGTCAGGTTCCAAGGCTGTGACCCATATTGCAGGCCCAGGCGGAGAGCTGCAAAGAAGTGCGGGCGATAGATGGCGCCGGACAGGTGAGGGTGAAGGCGGCATCATTGGCATCGAGAGTGTTGTCGTTCGTGATTCGCATGGTCAAGTCATTGAGACTCGGTCTGAAATCCTAATGGATTTCAACTGTGGAGGCATGTTTCGAGCCTGGATTGATGACGAGGGAAACCCCCAAATGAGTATCTTTAGCAATGAGCCGTCGGACGACCTATAGACAAGCGAAAGCAATACGAATGACCATAGAGTGGAACAGGAATGTCATTTATATTCGTTCTGTACCCAATCCGCGATAAACAAACGTAGCATAAGCATCAGCAGCAGGAATTGCCCATTCCTATATCTCTTGGACCTGCCAGTCCACGTGCACTCCCAAGTTTCTCTCCGTCGCTTGGTATAATACACATTCGCTCTCTTTTTCCTCATCAGACATAAGTTAGTCTGTATTCGCAAGAAGTATGGCAACTCCATCGCTAAACCAGATTCCACCTTCCCGAAACCTTTCCGATATCTTGTTCTATTATACATGGAACGCCGACCCGATGCGAATTGAAAGGATTAAAACGTCTGCCAGATTTTTGTTCGTGATGATGGTGATATTGGTGCTTAAAATACAAGAGGCATGGCTCTTCGAAAGCCCGGCCCGGAGAATTTGTTGGTCGTCGTGGTGGAGTTGGGAGTGGGGGAGTCGAAGGTTGTTCGATCGTCGTTTATGGATCATAGTATTTCATTTCGTCAGATGCTGGCTCACAGAGTAGCCTCCTGAGGTGGAGGCTGAGGAGCTTCTAGCTTGGTGCTACCAGCAAGCATCTTGGAGAAACCAATACCGACACCCTCGATGACGGCAAGAAGAACAGCACAACCGATGGCACCGTTTCGGGCGGCCTTGTAACCACCTCGAATGGCGAGAGAGCCACCAGTGAAGAAACCAGCAATAATAGCGTTGTAGGGATCCTCCTTCTGGCGAACACCCTTCACAGCGCAGTCGAATGTTGAGAAGAGACCACCCCAGACACCAAAGTTACCACCGAGAACCGGGGCGCGCATCTTGATGGCTGTGATGGCGCCAATGCGTCGCTCGCCATAGGGAGAGTTGCGGAAGCCCTTGATTCCATGCCAGATAGTACCACCGATAGCCTAGAAAGGCAATGTTAGCTATGTCCTGGGTTACGCTCATCGCAATTGTCGCTGTAATCGATCGTCCACAGCATGAATGGCTAAACTTACGCCCATACAAAAGGCACCACCAAAGTCATTAAGAATGACCCAAGGGCAGGGGTCTCGTCCGTGATCCATGACTGATTATGTGTATTAAAGCTGTAATGGAGGGGGAGGGCAAGGGCTCGAGGACGAGGCTGATGACGGCGAGGTTTGGATTTGAAAAATGTGAGGTCGCCGTAAAAGGTTGCGGCCAACCGGGCCTTGAATCGTGCAACGAGTGAATTTTTCGGTGGCGGCTGTTGGATTATCCGAGTATCGATAACGGTTTAAACCGGCCTCGGCAGCTCGAAGCTTCCATCTTGACCAGTTATTAATCACTCCAGTCTGAAGATGAGGCGAAGAGGATGGAATCTAAAGCTGGACTCAGAACAAGCTCCCAGTTAAAATTTATTTCACATGAGTTTGTCTCTTCTTTTATGCGATTTTGGAGCTGTTCGTTGGGGGTACTCTTCGTTTCCTTACCAGGATTTCGTCAGTATTGTCCCACTAACAAACCCCAGATCCCGTCCCGGCCGAGAGCGGAGCAGGAGCTCAACGACATGCCTATTCAGGCTCGCCGAAGATTGATGTGAAGTCGTAACCCCATGTAAATGTAGTATACAACAGAGCGGGAATTTATTTGAGGTAGCAACGTCTTGTGCCCATCAATGTGAATGTCTCCCACCATCGCCAACTGTGCACCATGCCTCTCAAAGTCGCGCCAGCTACCGAAGCCGATGCTCATAGAGCTGCGGCCATTGAGACTGTTGCCTATGGCCCGAGTCCAGTAGGTGCAGTGTTATTTCCGGGAGGAAGAACTTCTGAGTCCTCAACAAGAGTCGCAGATCTCATTGCCTCTCTCCGGAAGGATGCGGCCTGCCGATGGGCTAAAGTCATTGATAATGATATAAAGGAAGAGGAAGACCAGATGATTGCCTTTGCTATGTGGTATATCTGGGAGACTCCACCAACAGAGGAACAACATTCCTTCCCATCTTATCGGGGGCCGAGCTGTAATGCGGAAGCATGCGAACTCTTCTTTGGAGGCATGAACAACATGAGAGTGAATTATATGAAAGGAAAGCCATATGTTTGTATGTCTCAATGTTGGATCTTAAATGAAATATGTTCTCTGACTAGCCAAAACCCTCAGATCTGAAACTCCTGCATACAGACCCGAAGCACCATAGGCGTGGAGCAGCATCTCTTCTGCTCGATTCGGGACTTGGAGAAGCTGATCGCCTGGGCATTCCAGCATGTCTAGAATCTTCAGTACAAGGACGAAAGCTTTATGAGAAATTTGGCTTCGAGGAGGTTGATAGCCACACGTCTGACTTTTCAAGCTGGGGAGGTCCATCAGATGTCACAGTTCCTCTGATGATTCGTCCTGTTGGGGGTCGGCCAATTAACAAAGAAATTCAGTGAACAGCACGTCGTTTGGCAAATGGAGTACATAGCTAGACTAGACATTTGGTGCAATACCATATACTAGGAGTATGAGTTTGTAGCCCTGCCCATTCATTCGACAATATTGACCACGTTTTTGAGCAGGCATTTATATGCGGTCACCCTGCCTGTGAGATTATGATGAGAACCCCAAAGAATTCAATCGTATTGGAGGTTTCATTGTGGTCAGTTAATTGACCTGGCTGTGAGGAAGTCCGCCTCCAATCCCTCTTGGTCGCAAGAAAGGAGCCATAGCAGAAGACTGCCACGAGCTTTCACGTTTGAGTGACCCTGCCAGGATCATATCTAGTTCATAAGAATCACTTTTCAATAAATGCTAGACCAAATCAATGAGAAAGAAGAAAAGCAAACGGAAACACATTTATAAGGTTGCCGTTATCTGATCATCTTATCAATGGGTTCATCCACCGTGTTCATTGATGGAATCTTCTTGAGAACCCTGAAACCGCCGGCTCGTTAGGGGCCGAGTGGCTGGCAATGGCACGTGCGCACCCAGTAACGGAAAGGTTCATGGCAGTGGGGCAATTGAACCCTGTATTCCATTAGGTTTCCATCGTCACTCTGCATCCAATGTCAAGTCGAGTCGCGTTGGACAAGCCAGGTCTTAGTTCTTGCACCACTTCAAGTCTTTTTTATGTGTTCTTGAGTAACATCAGTTTAAAAACTATCATCTTTATATATCGCCAATGTCGTCGGAAGAATTATCTCTACCTGTTCTCCCCGCTGTGTCGTGGGATGAGCAATCGCAGACCTTCAGCAACAATCCTCGGAAACGCGTCCGCAATGCCGCTTCAAAGCACGCGCCATCCTCAGCTTTCAACAATTCAAGTGATCCCGCCATATTCTCCAGTGATGATGACCCAGCATTGGACAATTATGTAGAGGGGAGACGAAAGAAGAGATACATTGGTTCATGGTTTCAGCAACATCCCACCTCTTCCGACTCAACCTTCAGTGAGATTCACGTCCCCAAGCAGAGGCGTCAATGGACGCGACAGGCAGACAGTGGTGTCTTCCTCGGCAGTGATGGTAATGAGAGCGATGTACTAGAAACAGTACCCGAAGTTCCAAAACCCAGACTTCCACAACTTGATCGCGTCGTGCGCCGCGTCTCAAGAGCTGAACAAGTTGCGCGTGACAGAGTCCGTGCCTGTCTTGACGCGGGCGAAGAGACAATTGACTTTTGGTCATTGGGACTGGAAGATGTCTCAAACGATACAATCAGTCCTTTGTCGCAGTTTACCTGCATCCCGGTCGTGACCAAGGATGTTGCCTTTGAGCAGAAGGATCCCGAGATTAAGATCTATATGGCCCAGAACCGGTTGACACGGGTTCCTGGTGCCATCTTCGATCTAACGTATCTCACAACCCTGAGCCTCCGCCATAACAAGCTCACTGAACTCCCCCCTGCTGTTGCGAAACTTCATCATCTAAAGGAACTCAACGTATCACATAATCGTTTACGGCATTTGCCCGTGGAGTTGCTGGAGCTTTTCGCACCAAATAGCAGACTTGACAAACTTGTTGTCCATCCTAATCCATTCTGGCAACCAAATGAGAGCCTGGAATTGACAGATGCCCAGCTGAGCAACACACTCTTCTTCCAGGCCGAGGCGGGAGCCTCGCCGACGCCACGTTTAGCGAGTCGTGCACTAGGTCGAAGTCCTCTACAGCTCTCAGATAGTACGGGAAGGATTCTTTCAGACTTCAAGTTCCCAACAGACCACACAAAACTCATTCTGCCCGTTGATGAAGGAGAGCCTGAGTTTTGCCCATCGTCCTCAGTCTCATCCATGACAGAGTCACAACGTCTCGAAGGTGCAAGCCGTGTGCCTAGTCTTCTCGAGACAGCTCTGCGAGCTTGTTATTCCAGCACTCAGCTTTCAGAGATGCCGTACTACATCCCGGAAGGGCTCAACCATCTCAGGAAACTCCTGGAGCGAGCACAAAGGCAGAAAGAGGCTGGCGGATTGACATGTTCACGCTGTCGAAAATTAATGGTCATTCCCACCACCAAGTGGGTTGAATGGCGAGAAGTTCGGACTTGTAACAGGGCCAGCCACGATAACCCAGCTCTCGTACGGATGACACCGTTAAGTATGGCAGAAGGTGAGAGGACGATACCGTTTGTTAATCGAGGATGCTCATGGCGATGCCGTCAGGGAGACGTTGATAAGAGCAGCTGGGGGCTGCCCAGTGGAAATCTTGTCACAGTGACAAATGAGGAAAGCTAGCAAGCATATTTGGATAAATGGCGTTCGAAGGACAAGCAGATTGAAGAGGGCTTTAATGATACCTTGCATTGTCTTTCCGTAAACATACAGGCCCGCCTTGCACGCGTGCTCACTTCGCTGATGCTTACAGAGAATCACCAAGGCTGGGTTGTGTCACTGCTTGTCGTCTTGGTCACTTACACACTTGGTCAGATCACAACCTGCCCCCTGTCTCTTTCAAGTGCATGCATGCGACGCCACGTAGTAATCCCGGCAACCCGGATCAGCAAGACAAGCAGGCTTTGATCTTTGTTATCTCTTGGCCTGCAAGGGTTACCTTGTGCATCCTGCCTGTCGGGGATGTGGCTCAGTATTACAACAGATTCTTGTTATGACAAGCATATGCCGTAAGACCCTACTGATACAACGAGTATTCAAAACTCCCATGGAAGCATCCGTAAAACAAGTATAGCAGTTTCTGGAGATTTCATTTCACAGGAAGAGCATATGCTG
The DNA here is from genome assembly GCF_013085055.1 of Fusarium oxysporum Fo47. Classification (NCBI taxonomy): domain Eukaryota; kingdom Fungi; phylum Ascomycota; class Sordariomycetes; order Hypocreales; family Nectriaceae; genus Fusarium; species Fusarium oxysporum. The sequence goes on along the minus strand of NC_072843.1, from coordinate 1,988,242 downwards.
GCAGCCTCACCTATCTCAGACGATCGCACTGCCCACAGCACGTGGTGATAGAAGGCCTGGGAATGATATGTATTGTGTTATGCGCGTTTACTGTGCGCATACATGACCACAAGGCCTCTTGGTTCCCAACTGTTGATCAACGCCCCGTCTTGAACTTGTCATGTAGCAAGGACGGATAATGTACGAAACTGTTCCTCGCTGGAATATACAGTTTCCTTCCTTGTATTGGGCCAAGTTGAGCAAGTGGTTTTTGAGGCTCTGGAAATACTGGAGAGTAAAAGCCTGATCTTCCTCGGAGAGCTGTCATGAGTCAGGACCGCATAGGCCTACTGTCACATCTGACAAGAACTAGGACAACATCCGTCGCGGCTTTGCGTTGGGGCATTGATACTTTTACCATGTCTGACGCTGGCTAATTCAATGGTCAGTTCAGCCGAAGCCACGAATCCTCTCCAAAGCACATTTAATCCCAGTCATCATCCTCACTGTCAACGTTCCGTGACCTTCCAGCCGTTCCCGTCTTGATAGATTTGCCAGCCAATCTCTCCTCCTCAGCATCCTCGGCAGCTTGCCTCCTCTTGACAATACGCATGTCAGAATCAGGTACAGCACCGACTTCGACCAAGAGGTTGTCAATTTGTTGCATGGTTGTTCGGACGCCTCCAATAGTCGCCAATGTTACAATCTGCTTAACAATATCCCCCCTGTTATATACTAGAATTGTTGGGCAGTTTCGATCGGGATAGTTCTCAATGGCTTGGCTCGCTCGGATCTCACAGAACTTGATCTCGCCGTACTCCCTCGCAGCCTGTCTCCATAGCTCAGTCAAGACTCGCGACTCAACATTGTTGCCCATTGAAGATGTCAAGTTGACAAAAACCGGTCCATTTTGTGATGCGTCTGTGACTTCGCGCTGATACTCGGGTTTCGATAGAGGATATACGCTTCCATGCAAAGCCTTCTTTTGTAGGCTGTTCAACTCGGCCATGCGCTTTTGGCGATATTGCTCCAAGAAAGCTTCATCTTCGTCGTCTTCAAGTTCGTCCAGCTCGTCGAGGTCCTTGCCTTCCAAGCGATTCTCATGTGCCAATCTTCGTCCTTCAAGAATAGCCTCCTCAATCATAGGAGTCGGGCTGGGTGGCTTCTCAGGAATAACGCCATGTTTTCGAAGAATATCATTCCTATGGCGGGGTTAGAGCTAGCTTATGAGCATGGAGGGGTAACAGAGAATTACCATTCTGTGTCTGCATTTGGATCGTCAATAGGAACATTGATGCGTTGTTCTAACGGATTAGACATTTTGAGAGACTGAAGAAATAGAAGAAATTCTTCAAGAAGTCTCCTCAGTACAATTTGTATTGTCTAAAAGTGGTAGCCTACGACTGACGCAACTCAACTTCAGGCTCCTAATCACTGGCTTACGTACGGATACAGGCAACTAGCATAGCTCTCGATGCATAACTCGCATAAACCCCTCCAAGCATATCTTGTCTGCACAAGCTCCATCCGGCTCTATGTTACACCGAACTAGGCCAGAGCTTTGCGCCGTGTTTTATCACGTGTGTGGGAGTTACAACCCTAGAACGCTAAACTCGATTGGGCAACAGAATCCGCCCAGAGGCAAGAACCAGCCGTCCCCCTCAGAGCCACCGAACTTTTCCTCGCTTACCTCCTCCCACCCACCTTGCGAGCCTCAAATCTGATCCCGGATTTCGTCAAGCTTTCCCATTCTCGCAAGAAACCGACAAGACTTTTTCGAGAAAATCAGACAAGATGGTAAGCGACTGCCTTTTCTGACGCATTTTACGATGGACCTACGATGGGGGATGGATGGACGACGACCACGTGTGTGAAGGACGTGGAAAGCATCGACCTCGAAAAGATCTTGCTGCCCGTGGCAAAAGTATCAATTTGATGGAGCACGACATCGATGGCACAATGGATGATGGATTGGACACGCAAAGGATATACGCAAGATGATGGAACAAGCTGGCTGACTCTCCGCCTTTTCAGGTTCTCGCCGTTGATCTTCTGAACCCTTCCCCGGCCGCCGAGGCCAAGAAGCACAAGCTCAAGGTACGATGCATCGACATATTTTCATGACGACAAAACTCTAACAAAACTAGACCCTCGTGCCCGCCCCTCGATCCTTCTTCATGGACGTCAAGTGCCCCGGATGCTTCACCATCACCACCGTCTTCTCTCACGCCCAGACCGTCGTCATCTGCCAGGGATGCACTACTGTCCTCTGCCAGCCTACCGGTGGTAAGGCTCGATTGACTGAGGGCTGCTCTTTCCGACGGAAGTAAACTGCTTCGCGGCGGTTTTATCTCCTTGGGTACTCATGACTCTTACGGTTCAACTCATGGTGGTCATCTCGGATCTGCAAAAACACAACCTCGACATGGACGGATAGAACAAACCGACGTTGCGAACATTTACCAAAAACCTCTTTGCAGATAGAAGATGGGGCACCCAGAATAGGGGCGTTTGGGGTCTCCGGATATCTTGCATGGCACATCATTCTTCTTTTTGTTTTTCCGTTGCGCGCCTTGTACTAAAGAGTCGTCTCGAGGCAGGAAGGAAAAAAAAGCACTGCATGGGTGGAAAGCTGGAGAAAGCCTTCACGAGTGTCCGGACTGGCCTGGCTAGGCTGGCTGGACACGAGGACGTGGAACCGCTGGTTGATGATCGCTTCATACCCGGGTGCAGTGGGTAGCGGAGGATGGTCACTGTGCTTTTGCGAAATTCACAATGGTTTCCACATCACCTTCTTGTTGACGTGAATGTTTCTAGTCGATGCGATTGAGTTGTGATGCTATCGTGCCTGTCGTAGAGCACACTGCTGTTGATGATTGCTATGATGCCATGACTTTTCCATCTCTTGATAATCTTTGCCGACCATACTCCTCACCAGAGCTATCGCTGTTGAGTTGATTCTACTTGATGATGATTGGTGGTATACGGCGTCATCGACAGTAGCCTAGACCCCTCATCCTATCAGTTTGCCTGGCCGTCGACTCACGGGATGACTCGATCCGGAGAGGCTCATCCGCTCTGCCGCCCATGAAAGCCTAAGGTAACTCAACTAAGCAATACCAATGTTAACTACCTTAATTTTCCATGAGAACCTGGGGAACCAATTACCCCGCGAAATGCTGTTTGAAGGTGTTATGCCTTAAACTAAATGCATTGTAGTTCGAGTCATAGTTGATGATGATTGGATGGAATAGACTTGTGAAGATCTGAACTTCAGAACATCGAGTGTCAAACCTATTTGCTTCCTCATAATTTCAACTCCATTTTATAATACAAGAACAACTTAAGACTGGAAAGTCTTCGGCGTGAAAAGATACATAGTACATTGTCACAATTGATTGTTTTGTACTGCTCATGTGATGACCTCGTGTGATGATATACCTAAGTCGGTAAGTCTTTCATCTGCCCGTAAGCTTACCATGGATGGCAAATTCGAAGTGGAGCTTCAGCAAAGGGAAAGCAAATAAAATTCGGCGTTGCCGATCCTGAAATTGCTAGAACTTGCCTTCAAGTGTTGGTTTGCCACCGCCTTGCCTCCCTCTGCACACTTGCTGATCCTTGGGGGGGGGGGGGGGGGGGGGTTTCAAGAAAAGTGCAGGATCAAGCCATTATATGATAGAATTACTTCTTAAAGGTTTAGTCTTCCATATTGACCTAGTATGCTTATATAAATAAAACCAAAACTTATATAAATATTGAATTATATGCGTCTACATAGAATCTACCGGCGTTTCCGTCTCTTTCCTCAATACACAGAGAGAGTATGGTAGCTGATCATATAAATGCACCTTGTCAGATGACTCAGCGGACCATGGCCAAATCTCCAATCATTAATTTACGCGAAAGCGGCACGACAAGATCGCGTCGAAACGCGGGAGCCCGGGATCCACAGTAAGAAATTGCTGTTAAATGATTGGGCTGTCAAGGCCGCTTTGGGGATCGTCTTCGTCTTGGGGCAGGACAGGGGCACTTCACTTTCTTCACCCTGTTCTTTTCCTCACCCCAGCAACAAGCCAATATTGGCCTTCGACTTGTTTCACCCAGAAGCCCCTCTTCGCTCTGTTCTCCTTTTGAACCCTTGTTTTCTTCCCTCGATTGCGACGTCATCTGCGTTCTTACAAGACCTTACCTCTCTTCAATTCTGTCCATTGACAAACTCCCCACTCTACCACTCTTGAACTCTGTTTCTGTACTTGACTTTCTTGTCAGTCGTTGCTTACTGCGATCTTGTCTGCAACGTCATTCCATCAGCGTAACAGCTATTGACGATTCTTGTTGAATCAATCAACACTACAACTTCACACCAACTTGCTCCAAATCTGCCATCATGTCTACTCCTCGTATCAAGCGTCAATTCGCCGGCGCCTCTGCCGACCCATCTCAACGTCAAATCACTTCCTTCTTCAATGCCCGATCATCCGATGAGTCTGCGATTGCTGAGGCCGACAAGCCCATGCAACCTACTCTTCCTTCAAACGTCCAGGCCAACCTACTCAGTGTCGGTATGCGAGTTCGCAAGTCCGTTCCCGAAGGCTACAAGACAAAGGGCACCAGTGCCTTCAAGCTCTGGACAGACAATGCACCTGTAAACGCTTCTACCGCTATTGCAAAGGCACCTGGCAAGGGTGCTTCCCGAGAGCTTCTCCCCTTCTGCGGAATCAACAAGGTCGGCGGCCTCGACACCCAGCCGGAATTCGAGGATGATGTACCAGACCTCGATGCTATCCCCGAGCTCACCATGTCGCAAGAGAGTGCGGAGGGCGAGTCGTACGACGGTTCTCGAAAGCGAATTTTGGACGAGGATGACGATGAGCTTGACTCGAGCTTTGACATGGGCAACCACGGAAACCCTCGAGTCATGGCTATTCCAGTTTCACGAAAGGGTGCCGGTTTAAGGAGCTTTGGTCAAGACAACCGGAACTCAGGATCTGACTTTGATGAGGCTGATTTCCTCGTCAACCCCGAAATGGACCTAGCCAACTAAGTCACAGTGTTGTTCATTGGCTCAAGAAGAGCTTTGTATGTTTCATGTTCACTAGAAGCTATGTCGCGGTGTCACAAGCTTTGGGTCAGGCGTTCAGGATTATGATATATTAATGCTTCAGAGCGGTTAAATGTTATTGGATGGCAAAAATGTATCGGGACTCGCTGTATGCTGTATGGAAATAAAACAAACCGGTCGTTATAAGACCTACAATTATATCCTTGTCCACCAACTTACATACCAACGAATGGCTCTCGGAATTCTAGCAGATCTCGTTGTCCGTAAAACTCACCAGCTACCGTCAAGATCATATTAAGAGTTGCACGTAAATTCGCTCGCAGTCGCTGTTTAGCACTCTCCTTTTCAAGATCCTCCTCGTCTTCTGATGTCATTCCGTGGCTAATCCGAGCAAGTAGTCGTTCTTTTGCTACTTCGAGATTCTCCCGGGGCTCCTGGGTAGCAACTTCACCTTCTTCGGCTTCTGAGTCGGTCACGATCTCCATAGCCACATCTTCGTCTTCGTCTTCTATCTCACCTTCTTCAGCATCAGGCTTTGGGGGAGATTTTGTCGTGGGTTCCGCCACTTTGGGTGTCTTCTCAACAACTTTTTCGGGCTCAGCTGGTGTTGGATCATCCTCATCTTGCCCAGAGCTGAGAGCACCTTCGACATCCAAATCCTCTGGGTCGGCCAGGACTTCTTCATCACTGCTGCTTCCATCAACAGCTTCATGGGCCCCTAGTCCACCCTCTGCTAGCTCCTCCCTTAGAGCCGCCATCTCTGCTAGGCTCCGACCTAAGAGGACTGCTCTGCGACCAAGGTCACGAATCCAGCCAATCTCGGCGTAGTTGAGCTCGCCCTTGTCCGGCATTCTAGCAAGCAGTGCCCAGATCCAACGGCTTGTACGTTCTGGAAGCGTATACCCTTGACGAAGGAATTTACCACCAAGAAGAATGCGCAGAATGCGTAGTGTAGTGTCCTTAGACATAAGGGCGACTTGAAGTGGGTGGGGATCGGTTTCGCGAAGGAGCCGTGACCATGTAGCTATCACCGCGGATTGATTTTCCGCAGGTGCATCAGTTTTTAGTTGGGCCTTGACGACACGGGAGACAGCGTTGGAGGGAAGATCGGCGTGAAGAATCGACCGTAAGCGGAGATATTGGTCCATAACCGATGCAAAGTAAGATTCATTCAGGGCGGCTTCTTCGTCGCAATCATCGTCGTAGTCATCTGGGTATTCGCCGTCTTCGTAATCGTCCTCTTCAGCCGCGTTGTCGGGCATTGCCATATATGCGCCGTCTTCATACCAGCCCCGAGAATCGCCAACACCATTATTGTATACAGTCCTGTCTATAGGTTGCTCGTCTTGTTCTTGGTCGTCGTTTCGGAGTTCGGGGGGGAGCTGGGGTCCTATTTGAACTTTTGGCGCAACGAGGAGATGGGGTATCCCGTTCGCTTCTTGTCTATAATACTCACCATATCAGCATATGTGCTCTACAGTTTTGCGATCTTCAGCAAAGTCGACAAACGCGCATAAGAGGAGAATATACCTGACAGAATTTAAATACGCCATCGCTTCTGAATCATCTTCGAAATCGTCCTCTTCTCCCTCCGGGATCGTGGTTGTATGGCCGTTTCCTGCGAAGACATATTTCTGGCCCCAGGTTGGGTCGATGCCAGAGTTTTGGTGCTGTCGCGTTTTGCCGCCTTGTTTCTTTGGTCGCTTTGATTGAGGGGCTAATACTTCGCCTTCATCGAGGTCCTCGAGATCCCGTTTGGCTGCCATTTTAATATGGTGTTGACGCTTGTTCGAGCTTGTAGAAATTACCTAGGAGGATGAGATCGGACCCTTGAAAGATGAGTACAGTTGCCTTATCGATAAGCCGGAAAGCTGCAGCTCATCCCGCTTTTTTGAACATGACCCTCAACTAACCTTGAGTATAACAATTTCTCATGTTGATAATAATTCCACCATGAGCGTGTCTCGTGTGCGCCAATTAGCCTATAAATCAGCCTCATGTCACATCAAGTCTTGCCCGAGACTTTATGCACGACCTGTAACACAATGGCGTTCTCATAGTAACTACAACCACTTTGTTGGTCGCAGTGAGTAACTCATCTTCTTAAACGATCTCGACTCACAAATACAGCCAAGCTTGCCTCCACAGACCCAAATGCTGATTTCCTTCCTTTTATGTGCAAGGAAGTGAAGCCTTTCACTCTGGCTATCAAGGATAATATCGCAACCTCTGACTTCCCAACACAATGCGCCTCAACCATTCTCTCTTCTCACTCCTCACCCTTCGAAGCTACTGTGGTTCGTCAACTGCGCAAACGCGGAGCAACGGTGGTTGGAAAGACCAACATGGATGAATTCGGTATGGGCTCTCATTCGACAAACTCAGTGAATGGCGCAGTGAGGAATCCCCTGGCCAAGAATGACGAAGTGTCAGCCGGCGGAAGCTCAGGTGGAAGCGCCGTTGCAGTACGACTGGGAGATGCCGATATTGCCCTAGGAACAGATACAGGAGGTTCAATTCGACTACCTGCGGCATATACTGGAATAGTTGGCTACAAGCCTAGTTATGGCATGATTTCTCGGTTTGGCGTGGTTCCATATGCAAACTCTCTGGATACAGTCGGCTTCTTGTCCAAGGATGTCAAGCCGATAAACAACCTCATCTTCGAGACTGGCATGCACAACGAACATGACTCTGGGGATCCAACATCACTACCTGCCGCATCTCGAAAACGATGTGCTTCAACAATACCATCCACTCTTCCCGAACTATCAAGACTAAATATCGGCATTCCTCTCGAATACAATATTGACGAGCTTGACCCTTCTATCCGCGCCGCTTGGGTTTCTGCTGCCTCTGCTCTGGAGGCTCAAGGCGCGACTCTAGTTCCTATCTCTCTACCCTCCACAAAAGAAGCCCTGTGTGCTTACTATGTCCTTGCTCCTGCGGAGGCCTCGTCGAATCTTGCCAAGTACGACGGTGTTCGCTACGGAAAGCGTGGTGAAGGTAGTGATGCAGTGGGCGAGACTCTCTACTCTGATACCCGTGGTGAGGGCTTTGGTGAAGAGGTCAAGCGACGAATTCTCCTTGGCACATACAGTCTCAGTTCTGAGGCAATAGACAACTACTTCATTCAAGCCCAAAAGGTCCGACGGATGGTCCAGAAGGATTTTGATCGAGTATTCCGGCTTGATAACCCCCTTTATGAGCCCGCGCAGTTTGACTTGAGTGACATGGCCGAGGCCACCGGCATGGAGGACAAGACTGGCCCTGTTCAAGTGGACTTCATCCTCTCTCCTACAGCGCCAACATTCCCTCCAAGACTGGAAGACCTCAAGCAGCAGAGCAGTGTAGACGTTTACATGAACGATGTGTTTACGGTTCCAGCAAGTTTGGCAGGCTTACCAGCTGTGAGTGTCCCAGCTAAAGTGGAGGGAGGTCAGTTCCCAGCAGGATTGCAGGTCATCGGACAATACTGGGACGACCAGAGGGTGCTTCAACTGGCAGAAAAGTTAAAATCCCTGGCGGCATGATTGTAGATATATTACAAGCGATGATTTTATGATATTATTGTACATTAGAACAATTAGACGACAGCAGTATCTTGAGCATATCTGAGTGGTTCGCCTGTTCCCCCATCAAACTTCCTGTTTTGCATTGAATGGGTATCATGAATGCGTATCCGGCTAGCTGTATATTTGCCGCGGTCCAGTTTGAGTGATTCAAGTGCCCTATACAAGTAGGTGAAGGGTCTGATAAGCATGCAAGAGCCCTAGCTCTGCCATTCTCGACTTTCGAATGGCACCCTATCAGCTTAATATGACACGGTCTCTGTTCGTCTTGCGTCGTTGCCATAGACATTCAACACCTGTAGATGTTGTCGTAGATGAGGCAGTTTCCACATATCGAGCTAAGCATGCCGTATTGATAAACTAGGCAGAAGCTTTTTCGTTCGCTCGCCCTAACGGTGCTATCCATAATCTCTTGAAGCGACAGGAGAGTAGAACCACGACGTCTGGCTTTTAGTAATGATTTATGGTGTTTTGCGAGTCAACTCTTTTGGTTGCTGTGCGGGGACAGTCCATCTGATCAAGGTGAGCGACTTCGACTTCGACTGCGGCCTCGACTCTGGCTTCTCCTCTCATCGCGATCAACTTCCATATCATCTCTATCGGAAATCTCTCCAGATTCTTCTCTTGTTCCATTCTCTTTCTCTGCTTCGTCCTCTTCCTCGAGAAGATCCTCAAGATCACCAAGGGGACTAACCCTTGGCTCGAGAATTTCCAAATCTTCCAAAACCTCTCGCTTCGGCATCTTCCAAAGACTTGTACCGCATACTCGCTCCTTTGTCAACAGCTCGTCCACAAATTCGTCCATGAATGTCAACACCACGCCCGCCCTTCCTCTCCGTCGAAGTTTGCGCCTATCCTCGAGGAACGGCTCCAGCATCTCGTACACATCCTTCGCTTGTCTTGTGAGTCGGAAGTAGAAGCACGCAAGCGCGCGCAGGTATTTAAAAGCCTCTCCGCCATATTTCAAGTACTCCATGAGCACTGCATCGCTAGGCGAAAGTTCAAGCAGCTTGAAGGCAAGACACAGGAATGGACTGGGTTTTTGTGTGACACCGTACGTTCCACCAATGAAATTGACATGCTCGACGACGCGATCGACAATATCCGCTTCGTTGAGCGCAAAGCATTGCTCTTTGTAAAAGTACGAGTCGACGATGCGATCCTTGACGGCCTTTTCCATAATAGTCGCGGGATTGAGGCCGTTTGGCGCGACCGATACGTTAGAGCCACGCTCATCGAGGAAGCGACGCGCATCGGCGTGAACTGTATCTTTGTTTCTGCTCATTGTGTGTGATCGTGGTTTAGAAAGTTGTCGATTGTCAAGGTTGGAGATGGTGGGGACTGTTTGAAAGCTTGGTGTTGGAAATCATTGAAGCTTGGATCCGATAAGATGATAAGGATGTTGCTGTGTCAACGATGTCAACAGTGCACTTACACAGCGGTCAAGGATGACGACAACCAACTCACAACTACCTGAAAGGTACACAAAATTGTGAAAGCTCAACATTTACAGTCCTGCGTTGCTACAATTTAGCAATCCTGTCAAAATGGCCAGATTGCTTCTTTCATCCGGTCAAGTGCAGGTCATCGCATCGGGCTTCGTCGGTAAGACATATTCTCAACCTCTCCACTGCTCTCCGCATTCCAGGTCATGCCATGCTAATAAAACATTCTTCTAAAGTGGTTATTTGTACATTTGCGCTCTTTATTAGTGGCTACATAATCCAGCAAAGAACGCTCACTCAACTCCGCTCAGCGATCAAGCCACGACAAGAGACACGCCCGTCGCCAAAAGTCTATCTCCCCGAGAAGTTCCAAGTACGGACGAAAGAGCTAGAGGATGGTCGGGTTATCGACATAGATACAGAAGCAGATATTGAAGTGCGAAGGCAGCGGCTCTTAGTTGAGATCAAGGAGACGAAACCTAATGTCGATGTTGAGGGCAATGCCGCACTGGAGAGAAATATCGAGATTATAAAACAGCTACAGGCCAAAGTGGTGGACAAGATGTCAACACCTGAAGGACATGTCGAAGCACCAGTCAAGAACCACAAGCCTGTGAGCAAGGCAAAGAGGAGGAAGATGATCAAGCAAGAACTTCAGAAGTCAGCCCAGGCTGAAGATGGGCTTTACTACCAACGCAGGATGTGGTGAGTTGTTCGCTACAATGCACGGTTTGATTTGAATGTGTATATGGGAATGAGAATGGGATATGTAAATGCACAGGTATTTAGGCATAGAATGAACAGTTTAGCTCGTATGATGGATAACAGCTAGTTATGGATTTGATATAAGTTGATTATACTCACTACCCAAAGATTCAAGCTCCTATGTCATAATGGCAGTTCCCGAAGACAGATTTGGGGTGATCCCAACGACCATTTTAGTATGAGGCCTTCACTGAACTTTCTATGGCAAATCAAACAATGATCACATGGGACAGCTGGAACAGTGAAACGTTAGACACTTGGTGGATGAGAAGCTACCTACCCTGAATAACAGCAGGAGACCATGCCGCTCATGAAGGTCACGACATCCACATGACGTCGAGTCTCAAGAGAAATGGTGAATTCGAACAAGTCATTCTCCTGTATTGTATTGCATTTTATTCATGCAAAGCCCTTCCTGAAGCCATCTGTATAATAGGAGGAGACCGTTACGGGGCAACATCACTATGTACACAAATGTTGGCAACAATTTATTCACAAGCTTCATTCCAATGATGAAGAAATGAATGGGAAAAGGGGATCTCCATCGCACTGAGCTCTCTCAATGGGATTTTCCCCAGTAAGCATCCCAAAGAAGACATGACAATGGAGTGTCTTACAGCAGTTAGATCTACCGCAGGTTTGACCCTGGCTCATGTTTGATCAAAGAGCTCTGCCATAACATCGAAGTACCTCCGATGGACAACATGATACTTACTAGATACATTGATCCTAGAATCTCAACTCCAGAACCTTCAGTGTGATACCGGACAAGAATTCCATTGTTCGATGTAACGCCATCGTGATAGGAAACGGTCGAGAACGAAGGCCAAAGCGTTACTTCGGCTCTGTTCTGTATTACAGCGCATCCAAATTCCGTTCTTGTACATGAATCCACATTCGTGTTAACAGAAAATATACTTGATGCTACATTTACTGAGTATATCGATCACAGGATCAGGAATTCCCCGTTATCATGACACCCTGTGTCCGATGCGAAAGGGTGGAAGCCAATAGAAACGCAATGTACCGATGAAGATGCGAGCAGGGATTGCTTAGATCCGGCTGTAGAAACAGCCGGAAAGAAACGAAACTTACCAGAAGATTGAAGTGAGTGATGGAAACCAAGCGACCAACCTCACACTCACTCTCCCCTGAACTTGGAGTCTTGAGTAGTGTGATATCCCTAGTGGACATCGAAACAATCTCGGCCAACTAATGATGGTGTGAAAGACGTTGAATCATGCGATATCTCGATCGAACAGATCGTGATGGTCTCGCTTATAATGTGAAAGCGATATTGTATCTCCTCTTACGTGATAGGCCAGGCAAGGGAGGAGATAAATTCGCCGGTGGCTTAGCTTGCCGGTAGATCAAGAACTCTGAAGTGGTTGGCCAGGAGTCATCGCGCAACATCAGTAGCTTACCACAAGGCTCTGTCAAGTTGAGCTCATCCAAGCTCTTGGCATCAATCCGGCTGTAGTGGCTCGTATCCATAGTCCACTTTCACCCACCCACTCACTGCAGAGAATGATCGGAGCAGGCCCGTTCAGCTACAGTAGCAGGAGCCGAGAGTCCGGAGCATCCAATTCTCTAATGCGATTGGATGCCGAGTTGGTGGGAACTTGGGATAGACGAGTCTCTTAGTTGATGTAACGAGCAGGGCAGACGATGTTAGTGGATAACCTGTAACTGCGAAGGATTGCCGAGATATCTGTGCAAAGTTGCCCATATTCCTGGAAGAAGTCGATGTTCTGAAACGGCCGGTTCGACCTATGTCGAGTTTTGAGATAATGCACCTCAAGAAGACGCATGGCATGTACCGGCATGTAGTGCCTCTAGCTGAGATATCATCGTCATCGAGATTCTCTCGAGCACAGTTCACGTTCAGGCGCAGCAGGTAGCTGACGTCCCCCCACAATAGCTGTCTGGATGCCTAGGTAGTTACCGTCGGATCAACTTCAAACTGACTTCTGCGGCTCAATTGACTAATCCATGTGGACCTTGCAGCTTTTGTAACGGGCGCGGAAGACACGGAAGATCACCACTGCCCGTCTGCTTCCTCATCGCTCGGGACTTTGGAGAGTCACTGCCAAAGAATAGACCTTCGGCTGCCGTTGAACCCGAACCCGAAGTTCCAAGGTCAAAGTTAAAGCCCAGAGCAAGGAAGTTGACGGTCATGATGAACTGTAACTGGGTCCTTGGCGGCGCGCCCGCACCTTGGAAGTTCCGGACATAATCAAGACCACATGGCATGACCAAGGGAGCAGAATAACCTCAAGGTAGCGGTTGACAAGTACCGAATAGTACTTTTAGACAGCATACACTGGTGCAGCTTTAGTGTTTCTGCAATGTCTTTCATCATATCGCGATGGATGACATTCATGTTTTGGTGACGAAATACGCCATACGCGGCGCTGCATGATAAACGTAAACGTTCCCTCCCCGCGCTCCCGTGTTTTGAAACAGCTACCCGCGACCACTGACGTCTTTTGCAAGGCCCAGGATCTACGATAAGCGCAAATTCCTAGACATGGCCAAAAATCGGACACCTTCTGCCCTTTCAATTGAGTAATGATCGAGACATTGTGCATAGAGCGCATCATAAGGGCAATTACACGTAGCTAGAAAAATTAGGGGACGTGAGACATCAACAAGCTGAAACAAGGCGTAGAACTCACTTCTCAACGTTCATTTGCTGACCAGGTTTGCCACATGCCAATCTTGGTGAAGTCATCCATTCCTGAGCCTCGATTTTCATCTTCTTTTTCGCCTCCCCCTGATGTCGTGCCTGGCCTTTACGAAGTATCGTTTGCTCGAGTTGTGCGATTGGTCAGCAAGAGCATGAAGAGGCAAATTGCAAAGGGACGGTTTTAGGCAATCGTGTCTGATCACTGTGTTTTGGGCTTTTAAGTTTTGTGGACTGATGATCTTCATGAAATCCTGGATACCGCGGGCGCCGTCACAAGGGCTTCTTCAAAGTTCACTGCCCCTCGGCCCCGACGCCGTTATGATTACAGCACATGGAATGGGTTTGACTCTGGGGGTTGTCACGGATTACCTTGTACCTTCTGGAAGCTCAGCCTCGTTCGCTTATTAGGCAATCCCTCGGACCATTGTCAGCAGTCAACCCTGCCTATATCCCGCCAAGACCCCAACACGAAGTGACTCATCTCCAGTGTCATGATTTTGTCATCAGTAGAAAAAGGAAGAAAGAACGCGGTTGTGAATGCCAGGGATCAGGGACCGTTGAGACTAGCATGACCAAAAATCTCGCTTATTAGTGCACAACTTGAGGATGATGATGCGAATTTCCCCAGTTCCCATGGCCCGGGCTTCGGTGAGGCCGCTCGCCAACAAATCTCACCGTCTCCAGTAATATTTCACGTCAGAATTGTAATATTTGTGGAAATTCATGAGGCTGAAAATGCAGCGTGAAAGTGCAATGCTCGGACCACAATCTGGACCCAAGATGTAAAGTGGATGCTGTTTAGGCTCGGTATCAAAATTTCACAGGGCAAAGTGAGACATGCACGATAATCAAGGCTGCAGGATATGGAGACGGCAAAAAGTAGTATTCAGCCTCAATAAGAGACTCCTATGGTAGATTGTTCGGTAGAGTAAGAAGAATGCCGCCCAAGGACAGGGAGAGAGTAATAGTAGAGTAATATGTAGTAGAAAGATCCATGTGAGATGTGTGTCCAACACAATATCCAAGCCGTAAGTCCCATAATCCCATACTTCCTAATCCCATAAAACCCAAGAATGATCGCTTTTATCGCTTTCCCAAAAGTCCCAAGGCTCATATAGACAAAAACTCCAGGCCCCCATTGATGTGTATAGACATGGAAAGAAAAAAGTCAAGCCCGGATAATGGGCCGAAGGATGTTAAAACAGCCGTAAGATGTCATTCAAAGAAAGAAAAGAAGCAGATGGTATGTGCTGAAATGGGGTATCGACGAAATATCATGACATGAATGAAATAAACAAAAGATGAGAGGGTATGTTGAGTGAGTGGTGTAAGGTGATAGTAGTTTAGAAGCTGTTGCGGTCCTGCTCGCATCGCTGGTTGTCAAGGTCATCCTTGTGAAAGACAATGCCACGACGCTTCCATCCTCCGCGCCGAATAAAGTTGTCGACGCTGTCAAGGGAGCGCATGGGAGGACGCTTAGGTGCCAGACCAGGTCGGGCAGTGTAAGTTGTGTTAATAGAGACAGGCTTCAGTGCGTGGCGTGATAGACGACGCATCTCAAGGACTGAAGCATCATCGGTCTCATCTTCAGAGTCTTCAGACTGAGTGACTTCGGAGTCATCCTCCTCGTCCTCAAAGGTCTGGATGCTCTGGATAGTAGATTCGGACCAGCGAGACTTGGGCATCGGTGGTCGTTTTGATAGTGTTGTAAAGAAGTAATCCCTTGGCTCATTGCCCTCCTCATCAGCAGCATCCATTGGGCTAACATGAGGAGGCAGAGCCATCTCAGTTGGTTGTTGAGCAGCAACATCCTGCTCGACATAGTCCTCCTCATCGACCACTGCATTGTCGGTACCATAAAAGACAGGCTCGGCATCATCCATGCGAATAAATGGTCGTTCATACAGCCTTGGTGGTGCGTGGAAGGCGGGGTGTGAGGCGAGAGGATCGATTTCGGGTCGAGAAGCTGTTGGTGTTTGAAGGGATGGTGTTGATACTGCGGAGATAGTTGATGATGAAGATGATGAGAGAGAGCAGCCGGATGAGAGAGAGGATCCTGAGAATGAGACCTTTCGGATATGGAGATCTCTAGGGCGGCGAGACGATTTTCGTCGCTGGCCGAAGCCGTGTAGTACGTGCATGTTGCTGTGGTTGTGGTTGTGTGGTGTAAGTGAATTGGTTATCTAAACCAATTGGTGGTGGTCAGGTCGACGTATTAGTAACCGGAGTCGCAAGTCGTATACGTCCTGGAGTGGTGATGGCTGAAAGAGTCCGGTAGTGGTGGGTGGTAGGTTGAATTAATATAAAGTGTAAGTATTACGGACGATATTATAACATCGATGTAATGCTCATGAGAATTCAAGGCTACCAGGGCCGAACTTGGTTGTTGAGGTCAGGACCCGAGATAACCGGGGGGGAGTGCGCAAGTCTATAAATAATGAACCCATCGTATTTTATCGTTGAGTGTGAGTAAGTGTGAGCGTGAGTGAGAGTGCAGCTGGAGCTTACGGGGCCATGAACGTCATCCACCGAACCGTCACAGCCGAAGTGGGCGTGGGATCCCTGCACGCCCAGAGTCTAAGGTTGGTACTTGCACGTACCTGGAGACCTGATCTTGTCCCCTGGCCCTGGTCTTGGCCAGATCTCCACTCTGATCTTGTCTTTGACGCAGTTTTTCTCAAAGATTCCCATGCTCTCTACACACGACAGGGGTGTCCCGCTGATCAACGTCCCCTGTCTCTCAAGAACCGAGTATGTACCTGCGAGTACCTGAATTGAGGTTACTTTTCGGAGCATCGAGGAACAGGTCAGAACAAAGTCTATGGCATGTTTCGTCCGAACCTTTCGACGAAACATCTATCGCCAACTATACCAGAATCCAGGAATTGATCCCATGAACACGCCTCATTCTTCTCATCGGACTCATCACCATCAAAGTGGACACCGCCTTTTCTTTTTTTTTTTTTTTTTATCTTCTCCGTCTATCTCAGTCTCCATCCACCAAAAAAAACTGTCAGCCTCTGGGTCTGGGCCCTCACTGTACCTGACTTAGAAATGCTGTGCCTGGTACCTTACCTCTCGTTAGACCACGCCTCAAAAGCCTCTTTTTCCAAGACAAGTCATCAGGCCCAGCGCCAACTGGTAGCTCCCGAGCTGGAACCGAAACTTTCACGTCTATCACCATTTGCTTCTTTAACTCTCCCTTGACTTCAGCCCTTTTCGACAAGGTCACCGCCAATTCTCGTTAGGCTGCCTCCCACCCATGTAACTGCGGAGGTTGTCTAGTCACGACGTGTCTGATTAATATTGATGATATCGATTGGAAAAAGGGAAAAAAGCAAATACTCCAAAAAGGCCCGTGCTTGAAGATTCCGGTCCAGAATTCTCGCTCCCAATTGAAATGCCTGGTCCATGTTCAGAAGCATAAGATGCAGGGCGAACAACATGTAGAAATGAAACAAAAGCAAAATGTCTTGAGCGTGAACTTGAGTCTGAGTGTAAGCCAATTCAATTCCCGGGTCTGGGAATCAAACTCATCGTGAGATACAGGTAGAGTACAATTGGTATACGAATGAAGTCGATACAAGCTCTTTCAGGTATAAGCTGATAGCAGATCATGCTGTCACTGAGCATAAAATTTGTTGGTTGGCGGTTTCGTGTGCACGCCAGCGCAGATCTGTTGCTGTAATGCATTGCACAGCAAGTTGTCGTGGCACCAAAGGGCGATAACTGGACGTCACTTATTGCGCATCTTTTCGCGACTCCAGTAACAGATCATCCATTTCAAAACCACGACATGCGTAGAGCGGCCACTCCGACCGTTTGCTTACCCGTTGCGTTTGTCGTTGCCATAGAATTAAGAAGTAGCTCCGAGGAGCCAACAACAACTCTCAGCTACGGTTTCGCGCGCCAGCCGAAACTCTATTGCAGCATTTTTTTCAGCTATTCATCCATCGTGGATGGGGATAGAGATGGAGATGGAGATGGAGACTGGAGTCAAATGGAGCTCACTAACCACCAACAGCAGATGAATGAATGTCTTCACCGCTCGCTCCGCACAATGTGACAACCCCCTTGCGTCCCAAGACCAGACGAGAGGCGGCGCCGCTCGTTCGGTGGAGGGGTTCACAGCGGTGCCAAGACGCCGTGTGGGTGTCAACGATCAGGTACGCCGACGATGAAGCAGCTTCTCGACCTTGATGCAGGTACCGTAGGGATTCTCAGACAAAAAGTGCTTTGTTCGCGATCGCGTAGGCTAATCTCTAGCAGAATCGATATTCAATCTGCGCTTGCATCCGCCCTTGCTACTAAACCCTACAAGCTGAATCTACACCCAGCAACCATCATTTCACTCTCTCGCTATTGCCAGTCGAGCTGAGATCTATCGAGATGCTCTAACCCCAATGTATGTGTACGCTACTGCGCGGCGTAGACTATGTGTGTATCACCCACATGAAATGGTCGACCTAACTTGTGATGCGATTTCTCACCTGCATCGTGCATGAGACTACCTATCCCGTGCCCTCTCATGTGCCCCTCATCTTCATTCTTCCCCAGACAATTGACTCTGTCTTTGTCTTCCGCACTAGGAATGACGGCCGGGCCAAGCATTCGAAGCAATTCACAGTGACAGCGGTTCAGCCTCTTTCCGGTCACAAGCGCGATTACAGAGTTGGCGGTGGAGGATGTTTCATTTTTCCCATTTGCAATTAAGAAAATAATGGGTACCGCTTCACAACGTGAATCCGAAAACGGCCAACGGTCTGTCACTGGTTAATTGAACACAGGCGGTGAATCTGCTGAACCCCTCATTCCACTTATTCGCATCCATTTCACGGTGGAGGACTCATCATGTATACTGCATCCTAGTCCTGACGATCCAGGGTCTCGTCGTGGAGATACGACCGGGTTTGATATTTCGAGACCGCACAAGTAAATTCGTGTAAACCATAAGAATACGATGACGATATCGGCGGAGAGAAGGTAGCGATTCCATGGAGATATCATGAGTCGCTTCTCGCTTTTTGTCTTGGCATTTGATAAACGAGATGAAAAAGGGCTCGGCAGTGCTGGCCTCCGGCTCCGAGGCCGAACAATCACGGACACGATGAGACTGAATTAGTATCGTGAAGAGTAAACATGACCGAGCCCCAGTCCGGATGTACTCACGATGTTGCAAAGTCAGGTAATCTCCCTCCCTGCGATGCAGATCGTTAATTCTTTCTAGCTGAAGGATCTTGAAAGTATTTTGCTTCTCGCAAACACCTTGTAGTCCGGACTTGGTGAAGCCGGACTGGGGCGTGGTGGCGTCGTGACAGTTAGTGCCCGCAAGCCCGTGCCATTGGCCCGTCTGGGCGTCGAATCCACGAAGGCTCATTTATCGCTGTCTCCGAACGCAGCTGAGCTGAAGATTATCGTAGCATCGGGAATATGTTTTCTTTTTTTCCTGCCAACTATTGCTTCTTTGTCAATTTTCAGGATCGGGCATCGAGATATCACATCGTTGCTGTAGAATCCCAGAGTCTGCAATTAAAAGAAGAAAAACTTCCCTGGATCAAAGATCAAAAGTGACAGGGAAAATCAGGGTATCTGCGAATATGCAGGATTAATTGATGCATCCACTCATAATAAACTTTCTTATTGACCCTTTGCCTTGGTCTGGCAGTGTTTTCTGACTCGGCAGCTAACTGTGAGGTTACATAGATCTCCATTCCCAATTATAGCCTGCTATAGGTCCCTTCTCTCATGCAAGTTAATTGCAATTACCAACACCACGGTTATCCTTGCGTGTCTGAGTCTGGATCTAGAACACAATTTAATTACGATGCCAACCAGCAACTTTTTTAGTTCCCGTCTTTCAATCTGTTTGCTATGCTCGTGCTTGCGTTGTTATTGGATTCCCGTATCGGGGAACCAACGTTGGCATTTCGCAACTCCGAGCAATTCTGACATGAGAAAAAGGTGCTAATTGCCGAATTGGCTTGGCATGGCCAGACATATGACCTACAGACAGGGGGCCAAGCAAACTTTCCAAGATTTCTCTGTCCACTCACATGCGAGTTTGTCGAAACACCATGATATCTAGGCCGATTGCTACCCTATACGAACTGGTGTGCCTACTGGGCAAAACGTTATCGTATTCTTGTTAATGTACTGCGCCTTGTTCGGCTGCTCGGATGGCGGAAACAATCGTATGAATGCAATACGACCACACACACTTGGGATGATTTCCAGGTGCTGAAACGTGTGCGTGTACCTTGCATTTTTGCGATGGGTTCACCACCATCTCTTGACGTTAATGATAGTCACGATCACCATCGCCTCCGACCGCCATTCAGCGACGAGCAGATACCTTCAATGACATTCATGTAAATATCAAATTGTCATTGGCCACAACCCCTCCTCTATAACCCCCCGGTGTTTGAACGGCTTGCCTCTATCTTGATTTCGGTCCTTCCCCATTGATAATCAATATCATCATCATCGACCCGATGTACGGCCACATTCTCCTTTCTCGACATCATCTTATCACGATTACAACTCATATGTTCGTGACAATCTCCTGACGATCACCAACTAATGAAGAAATGTCTCGGTTGAATTTGAGGTCAATCGATAGAGCCTAATCCTCCAATTGACACTCAGGACGATCAGTCCAACGCGGGTACCGGTGTGGCGCTCTGGCCCCTGCAGAGCTGCGCTACCTTTACAATCGTGAGCTAAAGCAGCACCATTTGAAGCTTTATTCATTGACTACGCGTCTTCCCGCTCGATAGCTGCCTCTCTGGCGTGTCTCTTAGCAGCTTTAGCTAACCTTAGCCTTGGCCTTGTGCTGTGATATCTTGGCCTCGTCAGCCAATGTGATGATACCTCAGCCACTCATTGGGATGCTAGGCTGTGAGGAGACGAGGCTCGAGCGTCGCGTCCCCTCGATCGACGATGAGATGAACTGTCAATTGAGGGGATCACGCAGTGCGATTAAGACGGGACAATTTGAAACCCATGATAGTAATCAGAAATACAAGTACATGGCAAGGTAAGTACTGCGATACTGACGATGGCCAGGCTAAGCCTTGTTTAACGGATCAAGCTTAGACTTGGAAATTGTGAGATGTAGGGGCATTGTGTCAACGTGACCCGATGTAAGGGATGATTTGAAGCAATTGACTGATGGCAGACCGCCAAATGAAGATATTCTGTGCCTTGGTACCGCCTTGTATCGATTGTCTGTCCAAATGCGTGTTGCGGTAGGGTACATATTGCACCTACTAGTGCTTGCAGTGCGTGATATATGCACCTCACAAAACTGACTTACATATGCAAGTCTCATAGCTGCAAGCCTTGTAGTTTCGAGTCTCTTGTTCGATGTTGTCAATTTTGAGGCATCTCCTTCTCGCATTGTCCACCCGTTTCAAACCTGTGAAACATCTCACCCTCCAATAACCTAGAATCAAGATCGAACTTCCATAGACTCATCGATGCTTTGTCAGTCTGACGTTAGATGTCCTCACTTCAGTCTCGATCCCTATCTGACAACTTGTCTCTGATATCCCTTTGACCATTCGACTGGGTCAAACAGTGACGTTACGGCTCGTCCCTGCAGCCTCAAACCTGCTAATTCCCGGACCCTCCGATCGAAACAATTGGGGAGCCGGGCGGATTTCACTCAACGCGATACGGAACTAGAGACAGATAACGCGATCTCATTCCCAAACGCCTAAACGCCTTTGATGCCATTTACATATGGTACATTGTCCTCCTTGGCGACCCTTGCTTCCCGGTGTTTCAGAAACAACCGCGACACTGAGGGCAGGAAGATGTAATGACGTCGATGCGGTCGTGATCGTGGTCTTTTGCAACCTTCACAGGAGATCGATCTTGATGGCATCGACGATTTTCTCAAGTTCGTGATAGCTTTCCATACACGCAAAGCAAGGGAGCATGTACAGCCTCATTTACAACACGCCATCATTCTCACCAGGAAGTCTCTTCACACGCTTCTGTTCCCAATCGTCAAGGTCCTTGCCAGCAAGTCTCTGTTTCCAAGAATTAGTGAATTGCACATCTCAAGCAACATTCTTCCTCCTGTTCCAAGACTAAGACGTACGTAGTACTCCTCCTTCATGTCCACCTTCCTTGCAGACCGGCGCACATTGAGTTCCTCGTCCTTGGTCATCTGGCGCACCTTGCGGTCGTAGCGTTCGTAGCGGACAGCAGTGGCTGGGGTGAGGACGAAGGAACCAGCGACAATGACGGCCATGAAGGGCAGGCCAAACATGAGGAAGGGATGCTTGTTCATGAGGGTGCGGTACCGCATGCCGATGCTGTTCATGTCGGCCGCGGACCGGAACTTTTTGCTCTGAAACGCCGGCATCGTGGGTCAATTGTCGGTCGGTAGGGCTAACGAAATCAGTGTAGGATATCGGAAGCTCCGTGAGCCACTTCGGACGCGAAAGGTCGTAACGTTTGTTGGTGAGCAGACAAAACGAGTTCGGGCAGTTGTGGAGAGGCAATTGCGAGTAATGCCTGACTGATAGCACGGTTAATACACGCCGGGTATGGTCTGGTCTAATTTGAAGTGTGGAGAGACGAGAATTGGCCAAAAGGAAGAGTTTGATTTGATTCACGAGGTCTGAGGTCAACTCCGACAAGATGAACTGACTTCATCGCCGAAGTCCCACTTTTACCGCTCCGAGCGATCTAGTCTATGGCCTGTGCGCGTTTACTTTTTCCCGGACCGACGCCAGCATGGAGATTTCCGACTGCCGGACCTCGAATTTCAGGGTCCAGACTCCACTCTCAATGCTGGAGCCGAGACAAACGGCTCTTGACTAATAACAAAGAATTTATCACATCTGAAGGATGTCTACCAACACAGACCACTTGTTATTTGCCACTAGCTACGATAAAATTTCCTTTCAGCCTCATGTTGACCGAAATTGAGGGTCTAGATGTCCTCATGTATCGTCTTGTACCACACCAAAAGGACGTGTACGGCGCCCAAGCTGTTGAGACCGGGTAACTCCATGTTGCCTGGAAATAAGATGACTCACTTGTGCTATTGGACCCCGAATTCTGTCTGGCATATCCTGGAGAGTCAGTGACACTTCAACGGGCTTGGACTCGTGCGACCGCCCTGGGAACGCCTTCACGGCGCCCAACGTCAAGCACATGCGCCCGTGCTTCTTGGTCTAGACACTCAGGTCTTCAAATTTCTTCCAGAATCTGTTCCGTGCTTCTTCTAGTTAGGAACGGAACGGGCGGTTGCAAACTTTTCTTTTTCAAAGCCTGAACCCTGTTTGTTGATGAATGAAAAGCAACGGCGTTGAAATTTAGACTGCCTAGACTTTAGCTCGAATATTTCGGACATTTGGTTGAGTGGCTAATGCCTTAACGGGTCTATTGACCGTTGAAAGTGGCTGCGTCAATCAACCAAGGGTCTTTTCTTATTACCGTCTTGGTGCCACGTTACATATCGTTCAATAACGAGGTTGAGTTACCGAACATGGCCGAGGAAGACACGCGTATGCTCCTGTTGTAATAAGCCGTGATTAGCAATGCAAAATTATGAGAAGTGAACACTGTCGGATAATTGGAGACCATAGTTTATTGAACGATACTGGCTTTTGTTCTGGTATTGAAAGCACTAACATAGATACTCCCTAGGAGCATTGAGCGGGATACCTGAAGTGAAGGGAGGGTCGAGGGAGAGAAACAACTTTGGGGCGCTTGAAGGCCCAAGGCGCCACTTGGATGTTAAGCCGTCTCTTCATGGCACAAGAACTGTTTGATCATCTTTTGCATATCTTTTCGGGGATACATGGCGAGCGGATGGCCTCCTTCAGCCTGGCAACCCGGATGAGTGTCACTCAATTCTGTTTCACAACCCCTAGGGTAATGCACAAGACATCGCACAAGGTGTGACTTCTTCCGGCTGGATTGACCTTTATATCATCTCGGCTTTGTCATCAGCCCTTTTGCTGAGCTTTGTGAAGATAACTGGTTATTCCCGGGCATGGGCAAACTTCCGGCCGAGCACAATCTTGGGAAGAAAGACATTTGAGCCCGAACCAATCCGTAGGGCATTGCTAAGAAGAGGATCTATCTGGAATAGGCTGTGACAAGTTGCAGCTCCAGAGCATCGAGTACCCCTTCGTGCTCTTGTAGTCCTCTGTGCCCAACTTGAAGATTATTCTTTTCCAATAAGACCTTCGAATGTCCATGGTCGAAATGTTCATGACCTCGAGGTACAGGAAAGGTCCACAAACCCCCAACCTCCAACTGACATAGCTTCAGACGGCACACTGAGGCCAAACAAGCACAGGAAAGACATTTGTAAATGGGGTTGTAAACCATTGATAGTGTTACATCTTTTCAGTGCAGAAATTCAGCAACTAGCTCCCAATTAATACGCTTTAAGTTCCTTGTTATATAGTTACCTCACTCATAAGATTCCAGTATTACTCCTTGTTTCGAGGACTGGAAACTGGTTCAAATGATCACGTATGTTATTACCATTTACAGTAGTGAAGCAACTGTTATCTAGTAACTGTAAAGTCACTGAGTTTCATAAGTGCCTTGGAAAGCCCAGAAGTAGTAATACGAGGTATTCGTGTGTTGTTTGTCACTCTCCGTGTAACTCTATTAACCGAATGTTTTCTTCTTTCTCTTTCTCCCTTACCAATGACTTTCGGTAGGATGATAGTTGCAATAAATTATATGACATAATTCCATGTAATTACTTCTATATTCCAGCTTCTCCTTTCTTCATGTTGCTCGAGACACTCACAGTCAAGTGTTATGGTTAGTGTAGCTCCCGCGTTAACCTTGCAAGTTTTCTGGCTGCTGGAATCACCACATGTACGCCCTTTCCTCCTAATTATATATCCAGTATAGAGTATATCGATCAGTAGATGAAACGTAAGAGTGTTGAGTCGCTTCAATCTTCATATATCTTAATAGTTCTCGCTTGTTAGAAATGACAGCATTGGCTTTCCTTCGACCGGTGAGGTTATGTGAGTCAAGCCACTTTCACTTGGTTCATCATTGGTAGCTAGAGTACAAGAAACCACTAGATATATTTTATTTTGTCTTGGAATTATCAGCATTGTTTAATGCTGTATCATGGAATTCCACATAATTCAGCAGGAAATCAGTGGAATTGTGCAGGGTAAGCAGCTTGTCAGAGGCTAGGGTACTCTCAGTTTCTACTTGTATCTGCCACTAAACTCTCCACTTGATATCGACACAATCATTGGACAATCTAACTTTAACCCTTCCATTCATGTCCAATCAACCACAGCAAACCAACAACGATTCAATATCCTACAGACACTTCCTTCGCTACCTTTGCATCTTTGCTGCTCCATTAGCGTTTCTCTTCATATTCGAATTCTTTTCCACCAGGACCGAACCAGAGACTCAGCCAGAAGTCAAGATGTCAGGAAAAC
The DNA here is from genome assembly GCF_013085055.1 of Fusarium oxysporum Fo47. Lineage (NCBI taxonomy): Eukaryota > Fungi > Ascomycota > Sordariomycetes > Hypocreales > Nectriaceae > Fusarium > Fusarium oxysporum. The sequence goes on along the minus strand of NC_072843.1, from coordinate 1,963,280 downwards.
TCCCTCTCGTCTTCCCTGCGGCATCCCGCCACACGGCTACCGTCATCTTTGTGCATGGCCTGGGTGACACTGGCCATGGCTGGGCAAGTGCTGTTGAGAACTGGCGCCGACGAGAGAAGCTCAGTGAAGTCAAGTTCATTCTGCCTCATGCTCCTGAAATTCCCATCACCGTGGTGAGTTGACCTTCGAGGAGCCTGTTCAAGACTCAACTAACACGTTTAGAACATGGGAATGAGAATGCCTGGATGGTTTGACGTTGTAAGTTCCTCTGGTACATTTGATTGGCTACCCTAACACGAAGCAGAAACAACTCGGCGGAGATGTTGATAGCCTGGTCCGCAATGAGGATACAGAGGGTATTAAGCGAAGTCAAAAGTACTTCCATGATCTCATCCAAGAGGAGGTTAACTCTGGCATCCCCCCTGAGCGTATTGTTCTTGGAGGTTTCTCCCAGGGAGGCGCCATGTCACTCCTTGCTGGTCTCACCTGCACAAGCAAGCTGGGCGGTATTGTCGGCCTTTCATCATGGCTTCTCCTGTCCAAAACCTTTGCCGACCTTGTCAAGCCCACGGATGCAAACCGCCAGACTCCTGTGATGATGTTCCATGGCGATGCGGACCCTATCGTTCCTTTCCAGCGTGGAAAGCTGAGTGCCGACCTGCTTAAGGAGCTTGGCTACGATGTGACATTCAAGACTTACCCGTAAGTGACCAGTGCCATATTAACAAGTTGATGCTAACTCTTGATAGTGGTATGGGTCACTCTGCTTGTCTTGAGGAGCTTGATGAGGTTGAGGCGTTCCTGAGAAAGCAATTGCCTCCCAAGAACTAAAGTCATAGATGGTACAGGCCTCATATAGTATAGACGTATAAACCTTTGAAGACAGAACACTCTCTTGTGCGAAATAGAAGACAATAGACAGTCTATCAACCGCCAAAGGTTTCCAAAAACTTGGTACCACATTATTATACCACGAGATGTGAAGGGGCCAATCATATGGACTTCATATGCCGCGTGCTCCATATCTGATATCGCTCATCGAAACCTCGTGATGCCAAAAGATCTCCAAAATCTCCGTATGAATGGATGAATGCCCGCCAAATGACGTGCGCTCCACTACTGAGTGCCTCAGAACGCCCTACCGAGTTGCATGATAAGGCCGGGCCACTAAGTGCCCTAACGCCTAGCGCACGCGAACCTTCTATCGGTGGGGAGATGGGCTCGAAACAGCACACCCTTGATCCTGGACCACTTCTTCTCCAACATTCGCCAACCGAAACCTTGGTAGAGTCGACAACCTTGACCGTCACTTGTCAAATCTAAATTGACGCATCGACATCATTGTTGTGAAGCACACTACGATATCTGAAGTTGTGCCGTTTGTGCGCCTGGAAGAACCAGTCTCACAAGCCCGAGCATACCCCGATGATCGACCGCCCAAAGTAAACAAATATGGCCTCCGAAACAACATCGCGTCCAGTGTCGCCGACACCGTCACAGCTACCGCCCGTTCCGGGATCGCCAGTCTATTCTCTTGCGTCGACTGCAAATCCATTATCTCAGTATAATCTGCCTTTGCCGCCACCCCCACGATCTTCACATGCTGTCCTTACAAAAGCCGACCTAGAGCTCTCTCAGCAAGCTTACTCCGATCTTGTCGCCTCCGCAAAAGGCTACCGACTGGCACTCGCCGCATTATCAACAGCCGCATCGACATTTGGATCAGCACTTGAAGCATGCGCTAGGTTAAAGGAAGCTCGCGCCGAGCCCATCGGTCCCTCTGGGACTAATATGACAGCAAGCTTTACAACCAAGGGTTCCTGCACAGCCGATACGCTTATGTCCGCCTCCGGAGTACACTACCTTGTTGCCAATCACCAACAGATCCTCTCTGAGACGGTATACCGATCCTTCGAAGTACCACTGCTCCATGACCTGGACAAGTGGCAGACCGTTATTGACGATGAAGAGGAGACGTATAAACAAAAGATCAAGGCACAAAGCAAAGAAATCAAACGACTGGAGAAAGAAGGGATGAAGTTGCATAAACAGAGGAGACGGGATGTTGGTCGATTTAGGGCACATTTAGTCGAATTGACGACAAAATTGGATGGCTTAACGACGTTGCATGCCGATCATGCACGGACACTATTGAGGGAGAGTCAAGAGACAAGTGGAAGGATTGTCGAAGCAAGCTGCAGTCTTGTACGTGCAGAAGTGGACATATTTGAAGGTCTAGCGAGGAAAGGCTGGAGCGGAGGCGGTCTGGACGATCTTCTCGAAAAGGGTCAAGATTTGTTCGCAACGGAGGAAGATATTGCGAACTTGGGCAGTGGTGGTAGCGGCGACACACCCAAGCTCTTCTCCATCCTCCCCCCTAAGAGCATACTTGCCGACACAGGATCAGATCCATCCCGGAGTCACGCTAGAGGGGACAGTCTTCTTATGGACACGGAACGGTATCAATCTCTAGCAGCACTGGCATCTGACTCTAGACCCAGTGGCGGCGTTATGAATGACAGTGACAGCGTCTTCTCAACCGACTTCAACAAACCCCGAAACGCAAGGCCGTTCTCACCACAGCCTATTCGTCGCATTCCAACAGATGTGACATATGATTCTCTAGGGGGTAGAGCAGAAGGGCTTGAAAACGGAGAAGACGAATTGAACAGGTCGGAGCTCCTGATGCCTGTAGTGGAAGCTGATGATGCAGGAGCAGAAGAGCAGCAGAATGGGGACGGTGAGCATGAAAAAGAAAATGTTCAAGAGGAGGAAACGAGAGGCCGGTCAGGATCACCAAGTTCGGTGAGAAAAAGGGCAAATTCACAGCCACTCATCACTGACGCTAGTTCAGCAGCTGCATGGAGCGGTGATGAAGAGAGGAGTCCAAGCTGAAACTGATCAAGTGGTGAAAATGACTTATACTCGTGTTCGGGTTTCATCTACAAGGGCGTTTATACGGACATTTGGGAAATATTCTCTTCACGGAGAGGCGGAAATAGATTTGCAAGAGAACTTTGCTCTTGTTTGATAGTGTACAGAACATTATGTGGATTTTCCACCCTCCATCTATTAAGCATGTCGATTAAACCAGACACTGTCCCAATTCCATAACACGCCTGACGCCAAGATCGTTATTACGCCGTGGTCAATGATCAAATTCTTCGTCTCTCGTACATTCTATCACGGCCGCCCGACGATCGTCGTCGTTTAGACGTCGACCCCTTTCGTTTGGACGCTGCTTTCAACATCTTTGGCTTCCAACGCCGACCGAACGTCCTCTAGTCGTCCTTGTCGGCATTGAGTACATCGCCGCTGAATAATCCAAAAGTAGCGTCGAGCCACCAGATAAGCTTCCAGTAGAGACTGGCCTTGCTCCAATCAAACTCGCCGGTCTCGGTTCGTGGTACTTCGTTACCGATCATGCTACCGCCGAACCACTTCACAAACGGAATAGCATTGACGACCCGTTGCATCATAGTCTGTTGAGGTAGGAGAGCTTGCTCGGCGGGAAGAATGGTAGCGCGACGGGCAGTAGGGATCCGGCGGCAGAAAACGCTGTCGCCATCGCGGATCTCCATGGGTTCGATGCTTGATGTGGTAGCTTGAGGAAGAGGGAAAGGCTCGGTGATCGTAGCAGTAGAGGCATGGGAGTTGCTGATAGTTCCAGTATCCATGGTAAAGCTAGATGTCTGCGAATGAGGAGGAGAGAGATCGAGGAGCCGGCTGTTAAACGATGTAGGCCCACTGAAGCTCTTGCGACCATTGGCAGTGGGAACAGCAGCAGGCATACTCTGTGAGCGTGAATGATCTGAGACGACCTCGATATCGGGACAAGCCTCGTCTTTGGCGGGAGGAACACCTCGGTATGGCTCAGCATAAACCAGATGACCCAGTATCCTTTGAGGGCTGGCAAAAGTAGCAGCTTCGGCAGCTTCTCTGCTTTCGAAGGTGACCTTCACCCAGTGCTCTCCGCCATCTGCGCGGTTCACCATAGCTCGCTCATCTGCTGTCAGGTTGCGACGTCGCGTAAATGCAGGGTCGCGCAACTCAGATTTGTATCGGCGTTGGCTGGCAGGAGGTTCGCGAGGGTAATCCTCCAAGATCGCGCCGGCAAGGGATTCATAGTGGGAGATAGCAGCGTACTGCTGTGTTGATGATCGGTAGCCGCGAAGGATGAGCTCGACGGGTGTTGAAGTAACAGATCGCTTGACGGGAACCTCTTCTTGCATCAAACCACTGCTCTTACGCTGAACAGTTTGAGATGGCGCTGTTGCAGCCTGGTTCGATACCCAGTCGCCAAAGAGCTTGTCTGCAGCAGCTAGTGTAGGATTTTCGCGACTGCGCGCGGGTGTTCCAGTACGCGATCGTGAACGACGTGTGGATTTACCGAACGAACCAGACTCGGCGGCGCTGCGACGTGATCGTGCGCTTCCTTGGGGAGCATCTTGTCTTTTTCGCGTTACGTTAGCATTGATTCAAATGGGCAGAGAGGAAGACATACTGGTTGAAATACATGGCATATGGTCGCTTCACACCATCATCCCCAACGTAACACTCGTCGTCAGGAACGTTGTGTAGAATGAGAGGAGCCATGATGAAGGCTTTGGTGGTAGAGGGAGCTGACAAACGGCGAGGAGGGGGTGTCGAATCGATGGGCCGTAGGGATACCGTAGGAGATACGAAACCCAAGATGGCGATGTTTGTCTGCACGAAAGGAGTTGAGGTTGCTGATGGTTGGACGAGCCGCCTGTTCACATGCCCAGTAGCAGTTTCTGAAGTTGACTTCCAATTTTTGGCGGGCTAATCTGGCAGTTGCACAGGCAACCGACCACTGAACGTAGCTGCGTTGGTGCAGTTGTGGGGCTAGTTTATCCGGCTCCGTGAACTTGAGCTTGCCAGCTGTAACAGCCAATTCTGGATGTGAGGTCTTCCAGACATTCAATAGGTAGCAGGCTCATTCTTTGTTCTACGCCTTTTGCGTTTAAGCAATATTCTTATACTCAAGTTTGCTTGATCCTTTTATCCTGCGTCGTCCTAAGTTTGTGTGCTGATTGAAGTCAGCGGTGATTGGCTCCTGAACCTTGATTGTGTCTGTGATTAGAGCTTTCTATTCGTTTGCATAAGTTCACCCAGTCTATTATACGAGCTCCAGATTTTAATGACTACACTACGTTCATAAATCAAATCCCAGCTCGAGTATCATAGCATAAAAGCGCAACCATGTCTCAGACCCCTCCACAGTCGGCTACGTAAGCAAGATTTCTGTGATGAGCTGATTCAGCATCCCACTTCAGCTGAGCGAGATCCACTGATGGATTTGCCAGGACCGGCCTCTCCCGAGATGGATATTCGGATATACACTTACAGCACATGTAAAAGGAAGACATCTATTCTAAGCAACCCTGGGTTGACCGGTAACTCAAGAGTTGCTACCGGAACCCATCGTTGTTCAATATGACCCAATTCCTATCTTTCCGATCATTGATCGGCTTCGTCTCTATTGCCGTAGCCATGATTGCTTTGTTTGGTGCTTCACCACTCAAAGCCTTCTCATCGACTCTGCAGAGGGCAGGCTTTGATTGGTACAACTCACAAAAGGATGTAACATCTCCAATAAAGACGAATGCAGCAACAAAGGCGCCTGTATACTTCTTCAGCCATGGTGGTGTGAGTCTACTTATGTTTAAGCTCAAGCGGATAGCTACTGACATACTTCAAGCCTGATGTGCAATATAACACAAAGCACCCCGTGTATCCGTTCCTTCAACAGATTGGAAGGGAAATAACGCAGAAAGTGAAGCCGAAGGCCGTAGTGGTCTTCTCAGCACATTGGATGGGAGAGGAGCGCGCTATTCATGTTAACAATGCTGTAGACACTCCTCTCATTTATGAGTGCGTCACATCACTCCATGCTTCACAAAGTTTATGTTAACAATCTCAGCTTCTACGGGTTCCCCGATCACTTTTATAAAGCTCAATATCCGAACAAGGGTAGCCCCGAGCTTGCGAGCAAGATTATGGTCATTCTTTCAGAGGCTGGTATCCAATCCTATGGAATGGAGCGAGGTCTTGATCATGGTGTATTTTCTGGATTCCATGTTGGTGCGTTTTTCTAAACAACGAATATCCATATGTGAAGCTCTAACAGGTTGTAGCTTTCAACCCAGAAACGAATCCACTCAACGTACCACTTGTTCAAGTCTCGCTCTTCAAAAACGAAGATCCTCATGCTCACTACGCTCTCGGACGTGCTGTATCTGCACTTCGGGATGAGGGAATAGTCATCATCGGAGCCGGGATGTCAGTACACAACTTACGTGACATGTACCACATGTTCGAGGGTAACACGGAGCCACTCCCATATGTTGTGAGCTTCGATAACGCTCTCAAGGAGGCCGTGGAGGCCGACCCAGCTATCCGAGAGGAAAAGATGGCGGCGATATGTAAGCGGGGAGATGCCAAACAAGCACACCCTTTCATGGACCACCTTATGCCAGTTTTCATCGCTGCAGGCGCCGCCAGTGAGGACTGGGGAAAACAGATATGGACTTTACATGAAGGCAGCTTCGGATGGTCGCAGTTCCGGTTCGGTGATGTTCCTTCATCCTCATGAGCATTATTTTGGGGGTAGTGTGTAGCCAAAGTGCAACAGCCATAATTATCGAGGCCTGCTAGGAGAACACTAAGGATCGGACACATTATGGTGGCATCAACCACAGACAAAGTTGAGGTTGGCCGGAGATGACCAACTTATACCCAACGAAAATAATCGTGTTATACAGCGTAATTCTCATCCAGTTAAAACTTTTGCTCATGTGTGAGGCCATCCTCAGGCAGCCACGTCACATTCCAACCCACACCGCTCAACAAAATGCATGCTTTCATTGGTGTTTTGGCCTTATCTAACCTCATTCATACTCGTTTGTGATGAACTACCACTGAGTCATAAGTATGCAATATCAAGCTCTCAACAGAGTCTATTTCATTGATATACCCGCCCCTTTCACCAGGTTGCCTTTGTTGTAAAACTCCACGCTCGGCAACATCTCGCTAGCAACCCACCTGGCTGTTTGCGTATGAAGAGAGCCGTAACCGAAGGGCTCATGCGTCTTTTCCTTTCTCATTCTGCCAGTACCAATATCCAGGTTTCCCATGGCATCGATTAGTGTGTCAGGTGGAGATTTATCTGGGGCATCTCCTCGAGGGAACGAAGAGTATCCCTCACAGAGTGCTTGGAAAACGACCACTTGATCTTGAAGATGAACGTCCACTTGACCACCAACAGCTACCTCATCGTACAAACCCCGACACAGCTTTCTTGATACCTGATCGGCGAACATATCCCTGTTCTTAGTCTTTTTCGGTATTGATCCAAGCCAGTCATGTCCCCATCTGATCCCAGATGTGGAATGGGCCACAAGCAGTATGTACCACCGTGAATCTAGGTTCGTGTCTTCAACATGCTTGAAATGGACATCTGCCCCAGAAAAGAGGTCCCCCAGGCCCCTTGTCAGTGATGCCTGGAGCCTCTCGAGTGTGCTGCCAGGTACCACCATGCTGACATCAATAGACTTGATCTCATAGGACTCAGGGTAATTGCGTTGCTCTGGGGATTTGTATCGCAGAGTTTGACCAATCATCAATGGATAAAATTTGAGACGTATCTGACCTCTCGACTGCGGACCGAGGCTCCATCCACGTCTTTCTAACGCCCTTTCAACATGAATTCCAAATCGTTCCTCCAATGTTGGCAGGAAAACTTGGTCCAGATATTCAAAACTAAGTGAAAAGGACACATTGGATCCACCAGATATTGAAAGTTCGACTGATTCCTCAGAATCATTGCCGGCAAAGATCAGAAACGGGAGGACTGCTTGCAAAATGAGGAGAGTACTCGCAGAACCTGACTCTGCTGATATATTGATATTGCGTTGATATAGTTCTGTGGGTCCTCGTCGTGGAGCGAAGGTTATTGTCTTGGAACCTACACTTAGGCCCTCCACATCTGCATCTGTTATCTTCGCGAGGAACTGAATACTCGTGACGTGTTGGCTCTTGAGACCTGGGAGATATCAGCTGGTGGCGTTGCAGTACGTGTTTAGGTATCACTCGCCTCCACGTTCTCGATTTCCTCTGACGTTGGTGATGGTGACAGCCTGTCCCGTCAAGGCAGCTATTGCTATTGCGACTCTTACAACCTGTCCACCGCCCTCTCCTGTTCTTCCGTCTAGTTCCACAGGCTTCATTTTGTCGCCTCTGTTGATACCTAGTAGGGTGGGTTTTTGTGGTAAGCTGAACTTGATAGGTCGGAGTTTCGTTGTGGAAGGTCAAATCAAACAGAAGATTTAAAACCTCAATGATGTACCACCATGAAAACAGCGTGAACAACAGTGAAAGAGCATCCGGTGATTGTCTATATATTGTGTTGAAAGTCCTTCACCATGCAGCTGCGATTCACTAATGTGACTCATTGCCGAAGAAGCTAATATCTTCGTGGATTGATGGGCAGGCAACGAAGCTCTAGCGGAAGGTTCAGAGACAGAAAAGGTTATAAATTCTCAACAACCCAACTGGACCCTTAAAGATCAACCACGAGAATGCACAGCTGAAAGAATGACTGGCAACAGGCGATCTGCAGTCATGAATAGACCAAGCTGAACCCTCGGTCTCTCCGAAGGCGGTCTGACACGAATTCCGGTGTTTCCTCGTGTCCAGCAAAAAGATTTTGAGACAGCTATATATATGAAAAGCCGAACAGCCGGTTTGGTGATTCCCAGGGTATCTGTTTGCAACAGGCAAACATAAGCGGGTACCCGAAAGAATGCAAATTGCCGGAGGCAGCTAATGATCCCGGCGGAGTGGGGCCGGCGGTCCGGTGATTTCAGGCGATTACCCCGGACTTTCATAAGTGGCTTCACCAAGTGCGCCATTTGATCTCGTTTACCATTTCCCCTATTCATCCCATTTCTTCATTTTTCAGGTTTCTTTCCGCGCCCTCACCTTCTCATGAATCTTTCGTTACGTCGTTTCAGCTTGTGCTACTCAAGCGTTTAAGCACAGGAGACTCCAAGATGCCACTCACACAACATGAAATACACCCCACGGCCCTGGCTCAGCCACAGGGATGATCTCTGTTCGTTTCTCAACGATTGGAGATGATGTGTTCTTTGCCACGCCTGACTTTTTACCAAGCACAGCTGGTGTGGCAGCTTGTGGCGACGTTGACCAATTGCCATCACCAATTGGATGATGATCATTATACCCAGTGAAAGGGATGGAGAATGTTCGCAAGCAATAAGTTTACACAGCCTGAATCATTTACGAATTGGTTGCGTAGGTATGGCGAGCTTTCGATGTCGGGACCAGAGTCTCAAATACAATTGAACAAGGCGCTGAGAGAAAGTGACATATCATTGCAGCTTGCCTCGCGTTTCAAATAGACCACCAATACAAGCGAAACCAAGAAACCACCACGCTCAAACAGTCTAGGAGAAAGCCATCCCAAGCCAAGACAATTCCCAGCGAAAGCAATCAACGCATCCCCTCCTTGCCCTATCCTAGTCATTATCATCCATCATAAGCATTGAAGACGTTCAGTATCTTCCTTGCACTCCTTTTAATCTTTCATCTATCATGCAACCCGAAGCACCACGCCTGTCTGCGCCGGCTGCAATGGTTCTTTCCCGATTCTTCATATCGTACCTTAACTGCCAGCAGCGGGGGGTGCCTGCCCTTCGATCGACGTTTACGTATAGAAACTGGAAAGACTGCTGCTTACCTTGACAGGCACGACAGAAGAGGTCGCGGACGCACTCAGTGTGTCCTCTAGAAGTCTCTATCGCCATGTTCACTCCCGTCCCCTACACCTCATTTTCCCAAAGGCTGGAAGCCAGAAAGACATGTTTCACTCCTCCATATCTGTGTCGTCGGAAATTTCGAGCATCATGTCGTCTTGGAGTGCGATCGAAGAAGTGTCTCGATCCAGACCAAGAAAGGCGACTCGATCCAAGACGTGACTAATGTCTCTTTGTCTCCCGTTCATTCCCGGTCTCGTTGTTTCATCGATCCAGGAGTGAAACGCCTCGTCGTTAGGTTCCTCATCATCGCTATCGAGGTCCATCGGTTCATAGGATTCGTTTGGTTCAGCTCTCTCCTGGCTTGGGCCATTATCCACAACCCGCCAGCCGTGGTCAACACTACTTCGCCATTAGACTTGTCACTATCCGGGTGGAAGCACAATCGACAAACCTGTCACAGCTTCCTTGGAAGGCATACACTTGAGAAAGTGTGGGCACAGAGCCATCCCTAGTCCGATCATGACTCGAAGGGCTGTCCTGTTCGACAACATATGGGAGAGTCTGCACTATTAGTATGCTCTCTGTTGAAGGGAGATGCAGTAACCCATAACTTACCCAGGCTTTGTGGTTCTCACATTCGTCTGCTGTCTTAGGGAGACAGGGAGAGGGAGATTCATGGCCTTGCTCTTGCGCTCCCGGAAGAGGCCGGGAGACTACCCCGTTACCATAGGTAGTGGGACTGTCCTGGGACACTATTTTGAGATCTCCTTGATCATACTTATAGGCAAGGTCACAGTTGATGCACACCCAACGACCATTCTTTCTCTCACATGCTTGTGAGCAGGTAATGCACATAGGAGCCACGGGCCCGCGAAGCTCAGAATGAGGATCCATGGTAGGACGTATAAAAGCACACTGAATGATGCTAGTGAAGCCCCTGAACTACCAATATCCTCCTTGCCTTCGATGCTGGCGGCTGTACCAGAGGTTGAAAGATGCCACGCAAGACGGAACTTCCAGGGGATGAGGCTCGAGGAGTATCGACGAGGAAGCTACGGGCAAAATTCTTCCGGTTGCTGGAAAAGAGTATGGATCGAGTCGCCAGTCACTCTGTTTCTATGAACAGAGCGATGTTCTTCTTGACAGCAAAGACTGGAAAGGGCTGGTTCCAGATGTGATAACACACGGGGCTCCGTACAAGATTATGGTGCTTTTGCGTGTCTCCGCAGACACGCCCAGCTGTTTAATGGAACCGAAGAAGTGAATGGCCGATGAGGCGAGACGATGCGAATAACGATCAGCAATACGGTACGTCGTCAAAGTTGATGATGGTCCCGATATCGATGGATGAGGTTTGAAAGACGTGACGGCAAAAGAGTCACTTCGTCCAACTGACTAGTAAGCTCACAACAGGGGTACAGGCTACTGTACATGTGCTGGCACAAAGCAGAGGCAGCACCGATCATCCCGGTAGTCTTCGAATTTTGTTGGAGGATACCCAAAAGTAGTGGATCAACGGAAGAAGCAATCGACGTGAAGAAAAAGAAAAGGGAGCGTGTTCGTTGGTCGACTTGGAGTGATGGAGTCGTCGTGTGTCGAAGCTACCAAGTCTTCAGGCGGCATCCAACCAGATGGCGCCTCGGGTCCTTGGTACAATGACATAGCAGCCCGGGCAAGGCAGCCTGGGGGGCCATAAACCGATTGGAGAGTTTCCAAACGAGGTCCCATAAGTGGAAGATTCTTATGGGCGAGGCGCACACCATGTTCTCATTCATAAGAGCATTCCAGGCCTTCTTTGATGATTGAACGAAACAAAACGAAACGAAACGGATGCGAAACAGAACAGAAGGCTGAAGCCATACCTGCTGACGTGGACGTGGGATTCGCCAGTGCCATGGTAACGACCTGAATCTGTCAACACTCGACAAGAAAGACTAACCAGTGCGGAACTGCAAAAGCCTCTCGTATTTTGTGGCCAGAAGCAAGAGTTTCAGGTGAAGGAACCACAACCGTGGACATATGGGACTACTTAACATCTCCTCCCTTTAAGCCACTCTCCTAATCTGCACGCGTCGGCCCCCAAAAATACAGATTTCAGCTCGGAACCTTCATTCCCAGCACCGAGATTCTCTAGTGGTGTGAGACAGACCCTCCATGTTTTATGTATTGGGGGTTGATTGTCACCAAACGTCCCTCAGCCTGATTTCCAGCTGTGAATATTGGTGGCTGGCACCCTGTCAGAGCACATGCTTTGGTGCCAGGTCTCAGCAGAGAGTAACTTTTGTCGCACATTCCCATCAGCCTACAGGGCTTTGCAGGCTGTCAAAGTATTAATACGATAAAACTACCGCTATCTCAGTGCAGTTGGGGGCTTGAAGGTCTACTTAAGAGGGCTTTACACTATCGAAGACGACAGTGGACTGTTTAAGTACGCCACGAAGCTCCAATCTCCAGGGGTCATGTCCAACATACTATACGATGAGCGGATGCACAAGATTAAGTTGGCCAAGATGGCCAGGCTCCAGATCAGAGTCAGTGACGGGTGTTACCTCCAACAAACAACTCATTTAATCAACGGTCATCACGATCAATGCGCGTCTCTTATCCATCACATACAGATTTAGACAAGCGTAGCGGAATGCCGTTTAAATGATTCGCAGTTGGCTTGGCTGATTCACTAGCCTGGCCATTAGCAAACAGCGTGAGATGCAATGGGGAAATCACTCTCTGTCAAGTGGACAGATCTTGGGTGTGAAGCTGCGAACTTGCATGCAGTGTATGCACCATTTCTGGGTGCATCGCGCTATTGTTTTCTCATGCAGCCATCACCTATTGGAGAAGTTGGATGGTGGACGAAAGACACGACCCTCCGCGGGGGAAATACACGGTTGTGGCTTACACCAAAATTCGCCGGCGATCCACCCTTTTAGAGACTACCCAGCCAACATCTGATTCATTAGTCTCGCGATGACCTTGGTTGTCCAGATCAATTGCATTGATTGATAAAGATTTGTCTTCAGAATAATAGGGCTTCTAAACAACAGACAAGACCCTCCCGAAATCGAAAAAACAATCTGATCATGAAAGCTATTCATGCACCAGGTGTACCAACCAGCCAAAACACCAAAATCATATAGCAACGGGTGTTCCTTCAAGAAACGACAGAAAGAGTAATGCGTATGAGATCACGGGATATATCAGGCCGAGGCAGAAACCAACAGGATAACATGTCCAAGTGCCATTAGACCCCATGCTGATCCCCAGACTTCGCACTCTGTTAATTTCGATCTCTCTTTCACCGCTGTGCATGTGACGAGCTGTCATTTCGGCCGCAATAGTCAAGGGTTCTGGGATAGCCAGGATAACTCTGACGATTGTATTGAGGATATCGCTCATCGCTCTGAGCATTATTGGCCGAAGTGCTGGTATCGACAGTCCTTGTGAACTGGTTGTCAAATTGTGAGATAGTGTTGGTACCACGCCTGATACCGTTTTGTTCGGCTTCATCAGGAGACGATTCAGTTCGAATTTGCTGGCCGTTAACGAAGTCGGTTGTTCTTTGTCGAGGGTCATCCAGCGAGTGTTGGGCCCCTGACAAATTTACTTGGTATTGATCGCCAGGAGTATCGTTGGATCCCTGGGTAATACGACTATTCGGAATGGGTTAGCTGGTGGTCGTTGTCTTTCCAATGATATCACCCTCACATACCTTCCCTGGTAGGCGGGCTGATTTGTTGGAGCATAGGTGTAGCCCAGTGCGCCTTGACTTGAGGCTGTTTGTTGATATGATCGGCTCTGATACGGATAGTAGGCTTTTCCAGAGTGCTGAGTTTGGAGCAGGTGTTGGTGCGGCATGACATCCTGGGGTGCAGGAGTCTGGCGCTGTGGCTGCGGTGCTTGCCTTGCATGGCTCTGGGTTATATTCGCGTCCGGAGACGAGAACCCACTCGCATCTCTGGCGTAGCGATCTCCCGAAGAGGTCATGGTTGTTCGACGAGGATCCTCAGGGGGAAGAGCCAACTGATCATGAACGTATGAGAACAGTTGAGAGTAAGAGGCGGGATGGATGTATCTGGTGGGCGACAGATTCCTGTGAAGAAACTTTTAACTGGCAATCATCGCATGGCGGGCATGAAAGGGGTATTAATGCGCCATCTCTCTGTTACGCGGTAAAGGGCTTGTGGCAAGCTTGGGCAAGGTTGATCGGATTGCAGAGATGAAACACTTCATAAACCCGTTTTTTTTTTTTGTGTGTGTTTTTTTGTACAGCACTACTGCTTGTCAAGGGCCCGATATTCGTCAGACATTGCTGCTTTGATGAAGGCTGGACGTCATACGGTTTGCCAGCGAATTGGCCTCACAACTTCTGCCAGTTTGCGAAGGTCAGCCACGACAACATGTGCTAGGAGAATGAAAGGGTTATTACAAGACAGGGTCGATTTACATCAGCCTATGGCGATACGAGAGGTTGTCGTGGCATGAAAGAAACATGGCCAACCTGGGAATGGGAGTCAATTTGCTCGCCTCGGCATCTGGTTTGCTGCTGTTGACTGGGTCTTCTGTCACGAGGCATATACCTAGGCGGAATGTTACTTTCAGAGGCAAAAGGCATCTATTAGATGGATCCTTGGGATGACGACATGTTCGAAATCATCAGCGTAGATTACCTACGATGAGAAGGTTCGCATGGTACGCACAAAGGCAGTATGTCAGCGGCAGCGGCTACTCCTGCGAGAAAGGATGACCAAGCAGACATCCTATCGAGATTCATCCGTTGTTCAACTAGTTATACGCGTCCCTTGGCTGTGTTTGGTTGGGTCAAGGGAACGCAACAAACGGGTCGAAATACTCTGGTCAGGTTGCGACCTGGCATGGTTTCGGAGGCGACTAATCGGAAAAGGCTTGACTAAAACTATTCGGCTTAGACAAAATCCCAAACTTCTAAGCGCAAATGAACATACGAATTTTCAGTTCTGTTTAGTTTCGCGCAATGTGCAGGGAAAGGGTGAAAAGAAACGCAATTTTACAACAAAGGAAGACTTGGAAGATTGGCAGCGGCTGACAACAATAACCTTGTGCCAACGACATGAAGGGTAGCTGCAGCATGGTCGATCCTTTCCTGCTTGCGGAGGTTCCTTCGTGGATTTGTGTGTGAATGATATGGAATGGATATTATTTGTACAAGAGAACAGCATATTCTCTTACTGATTCACTGTTCTCTTAGCCAGCCATACACAAGGAAGAGGGTAAAATTGTTTCACTTAAAACTGCTGGACCTACTACTTTCGCATTTCAAGCAGCCACAGAAGGAACTCATCGCAAAAGGTCTCGGCAACCCCGAAAACCCTAGGAGATTCCGGGGAAAGCAGAGCTAGTAAATGTAACATTCACGGGGATTGGCAAACCCCCGATGAGGCTGAACGCAATGAGTACCCCAGCATCCGCTGTACGTTCGAGGTTCATTCATCAACACAGCAACACCTTACCAATGAAAAGGAGTGATATAACATGCAAGATAAGTACACAATCATATTGTATTCCTTCATGTTACTAATGAATAGGTGAAGATAAAGATAAAACCCTGATGTTGTTCAAATTATGGTTACCCCGCTGACCCTCATCCATCCTTGTAACTCGGGGTGGCATTGATGTTGGTTTGCTTGACCAGCTGAACAATCCCAACATCCACGGTGCCCCCATCTTTCCTCCAAAAACTACTGCAAACTAAACTCGCATGTCACAATCGCTGCCGCATGTGCCTTTGACGATTATTGATCACGGACACCACAATTCGCTAGTTTGCAGCAGTGTTAGCCATGTTTGGATCCCTTGCATCCCAAATGTCTGCATCGTGCGGTTGCATGTCCAATTACGTTGTTTGCCGGGATAAGACGTGGTGTGATATCCTGTGCTTCAGGTTCCTCGAAAAGGAAAAAGATTGAATGAGAGCAAGCCAGGCTATTCGATGAAGTCCACAGTTGAAGCAGTGGTCAACAGGACATTGCGCTCCCGGTTTTCGCGTTGAGACTCTGCAAAGATCAGGACCACTTCACTGGTGGCAGCATGTCAGAATGTTGTCGAACAAATCGGGCTGTGAACTTACCAGAGGTTCTGCACAATGCCTTTTTGGTTGTGGTCCCTCCCCCTGTTCACTGAATAAGCTGCATCCTGAAGCCACCAGCCGAGCTTTGTTGCCAAGGTCATTTTGGTCCCGTTCTCTTTGAGAGGATTGAACTCTTTCCCTCGTCGTGTTATAGGGAAAACCTTCGCTAATTTTCGACAAGTCGTTCGGCAAACTGAAACCTTCCCAGGGCCGATCAGCATCCCTCAACCAAGCCCACACCTGGGCTTCTTTGGTCCGATCCCCGATAGAGGCGGCTATAGTCCCAGTGCGAGTCTTGCCAAGAGAAGCTCTCGCTTGACTGTGGCCTATTGTTTCAGTGCTGTGCGTGGAGGCATTACCGCCCTTGGAGGGTACAGTGCGTGGCCGACCGCTGTGAAACGAAGTTGTCAAGACTTTCTTCCGACTACTGCGTCTGAGATGCGTTGCTTTTGATGAATCCATAACATGAATATGGTTGCAAGAAAACACTTTCGTATTGATCACTATCTACTTCGTCCTTTATCGGCACGAAATCCTCCTGGCTCCTTCTATAATCTACCATGGCATGCGGCTCAAAAGCAACTTGATCCCTTCAAAGACCTTAGGTACCCACATTCGTGCCCAAAGCAGTGAACTGTGACAACTGCTAGTCGTACCTCAAGATCATTGCTGGGCACAGCCGTGTGAGTACCGCCCCTGGTTCTACTGGAGGCTGGTTCTGCGGACACTACGCCTCAAGGCTGTGGTTTTCTTGTGACACTATTCAGATTAGAGGGGAGAATCATGACTGCACTGCCCTATGACGCTGAATTTCAGTCACACTTCCGACTCGTCGGCCTTAAACCGCCCTGCCCAACAGCATAATCGGCAGGTCTCATGGAAGCTGCGAGGCAGACAATCCTCAGCACCCAGCCATCGCTACTGTTATGACTTGTTCCCTGGCATGCACACTTACGGCTCTTCCTAAATCACAGACCGAATGGATCCATGACCACGCATATTTCATGAACGTGGAGTGGCCCCAATGGAAATGTTTTCATTGCGAAGGTCCAAAGACATGCGTCGTGCTGGTCGCCGTGCTGGTCGCTGTGCAGCATACCGCCTGAACCAAAAGTGCTGCATGTCTACTGCGGTTGCCTGGCTTCGCTTCTGATGTCTGGCACACAGCCCTGAGATCGACTTGAATAAAGCCTAGCTAATAGTTTGATGAAGCTGCACAGCTTTTCTCAGCATCGCCCCCTTTTTCACCACGTCATGACGTACATTGCCTCTTCACGCGCACTTCCCACGACAAGATAGTAAGCAACTGCAAAAGAGGCCCAGCACACCGAGAGGATTCTACTCACATGTGCGGATTTCAATGTCCGGAGGTCAAGCGCAATAATCGGCTTTCAAAAATCTTTCGACTAATGTTTGTGCCACTCTCTGGATCAGCAGGGCCCCGAGAGTGTGAGTTTTCTGGGTTTCTATACAAACACCCACCCCTTAGGCAACCACTTTTGCCGAGCTTTCTACCAATCATTAGGTTCTCTCACACCAAATCACTCAAGAGAATATCAAGGAGCGTTTCGGAATGCGGAATCTCAGGCGCTTTTGATGCCTCTCAGAATTGCTGAAATTAAAATAAGTTTCTTGGCCCGATTTTTTATTCGAAATTCAACCAGGGAGATGGATGCAATGAAGGATTTCTGCATTTGGCCCGCTCGCATTGAGTTCTGGCTTCTGACGCAAATCCCTGAGGGACATAGAGCCCGGCTCGTTACGTTGCGCCCAGCACAAGGCCATGAGTTCAAAAATTGGCAATGTTCACAAATGGTTTCGCGTAATGCCTAATCTGGCAGGTTGGGTCTGGATTCTCAACTCCTTCAACTTGAGTGTTGCTACCTCTGGCGCATAACGCCGTTGTTGCTGACAACACATCTACCTCAACTTTCAACCGCTACATTATCGGAAAAGTATATTGTCAACTGTTGGAAAAGCCAAATTCAAATGAAGTCACTTCCATCGTCTTTTCAACCTAGACAAATCTGATGTGTCGTCGATCCAACCTGACGGTGATTGGTCGTCTAGACGCAGTGCCGCGCCAGTGGCATTACCAGGTCCACGCACGAAGCACTGGAGCACTAATTGAACAAACCTGGCATTGGTAGACGCACCACGTGGCAGACTCATAGTAGTCTAATTGCCGATAGTGACCTGGTCCTGGAGATCTACTTGCTCGTCACACATGATTGCTAGGCGTGCAACGACCCAGGAGCCGATCAGTTGGCTTGTGCTTGGCGAAGGATCTCGTACAAGTACAAGTTATACAATCTGGAGAGTAGAAGTTACTGGCTGGGTCAAGATCAATGTCAAATGTGTTGGGTTCAAGAATGCATTGGGCCGCAACAAATGTACCGTCCAATTCACTGTGACCCAAAGCCCCAATGACTGGATCATACAATTCAAGCCTTACCCAACCACCCATCTATCTCACAAAACACAGTGAATGTGTCAGAGCTCTCTGAACAGTAGTGAGGGTATCCGCAACAATGATTCGAGCGTCCCGGAACTTCCAGGCGAGCCTAGCTCCTCGTCAGCCTCACTTTTCTCGGCCTGCGCATCCATATCGACCAGTCGATTCAATTAAAAATATTGCATCCAATCAAGGAAGGTGTGATGTTGCTGCGTTTTCTAAAACTCGTCGCATGTTATCGATCATATGTGGACTCTATTCGTGCTCCTGATATGTTGCACAAGCGCGAGAGGGTGTGAAATCTTCAGGGACCAGGTTTCATATGTGAAGAACTTAGTGATAGATCATATTAGAGGAAAACGTTACATATTGGGCCATCCTGAGGAAGCTAATTGGACCGATGAATCAATCTTTTGATGCCTGACAAGCTTACAGCTGCTCTGCTGGGGAATGTCATTGATGTGATGTGGTGTGAGATGCATGAGCAGTGCTGACATATTGAAAACTCGGTGACTCTGCTCCCTTGGGAGTAAATCCTAGTGCTATTCGCTTGTGACGATTAAGTTTGCGCAGACCAAACTCAATGCTATGACCCCAGGTCTTTCTAAACCAAACATTAGAGGGTGATATGCAAGATAAGTTAGACCGGTATTACGGCCTAACAAGCTGTTAATCTGCCTAATGAGCAAGACGGAGGAAGCCCGGAAGGATCCACTTTTCCCGGCCGTGACACAAGGACAACACTTCATAGTGGCTTGCCTTTACTCTGTAGATACCATCGTTTAATTTTGAGCGTCACAATGTCTTTCTAACCAAGTTTAAGGTTTATTCTAGTTATTCATGTATACATTGGGATTGGCCAATACACTCGCTTCAGTTTCCACAGTGTCAACAGGCCATGAAGCCTCAACTAGTACCTACGACATATTCATAGCACTTAACTAACAATGCAGGCGTCATATCAAAATTTAGTAGGGAGAAAAAACAAGTTAGATCAATCGTCGTAATAAAATTTATACAAGATATGCAACTGAAAAGCCAGAGCACAATCTATCTACAAACAGAAAGCCATCTGCAAAGATGCAGTTTCATCGCCCTCCACTAGGGAGAAGCAAATCCGTTTTTTTGCTGGCAAAGAAGTACATGAACACGTCACGGACGTATCGCATGTTGCTCACTCCCCACTGCTCATAACTCTTTCGAGCTCTTTACAGGGATCGGCGGGCAGCGCGGCGAGCACGGCGGCGCTTGGAAGAGCAGCCGGTCTTGGGGGGAGTGACGGGAGCAGAAGGAGCCTCAGTGGGAGCAGAAGCACCCTCGGAAGGTCGGACAACGGTGGCGAAGGTAGGAGTAGGGGCGGGAGCCTGAGTCTCGGAGCCAGCGTTGCCACCAGCGGGCTGGGTAGCAACAGGGGCCTCAGCAGCAGCGGAGGTAGCGGCGGGAGCCTCAGCGGCGGCGGAAGTGGCAGCAGGGGTCTCGGGAGCAGAGCCAGAGTCGGAACCAGAGCCAGAACCAGAAGAGGTGCCCTTCCAGACAGCAGGGCCGGGGATGTCGTAGGTGGTGTAAGAACCGTAGAGGTTGAAGACAATGCCCTTGTCAGTGGAGGTGTAGCCCTTGTTGAAGTCGAACTTCTCATCAGGGACAGCGGTGCCGGAGCCAGTGACCTCAACCTGAGCGCAAGAGGGGTAGAACTGAGCACCACGGGCGGGGTTGGAGGCGTAGGCAACGTCGGACTCGTGGTGAGCAATGATCTCCTGGCGGACAATGTACTTGCCAGCCTTCAGAGCAGAGGGAAGAGTGAAGGTGGACTTGCCCTTGGCCTTGATGAGCTTGTCAACAGCCCACTCACTGCCATCGTAACCGTCCTCAGCGATCTTGGTCCAGATAGCACCAGTACCGTCGGTCTCGGTGTAGGGAGCAATGTAGGTGATGATGGGACCCTTGTGGGATCCGTCAATGATATCATCGCCACGGTTGTCGTGATACCACTCGAAGGTGAGCTCGTCACCAGAAGCAGCCTTGACGAACTTGGGAGCAGCCTTGGCACCGTTGACGTTGCAGACGAGGTCGGGGCTGGTGAGGTCCTTGACGGGAGAGTTGCTGGCGGGAGATCGGATGTAGACGTTGCGTCCATCACCCTGGTCCTTACCGTTGACCCAGAGGCCGTAGACCTGAGCGTGGGCAGAGACGGTGGTGGCCATGGCCAGAGCAGCAGCGGAAGCGGAGAAACGCATCTTGATAGATAGTTATATGTTTGAGTTGATGTTGGTAAAGGATTGGACGAAGCGAGAAGTCGCGGAAGTAAAAAGTTCGAGCTTCGGTGGTTTTGTTAGAAAGAATGAAGGTTTGGCACAGCCAAATTGAAAGAAAGTGAAGATAGAAAGAAGAAAGACTGATTTTGCTACGACGAGTGTGGAGAGAAAGAAAAGAAGGTATTGGGACGACGAAGGATGTCGACTTATATATCAAATCTCGACGCCTTGAGATTAGGCCCTGTATCCAACTATTCCTGTTCCTATCCTATTCCTCTCCAGGGCGGAAACTACGGTCAGTCCCACCACAAGGATCAGCTCACTTCAGTTCAGTTGACTTCATCTCGTCAAGAAGCCATGCCGTAACCTCAAACATGGTGTGCTGGGACCATCTCCAGCGAGTGACAGTTGAATCTAGATCAGATCAGGGAACAAATCTACTCTCAGGAGAAGGGTCCCTTGCAGTTCAGGCGTCTCGCCTTTGGTGCGTACCCCATAACGAGATAGTCATTGATAGACGGAAAAATAAACTCACTTGCAGCAAACGCATAGCGGAAATTGAAACCCTTGGGCCTGGGCCAGGGCTGGCTTACACTACGCTAGGCCTGCTGTCAAAAAAACAAGGCGTTACGCTAAACCCCTGCCAAGTTCGGTTTGAGGCTCTATAGAACGCTCCCATGATTGGATGAATGTCTAACGGTGAAACCTAGCCCCTTGGCACCTTTAATATCGGAGCACACCCCATTGGAGCGATCCCGCCTACGCCACCGTTCCCGTCCACCGTTCAAGTCGAAAATATCCCATGGACCGGCGAGTCTATTCTTTTCGAGAAGTAGGCGCCGGTAAGCGATGGGAATTTCAATTCTCTTTCTCTCCTGTGGTCTTGGCAGATCCGCTTCTTCACCTGAAACCGTAGAATTGCCATCTCCGACTGGGGGAGAATTTTGTACAGTATGTGCGACCGAGGTATTTTGGTGTCTAGTTTCAAGGGGTTATCCAAAGATGATAGGTTTTCCTCGGGGAGTTGCTTTCTCTTGAAACGAGTCGTGTACGTTTTCACGATGCGAGGATGGCATCGGACGAGTAATGTAAACGAGAGTGTTTCGAGAAGTTTGGTGTTTCTTGTCTGTCAGATCAAAACAAACAACGTACAAACAATTCAAAACAATAAAACGCTGTGAAACGAAGAAAACAGAATCTATGTGAAGAATATCGCTTCGGTAGCGTTGCGAAAATCATTGTCTATGGTTACGACGGGTATACGTGGATGTGAATGGTCACAAATGACAGTCTGATTAAACTTCGAATTAACTATACTCAGCATTAAGTTTAAGCATAGAAATCGAAGCTTGAAGGTAAATACTAAGCTTGAATAAAGGATGAACCGACCTGACAAGGGTCTGTCAGAGCTTATCTCCCGGTGCAACGTAGCCCTTGTAACCTCTCTAACGCAAGCTGTTTGAGGTGCGGCGCTAAGAAAATGCTACCCTACAGATCGACAATACAACATAGGGAGCGTAACGCCATCTGCCATTGCTACTGTAACTACAGAAGGCTTGGAAGATCATTCCAGAAAATATCAAAGAAATAGACAAATACTATAGAAAGATGCAATCAGTATTCTGCTTGTAAAGCACAGAATCACTCGTAGCAGGAGAAAGCAATGAAAAACAACGCTGGTCATGGTGCGTTACACATCGGTTCTGTGCATCGCTACGGAGTAGCATTGTTGGTTTGTGATGCACAAAGTTAATGCTATGCAAAACAAGGTACTACGGCCCGAAAAGTCCGTCTCGATAAACATAATTCGGAATGACGAACCGCAGAGCCGCTCTCCTTAAGAACCAACCCGCCGGCTCTGTTGGTGATATCGACTCAATTCGATACACATCCCAGCATCCCTAAAACAAAGTGTCACCTTAGAACTCAGATTCCATATTTCGAGGATGAGTTTAACTGCAAATGCATGCATTCTACTGTGCATATAAGTTGACTAGAACTGAACGACGAATAGTTGATAAAGTTTCCTGACTATATATCTAGTGAGTACTGTCGTTATGGGAACATGTTACTCGAGACTATATTAGACAGCAGCCTATTCCTTTTATGGAGCAACTCGCTCATTACACAAAGCTTCAACTGAGTATGCGCAGCATACAAACTTGAACTTCTTCTTCTGCTCAGTAGTTTCCTTGGAACGTGGCTTGATGTTCCAACTTGGATACTCCGAGGCTAGCTTTCGATAGCTGCAACAACCACCAACCCAAAACTTGCCCCTCTTGAGCTTCAATGTCCGAATGCACTCTCGACTTATTATCACCGGCCGACCGATTCTACTGTCCTCTGACTGCAACTGGTCATATGCATCATCGGAATCGTAGTCCTGAATGAAGGCATACGTACTTCTGAGGCGCCTTCGGTCGCATGGGGATGAAAGCTCGCTCATACAATGTAACGAGCCTTGAGAGCACCCCATACATTGCCACCGTCAGTTCAAACGCACCACCTGATCCTTTCTGTAGTATGTTCCCCTGCGATCCTGACGTTTCTTTGCTTCCCATCGAAAATTTCATTCGACGAGACTCCTGCCGTTCCGGTGGTACTAAATGCCATTAGGGTAGTGCTCTAACCAGAGGGAGGGAGAACGAGACCCAGGAGAGATTTGTGAAGAAGCAGTGGCCCAAGGAACCGCACGGAGATGTGAACATGTTTGTCGCAGACGGAGAACTTCCCCTGACGCGTAAGGATCAAACAGTGCTCTCAGACGCCGATCTCACTAGAAGCTCTAGCAAGTCCACCACTATCTCTTCCAGCAACCCATTCAAGGCGGTTGAAGTAATTCGATCGTGATGAAAACATTGTCTTGAAGCAATGCAAGCGCAACATATCCATGCAGTCTCCGACGGGGCCAACCGAGTTGTCCAGTAGAAATTGATACCTGGCCCTGATACTCTTTGTGTGGTAGTTGATATGTTCCCAGGCCAGCTCGTCTGGAGCTGCCAGATTGTCAGACCACTCTAGGTCGACTAAGCCTACATCTTCAACTAGCATCTTGGCAGCATACGTGGCGATATTCTTCTGGAAGTTGGGAAGTGTCTCCTTGAATTGCTTTCGCATATAGCCTGATATGCTGTTACGAATTGGTAACTGATAGCCTCGATGCCCATGACTTCGTACCAGTTTGTCGTATACAATCGTGGGCACGCTTGGTAGTCTAGCCCAGAAACCAAGAAAGTATTCATAAAAGTAGGGCATCTGCGCTTGGTCCGTCATATGCTTCCTTAATGGATCTTCCAGTGTCTCCGCTGCTCGGCATTCCCAGAAGTTCTTTGCTTCTCTCGTTGACTGGCCAGGCTGTACACCTTCAGTGGTAAACCGAATGGTGATTTTGGCATCTGAGTGCCACCCCTGTTGTTTCCGAAACACTGAGCTGCTGTAGATGTGGAAATAGACGTCGTCCATTTTTTGCAAACATCATCATAAACGCGCCGACAAAGTGACTGCGTCTTGGAGCCCGTAGTATCACGACGATATCGTCAATATTACGCATCTTGGCAAGACGAAAAACCGCGGGGTCGCACATATCCTGGATGGCGCTCACAGCGTGGCGAATGTGACCGTTCTGCTTCCAGTAGTAATCAAACTTTGAGCTGAATTCTATGGTCGTATGTCGAGTCTACTATAATCTTGAGAATCTGAAGCTTGTTGATGTTATCAGGGAGCTGGCAGTAAGGAGAGAACTCGTCTCTGGTCTGGTGACAACATCTCAATAGTCGGTTCGCATCTCCGGTTGAAGCTGAAAAGCCCCATATCATCTTCCTCAACTCGAAGGGAAGGGAAAGTAAGCAACTTATATGCATCACAGTACCCATTTTGTTGGCAGACTTGGTATTTTTGCAAGTTTCGAGGAGTGGAACAGAGTACAGAGTAACAAGAATCCCCTACTTATAGTATTATATTAACTTTTACTTCTTGTGGACGTGAATGCCTCACTCTGTTAGAGGTTTGAACAAACAAAATTGCTCCAAAGCATTCGAACTCTCACTTAGACATAATTTTAGTAAAATTACTCTAAATTATGATATTATTCCCCTAAAATTGCCTTAAGCTAGCCTTCAGCTGAGAGTCCTTTAGTTGGCATTCCTGATAGCTTTGTGCGATCAGATCACAACTCATAGCTCATCCCTTTAAAGCCCTCAGTTCTTCATAAGCAGGTATTCTCCAAGTCCCTCTATCC
This sequence comes from Fusarium oxysporum Fo47, assembly GCF_013085055.1. Classification (NCBI taxonomy): domain Eukaryota; kingdom Fungi; phylum Ascomycota; class Sordariomycetes; order Hypocreales; family Nectriaceae; genus Fusarium; species Fusarium oxysporum. Next base: position 1,938,433 of record NC_072843.1, on the reverse strand, counting down.
TCCGGCAGTAGGGCAAGGATCGCCTTATCAATCTTAAGCTTGGTGATAAGCCCAATAATCGAGTACTGTAACTTGATCCCAAAGTTCGTCTTTGGATATGCAATACCAGGGATGAACGACGGCAGTTTTTGAGACTTCTCAACGTATGGTCTTAGAGTATCTTCATACGCCATAAGAGCTCTGGAAATATCATGGCCATGTCTCGCAATTTCTCCGCTGAGAACGCAGGCTCCTATCAAGGCGAGTGTAGTTCCCACACCCGTCAGTGGAGATGGAGCGTATCCTGCGTCGCCCAGCAGAACAACTCTTCCTTTAGACCACGTCTTGGTCTTGATCTGCACGACAGACTGCGCGTAAAAGTCTTCGGTCTCATGCATAGCCTTGATGAGTCTCGGAGCCTGCCATCCTGCATCCTTAAAGATCTCTGCAAAAAGCTTCTTCTGAGCATTGACGTCCTGACTCATGACTTCTTTCAGCTCTTCCACGTGGGACATTGTCATAAGGTATGCTTGACCTCTATCATTCGAATGCCAACGCGTTGAGATCACGCGGCGGCCTGGAGCGCTGTATACAGTGGCAAGATTTTTATCTCCTGCTTCCCGTGGCAAATTATAGTAACATCCATTCAGATTGAGGTCGCGCACATGAACAGCTTCAGGATCATCAGCGAACAACTTTCGTCGGACTCTCGAGCCTTGACCGTCTGCGGCAATGACAAGATCGTAGCTCTCATCAGCTCCATCCGAAAATCTGACTTTAACCTTATCGCCGACATTCTCAAAGCTCTCAATCGATGTTCCGAAGCGATATTGGGCTCTTTGTCTCGTCGCCTCGTATATGATCTTGCACAAATCTCCTCTCATGACTTCGAACTCACTTGTGAATGACTGTCTCCCTTTCCCCGAATCATTTCTTTCCAGTAGAGCTTTCTGCTTCCCTTGCGAATCAACCCATTGCAGGCCATCTTCATCAACCGCTTTATTTCGGATTTCTTCAAGAATTCCCATGCGCTTCGCAGCTTCGATGCCTTGGCCGCGAATGTCAATCTGTTGACCTCCAGTGCGTAGTGAGGGGAATCTTTCTATAATGGTGCAGGAATGGCCGAGACGGGAGAGCCAGAAAGCGGCAGATGGGCCAGCGATGCCACCGCCTGAGATGAGAATTCGAAGTTTTGACATTTAGAAACACGCTGTGTCGAATAGCAAATGCTATACGTGGAAACGTAGTGAATGAATGCTCGCTAAGATATTCGCTGTCAACACGCTAATAAATTAATGAGTCGTGAAAGACCCTGGAAATTTACAACTAACGTAGAATGTGGTCAAGATAATCAGAGTCTCTGTTAATAAATGGCTGCTTCGTCAAAATTCCGGCAGGAAATGTAGGTGTCATTGACTTTAAGGATTGTATCCTGGACTAGTCTAGCAACCAGGAATTAAGATGGGACAGCGTCTGTGCTGAAACTAGAATAGTTACCACCTTCATAACAGATGAGTTCAAGCCTACTGCAGAGAAAGTTTGACGGTAGGATATCTGGTTATCACGTAACTCAAGGTCGGCAAGAACATCAAAACAGCGATGTGTTGTCTTAAGCACCTATTAAGTATCAAGGTCTATTGCAGGGGCGCTCCCTCAAAATTGTCTAACACAGTAGGCACACCAAAGCACTGTTCTCTATTCTTGTTAATTGATAGATCTACCTGAATTCCCTGTAAATCGCTCAATGTATCTGCCATGCCCACGTGGTTAGAGTCAACGTCCAATTCTAATATAGCTTCCATCATTTCGACCCAGACGCATCCGCCTTCTTCGACTGCACAGCATCATCCACAGTGGGCGGAGCAGGAATATCGACACCTTCAACACGATATTCAAGACCCGGATAAGCATCGCTGACAACAAGAACGTCAAACTTGCGGGCCTGGCCTGCCTGAGCGGGAGGGAGCTTGATGGTTGTCTTCGCCGTGGGTCGACCACCAGCCTCGAGCTTGCGATTGGGGTTCGTGGTCCAACCCACACGCTTCACTGCAATGACTTCGTCGCGTGTTAAATCAGCCACGATAACGAACCACGATTCTGTTTGTGGTTTAGGGAACTTGGGTGCGTAGATGCGAGCCTCTCGCTCGACAAGCTGGTTGAGACGCTTAAGACCAATGGTCACTGAGAGTGCCGTGGCTGCAGCGATGGACACCTCGACGTTAGGTAGGATAGATACAGCACGAGCAAAACGGTTGTGCTGGCTCGCAGGTACACCAAGCTTCTTAGCAAGTTGCATCGCCTGAGGTCTAGTCATCGCGCTGATCTTAGCAATTGGTGTATCGTTCTTGACGTCGGGTTCGACCGTAGGTAGGATGGACACTGGTGCATCAGTAGGCCAACGAGCCGACTTGATCGACTGTAGAAGGGCCATCATTTGCAGGCAACTGGACAGATAACCAAGCTCGGTTAGAACATCGATGGAAGCCTGTATGACACGGATAGCCTGATCGAGAACACTTGTCTGATCACCAACATAATCAGTGATTGGAAGGTCTATCTGAGACATATGTGCCTGGAGGAGTAGGAAAGCCTTCACGTGGGGATCCCACATAGGCAGCCCAAAGGCGTGGCCAGGGAATGGCAAGTTGTCCGAAAGAGTGTTGTTTATGAGGTCTTCATTATGGCGCACGGGGAGTTCGTCGTACTCGGTAGCGCGGGACATCCATGACAAGACGTCGAGGAATGAGGCTTGAGCTTTCGCGTGCTTGACAAGGTGACGGATCGTCTTGTGCGAGAGGTAGTAGTAACTCATGATCTTGCCAAGAGGTGTGGGATCAACGTCGCCATTGGGGAACACCTCAACACATTTAGAGTCAGCAAGCTCGTTGAGTGACTTGCTAACCATCTCAATCATGTATTCATTAGCAAGCTGCTGAGCAGCGATGCTATTGTGCTCCTCAGCGGAAATCTCGAGTCCGTAGTACGACGGATTCTTGTGTAGTCGTCTGAAGAAGAATGTCCATGTAAGATAGTCGAGTGCGTCCTGTTTGGTGACAATGGTCTCAGCCGAGACTTCGGCACAAAGATGGTTATCCAAAACAGTGTGAAGCGAGGACTCTACTGGGAAGCCAGTGTGAAGGAAGTGCTTGTAAAAGTCCTTCTTGGAATCCTGGGTAAAGATACGTGCAACTCCCGAGTTATCGAACTGAGGACGACCGGCACGGCCCAACATTTGCAGAACATCGGTCAAGTCCATGTCTTTGTATGCCTCAATTTTGGCATCGAAGAATTGTGTTCCTTTGACGACAACCAGATGAGCAGGCAAGTTGACACCCCAGGCGAGAGTACTAGTAGCGACCAGAATCTGGATCTTGTTGTTCAAGAACAACTCTTCAGCAAGCTGACGATCCGACTCAACTAGACCAGCGTGATGTAGACCAATTCCAAAGTTGATGGCCTCCTTCAGCGCGTCATCCTTGACTCGAGCAAGGTTAAGCTGCAAATCATCTTCATCCATGTGAAGAAATCGCCGGGGGTTATCTTCCATACCACAAAAGTTGATGAGATCCTTTGCAGTCAGACGAGTCTGTCTTCGCGAGGGAACGAAAACGATTACAGGCTTGTCAGGACTGTGATTCTTAACAGCCAAGAAGGTGGGGCGATTCATAGACTGCATCAAAGGACAGAATCCCCTGACTTCTGGGAAGCCATCGATATATAATTCCAGAGGAACAGGACGGACTGAGTGCTTAAAGTTGAAAAGACCTTCTTTGACACCTAACCAGTTGCCCAGGTCTGTCGCATTGGCGCAAGCAGTTGACATGCCCAGGAGACGAACGGCATTCTTGGTCGAGGAAGCAATGTAGTTCATACGGGACACAATGATTTCAAGAATAGGACCACGGTCTCCAGCCAGAAGATGAATCTCGTCAATGATGACCAGGCTCACTTGTCGAACATATCCTCTTGTCTGCCAGGAACGAGATATACCGTCCCACTTCTCAGGCGTAGTGATGATGATATCAGCGTCCTGTATAGTTCTAGTATCAGGAGTATTGTCACCAGTCAACTCCACCAACTTCAAGCCCAGTGGTCGCGCCAATCTAACTCCCCAGTCTTTGACTCGCTCACGGACAAGTGCCTTCATTGGCGCAATGTAGACAACCTTGGACTTGGGTCTCTCACGGAAAGCCCACCACATGGCAAGCTCAGCAGCAACAGTCTTGCCGCTACCAGTGGGTGATCCAAGAAGCACGTTGGCAGGTGTATGGTAAAGCGTATGGAAGATTTGCGTTTGCATGGGGTTGAAAAACTCAAAGCGCTTGGCATAGAGTTCTTCAAGCGCAGGGTTCTTGAGGGCCGAGATGGGTAGTGGTTGAAGATTCAGGAGGTCAGTATAGACGCTTTCAGTGTCTGGGCGGATGAGATGCTGGAAAGAGACTGGAGTGACGGTCTCAGCTCCCAGCCATCTGTCTGAGACGGCTCGGACGTATATCTGGCTAGGCAAGGGGTCCGAAAGGGGAATCGTGAAGTTCAGCTCATGGTCATCATGTAACTTTCTTCTGTTGAGAATGAAAAATTCATGATGGTAGATCTCTGAAGTCTCGGAATTCTCGACCCAAATGTAGAATGACTCTGAGGTTCCGTGAATCTGGTCATGCCATCGGAAATCGGGAATAACAAAGAGCTTAATACGCAACACATCTCGGTTTAGAGGAGCGATTTCAGCCTCGACGTGAACAGTAGGAAAGTTGTTCAAAATCTTGGCAATGTTCTTGCCGGCACTCTGGTTGTGGATCAAACCTCCAATCTCTGCAGGCTCCATGTCTTTCATGGTCTCAATTGTCAAGTTCTCTTTCGCGTCGAGCTGGTTGAGGACCGACTTTGCAAGGTCAAACTGATGGAGAGGATGCTGGTAGGGCCAGATGCGCTTTTCAATCGACTTTGCCAGAGTTAGAAGCACGAGGCACTGGTGGCCCCATCGGCGATTGAGGGCAAGCATGAAGAGTGCTCGACAGATACGTCCAGACTGCTGAGCAACGTAGTTCATGTCGTTTGAAAGGGCAAAATCTTCCGGCTGCGCTTTCGAGATGTAAGACTGCAGCAAAATATTTGTTTTTGCCTGAGGGGTGTCGATACCTCCATCAACATCGCACGGAATGATCTCTCGACGTAGATGAGTCAACTCCTTCTCCTCACTATCTCTGGATTGAATGTTGTCAAACTCTCCACTCATACTGATCATCTTTAAAATATCGGCCTCTGTGGCCTGAGGTTGCATCATGGCGTTGAAAACCTGAATGCTTGTGTGGAGGATATAGTATTGACTGGCAATTCTTCCGATGTCCTTGCTGCGCAGCTCATCTGTCCTTTCATTGTAGATAATCATCTGGCATTGCTGCAAGGTCTTGGCAGCCTGAATAGCAAGCTGACGACGTCTTTGAACCAGGTTTGGGTCGTCGCGAATTTCTGACCATTCTATGCCATAAGACATTGGGCTCCTTTGCATGCGCACGAAGAGGTACGAGTATCCGATCCACTGAACAGCATCCGGAATAGAAGTGACAGTTCCGAGTGCGATCTCAGCATTCAGATTGTCAACCAGCTTCGTCGAGAATTTAGATTCAATGGGCTGCTGTTCCGTCACAGCAGTCAGGTAATGGGTGAGCTTGTCGTGGGTTGTGCAAATCATGCCGATACCAGTATCTTCGAATTGAGGACGACCAGCGCGACCAAAGATCTGCAGTACATCAAGAATTCCCAGATCAACAAATTTACCATCCTGAGCGCTATAAACCTGAGTTCCCTTGATTACGACTGCTGCGGCAGGCAAGTTGACACCCCATGCTAGAGTGGCGGTACAGCAGAGAACCTTCAGGACACCCTCTCCAAATAGTCTTTCCATCAAGTTTCGGTCAGATCTTGCCATTCCAGCGTGGTGAACTCCAATGCCCTTGGAGAGGAGCTCACGGATCTCCTTGGACTTGGACTGCTTGATATCACGCGAAGCTTGTTCAAACCCAGGATGATAGCTCGGGTCAAGGAGATCTGCACACATGGCATCGATGGCCTTCTGGTGCAGCATTCGCGCTGTAAGCTGCGTATCTCTTCGTGAGTGAACGAACACCATGACTTGGTGATCACGCTCGAGCATCTCTTTGACTTTGTCGAAAGCGACCTGATCAAGATTCTCCTTCGATTGCTTTGATCCAGCCTTTCCTTTGACGCCGATGAAATGTTGTTCCAAAGGAACAGGGCGGAAGGATGAGTCGAAGTAGAATAGGCCTGCATATTTGTTGACTTTGAGGAAATCGGCGACATCGACATAATTGGGCAATGTGGCACTGAGACCAACAATTCGAATGAGAGACTGCGTACTTTCAACCTGCCGTTCCGTTCGAGCCACAAGGGATTCTAGGACAGCACCTCTCTCATCATGAAGCATATGTACCTCATCGATAATGAGAAGACGGACCTTCTGAACAAGTTCCGTGTCTCCAGTGCCCTTGCGTGTGACGACATCCCATTTCTCAGGGGTCGTAACGATAATTTGAGTCTGGATGATCTCAGACTTGGTGAGCTGCATATCTCCAGTGTACTCTCGGCATTTGATACCAAGCCAAGCCAGGCGCTTGCCTAGCTTCTCTGTAACTTCAGCAGCAAGCGCCTTCATGGGAGCAACATAGACGATTTTGAAGTCATCGGCGTTGACTGCAAATTCGGTGGCTGACGGGTCTTCGAAGGGGTTAGGCTCAACATTCTGGGCAATTGTTTGAAGAATGGTAAGCATAGCAGCATCCGTTTTACCCTGGTCATATTAGTAGCTGATGGTAAATGTTGGTACAAGTGAACTCACAGCACCAGTAGGAGCACAGATCAACATGTTCTCACTAGTCTTATGGGCAACAGGATAGACAAGACTCTGCATGCGGTTAAGCGTCTTGTAGCCCTTGAACGTATTTCGACACAACCCATTGAGTTCCTTGACGGGAATAAGCCGCTGTCCAGGGCCCAGTACACCCTTCTTGCCAGCGGGGATAAAGTACTCCTCGTACTTGTCAAACGATAACCGCTCACTACCAACTGGCAGTCCGTACTTTTTGCCAGCGTAGCTCAGGGTGTTTCCAGCGCTGTATGCTTTATAGACGTGTGGATATTGGGGTTCCTTTGAATGTGCTGGTGCAAGAGTTGCAGATTTGTGTGCTTGATCTTGGCGACGCAGGTTTTCTTCTCTTTGAGCCTTGGTCAGGAGTCGGGGTCCGCTGGAGCTCCCCTGACTCTGACTGTTGACAGCGGAAACGATCTCATTTCTGTGACCCAGCATCTCGATGATGAAGTCAAGATCATCAAAGCCTACCAAGTCAGTAAGCTGGATCTGAAGTTCATCATCAGAGCGATCAGAGTCGAGGACACTCATAATTTGGCTCTCAAACACATCAGCAGAGAGACCATTCTTGGCTGCGATGGCTGAACATCTAACTGCAAACCATTCGGCACCGTAATCTGCCACAGCTGGTCCATCTAGGGCTTCTCCATCAGCGAAGTCGCTGCTTAAGGCTTCTTGGTCGTCATCCGAGATAAAGTCCCAGACATCCTGGCCGCTGTTTCCACTAGAATAACCACCAAATTCGTCATCATCGAGATCATCTTCAACTGATCCATTCTCTTGGGGAATTTTGAGGTTGGCGATAGCTTCTTGCATAGCCGCAAATTGTTCGCGCCATCGTGCCTCTGCGGCACTAAGTTGCGAGGATGCCATGATGTAATCGATACTATCCAGCTGGTGGTTGTTACGTGTTGCCTAGTGGGGAAGTCTTCTGATGCTGTATGAACACAGGAGTGTGAGGTAAAAGAGTCGTTATTCTGCTGCCTGTAGTTGTGGCAGCCGACGTCCTTTTGACGTTGTCCTTGATCGAAAAGGATTGGTTCATGACGGTGGATTGCTTGTTCTTCAAAGAGTCATACCGCTCTGGGCCGAACAAATACCCCACTAAACAAGCCCCCGCCTAGCCGCCAGCGAGCTTGTAATGCTTACAGCCACTAACTGCCCTTGGAAATTCAGCGGCCTAGTCGAAGAGCCCGTCTGCGTCGTGGGGAACATGTGACGCCCCTAAACTCAGTCCTTAGTTACGGTGACGGAGGGTTACAACATTCAACCAAACTTCAAATCCTCCCTCTCCTTCAACTCTCTCTCTAATCCTCCAATCCCCCCCTCCCGCTGTCGCCCTACTGCGCGCTCCGCCTTCGATTGATAACCGCCACTTCTCACAAACTTGATCCCGCAATCATGAAACTGCATTACATCGGCGTACGCTGTCCCAGTGCCCCTCACCGATCGATCGAGACCTCCGTCCAGTTGGGCTAACAAAGCTGCTGCGACCAGATCCTTCGCAACGAGAGCCAGCCGGCTCATGAGATCGTCGCTGAGAAGGAACTCAGCAGCTACTCGCGATTCACCCGCAACAAGTCAGTCCTACCTTATCATTGCGACCGTTATCTCCGTATCCAGACGGTCCATGGACTGACTCGCAAACTTGAAACAGCTATGGCGAATTCATGACCCTATTCGCAAAGACCGTCGCCGAGCGCACCCGCCCTGGACAGCGACAGGATGTTGAGGAGCAAGGTATACCTGATTCAGTTCCCTCGAGAAATCACAAGCTTACATACGCATTCTACAGACTACACTTTCCACGCCTACGGCCGAACCGAGGGTGTCTGCGGCATCATCATCTCCGATCACCAGTATCCTGCCCTCGTGGCACATCAGCTTCTTAGCAAGGTCGTCGACGAGTTCCTCTCCAAGAACCCCCGCTCCAGCTGGGCCACCGGCACACCCACTCTCTCCATGCCCGAGCTGAAGGAGTACCTCACAAAGTACCAGGACCCCCAGCAGGCCGACAGCATCCTCAAGATTCAGAAGGAGCTTGACGAGACTAAGATTGTTCTCCACAAGACCATCGAGAGTGTGCTACAGCGTGGAGAGAAGATCGACGATCTAGTGGCTAAGAGTGACGGCCTTAGCGCCCAAAGCAAGATGTTTTACCGTATGCCACTGTTCATTCTAAATTTCCCTTCATCGGAAAACAACTGACCTATCCCACAGAGCAAGCCAAGAAGCAGAACTCGTGCTGTATTTTGATGTAATGGATCATTTCGTTTTTCCGGCGTTGGACCTGGCTTCATTTCAGCATATAAGAGATGTCGGTATTGAGATTGGTTATTCGTGTGGCGCAGATACTTCCAATCGTTTTGTCCATCATTCATTCGCAGGGCCATGTCTTTACAGCAGCTAGACTTGTCGAAGAGGCGGAGAAGAATCTTATCACAGGCAGTACGATCGAAGGCAGATGGGTGCCAAATGGGAATCATTCTTTTTGACATGTTAAAAAAAAAAAAAGTCCATAAATTGGACAAGTGTGAAATGCTCACTTATCACCAAACCTAATCTGATCGAAAGATACACAAAGAAGAATAAAATCTGAGTCTTTTGACCCAGAGTGCTTAAGAAGAAATGATAACCCCTTTGCTTTTTGAAGAAGAAGAAACTCCAACGAGATGCTCTAGGGACGAGTCTGCTGTCCCGTGTCTTACCCATTCATGCTTCTCTGGCGCCTTGCTGTAAGTCCGTAATCCATAATGTCCAAACATATCCGTCACTGAAAGCGTAGTATACAAAGGAGACAAACGTATAGGAGGGAAGGAAACCCTGTGGTATGTACAAGACGGCTCAAACCAGTTGAGTCCGCCATGGTGAGATGCTGCCAGAGCATCATGAAAAGGGTATTGTAGAAATCGTGACAAAGATATGAAATGAAACCGAAATGGCGATCTGGTTGTTCATCATGAAATGCGAGTTTTAAGATTCCTCAAGAATTACTCTCTCACTCTTGCGGTGCATTTGGTAAGCATCAGGAGAGTGAGTCAACTCCCTTGGGTGCACCAAGGTAGGGGTAGATGACTTGGTCTCAGCTAGACGCTCATCCTTCTCAATTGGGATGTAACCTGGTCCGCTCGGGCTGCCGTTACCTCGATGTCTCAAGCTGGGGTTGCTCTTTAGCGGGTGCAGCATCTTGCGTTGCTGGTGCGAGACGCTGATCTGGCGAGCGATGGAGATCTCAACAGCGTTACGTAAGGCCTCTTGAGCATCAGCCTCGGAAGCTTGCTTCTTGGGCGAAGCCAATGATGAAGATGGGGAGAATCGCCTCGAGGTTTCGGCGCCGGAGGACGTGATGGAAGCTGGGGGCGAGACCATGTGCCACGATGGCTCCGAAGGAGAAGAGAGTCTTCCCTTAGCTACCTGAACATCTTTCTCGTCGTCTGTGTGTTCAGGAGATTCGGGAACTGTGCCTGGTGAGGGAGTAAATGGAGACGACTGTTTGGAGTGGGTGTTGGGCGAGATAATAGGCACAGGAGGTGAGGTCTGTTTTGCGGAAGTAACGCTAATCTTCTCCGTAGACGCAGCACTGGGACGTCTGTTGAACTTGGAGACAAGGGCGGGCTGATAATGTGTAGCTTGCGCTGCGAACTTGTTGTGCTGAGATTCTGACCGCGAAACTTGGGTGACTCTTGGTGTAACTGCCTCAGGGGACTCCTCTGAGTGATAATATGATGAGTCCAATAAGGCCGGGGATGTGTTGGCTCGGAACCGAGGTGAAGGCAGAGGCTTTGAGTTATCCTGGGAAACAAAAGCTGGTGAGGGCTGTGGCGACGTTGCCCTCCGTGGTCGAAGAGACTCGTCTCGATTCTCGGCGATTGCATCCTTCACAGACTTCAGATGATCGAGAGTAGCCTGTCGTCGAGCAAGAAGTGAGGAGGCCGACCCTTGCGGTGGCTGTAAAACACTGTTAAACATGACACTATATCGATCCATTTTGATGCTAGGAATCTCAACATCTAATAGAGAGTGAGGAATAGCAGGCATCGGAGGCGGCGATGAGGGCGGCGGTGCGATTGCTTTTTCTGATCGCTTCTTGCTAGAGTCACCTCGAAGGCCTCTTAGCGACATTTTGCGGCCTATACCTCCTGAACCCGGGTCCTTCAGCTTCGCTTCCTTTGATGCCTTGCGCTGAAGAGCAGGCTTCTCCTTTGTTAGTTTTCCCGGCGATATAGGTTTCGCCTCCGCTGACGTTGGTACCGACCGAGGCACTTCAGCAATCGTCTGCGCGGGTTCTAATATAATTGGTTCAGTTTGAGATCGAATAACGATAGGTTTATGCTTTGGCATTTTTCGTGAACTCTGATCTGCTGGTGCTGAAGTCGGCATTCCAGAAGAACCTAATGATGTGGTAGAAGTATTGACACTCTCCGTCATAGATCGTTGGGGCTTCTCTGGCCGTGTGGCTCGCTTCGATTTTGATCGAAAAAGGCCCCATTTACGAGCCTTCTGCTGAGTGTCATCGACAGGCTCTGGCGCAGGCTCTGGTATCGGCTCCGGGATGTCGACGACTGCATTCATGGCTCTGTTCTGTGGATTCCAGGGCGCCGGCGCAAAGTCTCCCATTTGCGTTGGACTTCCAATTGCCATACCAACAGCAATAACACCAGTCTCACCAGAATCTATCATAGAATCCGGAGTTGAAGTTCGCACCCAAGTCGTTCTCGTCAGTGACGAGGTTCGCGGGCTGTGTTCGGGGGATGGAAGTCGGCCATGGATCGGTATATGAAACGCCGTCACGTTGCCCTTCTTTGAGCTCTTGAGAATGAGTGCAAGATCGTCTCTGGAAACCCGCTTGTCGAATGAATGTTTGGAAAGAGAATGACTGTCTGTCCAGTCGGCGGTGAAGCTTCCCCTACGACGTTGATATCCGGAGGCAGCCGATACAGTAGCAGCCCGTGACAGATTTGTAGCCATGACTGAAATCTGTCGCGCGACCGCACGAGGGGGTCGTTTTGTAAAGCGTCTAGAATAGATTGACACACAAACAGTGGGTGAAGCAAAGCAAAGCCCAATGCAGCGCGGGGGCGAGATCTATGCTTGGATTTAGAGGATAAAAGGCCTTTGTTTTGACTGATTAGTTCCCTGTATCGACAGGGTCTGACACAGAAGACGGTTCACCAAGGACCGACTTTCTCAGGGACCAGGATCCTCTTTAACAAAGCCTGCGATGATTTTTGGACAAGAACTGACCCTCGTCTCACAGGGACCACCCCGCCTTTCACGGAAGCCTATCGTATGAAGCCGTTGATGAGAATCGAGACGAATGCGGTTAAACGGCCGGCAACAAGCAGGGAACTGGGTCCAAGATGACGATGGAGTGCAAGGATGGGATGTAATAAGCGCAAGAGCAATTTCGATGTCCAAGAGCCGATCCCCGGATTGGTTGCCACGCCTCAGATGAAGCAAAATGAGATGTATGCAAACGGGCATGAGAGAGAAGAAACGTCAGCTTATCATCTGTCCAACGACAGAGATTTTGAAGAGACACCCCATTTTGACATTTACAAGGATCGGTCTTGGGAAACAAGCTAAGAGGCTTTGGTCAATGTTTGAGATTGATGGGACGACGGTTCCTGAATGCTGACTTTGAAATCTTTAACGCCCGATGGCATTGATTGCTTCAACTTTCTCTGCAACGGCTGCCACGGCCAAGGAACTACTTTGACTAGGGGGCCCCCTGTCGAAAGCATATCAAGGAGTGGGTCCTTGGGGTTCTAAGAGACCCCAGTGTCGTGTGTCAGAGTCGTCAAACCTGGAGGTTCATTTAATGCTTTGAGAGAAATAATTATGCGGTTCGTTGGTTGTCTAGTTGAGGTTTCACTGCTTGTGGCACTTTTTAGAAGTAACCTTAGCCGCCGCAACGCAACGTACGAGAGTGGTGATAATAGAGGCGCTAGCTATAATAATAGCAACGAGGCTCTATAAGCCTTGAGATGGGTACATGTACAGAAAATGTGTCTCCGTCGGCGAACGCGGCAATCTACGCGGTTGCTGGGATCTTCAACATCAACGCTGATCCCGATGACACACACAACCCATTCACACGGACTTACGGCCAAGGCTGGTAACTTCTGTAACAACAAGACTCACAGACATAATGTGACAGCGATTCATGTGGACGATCCTGAGAACTGAATCGTAGTCACCTGTCAACGAGGGACGAAAAAGGATCCGATCCCTGTAAATGTTCGTTGTCAAGAAAGACAAACAGCTAGGCTGTATTAACACGACACTGTAACCTTCCTCTCAGCCAACGAGCACTGGAAGGGTCTCGTGTACGATACCTCATTTACTGCGCCGTATTACTTTAACGGCACTTGCATGATGCTCAAGTATGGGGCATGTGCTGAGCTGGTTTTTAGATTAGAGGAACAAGCCGCGGAGTATCCCAAACAATATCCACCCTGTCACAGCCCTCTATGAAACACAAGCTTTCGAAAACTACTGCAGGCAAACCTCCACTGCAAAGCATGCAACCACCCATCAGAAGACCGTTAATCATAGCAGTGAGCGAATAAGTTGGCTGACCCGTCTTCTAGAATTTTCAGGTGGCGGCACGGAACTTGAACCTAAGTTGCGCGCGGTTCGTGGGCTGGCCATTGGCCTCACTCGGCGCGTCTGTCCAACGCTCTTCATCTCTCTTGGACAGCGGGAGGATTCAATTGCACCCGATCCATCCAATTTACAGTAGGGCTGGTTGTCGAGCTGAATCTGGGCCGTGCTCAGTAACATCGGCTGGATGGATGTATGTGCCCAAAGGGGGAAATTGAGGATATAAGGCTTCCGTTGTGAGTGATTGGATCGTCACCGAACAATAAGCGATACAGCCGTAAGAAAGGTGGAATGAAGTAAAATAATCCTCAGGGGTTTTTGCCCATTCAACTCGCCGTTTCATGTCACGGCTAGGGCCTCTACAGCTCGTCTCAGATTGCCAATTTCCAATTGTAGCACAACCAGCACGGGCCAAGGAGGAAACTAGGCTCACATACCCTAGAGAAGACAAAGTGTAGGTTCGTATCATCAGACTGTTTCCTAGAAGTCGTCTGAGCATGTCCAGAAGAGTTACATTCGAAGCTTCAGAGTGTCCTTGACGAAGGAGAACGGCGACGTCTGTTTCACTACGGGTGACTCCGGCTCCATAGAGTTATCGGCAATGCTATTGTTCTTAATACGTCTCTTAAGACATGAAACACCAAGGTTATTGGAGCTTGGATATCACCTAGGAGCTTTGTCGATGAGCTGCTGTTGAGTAAGTAAAAAGTCTCTTGAACCAATATCCGGCCTGTGCTTCGCTTAGAGTTCGTCTCTCGTGGGCCTCATTTCAAAGTTTCCTGGCTTTACTAGAAGCGTTTGGATAACCGAGATACAAACTCTGAAGACTGACTTTCGGTTACAAAATACCTGTTTGATGATGAAAGCTGGCAGTTGTGACAAGACTTAGTGGCTTGGAGCTTTCAAACGGCTCCTTACTCTCAGGAACATCTACGGACACTATTTGCTGTTTTTTCCAATAGTCATGGTCGATCTAACAGATAAATCCGACCTCAACCTAATGAAGTCAGATAGCGTTAAGCTTAAGCTCATTGACTCAACAACCAACGTTCGAGAATCAGAACCTCCATGTTTGACGGCAGTTGACCTGATCAATCTCTAAACATTGCCAGCGCTACCGAAAGCTACCCTCGTCACACGACAACTAATGCGAATATGAAACATTCGATGAACTCTCAACTGCCAGCGGTTAAGTGGGCGTTAAGCGTAACCACAATTAGATCCTCTTGCGATATTAGTTCTTGGTGTTGGCACTCGTCTACTAGGTAGTTCCTAGAAGCGAACATGGACCAAGGGCACATGAGTCTTGGCGGATATTGCCGTCTGCAGTAGCAACGGGCCGTCCAGAGTCGTTTCCCGTAGCTTCAACGCCAGTTCAAGCTCTATAGTGACGTCGAAAATCGAATAGCTTCCACTAGGTATAGGTTAGGTCCAACGATCTCTCATCTTTACTGCTGAGTCAACAGCCTCTGCGTGCCTGGATCGAACGTCACACAGGCAAGTGATCTCGGAATGCAGAAAAATGCGTGACATGAAAGCATGCTGCTGCTGATCATGCCGACCGACATATTTGAGAATCGTTGGGTTTGCAAGTACACAGTACCAGTCTCATGACTGATGTGCTGTCACCGACAAAAGTATCCAATACTCATTGGACAGCATTGGAGCTTGATAACATTTTTTGGCGGGGACTCATGGCGGCCTGGAGGGGCAAAGCTCCAAAGAATCACCACATCAGAGCAGTCGACAACCTCCCCCGCCAAAACAAACCTCACCTCTAAACCTTCTTGCCCTCGCGTCGCAACTCTCATCTTTCTCGTCCTACTTGCAACCACCCAGTTCCTATAATTTCACACATCTCACATCACTATGTCGTGGCAAGGTCAGTTTCTCACTGTCTCTACTATCCTACACCGTCCCGCTATGGATTTCCCCCTCCCCCGCCATCGTCCTTGTTCCTCATCACCGCCTCCAAATACCTCTATCTCGAAACCCTAACTTGAAGTTGGACAAAAAAGCTGACATGGTGACTTTTACATCGATATAGCATACATTGACTCAAGGTATATACAATCGATCCCATAACTCTTGATCATAAGCTATTATCATGCTTTCCGGCACGGATACCGATTGAATGCTGACATTTTCCGTCTCGATAGCCTCGTCGGCTCCGGTCACATTGACAAGGGCGCCATCATCAGTGCTGCTGGCGACAGCGCCTGGGCTTCTTCTCCTGACCTCCAGGTACAGCAAACCCTCCTTCACCGACTCAACCTCTCGGATCGATGGGCTAGCCCTTCGTTAATGAACAAAACTGACCTTGTAACCCCACTATAGCTCAAGCCTGAGGAGATGAAGGCCATCTCTGCCATCGTCGGCGGTGACTCGGCTGCCAAGGACAAGGCTTTCGCTGAGGGTCTCTACATTGCCGGCGAGCGTTACGTTATGGCCCGAGCCGAGGACCGGAGTATCTACGCCCGATCGGTACGACGCCCAACTCACGAGTCCCATCTCCTTTGACTAACTTCTTTATCACAATAGGGCCGCCTCGGTGTTGCTGTTGCGAAGACTGGCCAGGCCATCGTCATCGGCCACCACGGTGAGGCCCAGGTCGCCGGCAACGCCACCTCTACCGTCGAAGGTCTTGCCGACTACCTCATCAAGTCAGGATACTAGACATTCAGTGTGTGAGGCAAGGGTCTGGACGGAATCATCTGTGAGAAGCGCCAGGGAAACGCTGTTTGTCCGTGGAGCGGACAGTCAACGCAGCTATAACGAGCTTATGCCGAGAAGAGCGCCTTTGTTTTAGAGCACTGGGCTATGAGCTCGAGTGTGTTACCTGGGGGAGGACATTTTCCTTATTTGACCAAAAATCGGTCGGACGACTTTGTTTCTACACGATTCTGCATATAGGCAATCCGAGTGCCCTCCAGAACCTGTCACCTGTATGCCAGATTTGAAATGATCATCAAATGTCAGCCAACTCGACTCTCCATTACAACTGCTTTTATCGTTTATTCTCCGTTCGTATCCGTGATGTACAGTACTTTTGTCCATCTTATTATAGGTACTCATGATAGTTCTTTATGTCATTAACGCCGATTCCAACCCAATATTTTTTCTTGAACTCCGCCATTCAACTCTTGCTAGACGTGTGTCGTCGAATGCCTTTTACACGTGATGAATCTTGTTCTCGTTCGGGTGATGCACAAAAGTGTCTGCTAGGCTCAGGAGCATCTAAACAGGAAGCTCGGCGTTCCGTCTTCCAAGGCCTATCCTATCGACGATCATTCCAATATACGGTCCTACGACAGGCAAGCCTCGCGCGAAGCCAGCAATTGTCCCCAGGAAATCTCCAAACAGGACCACTATGCCGTATGCTTCAACGATAAACCCAATGAAGGTCCACTTCATGAAAATAAGGATCAGGCCTAGGAAGAATGCCGCCGTGCCCTTTGCTTTTTGCTTGCGGGCGAAGAACAGAAGTGTCTTTTGAGGTCCGATGATGATTGTCAAGCCGATAAGGAAGAGGATCTGTTTTGTACGTCGGTCGTTAGCAATCGCTTGTTCGCTATGATAGAGGAAGGGAAGAGGTCGTCATACATTTCCCATAGCAAGCCTGCATAGAAGTCAGCAAATAAAACCGCTAAATGATTGAATCTGTCAATACTTACATAGATCGGTCGAAGAATAGCATGACACCTCCTATCAGGAAGAAGCCTCCTAGAATAAACGTCAGCCTCCATATCTTAACCATGTGCAGGCGCAGGCGTAAACGCACCGCCGGAGCAGAAAACAACTCCAATTTCTATCGCAAACGGTCAGCTTTCGTCCATATCGAGTAATCTCCCGTCTAAGGGGTAGCGCATCGTTGCAGTGCTTATGATCGCAACTCGCGTGCCAGTGTAAGATAAGGCGTACTTTGAGTATCTGTCAACCACATCGACATCTTTGCGGTTCTGTGTATCGCTGATTTGATTGATAAATTCGATCGGTATTGATGGTTCCGATGGTAAAGCGCACAATGGAGCTTCGACTGGGAAAAGGGCGAGAATGAGAGCAGGGAGAAATAACTGAGGCCAAATTACTGAAATGTTTCCTTTTTTCGTCACCAGCTCTGCTTCCCTCGAGGACACGTTCCAGGGGTTTACATGCGATTGACAGGGCTGTTCCAAACGGGGTTTAGGTGGTGCCCGGAGCTGCTTCGTAGCTATTGGCTGTGCTGCGTGAAAGTGGGCGAGCGTGGATTGTCTTGAAATTTTGCTTAAGGACCGATCTCACAAGACTTGCAACTTTCTTCATCTTCCACTGAGAGTTGGAAATGACTCACGACTAAACGCTCTTGGCCTACGGCAATCCAATATGATTGCAGTGCAAATCACTGAAACCTTGTCAAATGGTTTTCAATCGTTTGCCAAAGAAAAAGAAGCTCGTTGAGAAACAACACGTTTGATTCATTCTATCGAACACCTCACTATACATTTCCTTCTGACAGATTTCCTGTCCCTGCCGCGACGGCCAGCGGCGCTCTTCGCCCTGGCAACTGAGATTCGTTTCTTCCCCATACGTTCTCGGTAGTCTGTCGACCTAGGCAGAGAACAAGCTCATGATCACGATTAAGCCGGAGCGTCAATTGCCATCCCTTGGCCGAAAGGCTAAGGGTGCATAGTTGGGGCTTGACTTTGTTGGTCGGACACTCCTATTTGTACTCTTAAAATGGTATCTTTGTATCACGTGCATATGTCTGGTGATTCCTCGCATGAAACCCGTAAGACAGGTTTCCGGGCCTCGTTGGTTTTTGAGGTTTTCGCAATTTCATTAAATGGGTATCCCAAACTTGAGCCATGCTCACTTAAGGACTGTATGAGCACCACGAGCCTCGAGGAACTGCTCTGCCACACCCTGAGGTAGCGTCCTAATGAGGCCAAACACTTCCTTATTGTGATAGCGAAGTCGCGTCTTGGGGTCGAGGTAGGGAGCCGGTAGTCCAGTCACGTCACAGTAGTGTTTGTTATGCGCGAGTGATGGTGCCGATTCGATGTTTGTGTAAGTGGCAGTTGGAGCCGACACACCGCCTGTTGGTTTGAGGCTCTTCTCGAGGACAAGCTTAGACAGGTTCCGCGATGCTTGTGCCAGATTTGGGGGCTCCTTGCCACTCTCGGTGGCTGGCGTGCTTGTACCGCTTGTTGAGAGTCCATCATCGGCTGGCGTAGCAATACCACTCGCGTCCATCGGCGTGCCAAGAGCTGAGGCTTCTCTTCGGGAAGCATCACCGACGATGGCCTTGAGGTTCTTGTTTCGACGCTGGTTGGGCTTCCAGGCCGGACTGCGGAAGTTCTTATGGGTGGAGTGAATGTCAAGCTTCTCTATAAGCTCTTGATGGGCGATTTGCGCCTCGGTTGGGGCGGCCATTGTGTCTTGTTTCTGGATAGCTGGTATCGAAATTTTATCGAAGTTGGCTCGAAAGGTGTCAACGGCTTTACAGACTTGTTTCGCAATCGGTGATGAATGCAGGAAAAAGTGCTTTGGTTTAAGGTCTCTTGGTTGTCGCAGTCATGAGCTTGTCGCGTTGGAGATTCTGCCGTGCTTCACCGTATTCCTAGCTTGGAGCTCTGACAAACAGCGAGGTGCCCAAACATGGCATAAAGTAAACAGAGCCTGCCACCAACTAGGAATACTGCCTCGAGCGTCTTTTTATCACATTAAAACCAATAGCCCGCTGAAATGGTAAGATTCATGAGAACTGCGACAATATATCGCTCTGAAGCCTTACCTGACTGATTTATAGGAATCCCCTCATGAGCACCAGCAGAACCTACTGCTTTCCCGTATCATTACCAATGTGGTATGTTCGGCGAAGCTGAACTCGTCAGAGATGGATACTAATGACATGTAGGAAAAGCTCAACGAAGCTGTCGTTGTTATGAATAAGAGCCTTCAGGTCAGTAGAGTTGCATTTTACATCAATTACATGACTAATACGTCGCTTCAGGACATCAATATTCAGAACATGAACGTTGAATTGGTTGCGCAAATGTTCAAGAACTACCAATCGAACGTTCTATTTCATCTGGAGGGTGAGTGTTTTTCGTATGATGATGTGTTTGCGACCGCTGATGATATTGGTTAGCCACGGACAACCTCAAGCCGCCGAACTGAGTGTCAACATGGGTGGCTTAGGCTGGAGTTTTTGCATATATGATGGCGCACGACTGTACATGAAATAATGACTTACTGCCAACTCTTCCAAAAAAGAAAGGAAGTTTTGCAAGGAATTTGACAGGAAGCTTGCTTTAGCAGAACCAAGCTTGCCTACCTTACCTTGACCTACTGTTTGCCTAAATTACCTTCCGTATAAACCTGTCTATAATGATGACAGGCCATGCTTGACAGTGTATCACCGAATATCTAATCGGGGCAAGCCAACTAAGGTATCTGACAGCCTTGCCTTGCATCTATGGAAGATATTACAATCTCTGCACGTGTTCGGCTCATTGGGAGGTCGATAGTGTGTCGTCTCTCACTGCATCACTTGCATTGTCGCGTAAGTGGATCCCGGGATTGAACGACACGGCCTAGATCAGCCTTGTAGCCTCACACCTTCTCAATTTCCAACAACGAAGCTCCGTATTTTGCGAGTCTGACAGACAATTGGCCACTAGAGTCAGACATCGACCAACCTAAACCTTTTTGTTCCTCCCGTCATGACTTCTGTCCCTTACTTGTAAACTCCATCCAACCATCCTATTCGCAATCATGGCTCCCTCGGCCA
Source organism: Fusarium oxysporum Fo47 (assembly GCF_013085055.1). NCBI lineage: Eukaryota > Fungi > Ascomycota > Sordariomycetes > Hypocreales > Nectriaceae > Fusarium > Fusarium oxysporum. Next base: position 1,918,190 of record NC_072843.1, on the reverse strand, counting down.
TCGATGAGCCCGCCATCAAGGCGCCCGAACAAAAGACATATCCTCCCGCCAAGATCTTCCCCGTCAAGGAGACACGCTTCGAGAATTATATTGAACCTACAAAGGATGGCCGCGAACGCGCTTTGAAACAGCCTGATAGCGCTGCCATCGTCATTGATAATGGTGAGCTTCGAGTGCAAGGGGTTTGCGATGGCTGGCAATTGACATTTCATCTTTAGGATCGTCTGCCGTGCGCGCTGGCTGGTCTTTCGATTCGAAGCCAAGGTTCAGTATCCCTCCGATTATGGCCAAATACCGCGACCGAAAACTGGGCAAGACCTTTTCTTTTGCTGGCTCAGATTGCTATGCCGACACGACCGCGCGAGGTCACATTCGAGGCGCCTTTGAGGCTGGTACAGGAATTGTCAGTAACTGGGATGTGATGGAGCATGTGCTCGATTACATTTTCCTGAAGCTCGGTATGAATGACGCAGACGGTGCCATTGAAGTGCCAATTGTTATGACAGAGGCCGTTGCCAATCTCCCTTACTCAAGAAAATGTACGTGGAACGTTTCATTCCCGCAAGTTTATACTGAAGTTCTTAGCCATGACTGAAATCATCTTCGAATGCTACGGCGCGCCTTCGCTAGCCTACGGAATCGATTCACTCTTTTCATACCGACACAACAAGGGCAAGACTGGTCTCGTGGTTTCATCATCATATACATCCACTCACGTAATTCCTGTATACAACTCGAAAGCCTTACTCGGACAGGCCACACGATTGAACTGGGGAGGCTATCACAACGCTGAATATCTCCTCAAACTCATTCGACTCAAATACCCGGCCTTCGCTGGGAAGCTTAACGTCTCACAGGCAGAACACATGCTACGGGACCATGGCTATGTATCCCGGGACTATGACAATGAGCTCGCCGATTATCTCGAATGGACAGGACTCGAGGATCGCGATATTGTCATGCAATATCCCTTCACAGAAGAAGTGATTGTGCAGAAGAGTGAAGAAGAGTTGGCCAGGATAGCAGAGCGCAAGAAAGAGAGTGGACGAAGACTTCAACAGCAGGCGGCTAAGATGCGCCTGGAGAAATTGATGAAGAAAGAGCAAGATCTGGAATACTACAAGCAATTGCAAAGAAACATCACAGATCAGACCAAGAAGGAGATTCGGCGCCAACTTGACAGCAACGACATTAAAGATGAGAACCAATTGGAAAAGATCATCAGAGATTTAGAAAAGGCTATCAAGAAGGCCCGGACAAAGGACGTTGGTGGTGATCCAGAGGAGGAGCAAGAACAACCTAACTTCGATCTTCTTGACATACCCGACGACCAGCTTGATGAGGCCCAGATCAAGCAAAAGCGTCAACAGCGTCTCCTCAAATCCAACCACGAGGCTCGAGCACGTGCGAAGGCAGAGAAGGAAGCAGAGAAGGCTCGTGTCATCGAGGAAGAGCGTGCCGATACTGAACGACGAGAGAATGACCTCGAGAACTGGCTCGATGAGAAGCGTCAACGACGTGCTGAGACGCTGCAAAAAATGAAGGAACGGGAGCGACTAAAGCAGGACCTGGGCAACCGTAAATCCCTCGCCTCTCAGATTCGCATGAAGAGCATCGCCAATCTCGCATCGGACAATCCGACCAAGAAGCGAAGACGTGGCGGTGATGATGACAATTTTGGTGCTGACGATGATGACTGGGGTGTCTACCGCCAAATCGCCGTTGGTGACAACAGTGATGACGAGCATGAAGAGGAAGACCTCCATTCGACTCTCAAGTCACTAGAACAGGACCTTTTACGTTATGATCCTGACTTTGAGTACGAGCACACCCACGAAGCCCAGTCTGACTGGTCGAAGTCTCTCCTGCACGCCTTTGCCCGAGGTCCCCGACCTTTCGACCCCTCCTCACAAGCCGAGCTCAACCAAATTCATCTCAACGTTGAGCGAATCCGTGTTCCCGAGGTTGTCTTTCGCCCCTCCATTGCTGGTGTCGACCAGTCAGGCATTGTTGAGATAGCCGGTGATATTCTCAACCAGCGTCTCGGCAATGTTCCTAACCGCGATGACTTCCTTCGCGACGTCTTTTTGACAGGCGGTAACACTCTGTTCAAGAACTTTGACGATCGTGTTCGCGAGGGCCTTCGTTCTCTCCTCCCCGCTGATGCACCACTGACCGTCCGTCGTGCCGAAGACGCCCTATTAGATGCTTGGAAGGGAGCGGCTGGATGGGTGGGTACATCCGCTTGGAAGTCAGCAAAAATCTCGAAAGAAGAGTACCAAGAAAAGGGTCCAGAATATATCAAGGTTTGTCCAAATCTATTCCCCAGCGGCATGCTCTTACTAATATGTATAGGAACACGACATGGGTAACTCATATGCGTAAATTGTATAGTGATGGAAATCTGGAGTCAAAGGCGAGTTCTTTATTAGGAGCGGTTCGGGGTATGAGAATAATTTACATGTTGCGTTAATCAGGGATCTCTTGTCAAGAGTAAAAAAAAAAAAAAGCCAAAGGAGAAAACGATAGACACTTCCACACAAAACCGTCAGGCAGCTGCTGCACACTAAATGTGTTTCCCGGGACACTTATTTTTTATTACAGGAGTAGACATCTGGACTAACAAAATATAACCGTCTTGGTGATATCATCCGTAAACGTGACAGCCCAGGTAAACAGTAGCAAGGCGGAAAGGACACCGCAAGACTCGCCAAGCGAAGCCCGCAAGATCGAGGAGCCTTTGTTTCACACAAACAGACCCGAACGCCCCTCTCTTTATAAATATTAAATCACGACAATCGGTTCCTTAACGCCATAATAACAGTTGCTGAGCCCCGCGCACATGGATATCATGCGGTTCTCTAGACCGCTGGTTGTTGTGCTTGGGGTTCCTCAGAGTGTTGTAATTGCTTGTTGATCTCGTCAGCAGTCCTTGTATCCTCAGCACTGGGCTCAACTTTGAAAGGCTCAGCCTTGAAATGCGGCGAGGGATACCTTTGACGCTCGATTTGTTCCTGAGCCGCAAGACCAGCCACTGCTTGCGCAACAGCCTCCAAAGGTGTTCCTGCAGCTGGATTGCTAGGCGCAGGCTCGACATGAGGAGCAGGAGCTGTTATAGCTGGGGCCGATGCTGGCTGAGGAGGAGCAAGGTTCACGTTCGGTGGGGGCGGGGGGTAGTCGCCTGACGTCTCCAACAATCGCGTTTGCAAATGAACGACATACTCCCGAAGCGCGTAATGTTCCGCCTGCATTGCTTTGAAAGACTGTTCCATATCCGTGTAATCGCGTACCTGCTGCTCGAGCTTTTTTATGTAGCCTTCCTTTCGTTGTCGGAACGCTCTCTGAATGAATCGTTAGCCCGGGAGCTCAATTGCAAGGTGATCTGACGGCGCCAGTCAACAAGTCATCTTCGGTTGACTTACTTGTGCAGCTCGGTTCTGTGCCGCGCGCTTGGATTGGGATAGCTCCCGCTTTGCTTTGCGACCGTCTCCCATATGATCGTCTGCCGACAAAGGCGCTGGGGGCGCTGGAGCAAGTGCAGCACTTGACGGGCCAGCAGATGCGCCTGGACTATGTCCAGACGGAGGAACAATGGGCATCATGTTTGCTGTCGGTGCGTGGTTGGCTCGCGCGCGAAGATCAGGATGAATGTGAGCTTCAACTTCGCCTTTCGTGGCTAGAACTCGATGTTGGTCTTGGGAACTGGACAGATGATCGAAGCCATTCGCCGGCCGCGCAGGAGCGGGCTGTAAAGGCCGAGATTCACGAGGTCCGGGGGGAGTAGGTGAGGATGAGCCTGTCGCGTCGTGGCTCTTCAGGAGCTCGAGCTGTGCGCGCAAATGCTGCTCTATTTGGAGGGGTCGGTGTTAGCCAATGCACCCAGCACCTACGTCAACAGTAATTGAACCAGACGCGAAGCCGAGGTGGTCGAAACGAATATCGGATCCAACTGTTAAGGATAAGAACCTCCAAGTGTATTGTATATGGGATTGCGCAAACGACGCGACAAGGATGCCATTCAAATAGTAGACAGATGCAAGGAGCTCTATAGATGTCGCGATGGACCAAGGCCAAAGTGAGGCGTAGTATAGTGTAGATAATAGACAGAGCTGTAGGTCCAAATCAAGAACCAAGACGCGCTCAGGCAAGGAAATAGGCAAAGCAGAACAGGAAAGGAAAAGAGAGAAGAAGAGTTGTCTTGACTAACCTTGATTATTGGCGCCGCTGGCTGAGGAGTTCTGCATGCTTGAGCTCTGGGGGAGGAGAGTCTGACTCAGCATCCAAGTAGCAATGACCCAGGGCGGGCGATGATGATTACTACAACGAGGGGGGGGGACCTGACGCTGACTGACGGAGACGAGTGAGGAGAGAGTTCCGGCGGATGGATGACGGATTATGTAACCTGGATCCGGGACCTTTCAAGTGTGACTGTGAGTGGTGATCAAGTCGGAAAATGGCGTGGCTGGGCCGGGGAGGCTTCTTCTCTCCGCTTGCTGGACAAATTAGACGAGTCTAAACCTGGAGGAGCTAGAACGATTTGGTTATCGCTCGCTTGCTGATTGTTCGCTTCTGCTTTTGGCTTGCTCGTCCCGTGAACTCTCTGATGGCGGTTGTTACTTACGGTACTGTACGTACGGACGGAGCTCGGAGCCGTTCCTCGTTCTGCTAGGATCAATTTATCTTGCTCCCTGAAGCAAGCGTAAGTGCTGACGACGATTTTTGCGGCTGGTGCGGAAAACGCCCCCCAAAAATGTACGCGGACCGCTGTTGTATCCTGTATTAGAAGTCAAGGAGCACGTTTCAACAGGTAATATTTACTGTGTTCTTAATTTGGAGGACAGAGAAAGACGCGTAAACTGAATAAAGAAGCTGGTTTGGGTGAGGAGAATCCGGAGTCCGGGCAATAACCAGTCAAAAGTCCTGTTCGGTTTTCCTTCTTCTACTTCTTTTCCTTCTACCCCGGCACCGGTAGTTCTGATACTGGCCGCGATGGGAATAAACGACGGGTCTGAGTCAAAAGATTGGATGGATTTGCTGACTGATGGGGAGAGGGGAACGTTGTTGCAGTAGAGAAAATATTTGTCAGCGACCAACTTGAGCAGAACTGGAAGAGAAGCAAGGAGCTAGGACCACCTCAGGCATCCAATGCATGCAACCGCCTATGCCAGTCATGCACCTTCCTCGAGCTTGCGACCCCACTCGCGAGATAAATGTCCTATTCTGGAAAGTCCTGGATTTTCGAGACTTCGGGGTCCTTTCGATCTGACATTCATGGCGTATAACCACATAATACGACCTCGAATCTTGCGGTAAAATCATGCATAATCACGAATCGAGTTGAGCTACTTTTTTGCGGTGTAGGGTTGTTTTCCAAGCTGTCAATTGGTGAAAAATGACAGAACTTTATTCATGTTATAAGACCCAATAAAACACCACACTACACTGCTTATTCCATTCGCTCAATGACTCCTGTTTGGTCTCACTACTCTCATCTCAAACGCAGGTCTCTTATGATTTCCTGGGGCTACCAGTCTTCAAAAGGGCGAAACGTGTATCTGTTTGACAATTCCGGACCATGTCAGAATATGCTACTTAAGCCTGCTGGGTAGGGACACATTGTTGCCTGCCTGGCCCCCATGAGATACTTCAAACATCAGATCGATCTCCTCATGCTGCTAAACAGCCAAGACGCTTGAATTTATCCATCTCTAGAGCCATATCCAATTATATCGGCGCCACTTCCGACTCTTCCGGCCAGTGACCAGAAGAAAGGATCGAATACACGACTTGTCCAGCTTGGTCGAGCTCTAAAGCTCATGGGTCGTCCTGCTGTGATATAAAAAGAGCCGACGGATGCAATTACCAATGCTCCTTTAACCGTTATAGGTGCTTGTTAATATCCAGTGAGGGTGTGCAGCGTTTGCACTAGCTCGGGCTTCATTTCCTGGTCATTGCCATGGCCATGTATCAGATACTGGAGAATTTTTGCGTCTAGGCTGATGAGGCTTGCTTGTCCTAACCTCTTAGTTGGCCGAGACTAAGTCTCTTCAGGTCGAATACGCAGAATGGCACATTAGTGGACATTGATAGTCCCTGTAGGTTGTAAGACTGTTGAACCAAAGCTCGGGGACCATCCGTGTATGACAGAACACGGGTAGCTAAGCACTTAGAATCGAATGATCAATCAATCAATAATGGTCTCGAAAATATACTTTTCATTCCCAGCTTCAGATGGCAGTCAAGAAGACATGATCCTACATATTTGGAGTTGTTCGGTGTTAGTCGACTTTGGTATATGGTGTGTTAGTGGATACTTATGCCGCAGCCAGTCCCACTCTATGTCAGAAGTACTCATAATCTGCACCTTCTGCCACCCATCAATCAATCCTTTCAGCCTCATCCTCCAACCCACCTTCACTTACAACCTCATCTCTTGGTCGCCCTACAATGCGCCCTTCTCATATCTCACATCGTCTTCCATCTCTTTCCCGCCTAGCTTCGACGATGGCTCAACCGCAATTCTCTGCTGGCACTGATGCTGCGAGCGTTACGCCTGCGCTTAAAGCACTCACTTCCGAGGGTGGACGATGGACACTTACCAAGGATGGTGCTGCTTTGGAGAGACAGTTCAAGTTTAAGACATTCTCAAAGACATGGGTAAGCGATTGAGGGGGGGGGTACTGCGATTTATTCAAAATAGTTGAACCACCATGAAGTACGAATAGCGAGGAGTACCATCAGAGTTAACTCATCTCAGGATTTCATGACAGGAGTATCTCTACAATGCAAAATCAAGAACCACCATCCCGAATGGTCCAATGTAAACCCTTCTTCAGCTTACACCTCAATTATCATGCAGCTAACCACATTAAAGGTTTATAACACAACCTTCGTCCGCTGGACAACGCATAACCCAGCGGGACTCTCGGACAAGGACATAAGCATGGCTGCCGAATGCGATGCTCTCGCTGCACAATTAGGTGAGCTGCCTCCGGAGCCGACCGCCCCAGTTGCGGCCGAAACGGACGACCAGAGCTGTGCTATCCGTGGGTTGGCGGACCGCGCAGCTGGGGCGGCAGGAGACTGCTGTACCCCCAAGAGGAAATAGAGAGGGTGCGGCTGATCTGAAACGATGTGAATTGAATTCCTGCGAGGCAGAATTCGGTCAGTTCTTCCAACTGCGCATCCAGCTTGTAAGAAACGTATCAGTAAGCCTTTGTGGCTGCGTGTATCATTATGATACACTCTAACAACTACGGCACTACGTCACTGCGATCATGACGAGATGTCATGATACACATACAGATGGTTACTGGTGATGGTATGGTTAAAGGTCAACGAACGATGCTGATGATTAAATATGTCTAAAGCCTCTCCAGGGCAAGTTTTTATATACAAGCGTAAAAAGTCGTTCTTAGTTAACATCCCCAACGCCATGCGAATGCTCGAGCCGCGAGTTTAGCGACGGAGACAATGTATGCCCGGTTTGCGAACAGTCTAAGTCTTCATGATCAACACCCTCTTCATTTTATTTCCGGTCGTGAAATCCCTGAGTCGGACTCGATTCACCGCGATCGATTAACTGTCGTCGTACCAGGTTTTCTTTGCAGCACTCTATTGCGCCTTCTTGGCCTTGATCTGGGCAAGCTTCTTCTCGCGACGGCGCTTGTGAGCCTCGGCGCCAGCCTCGGTGTCCAGGCAGTAGTCCCACCAGCGGAAGCTGGAGGCGTAGTTGCCAATGAACTTCTCGTGGTGAAGATCGTGGTGGGCAGCACCGGCCCAGACGGGAAGGAAGTGGCGCAGACTCCAGGGGAAGTCGTAGCCACTGTGAGAGTCGATGGCCTGGAAAAGACGGAGGACGATCCAGGTGTACATGGTGAAGAGGTGGAGCTCGCCAGTAATGGCAAGGAGGACAACGGGGCATCCAACGACACCAATTCCGAGGAGAGCTGTTTCGATGGGCGAAGCATACTCAGCGGCGAGACCGAAAGGAGCAGAGTAGGTGTGGTGCATCTTGTGGATGGCTTTGTAGAGAGGACCGTAGTGCAGAGCACGGTGGAACCAGTAGTGCCAAGCATCCTCCATGACGAAGCAGATAGCGATCTGGAGAGCCATCTTCCAGACGGGAGGGAAGGGCACACCGTAGTCCATACCGAGGTAGGTAGCGACGGGGTGGAAGAACCAGATCTGAGGAAGTTCGGCGGTGAAATGGCTGATTAGAACGATGGCGGCGCAATCCCATTGCTCCTTGAGAGTAGGAACCTTCTGCTTCTGAATTCTAAATTGTTGGAAATAAGGGATGTAGTCCATCATCATATAGGGAATACAGCGGCCGAAGTAGACGAGCTCGTGAAGAACGAAACTCATGATGCCGGTTGCGAGGGTATCGTTCTGCATCCAGAGGTACCAAGCCTGAGTTGATTGTTAGTATTGTTGTATTTTCGCGACGTTGGATCGGGTTGGACATACGGCCCAGAGCTTTTCAACAATGTTGAGCTGGACATTGTACTTGGAGACCTCCTCGAGGACAACAAAGTAGTCCTTGGTCTGGTTAAAGGACGCGAAGGTGGTCGCGTTTCTGCAAAAATCGATGTTAGAAGGGGCTGTTCAAAACATTGGCGTGTTCGAATGGCAATATCAGGGAGGCTACTCACAGCGCATCCATGGTGAAATTAGTAAACTTATGGCAAAGTAGACTGAATAGGGACCTTCTAGGTAAAGAAGAAAGACACCAGCAAACACCGGGTCCAGTCAAGAGTCGTCGGAGAGGCGGCTCTTGTTGTAAAAGAGGAGTGTTGACAATGGTGATGGCGGTGGTGAAAAGGAGAACAGACGGCGGCTGTTGGGGAGGTTTTATCATTTCCTCGATTGCCCGGCCCAGAGAATCTCTAAGGGGGGTCCCATCCAAAATGGTGGGCAGCGGGCCTTGGCCTGGCCACACGCCCATTACAGGCATTCAATTCACTAACTTTACGGAGATTTACAGCCAGAGAAGCAAACGGACCACCTGCTCTTGCACCGTCTCGGTACGTACCGTTGCGAAAATTGCACCAGGAACGACGCCTCAACAGAGTATTCACACACCTTGTAAGCCAAAGGTGGTAATATGAATCTCCCAAGCCCTGTGACAGCCAGCCATTCACGACACAGGACCCCTGGGCTTTCGTTGGTCTGTGCGCGATACCAGATGGAAGAAAGAAATGGTTCCAGAATGAGACCACTATCAAATTGTCCTCCCGGCTTCCGGGCCCATCTACATGCCTCAGCACCAGTCAAAGCGAATACATATCGCTTTAGCATTGTCACCGCCTGAAAAGAATCGTATGTGTGTTTATCGACTTTACGGGGATCTCACGGGAATTTGAGGAATCTTCTCAGATCATTTCGAGGTCCCTGGTATTGTCATTTTTCTTCCCTTGTCAAGGGTCCAGCACTTTGAGGGGGACAGCCCGTCTCTTTTACACACTGCCATTGAAAGCGGTGAAGATCGAAATCAGACCCAATTCGGCCATTGCCACGACTTGTGATTGGCCTACGAGCGACGTCTGTTACGCATATTGAATTGATCTAGATTTGGTTCCTGTAACGCAAAATAACACAGAGTGTTCATGTTTCAGTCTCTGGAGCACCCTTGTTGCTGGCATGTCCCTATCCTAATCACAACAGGTGATTTTTACATTGAACGCGTCCTGTATGGATCAAGTGGCAACATTCAACACAGGGATTTTCAGTCTAGGATCTCATCAAACAAAGCATTGCCGTGAAAGCTCCATCGGATGGCGCTCTCCCGGACGCGAGAGATTTGGAGAAAGTGGTGTGTTGTAAGCAGCGGGTTCAGAAGCGGCCTTTGCGGCCAAATTTTTGAGGTTAGATGGTTACTCATCGATAGAGTGCAGATCGCGCCAGGGGCAAAGTATTAGATTATCAACCGATCTACTGGGTCAGAATCAGCCGCCCCTTGCACCAATCGCCCAGTTCCGATGATCTCATGAGGCGTGTCTCTTTTTCGTTTTCGGCTCTCGATTTTAGAAGTTCTGCACGTTCTTCAACGCCTCTCCCGCTCGTTCTCGCTAACATTATGAAGTTGTTGCAATTCCAGCAATTCTTGATTGTTTCTTCACATGTATTCCGTTACATCCAATCGGGCACCTTGCAATTGAAATCTTTGTTTTTGACAAAAGATGGTATGACTTGGTTTTCACTGTTCTGTTATGTTCATTTGCTTTTAGATGAAGTACACACGCATTCCAGCTTGGGTTTAGTGTCTCCGTACTCGGTATTTGAGTACGACCCGAATACGAGGAGAACCTAACAGCAGCGCCGTCTAAAACGGTCTACATTTTAGGGTCTAGGTTAGCCTGCGATTTTATTATCAGTTTGTATGCCCGTGAACGCTTAGTCTTGTATATATGGCTCTGTCTTGGAACTGTTGCAAGCTAGATCTATCGGTTTAGATTCCAATATATCTTTGAGATAAGTTGTCTATTATATTTAGCCTATCAGTGTTTCACTTCACTCTTTAGCTCAGAAAGATTTGCTATCAATATGCAACGCAAAGCAATCACTAAAGCAGCATGGCGGGTTCCATTTTCTCCTATAGAGAATCATCTGAAACTCGAATATCGTAACACTGGAAATATATGTCCAAAGAACATATTCATAGCCACAGTTGATCATGGCATTCTCTTCCACGCATTTGGACAGCGGCAAAATCTAAGTGAACTGCTGCCGAATACGAATAAGTCTCTAATCAGCAACCACACCTTCTTTTCAAGCTTGTGAAACGTCATATTGTGGTTAGATCATTATGCAATGCATTGTGCAAGGAAAGCTGTGTAATTGATGATTACAACGGGTGTCAGCCTTGCAACCATTCAATCCCAGTTTAACTCTGCATCTCGCAACATTTTTGGTTGTTTTCTCATGTACGGAGCCGGGCTGAGCTGATCCGTGTGGCATGATGCAATAAACGTTCCCCACATTTGCTCATCTCCCGCCCGCATTCGTGTTTCGTGTTTGGAGCTTGAGGTACAAGCTCAAGCATACACTCACACTTCTCACCCTCGTCTCGCTTCCATCCGCACGCGATTCGACGCCCGGCGCCAGTTGCGCAGCCCTGCCCCGAATTCTCCGTCGAGCCCCCGTGACTCGGCGCTCATCATCCGGCCAAGAAGCTGCTGGCACCGCCGTTGTCGTTGTTGTCACCCCCGGGTCGTTCGCCGAGCTCTCCACCGATTTTTCGGAGCTACCGTCCCGTCTCATTCCGCGTTATCCCCGGTCTATAGTTGCTCCCTGCAACTTCAGCTGCTGCTGACAGATGCCGTGCTTCACACATCAGCCTTGTCGTTACCAGATCTAAGCAAGCTCATCCTTGGTCCTACCATGACGCTTGTCTCCGAGTTCGTCAACCTCAACACCTGGGCCCTGCTACTATTGCCCCTCACCTTACATAATCCGTCGAGTTACTAACCCTGCTCATAGCCAAGTACGGCGGCTTGATGCCTATCTTGACCGTCTTCCAGTTTTATCCGAAGTTGCTTCAGAGGATGATCAGTCAGAGACCGAAGAGCATGGGTTTGCTGTAGCTACTGCCTTCTCATCCCCGCGTCTTGATCACTTGCTCCGTACCATTCAGTCATTGAGTACTACATCATCCTCGCAACCTCTTCTGCCGGCATGGCGCATCAGGGATCTTCTCATATCATCTGATATCCCTACATCTGCCCACCTCTCAGTGAGAGAGGCACAACCAGGTGATGAGGCTAGAAGCCCTTATGAGAATGAGCTGGAGTGGCTGCTTGTGAGCAAGGCCACCATTCAACTCCATGGCGTTGTTCTCAACACACTCCTGGATCAAATTGTCCCTCTCAATGATGACATCTGGTACTGGGATGATGTTTTAGGCTCGTATTCCTACAGCAGCCTCTATGCTGTCCAGAGTTCGCCTTTGCGTGTCTGGGCATGGTCCCAAGAAGTCTACACTGCAACCAAGTTACGCGTTCAAGCTGGTTCTCTTCATCATGCCCCGGGTGAACTTGTGGATTCCACGACATCAAGTCTGTCGCAGCAATGGACGCAGTTTTATGGTATCGTGCATGATAGTATCCGGGAACGATCAATTGCCAATATTCAACGGAGGGTTTTGTCGCCTGTTGCGTTATCTCGATCCGAAGCACGACGCAAACAGGCCCAGCTCAAGAAACTTCGTGAGATAACGGCAAGCGGACTTGGTGTACTGATGGATGAAGGCCTGCAATTCGGCCTCGACGACGATAAGGCTGAGCTTCAGGACCACCACGATCTCAAGGGCGTCGTCGAACGTAGTGTTGCGCTTATCGATATGGTTCTCAAGGAAGTTTCTACCCTGGACGTCAATATTGGCGATTTTGAGGACAAGGTGTTTGCTGGTGTCGAGGAAGACCCTGAGCTTTCTGTTCACATCGAGGATAGCAACACCGCTGATCGTCCAGCCATTCTAGCCCGACGACTGCTCAGCATTATCGACAAGTCCCTCCCTGAACATCTCACTGCAATGCACGCCCTGGCTAAGGAAAATGGTCGACCTTCGACTCTGATTCGATACTGGCTCCCTGCGATTGTTGGTCTTCTCTCTTCGACAACTGTCTTGCGTATTCTGGTCAACCGGAAGGCCGACATCATCGAGTGGTTCGTTGGATTTGGTGAAACTGTTCGTGATTTCTGGTTTAACTGGGTTATTGAACCGACGTCAAAGATTATCTCAACCATTCGGCACGACAAAACCAGCGAGATCGCAATCATGAGTAGGGATAGTCTTAAGGCGGACCGTGAGAGTCTCGAGCGTATGGTTGTTGACTTTGCCCTCGATAAGCCTCACTTTGCCAATGAAACTGGTAGCACCTTGACTGAGACTCAAGTTGCTGATATCCGACACAAGGTTGCCGAGGGTGATGTCACTCCGGTGCTCCGAGCGTTCGAGAAGGATTTGCGAAGCCCTTTCATGGGCACTATCCGTGGAGATCTTGTTCGATCACTCCTCATTCAGGTTCAGAAGACAAAGGTTGACCTTGAGGTCGCCATGACTGGCATCGACTCCCTTCTCAAGAGCCAGGAACTTGTCTTTGGTTTCGTTGGTCTTACTCCCGGTGTCCTCGTCTCTTATAGCATGTTCCAGTATCTGCGCGGTGTTTTTGGCGGCCGCTCTGGCCAACGTCAAACCCACAAAGCTGGCAAGGCCATCCGTGTCCTCCGCAACGTAGACCGCATTCTCTCCGAGGCCCGACCTACAGAGACCAATCTTCTCTCTTATAAGGACCACGGTCTCTTGCTTTCTGAAGTTCATATTCTGAGAGACCTCGTTGATAAGCTCATGCCCCGTGAAATCGCGAGGGAGTTCCTTGAGGATCTCGATGATTTGTCAAACATGAAGGGTATTCAGTTGCAGACCAGGGCACTGGAGCGTATTCGTTGGGCTTATGCGAGATGGCTTCACTAGGCCATCCATGAAAGGTGTTCGTCACAGGTCCAACGACAGCATGTATACTAGCCCTTGCTGGGCAGGTAAAATAGCACCAATGTACTTATACACATAGGTAGATTGCATAAACGAGTCATGATTAGATGGACAAACCCCTTTGATTGGCGCTGGACCTTCTGGAACTGTAGTGGTATGCTTGCCAAATGTCCTAGTATCAGGAACGACTCTGTGTCGCCATCAGTACACAAAAGCTTGATGCCAACATGCTGGCATCGCTACAGGAGGCTCCACAGGTTGGTTATAACTCTTTATTATAAAGGCTACACTTATTGACACTCCATTTCTCGCATCTCCGATGCTGGGTATACGTGTCCCTTTCCGCACCCTATATATACTCTGTAAGTCTGGGTATTTCACAACCAGTAACTCCCTACCAAACCAACGCCTATGCTATTAGACACACCCCTAGCCAAGTAGCTTGGAAATGTCTGCCGCGCGTGAATTCTCACGCTTTTTGTTTCCCTTCTCTCTGAATGCTTTTGTCACGAGCTCTCGCTTCTCTCCCTGCACATCTAGCACGCGCTCCTCAACCGAACCTTCCATGACGAGTCGGAAGATAGTAGTCTCGCGGGTTTGTCCCAGACGATGGACACGGTCAATAGCCTGGTCCTCGATGGCGGGTGCCCACCCTAAATGTATTAGTATGCTCTAGAAATGTGGTAAATTGGACTTACAGCTGTCAGAGAGGATGACGGTGTCAGCTGCAACGAGGTTAAGACCGACGCTACAAACAGAAAGACTGGCGAGCATCACTCGTGTCTTGGGATCGCTGTCGAGAACCTCTATGGCCTTGTCGCGCTTATCAGCTTTCATGCTGCCGTCAATACGCGTGTAGCCTATGTTTTCTTTCTTGAGCTGCGCCTCAACAATATTGAGAAACGCAGTCCACTGAGAAAACACAACCACCTTTGATCCCTCCTTATTCATCGTCGCCTTCAAAATTTGCAGCATCGCTTCTGTTTTGGAACTCTGCGAGTCGGCGTCAAAATCACGTGTATCATCGCCTGCGTCTTCGGGCGCTGGTTCAAGAAGACTGTTCTCGTCCAGCTTGTTGCGACACATTGGGCATTTGTACTGTATTTGGATAGCACGCAGGATGCAGTTTCTGCAGAAGACGTGTTTGCAGGTCGTGATGACAGGGTCGTTCGGGTTGTCATAGCAGATGGCACATTCTTCCTGGCTTTCGATGTATAGGCGGAGAGCTTCTTGGAGAAGACCGCGGTTCTTGGCGTTAAGGGGAACAACCTCATGCTCGTCGAGGAGTTTGAGGATATCACTAACACGTTCTCTACAGAGAGTCCAGTGATTGCAGCTAGGCATCTTTAGTAGAGTCCTACGATGGTGGGATCTGAACTTACATTTGTCGAAGACGAAGAAGCCGTTCAAGGACGTTCTGGAACCGTCCCTTCTGTCCTGATTGTGAGCCTGCCTGCCACTGCTCGAGTTCACCTCTCGCCTCATCCCTATAATCGTCAGCGCCCATTTCAGAGATCCAAGGCTTCGTGAACCTACAGCAAAGCATCGTACTTGCGCTTCTCATCCTTGCGGAATGGAATTCTGTGAACATACTCCTTCTTGGCCGGCAATTTGAGATCTATAAACTTCATGTCCTTCCTACGGCGCAGACAAAGGTCATGCATGAGGGCTTGAAGAAGTACTTCGCCATGGCTTTCACCATTGGCCAGTTTACGAGTGATTTGGGCATTAAAGATTTCGGATTCCTCGATACCGCCAGTGATGTGGAGGAACTTGACCAGGGAGTGAAGGTCCTTGACTGAGTTTACGCTATATAGGATTAGCCGCTGTTTCATGTCATCAAAAAGGAGGACTTACATAGGTGTTCCTGTCAGAACCCAGCGAGACTCTGCGTTAATCTCACAAGCTGCTATGGCTACCTTTGTCCTGGAATTTCGGATGGTGTGACCCTCATCAAGAACAACTCGCCGCCACTTAATTTTCGGAGAACTTATGGCTCTGGGAACGCTCGAGTCTCGCTCTCTGGCAAGTCTTCCATAGCTGGTGATCACAACATCATATTTCTGAAGTTGCAATGGGTGTAACTTATCACCTCCGTGGTAGACGAAGATGCTAGGTTGCTGGTCTCCTTTGACATGGCGCCTGATCTGCTGACTCCAGTTGCTCATGACACTGACGGGCGCAACGATAAGAGTTGGACCCTTGCCACCAGTGAGGATTAAGCTGATGATCTGAAGGGTCTTTCCGAGGCCCATATCATCTGCAAGAATACCGCCTGAAAGGAGTTTTGGAGCTGTGCCTGTGACAAAGCCGGATGCGATATTGTGGAAACGGTTATTGGATTCATGAAGCCAGAGCTGCACTGGCTCTTTGGAGCCTTTGGTAGGGAGCTGAGGGTTTTCTTTGGAGGTCATCCACGCAAGGCCCTGCGATAAGCCAGTCAGTAAAATGCGCTTCTCGCTGAGGAAGAGACAAACCTGTAATTGGTATGGCAGAAGCTGTGCCTTGAGCTGTTCGGGCTGCTCAGCCATTGGCATCTTCGCAAGCTCATCCTCGCCAATAGCAAGTGACTTGATCGCGTCTCCGCCTTTGCGCATCTCGACCGCCTCACTCTTCTGGAGAACATTGTCCATTGTGATCTCAGGCTTCTGTGGAACAGTAAGGTCTTGGCCAAGACCATGAGTCGAGCTGCCATTCACAAGACCCATCGCTGCCTTCCTACGGGCTTCAGCTTCCTTTCTAGTGTTCTTGAGCTCCGTAGCCTTGACAAGCCTATCCCTCTTAAGTGATTCTCCGATTCTGGAGCGCTCCTCCGGGTCGCTAGGTCCATAGAAGAAGAGCTTAACTGGACAGTCGTAGTAGCCTTTCTCTCCTGTGAGCTGGGCTTCGAGGACAACGTCGCCACGATCCTGATTTCGCGTTAGACATGGAAATGATGAACGGCGCAACGCTTCGTCTTACCACATATGGGGCGATCTTCTCAACAACCTTTCGAGGAAGATGGCCGATTTGATCACCAACAACGTTGTCAACCCGAATGGCATTGGAGTCGTACTGAGATGTCAGAAGTCAATTTCCAGGCCATGTCGCAGGAGAGACAGAGAATGAGACCACTTGGAGTAGCACGAACCTGGTTGTTAGGCTCTCGCCTGCAAAGAACGTTTTCTGTAAACTTGTGAGCCTTTGTCGTGTAACCTGAAGCACGAAAACGTACCACCTGCTGAAGCATATCCTCTGTAGTACCTCACACCAACAATCTTCCCATCTGTTCATGTTAGTGACATGAATGAAGCGTGATGGAAGTGTCGTACCAAAGGTTCCGTAAAGTTCAAGAGGGGGGCCATCATCATCTTGCGTCAAGTCAAGGTAATCCGGTTCAGCGGTAGATGAGGGCGCAGCTTGCGATGAAGAACTCCCATAGACGCTTGTTCCACCCTGTCCAGGGGAATGTTGCTGTTGGTTGTGGTGACCGTTAGGGGCGGGCCGTTTCTGACGCGTCTCAGACTCATCGTCACCCGTAAGGTCGATGAGGTCGTGCGCGCGTTTGGCAGGTCTTCGTGGCATTTTGACGATGCAAAATTTGTGACACGATGAGAAGCGAAAGAAGCAAGAGAGGCTCTTCTCCTTTTTGATGAATTTTTAAAAGTGAAACGTTTCCCCTCACGATTGCGTTTCCTTCGCCTTGGATGTGATCTCGCATCACAGAATTAATTGCTTCTTGGAGATGGTGCGGTTCAATCGGATAACCCGGGATGTTAAACACTAAATAGAAGCGCATGGAAATGTCCATGTAATGAACAATGTAGCCAATATAAAATCGGAGGAAGGCTTCATCCGAGTTTATTTATTTATTTCCTTTTTTGGATTGCATTGTTCTACTGTGATGTGCATGACAAGTGAATGGCAGACACTTCGAGGTACGCGGGCGACTACCACGACAGACACCTTACGTCACTGCCTTGCGGTTGAGACCATTCCAACTCATTGGATCATTAATAACTGCACAATACGCCTCCTCGGTGAAATAGAAAACAAGCGCCACTGTTAACTGGAAGTATCATTTCATCCGATATTGTAAATTCTTCATTGAGTGCCGATCTGCTTGTTATGAATAACAAGTTAATGATGTAATTGTTGAGATCTCTCTCTTACAGGAGTTGGACTCGAGACAACAAACAATCCAGTTGTAGCCCAGACCGCAATTATCTCGAATTTTATTATGGGAAAAAGTAGGGACGTGGCACAGCCAGTGACAATACCACAATAGATCTGACTTTCGCGGAGAATTATTCACTGCAGTCCTGATTCCCACTCAATCAACGTTGGGAAAATTGGACGGGAGGGCCCGATGCAACCCTTTTCTGGTGGCCCGCTATACTGGCCCTGGAAACGTGTCAGGTACACGAGCCATTATGGGCAGACAAAGGCTTGGCTTTACATGGGCACGATATTGAGAGTTTTTTACTTACCTCTGTTAAAACAGTCCAATTAATACTACTTATCAAAGCGTCTAACTGATCTGGGTCGCCTTAGCACTCTTGGAGATATACAACCATGTAAGGCTGGTGCCAAGTTTGGGTCACCACTGTTAGTGCGCACGATAGAGAGAAATGCAGCAGCAAAGAGTTTTCATTATCCAAGCTACATAAGTTTTATATGCTAGTCCAGAAAAAAGGAAATCCCATCCGTTTTTGACAGCCCGTCAATTGTTGGGCATTGCTCGGGCGTTCACCATTCTTGTTATATCATCACATGGGCCACCAGCCGTATCCTGCGACCAACCGCCAAGTACAGTCTCAGTGTTGGAACCCACACTTGTCTAGTAAAGACCGACGACGATGTCACCCTTGACGCGGGCAGTCAGGTGAACCTCGGCCTCAAGGTCGAGCTTGATACCCACGAGGAGGGCAGCGGACTTCTGAGCACCGTTCTCGTCTGTGGCACCCTTGAGGAGTTGACCTAAGACTGTGTGAGTAGGGGAAAGATGAAGGCAGGTGAGTAAGTTACATACCAGCAGGCTGGGAGAGACCAGTGGAGGTGGGCAGAGGAACAACGAATTGCTGCTTCTGGCTGCGGCGACCACCTCGAGCCTGACCATCGGAGTCAGAGTCGGAGGCGTAGGCGGGCTTGGACAGACTATTAATGACAAAGAATGTTAGCTATTGCTTGAGAACTGAACGATGAGTTGCTTACGCGGTAGAGTTGCGAACAGGAGCAGGAGAAGAGGGAAGATTGGCAAAGGGAAGCTCAGAAGTGGGAGGGGGAGAAGTGGTGCTAAGTTAGTCAGTGTGAGGACTCCATTGGTGTTGAGACTGAGCCATTGAGGGGAGTGAAGATGATATGAAGCAAAAGGGAATGCTTACGAAGTAGGGGCAGACATTGTGCTGGATTGTATTGGACAAACTTGTCAAAAGTTGTTGAGTGTTTGGAGTGGTGATCGGAGCTGGGGGCTCAAGTAGATGATTGTTGAATGGTTTGGATGGTGAGTGCTGATGAGAAAAGTTGAGTTGAAGGCGACGGAGAGGCCATCTTATATACACGATTTGGCCTCAGTCAAGGGTGACATTCTTCAATGTGCAAGTCGTGATAGCTGTGTCTTGTCTGTCGCAGGGAACCTGGCACGCGAAACATCCCGACGAACGACGAGAATGTCGACCGGGCCTGGCAAGCAGAACCCGGCAACTCAAAATGGCTGCTGATGAGCTGTCAACCCATACATGCTGTCTCACACTGATGCACGCTTAGCTGCCTACCTAGGTTCTAGGTTGACAAGTATATCTGCGTTGCGGTGGATATTGACATTTTCTGGGGGTGTCGTGCCCCACGACGCATACAAGGTGGTCCCGGGGGGAAAGCCTTCAGCCGCAGATCTTCAGATTCGAGAACGTCTGGGTTTCTAGGGGCCTTTCCAGCTGTTACGGGTATTGAGATCCGGTATGGAGAATGGGCTGAGATGGAAGCGTCACGGTTACAGACCGGGGTTACTTTTGTGCTGTAGAAACGAGAGAGGGGCTATGGAGTGACACGTATCGTATCCCGCGATATCGTCCGATGTTGGTAGGTGCTCTGGTGGCGCTAGTTACAGATGTTGTCCTGGGGAAACAAGGAGAGCGGGAGTTGTTGATTGTGCTCAGACTCTACTGAGATGACGAAGACACTGCTGGCAGTTGGCCAATTGACTCTGTCAAGACAACTTATTCGCTCCAGTAACCGTGCAGTATACTAAATTGACTGTTTTATGAACAAAATACGTTCAATTAACGTCAAATAACCTCAATTCGTCGAAACACAACGTTTCTTCAAAAGGGTGGCAGAATCTCTAGCCCATCAACAAGGGTCCTTTAACACCCTCCAGCTAAGCATTTAAGCCTCTAAGGACGGGGTTTAAAACGGGGGTGGCTTACGGGAAGTCAGGGATATCCGTGCTTGAGTTATGTTTCGCATCATGTCCCTCTGTCCAATCTCGATCACACATACAGGGATCAGGTCCCCTTCGATTAACTTTGTTTTTTCAACACTGTAGCACTCGGATCGAAGGATGGCATGATTCTGTCGGGAAACACCGGCAGTCCGACATGTCCGACACGCATCATCCTGGTTTATACAACCGATTTGCGTTTTTGAAATTTCTTGGCTCGGGGTGTCTCTTCAGCTGATCAGAACAATCAGCTAAGGTACAATGTGATAATACCTGATATATAGCTTGCCACTTTGTATAATCTCGCTCAGAGATTACTGAGAGTATCCTGGAATAACACACCCCTTCTTCTGTGCGTGTCTCGCATTCAACCCATCCCAATAATTTTTCAGAATATTCCCTGTTTTGTTTACTATTATTTTTTGCCGTCGTGAATATCGCCACTTGTCCGACGACGTTCAATGTCGTCCCCATCTCCAAACGTTAACTCTGCATCTTCATCTCCCAACGTTGATTCCTCATCACAATCCCAACAAGACTCGACCCAAAGCACACTCCAGCAACTCTTCGGCGGCTTGTGCAAGCAGAAGCTCTTAGAAGAAGTTGATAAGCTCAAGGAAGCTGTCCAGAAAGACGACCCGCAGAAAGTCATCATGTCTTTACCCATGCTTCTAGCTTTGACTGTCTGCCCAGCTATGCTGGGTACGCAAGAAGCTATCAGACAGTCTCAGGCAAAGACAAAGCGCGAAGAACACCGTGGCCGACGCTGCAATTTGGTTGTCTCTTGTGTCAAGCCGAGTATCAGATCTCGAGATATCAACAACAAACTTGTTGTCTTGAAAGATTCAAAGGTCAGTCCTTGTGCTTTTAAAGCTATGCAGTATGATAGCTAACATCAGAACAGCTTTATATCGCCAATGAACACCCACTATACAACCATGATTCTAAAAACAATGTCAGCAAAGGCTACGCCTTTTCAGGATACTTCCTCCCCTTCCCAGACACAGAGTACGAGGGTCTCGTCACTACTATCAGTGATGACCCTCCTTTCTTGAACTGGATCTACATTGACAAGAAGACATATGAAGTCAAGTACGGTGTTCGTGCCGATACAGAGGGTCACATCACTGGTCCATTTGACTGCACCAAGCAAGACCGTCGCATGACCTGTGAGGGCTGGGAGGGCTTCTGCGCTGTCGAAGAACTCCCCGGCATCTGGGCTCTGTACTACGACCGCGACGATGATGGCCTCAAGTCAAAGGTCGCCATGGGTACTCGCGTGCTAGAAGTAGAGCTCACCAGGCGAGAGAAGAAGGAGCCCAAGCCTGCAGGAGAACCTGAACAGCCCATGACCATGGATGAGAAGATGAAGCAGCACAAAGAGCAAACCGCCAAAGACGAGGCCGACCGTGCTGCATTTGTCGCAACTGGCCGTCATCCAGGTGCTGAGCCACCTTCCCCAGCTTATAAGCCTGAGCAGAAGAAGAACGGGCTCCTGGATCCAGACTCCAAGGAAGCTAAGCGCCAGCGCATCGCCGATGCCCTGAGCCGCCTAAATATTGATAGCCCAACCAGGAGTGAAGGAGGTTCAGATGGAAGTATTTTGACGAGTCTGAGCCAGGACTTCTCTATCTTCTCAATGGCCAAGAAGTTGACTGGGGACGAGGGTGGTACAGTTGCTAGTTCAGTTTGGGAGCCAGAGAAAGAGAAGGATAAGAATCACAAGAAAAACGATTCTACGAGTGAGGCGGGATCGTATAGGAAGCCTACTGTTGAAGATGCTACATCATGATAGAACATTTTGTTCGGTAGGGTATTGCTTTCACATTCGTTTGGTCACTGGCGTTTGGGATCAATGATATTACGGAGAAAGAAACTATCATGTACACTGGATCTACTCGAGGATTTACGGTTATTCTTATGGCCAACATTAGGGCATGTACTGTAATGATAGTGTCAAATTGATTTGAGTTATCTGAGAACCTTATCCACGTTTCGAGTGCCTAATTAACCAGCAAGCGATGCCTCCAACCATGAAACTTATTCTCAATTGATTTCATAGCCTAATTGATATCCTTGCAAAGTTAATTGATGATAATTTCTACAGTAAGACGTCACTGATGAGCTGTCTAGCATAAGGACCATGCATCCGGTTTCTATCCGGTCGCCCTCAGAACCGCCACAACCGCCCCGGGAACAAGGACCAGATTTAATGCATAATCCTGCAAGGACAAGTATTCGTTGCCATGCGCCATTGAGAAAAAATCCGGGGGCGCATGCATGCTGCAGGAGGAGTTGCAGCATCCGTTTCGCAAGCCTCACTCTGTCAGATCATGTGTATCACGGAGAAGTTTAGAAATGCTCTACTGAGCCGAAGGATTCGATGAAGATTTGAAAACATATGGATTTCTCTAATTGTTTGGAAATTGGGAAAACATATGATGATATACTAGAATCTTTCGATTTCCTGTGACTGTGTTTCAGATTAAACCTCACGCGACAAAACATGTCTCGCAGATCGGTAACGAAGTGTTTCTTCCACGACCCCTTAGAATCCCGCTACGACCTTAAAAATCTGACAACGGAGGGTAGATCATGTAACCCTCCTACTTCTGGAACAAGGCGTCGCCATTGGATGTTGAGATTTCTTCCCCAGACCGTGAAGCAGGGGTGAAGCAAGTACAGGGACTAGGATCTGGGGAGATCTATCGGAATAGATTCGGAAATGATGTGCTGCTGCGCGCATATCCGGTGCATGTTTGCGCTGGCAGGTTTGATTCCAGAATAAATTCCGGACGGACGGTTATGCGTGACATCTGAAAGTGAGACATTTGTCCTTGAACCCGATATATTCCGCCATGAGAGTGCACGTTGAGAGAACGGGTCTGACTGATATCTCAGCGCTCAACATCAAAAAGAAAAGAAAGAAGGTGTTTCCCCGTCTACGAGTGGATACTGTCTTACTCGTGATCTATTTGAAGTTACAGCTTCATCCACTCTCTCAGCCCCAGCTGAACCTTGTCGGCGTTAATCTCCTACCCGCCTCGATTTGTCAACTTGCACTCGATCAGATGTCGCCCATCTCATCCCGCACCCGCAGAGCCGCTCTGACATGCATATTAATATCCCGCCTCGGAGCCGGAGACAGGTCCTTTTGACATGCAGCAGCGGAGATGAGCCGGGCCTTTGTCCAAGACATGGGCAATTTTCCCACTTCTCCCTCCACTTGCCGGTCCTTCATTGGAAAATTCGTGGAGTAGATGCGTGTTTTCTGCATCCATGGCCATCATAAGTCCTTGTTGTTTCGATATTCAGCTGCTGGATACTTGGATCGTGATACTGGTTCAAGGGTTGGTTCGCTGAAATCAACAAAAGCAAATATGAAGTAGCATTTCGTATTCAGCTTCGGCATATCCACACTTCGTTGGCATTAAACTCCACATGCCAACCCTGTCTGCATATTGGATCAATACCAACCTCTTTTATTAATGCCGCCTGGAAAGTCTACCTCGGTTATTGGTGCGCCATTCATCTTTGGCTGTTGCAGGATGAGAGCTACAAGTCTAAGAGCCCAACTGCTCACACTTTGAGGTTACTTTATATGCTCCTTTTCTCGTCAGAAACCATTACAGTCCTCTCTAGAACCTCCTTGAACCATATCATGGTTTGAATATATTCGCCGTGGAGGGACTCCGTGTCTATTATCGGACGTCAACTCCCTAGACCTTTTATAACGCCAATGTCTCTCTAATGAGCGTTAGCTCTGAGGCGAACCTGACTATAACCTGTGTGACTACAAATCATTATCCATGAATTTTGCATACATCGTTTAATTACAGAATGAACAACGTCACCAGCTTGTCGTAGGCCAAAACATCCTTTTGAGGCAAGAGGCTCAAATATGCAGAACTAGAATGATACAGCCAGCGTAAATGTAAGAGACGGGGTCGGGTATGGTTGAGACGTTGATATGGAGTTGGTTTTATGACCAGACTGAGAATACCTCCCGTGTCGTTCTAAGGCTCATCGATACAGACATGCAGAAGCACCTAAAACAGGCGAGAATATATAGAATACGTCTTCAAATGCAACCGCTCTTGAGGATATGACGAAGGGGCCAAGGTTAAACTTTCGGCCACGAGTCTCGACTCAGGGAACACCTTTAGCTTACAGTTTAGCCATTGAAGATTGAACTTAGGATGAACTACAGACCTGAAGTTGAAGTTGTGTAAACAGAGTTGGATAATAGAGACACATGCTCTAAGCATATGTCATCTGATGTCGTAATCGGGAATAATTCATGGTGAACTTTCAATGTGAGCTTACAAACACGACAACTGAGGTGTTGTGTATTCAAAAGCCATTCAAGAAAAGCCCAAAAATTGAAAAGGCAAGCATTTGGCTTAAACATGAGGGTACTAGATGAGTTTTATGTCTAAGAATGTATAAAGATCCGGCCGAAGACTGCTTGATGTCACTCGAGTTTGTGAATTGCAACTTTGGGTGGCTTTCTTGATATGAATGAAGCAGCTGTGTCGTCGAACGACCCAGAGATCCTTCACGAGATATGAGATTACGAGAAATCATCTAGGAGTCTGGCCTCTTCCACAGATTCTCCTAGATCAGAAGAGGATCGCATAAGATAGTCATCGGCTGAGAATGAGTTCTTGACACGAGATATCTCACTGAGATACCATAAGCTTCAACTACCCATCAGCCAATCATCGTCTGGGCGAGGCTTGTTGAAATTGGTCATCACGAGGCAACCTGTCATCGCTCTAGAATGATTCCCGACTACTGAAATGATCGTTGTTAAATCAATGAAATGAAACAGTGCTCAAGCACTATTGATTCGGCAATGGCACCAGAGCTTGTGGTGCAGGGTATGTCAAATGTTTTCGATAGAGACAAGGGCTACAATAATAACATAGAGCAGCTATATTGACGGTGATAAGGAGGTAAGTGTTAATTCTAAACCTTAAGTGCACTCTTAAAAACATGTAGTAGTAAAATCATTATATGACGAGGCATAGAATTGTTTCCTGTTTGTTCACCTTAATCCTTATCAGCATCAATGATGATGATGGTGATGCATCCCCACTGTTGTAAAACACCACGGTGACGCGAGCGTGGAGTTGTCGCGTGCAAGATGACGGAGGCTTACGTGGCTGTGCGGCTACGTACAGTCTGGCTAGAACTTCGATGGGCCTGAAGATCAGACCTTGATTAGCAGCACTAGCTGATCCTTCGATGATTTCAGAGCTAACATCGCAAATCTGAGGCTATCTCAAGGCTAGTCAACGTCCGGGCGTTCAACGGTCACTAGCTTCTGGCAAAAAGATGATCAAAATGGTAATAAGTATATAAAATAGACAGACAATGTCTTAGATGTGTCAAAGAATACTGTTGAACATATATGTGTAAATATCCAAGGAAGTGCAAATGGAGCCCCAACGCCGCCAACCCAAGTCATATGTCGTTCATTGTTTTCCGATATGAACAACAACCTAAAGGTCATAGTCGTTATTTAGTTCCTGAGAATGTTAGCGATGATCAAGGCGATAATTGTTGTTCAACTTACAGCAAGCAAAGAGTAAGATCACCGTGGATTCTCGCCTTAAGCTGAATCTCAATCTCAAGGTTCAATTCAAGATGCAGGGAGAGGGCATCACTCTTTCCACCACCACCCTGTTGCTGCTGCTGTTGCATCTGTTGCTGTTGTTGTTGCTGCTGCATTTGTTGTTGCTGCAACTGCTGCTGCTGAGCGTTGTAGTTGCTTTGGGCCATCTGGCTGTTGTCCTGCTCGTCATCGTAGTCTTCGAATCGGGCGCGTCGCTTGCGTCGCTCGGACTTTTGCTTCTTGGTCTTTGTCTTTCGCACGGGCTTCTCCTGCTCGAGCTGCTCCTCCTCGAGATCGCTTCTTTGCTCAGCCTGGTGGTGTTAGTGATTGAGCTACCAGTAAGTATACCTGGGTACATACGGATGATGACGACATATTGCGGCCCGGGAATAAGATCAAAGTGTAAATGGGAGGAGGGAAGAAAGTGTTGGAATGAAGATGTAGAGAGAAGGATACAGAAAAACTCCACCAGAAGATAGAATATTTTTAAATGTCTAGAATCAAAGCCGATTTCCTGATTTCTCCTTTCTCCGCAAATGCAAACAGGATCCATCATCGAGATTGGAAAGAGGCTGACGTGCACATCGTCATAATAGCGACGCTGCCATGATTTACCGCTAGAATCAAGTTCTTGACCTCAGAACTTACAGGGGGTGCGACGTCAAGGGTGCTGTGACGTAATGATGTGGCTGGTATGTAGGGTAATACATGAAACAAGACCTCGCTTTCAGATGCCATAACGTAGCTTTCCTTGGCATATGAAATAAATGCATGTTCCTCCCTTGTAATAATTGGACCTGTTAACAATTGTATTGTTCTCTTGGTCGTTTTTGGTGTAGGTCACGTGGGGAGCTCGTATATCCTATCCAGATCCCCTGGAGGTTAGGTATGTCAAGTCAAGACTTCATACTGCAACCGAGGTTTAAGCAAGAGCTTCTGAAAACGCAAGCACCAATCACATACGAAAGTCTTCTAAAACTTGTATAACATGTTAAGTCTAGCGCAAATGCTCTATGGGTAATAGTCAACTGCTTTGTCTAATGAGCTTCAGTTACCAAGTATGAAGAAAAGGTATCAATATCACGACGAGCTCAAGTTGTAGGTCCCGGAGTCCAGATTCAGCTACTTGGTTGGGATCTCTGTTAGCTCAGTTTAGAGAATATCTCAATAGAGTGTTTGCTCAAAGCGATATGCCTTACAAAAAGAATCGACGCATAACCAATGTCTTGCCATGATTATTACTGGAAACCTCCAACCATCACAAAGGAGAAGAATATTGAACTGTCAAGTCTCTTACTCTCAGTGCAAAAAAAAAAAAAAAAAAAAAAAACTCGCCAATACAGATGTTTGATCCCTGAAATTACATGATAAGCATGTTGATCTGTCTCAGTATGAGAAGAGCTACTCGACTGTCTTGCCTTGAAGGTATACCTTACAGTTACCGGCATGTTTGGGAGCCAACGAAGTTCGCCAACATGTCATCACAGTATGATTATCGAAGAACTTTGTCAAAACTCAGCTCCATCAATTTCAAAGAATACTCATAAGCATTTATGCGAGTGTGCTGTTGATTCTGAAACCAACACGCCAAGATGCGGGGGTCTGACCGTTGAGTTCTGTATAGATACTGAATCGGGTAATAATCCGAGAGTCGCTTAATTGATTGTGCCATTGTTGGTGCTACTCTGAGTTGCTTTGCAGCTCACCTTCCTTTCACTGCAAAGTTTGTTCTTATAACCTTGCTACGAGAGATAAACAATCCTGGGGCATCTGACTCTCTGACTCACGTTGTAATGCATGGCGGCGGGCTTATTGGATGAACTACAATTTTTTTGGGGCAAGTTTGACTCACCTTGTTGAGATCGTCGTTGTATGAGACGTCTCACTGCATTGATCTAATGAAATTTCAGTAGTATCTTAGAGGGAGACGTAAAAACAACGCCTTATAAAGGGAACAGAAGCCTTTTTTAGCTCAATTGCTGTGACAGACTCACAAAGATTCCTATCAGAACCCCAACTCGCTTTACAGGACAGACTCCATCAGCTTACCATACTTGAACTCAACATGACTCGAACTACTCTGCTTGACCGAGATTGCGTTGTCACCGATCGAGGAGGCATTATCGAAAACACGCACGGTGTACACATCGCCGTAACGGATACAGAGGGTAATATCCTCTTCTCAGCTGGGAACCCTTCTCGTGTTACCCATTCGCGATCCGCAGCCAAGCCTGCCCAAGCCGTAGCTGTGATCGAGACTGGTGCAGTTGATAAATTTGGATTCGATGAGACTGACCTTGCTCTCATGTGTGCCTCGCACTCAAGTGAAGATTTTCACATCGCGCGCGCCAAGAACATGCTGAGCAGGATTAAAGCAGAGGAAGATGATCTTCGATGTGGCGGTCATCCTGCAGTTTCTGAAGAGGTGAACCGTGAGTGGATAAAGACTGGGTTTGAGCCAACGGGAATCTGCAATAATTGCTCCGGGAAGCATGTTGCCATGATGGCCGGTGCTGAAGCGTTGGGAGCTGATGTCAAAGACTATCATCTGCCGGACCATCCTATGCAGCTTGAAGTCAAAAGAGTCGTCGACGACCTGGCACATGATCCGAAGCAAGTGGAATGGGGTGTTGATGGATGCAATCTTCCAGCACCAGCATATCCTCTATTCTATCTCGCACAAAAATATGCAACCTTCGCCGATGCCGCGGACGCTGTCGAGGCATCGTCACCGACGAGTCAAAGAACCCAAAATTTCGCACGTATATTCAACGCCATGACGAAGCATCCAGAGCAAGTTGGCGGAACAGGACGTTTCTGTACAGTGCTCATGCAGAGCTATCAAGGGCAACTGTTTGGCAAAGTTGGTGCTGATGCGTCTTATGGAATAGGCGTTCGAGAGTCAGAAGATACTCGGCGCCTTGGGGCGAAAGGGGGACTTGGAATAGCCGCAAAGATCGAGGACGGTAATCTTGAGATCCTCTATGCGGTTGTTCCAGAGATTCTCGAACAGCTAGGAATCGGTACCCCGGAGCAAAGAGGGAGACTAGATGGTTTTCATCATCTTCAGCGGAGGAATACCATGAATGAAGTAACAGGGCGTGTGAGGTTCAATTTCAAAGTACGACCATTCGGGGATAGAGTGGACTAGAGCTCTGGGTATCTCGGCAGGCAATGAAGATATTGTGTTGGGAGGAATTGATATTGAACAAGTCACAAGGTGAATGCTGATTGGTGGTAAATGAATATCCCGGGACTAAATTTCAAGTGCAAGGGTCATGTTAGTCGACAAGCGTACACTGGTCTACTGCTTCAAGTATGATATTTGCCTAAAGGCGATAGTAGCATTAGTGCCAGGGAATAAGAGAATTTGTAACAAGCGTGTTCTTACCAGATATTTCTAGAGTTTGACCACTTTGTATCTCTTTGCCTGCTGACGCCCCTACCAAGTCTGTCTATCATGCACAGAGGCTTCGCTTGTTGCAAAAGCTCAAACCCCTTCAGAATTCCCGATCCGAATGGCTTTAGATCGAAACAATAATTCTCTACACAAGGATCTGAGTCTCCTTCCCATCGGGGTTGCTCCGCACCCCACAACTCAATCACCCCAGATCGACATCCTTTCCTGGGGCTAGCAACGCGGGGAATAATCAAATTAATCTCATACCCCGTCAGAGCTACGACACTGCGTAGAATAGATAGCAGTTTCCTAGATTATCCTTGGTGGAAACACTGTGGCCGTGGCAATAAAACATGGCCCCTAGTTTGAGTGGTAAGAACAATATGCGTGACTGACTTATAAGACGTCTGATGCTCAAGTCTTGGTATGAGGGAAGTCAAGAGAGGTTTTAGTGTCGTGACTACCCGTTAGCCAAAGTGGCGCACCTCAATATGATGTCGATGTCTTTCTTCCTCTTGACTGCGCTGGCTTGGACGACAAGTGCAGCTTCTCCTAAAGCCACAACATTAAACGGAACATACGTTGGCAAGAACCTACCCGGCTGGGATCAAGATGCCTTCCTAGGCATTCCTTACGCTCAGCCCCCTGTTGGGAATCTCCGGTTCAAGTGGCCTCAAAGCTTGGACAGTTCCTTCAAAGAGGAACGCACAGCCACTGAGTATGGAGACAGTTGTATGCAGTACACTCAGAACTGGACCATGTCCGAGGACTGCCTTTCTTTGAATGTTATTCGACCAGCCGGAAAGCCAAAGAAACTCCTACCAGTTCTGTACGTCCCCCAAACAACAAACACTTCCTCAAAACTGATAGCAAGAACACAGAGTTTGGATTTACGGCGGTGGTCTATACGCCGGCAGCTCTGCCGACCCACAATACAACCTCAGTGGGATTGTCAAAGTCAGTCAAGATATCAAAGAGCCTATCCTAGCAGTGAGCTTTAACTACAGATTGGGTACGTCAGGGTTCCGCTTGAAGCACCGCTACTAACTTTCTGACCTTCAGGGATGTGGGGTTTTCTCCAGAATTTCAGCCTTCTGAAGGAAGGTAACGCCAATGCTGGCCTCCTAGACCAACGACTTGCACTGCGCTGGATCCAAGAGAACATTGAAGCTTTTGGAGGCGACCCAGAACGAGTTGTTGTGTGGGGCGAGAGCGCTGGAGCTCAGAGCATTGCGTATCAGATGTTTAGTTACGATGGTCGAGATGACGGGCTGTATCGGGGAGCTATCCTTGAATCAGGAGGCATTACAGGGGCACAGGTATGAACTTCAACACCACTGTTTTTGAGTTTGCCGATTGACTTTGACTAGATTCATGATCTCAGTTACTACAATGTCGCTTTTGAAAATCTCACAAGGACTGTCGGGTGCTGGGACAAAAAGGATCAGCTTGCGTGTCTCCGAGAGTTGGATGAAAAGTCGCTATATGCTGCGCGTCCTTCATTGACGTTCAACCCTCTGATTGACGGTACTTTCTTGACCGGTTACCCCAGCCAGCTCATCCGCGAGAAGAACTATCACGCCGTGCCTCTTATAATTGGTGCAAACACTGACGAAGGCTTCTGTATCGGAAAAGTCAGCACGGATCAAGATCTCTTCTACGAGGCTTTTCGGTGGCGGAACTACGCTCTGAGCGCCCCAACGATCCGAAAGCTCATGGAACTTTATCCTGACGATCCATGCCATCAACCTCCCTACGCCATCACGAATTGCTCAAGACAAGATGGAAACTACCAAGGACGACGTGCCTGTGCTATTGGCGCCGACATAACCATGATCTCAGGACGCAGGAAACTCGCAGAACTATATGCCCAGTCTGAGGATGTGTACTCCTACCGGTTCGATCAAAGACCATACCTGAGATCTGAATGGGATGGAGTGAAGCATTTTGATAATGTTGCATTTAGCTTCCAGAATATATCTGGATTGCTAGGTCCAAGTCCGCAATACGATAGTCACGCTGTGCTGGCAAACACCATTGGACAGGCTTATGTAAGGTTCGTCAACAGTCTGGATCCTAACTCCAAGAAGGGGAAGCTTCCAAAATGGCCAAAGTACAGCAAGTCAAAGCCCCAAAATATAGTGTTCAATGCTACGAAGAACTGGGTTGAGGATGATACCTGGCGAAAACAGGGTATTGATTATATCAACTCCTATGAAGTGGCACGAGAACTATATGGTTAGAGATGGAGAGACTTGCCAAAAGATACCAGAACAGGAAATATATCATCAAGTTGGTGGCTGCTCTAATGACTTCGCTTAGTCTAACTAGGGGCTGGCACGAAACTCAAGAATTCAAACTCAAGTGGTAGTTCTACGGAACACATAGCCAAGTTCATGATAATTTAGGATAGATTTAGCAAGGCTCGTCATTTTTTCATTTCCGCCCCCTGGACGGTCTTAGGTCCTCGAACGCTCCAAGGTCCTGGTTTCATCTGATGTCCAACGGTACTCGTATAGATCGGCGACGCCGAGGCTCGCTTCTAACAATGCGAGTATTACCCTTGCATATTCCTCCATCTGAACTTGCCTTGTAAGGCAATGCTAGCCCGGAAGACTCCAGCTACCGACGCTATAAGAGTCAACCTTGTGTCACAACTCGAAGTAGTTAGGATTTTCGGAGGAGATTCTGAGAATGGTAGTATCGATAGACCGTGCAAACCTTGTATAGTGCACGGAATAAATATAGTCAAGTGTATCCTGGACTTTCTCAAACTCGCTTGCTGGGTATTTGTAGCACGATTAAACTCTATTTTGAACTCTTCAAGACGCTCTGATCCAAGACTGTACGAGCCACTTCACTTGGCACTCTTAACTTTCTAATACTTAGCATGTCAACATAGTAGAGATACCGTAATAGCACTAAGGGCTTTAAACATCCCCATGAATACCGTGCTTCTTGCTGTGGGGAAATAAGCTTCACGGAATGCCAAGACCCATACCGAAGAACAAGGGGTCAAACCCTTGTTTGAAATACGAGTGGATATTCCAGCAGGAAACAAGGAGACGATATAACACCTGGATCATACCCTTTTCAAGCTTGCTCTCCTCAACGGCGACTACCTTTACTATGACCGTAAATTCCGGCCAATATGACTGGCAAAGTCGATAAACTCATCTCATCCGTGACACTGGCTGGAAGCCTTTTATCTTGCGTTGCCACTACATGTGTGCTTATTTCGTTCGTCATATATCGTCGGCATCTCCGAAACTTTCGTCATGTCCTCGTGTTGAATCTTATGGTTGCAGGTGCGCATATCTTCCGCTACTGTTAACTAGAAATCTAATATCTCTTTCTTAGAGTTTATCAACACTCTCAACAACTCAATATCAGGCAGCATATTCCTCAAGACTGGACAGCTCCAAGCTGGAATACCATGCGTCGCCAACGGGTTTATCGGCCAGTTGTCAGTTTCAGCAGCTGACTTTTCAGTCCTGGCTATTTCGGTTACAACCCTGCTCACTGTGAAGAGGATGTTGTACATACCGACAACTTCAAGAACGAAGAAAGCATTGATTTGTGTGGCAGTATGGACAATGCCTCTCATCACAAGTATCATACCGACTGCTGCGGGTGAGATGAAGCCAGTGGGCGGGAACTGGTGCTGGATATCAGCAACCCGACCAGATTTACGCTACGGTATGACGCATGGTTGGCGCTTCTTCGTTATTTTCACTACTGTTATTATCTACATCTACATCTGGATTTACTTAAGAAGACATCTGGGCTCAAAGCCAAAGCAACCTCGGCAGCCTCTAACCTTCTCGACGCACAATACCAATACACTCTTTTCCAAAGGCTCCAAGGGCGCGGGATTCCAAGTTATGCAAGAGGACGAAGTCGAGCTGGACACTTTCAAGACGAGATACGGGAATACTGATACTCCCATTTCGCCCATATTCGAGCGAGGGAACAAGATAGACGAAACCGAGGATATGGAAAGAAAAGGTGAGAGCGAGGCGAGCAATAGCAGAGCAAGGGGAGAATCTGTCCGTCATCGGCCAACATCATCAAAAAGAGGAGCAGAGACGGCCTATACAGGACTTGCTAACACTGAACCAACCGAAGCATTACCGATTCCGCAGCACCAGATCAACATATTACAAACCAACGCCAGCGAATTCCCTCAGCGCCGGGCCACCCACGATGTTGAAGTCGAAATCAAGCGGATGATGTTACTGAATGGGTATCCGGTTATGTATGTCCTGCTCTGGATTCCGGGACTTACGAATCGACTCCTGGAAGCGATTCAGACGCCGGTATCGGATACGACGATTGCTGCTCTCAATACCTCAACGCAGTTCATCGGCTTTGCGAATGCAGTTACTTATGGGTTTAATCATCATCTAAGGGATAGGCTGGATGCGCTTTATTGGACGCCTATGATTATGAGAATGAAGAAGCGGTTTAGACAATAATGTTATGTACGTATTTTTATGAGCACAAAGATTATTAAGTAGAAGACCTTTTGTTGGAGTTTAATATTAAGAAGACTTTCTTTAAAAAGTTTGTTGTTTAAAAGCAATCCCACTCAATACCTACAGGAGGAATTGCGAGCCGCAAGAATACACTTTGGATAGCTAACGCATGTAATTAAAAGACACGTTATACCGCTCAAAAGGGAGTACAAAGGTACTCAAGTAGATTCCCTGATGGAAAGTACTTCGGATCATGGCCTAAGAGCCATAATTTCAAAGTGAGGGAAAAAGGTATGTTAACTCAATGCTAGACGAGGAAGTTGTCGACGTCAAGCAGGTCCAAGTAACCTCCATTAAAGAAGAAGTCGAGATCAAGAGATTCAACTTGACCTCCAGCCCCAGAATTGTGACATGCCTTGTTGGCGCTGGTGCTCTGAGCAGCATGGCTATGAAACTGCGACTCTTGCCGCACAACCTCGACCGAATTAACACCATCTACCCTCAAGAAATTGTCCCAAGCCCGTTCAACACTGAGTCGAACTGCCACAGAATACGCATTCGATTCATTACAACGACGCTTCATTTCTTGCAAGGCAGAATAGAGCTCATTTTTGGCTATCGCAGGGGGCATCTCATCGTATTGACCTAGAATAAGCAAGGAATAAGCAACGCAGAGGGAGTGGAATTCGGGTAAATCTCCAGAGCTTGAACTTGGGATGGCGATGAATGCCTGTATGACTCGGAAGCTAAGTTCGTATACGTGGCCTTGTAGGGACTTTGTGGAAGGGTCTTGGAGATGCACTGTAGAACTGCGGGACGTCTGTGGTGAGAGCGACGAGGCGAGATTCAATGTATCTGCTTCAACCCTATCCAGAGTTCGTTTTGCTAGGATGACGTTGGCAATGCAGTAACTGAACTTCAGCATAAGACCTGTAGGTAGATCTCGCAACCATTAGCACCCAGAGTATTAGTAGAATATCATGAATTGCTTACCAAGAAGGTATCCATATTGCTGCTTCCAAATTGCAAATTTGGAGCTGAAACCATCGTTTGTGAAGGTAGGTTTAACGCAGTCTTCTTTCTGGAGTGTACAGTAAAGTGAGATTTCAGCAAGCAGCATCGCATCGCGCATTGTGGTCTGCTCGAAATTGAGTAGATTCCTGCACTGGCTGAAGTACGAGCTAGGTAATATGGATGGTCTCCCTGTAGTAGCTGACCAGCTTTTGAAACTACCATCAGCTTTCCGGCTTTTCATAAAAAAGGCTATGGGGTTCACTCACTGCAGATGGTTCAAACATATGTTTGCCCAGATTCTCATGGATCGAAGGTCCAGCTTTGTTGAAGTCCCAGCATTGGTTCGCTGATGAATATCTGAAAATTGAATACACAGCATCGCCTGCTGTGAACAAATACCACTTAAAAGCCAGCTATCGACATATTCAGCCTCGCACTAGATCCATCAGTAAAAATACATTCAGGCAGCACTGGAGGCATTACCGATGGTGATCCGGCGAAAAGAGAACAAATGAGAACACCAGTAATTTCTTCAAGATGCAAAGGGCTACCCAGCACTACCTGACCAAGCATGTTTCGCATATGCTCGTAGACTTGCCTGTGCTTCAAGGCATCTGTCTGGCTCGTGTGGGTAAACCTCATCTCGTGCGAGCACAACACAGCATGGAGAAATGGTGATGTTTGGATCAAAGAGCCTCTGGTTACCAGATCGCTCTCATCATTTATGAAAAGAACGTGGCGACGTCGTCGAATAAAGCTTTGGGCTGGTATCAGTAGGATTCTGAGACTTCATGGGAGACGGGAGCCTCTTACGATTTGACAAGGTTCTCAGCAGTTGTGGCATTCAGCATACCCATGTGTACAACATCCTCTTTTGTGTGGAAAGCTCTTCTCAAGTCGCCAGTCACCTGGCAGGCGACACGCCGGATGACTTCAGCTGGGGCAGCATGAACATGTTGATCCGCGGGCTCGATCTCGTCCATCAACACACGACTGTTTGTCGATGCTTGAGGAGAAGCACTTTGCTCGAGGACACTTTGCTGCGTCGAGTCGCGTCCTGATTGGAGTTTTACTAGCTGGGCTCTTATATCTTGCATAGAGCTTTCCAAATGTAGCACCTTCTGATGTAAACTATCCAAGGTTAGGAAGAAATGTTGGCTGAGCTGAGAGAGGCATTGGTACCTTTTCACAAGATCTTGCTGATGGGGCGTTTCTTGTGTCCCATATGACTGATCCAGGCTATCACTTCTAAGGCAGGGTATTCTCAAGTTTCGACATCTTGAGCAAGTGTCGGAGCCAAAGTCCAGCTCGCATCTGCATTTTAGTCGGCGGCAAGCGTCACAAGAGAGGATCCGACGACGTCGCTTCTTGGAGGGTTCATTTTCGACTGGAGTTACTGATACTGATTCCTGAGCTCCAATTGAGCCAGTTGCCGAATCCTCACGTGTTCTTTTGTCAGTCATAGTCAGGTAGCAAGAGGTAGTAAATCTGGAGAGAAAACCCCGCAAGCCGTCGGAAATCGGCGGAGGATAGGCACTGGTCGGGGGTATACCGATCTATAACTCAATTGCGAGCCAACATAGCAACAGATCAGCATCCGGTATGGTGTAGTGGCTAACATTTCGCGCTCTCATAACCTGAGAGATCAGTTCCGCGGAGCCCAGGGTTCGATTCCCTGTACCGGAGACAAGTACTTTTGTCCCCTTTTTGCATATACATTCAAACTCTAACTATACATTATCATTTTTACTCTCACTGCCCAGTTTGCGACTGGAACGTACTCTAGCAGTGATGATGTCGTATGATACCATGTATCTCTTGTAACTATTAATACAGATATTAGATAAATAATAATATGCTACTGATATAATTCTATAGCTCTCGGAGATGTTAAGGATGGCGAGAACATCTCACCTCTATTTCAATGGCTAAATCTTAGCATTAATTGCTTATATATGTTGAACTCTATTTCCACCTCTTAGTCTTGCATTGGCGAACGCTTTAATGCTACCGGGAATAAGTGTTTAATTTCAAAATGACTCTGTATTATCGGCATTGGAGAAGCTCTAATTCTTCGAGATTTAAAATGTCAGTCAATATACAAGAGAAAGACTTGTGCAGTTCATAAGCGAAAAGAGATAAATAGACCGTCCTCCCAACTGTCGTCAACAAAAGGTATTAAGTTGGCCTCATGCCCGAACTCCTCCAACACGAAACGATCATCCCCAAGTATGGGCCCATCGATTTCTGAGGAAACGTTGTTTCCTGCCCCTGAAGACCTAGCATAGTCACTAACTTCCGGAAACACTGCCACTTTGTGTTCAGTTCTTCCGTCATGCACACTGCCCTTGCTCTCGCTCTCGCATACGTCTTGCCATGTCGATGGGTAAACGACCAACAGAG
Source organism: Fusarium oxysporum Fo47 (assembly GCF_013085055.1). Lineage (NCBI taxonomy): Eukaryota > Fungi > Ascomycota > Sordariomycetes > Hypocreales > Nectriaceae > Fusarium > Fusarium oxysporum. The sequence goes on along the minus strand of NC_072843.1, from coordinate 1,881,365 downwards.
GACCTGGTATCTCAGCCTCATCGCATTCAGAAAACTCGAGCCTTGAGTTGAAAGGCCAAGCGCTCGGTCCAATGGCAACAGACGCTCCCGCGTCCGTTTTGCATCGTCCATAATTCACAATGCTCGATCCCGCCTGCATCGATTCCCACCCTCCTTTAGGATAAACGATCCGGCGGACACGGTATGCAAAGACAAAATCTGACGACTCGCCATGTGTTTCTTCGTCGTAGATATCCCTGGATATGGTGAACTGCGGTCCGCCATCGAATGGCACGCCCAAGCTTTCACCACCAAATCCAGCTCGTGCACCGCCCCCAACACGCCTTAGGGAGGAGAATGAGCCGACTGAACCACGTGCTATCTTGACGCCTGTCACCATGAACAGACGTTGCCTGCGCTTGACGGCCTCAGAAGCAACGGCTTTGACGCCGTCTTTGACACAATCGTCTGTTGGCTCTATGGAGTATGTATCGAGCCTTTCACATGTGAGACACATCATTGGCGTTGTTCCAGTCAAAATTGGATTCTGCTGTAACAGAACATTATTGGCTGAGGGTATGCCATACCAGTGCTTCTAAGGGTCTCCGTCTTCGTTGTTCCTGAACTTTCAAAGTGCATGGCGTTCAGCAAGGCTGTGACGACAGGTACTGGCTGTGAGAACTGTGACAAAGCGTTGGCTTCTTATAGCCCTCCATGATTCAACTGCAAAATTTCCTGGTAACTTGAGAAATGTTATAGCTAAAAGTATTTTCGTTGAAGTTTTGCTTGACTGTTTATTTTCTTGTCTGCCCGACCAGCTTGTTTTCTTTTATTGGCGGACTATACCTATTCATCAAGTCTGTGGTTTATATGCTTTATACCTTCTCTCTTATCAGATTCAAAATCCCTTCAACTTTATTGAATAGATTTGCCATGTTAACTCATGCTAATTGTTAGAGCGGGCCATGCGTGTAGTTGACTTGGACACTCAATCGTTGTCCAGTGGCCCACGGTCTGGCTTCCAACCAGACATATTGATATAGTATCTTCTGCTCTGGATATCATTGATCATAGATATTAAATCATCTATTTGTTCAAATAATTTTTATCGCTCTTTTCGGAAAGTTTAGCCGACAGCTCATTGAAAAAGGCTAAAACAACGACCACCTTATTTTTCCCCATAATAGCGGTTTATCCCGGCCCAGAGAATAAGACATAGTCTGGGGCAACCCGATTCTAGACTGAGCCGTATGCTCCTAATGGGACTAGATTAATATCTTTTTACGTAGTAGATTGATACAATGTCTATGGAAGTTACCAAAACAAGCTTATCCATCGCATAATTGTCTCGGATTCTGGGGCCGGCAACCGGGCACTAGCGTATGCAAGCCGAGTTCGGATGTTTTGTAAGTCAGACTTACACGTATGAAGTATGTCGTGATTCCGGAATTCCGATAACAGCCGCATCACTGGTCGTTTCTGTGTGTCATTAAACTGATATTGATCTTATCCTCGGTTCGTGCGTTCGGAGGACTAAACTAAAGTGTGGATCTTTTAGGATGTCGAGATTTGACCTGAAGGAATGAGGTGCAAGCATACAAAGTATGGCTTTGAGTTAATGAAAAGCGAAAGACTTCTAGATACTAGATAAATACTTACATTTGGACGTTCCTTGAGGTCACTAGATCCTTAATCAGTCTATTCAGAATGTGTCTCATTGTCATAGCCTTACGAAGAGCCTCAAATAATCTGCCGTGCACCACTAACGTTTTAAGGCCTACCTAGTAGCCCTCGAGTCTGCGATACCCCCATGTTCTAGACTCGATTAACTCAAAGACTACCCCGCAGGATCCATTGGCCTTGAATAGCTTGGCCTAGTTATCCCGAGGGCCACTCCATGAGACACAAGGGTTGACGCAAGAAGCTTGCTTATATATACCCGCCCAGCTTCATCCTGCAGACTGTTCCCCCTTCGACCTTTTATATCAGCCACATTTTGCCAAACTAGCTTCTTTCCTGCAGCCAAGCTATTAGTTTTGACACTCGATTCGACTTGATCATCGCCAAGCTATTTTACTTCTGTTTACAGCAACTCGAATCTATGCAGTGAGATATTGAACAGGATTATCTGGTCGACGTCCAACTCACAACCATGACTGCGCACTCAGTATCCTCCACGAAACACGATGAGAGGATTCTCATCTCCGAGCACTATAAGCCATTGGGAGACAGGATAGGCAATCCGGTATGGCATTTTGGCGCCGGATCATGCAGACAGCTAACAAGGACCAGGCTCCTCTTGCCATGGGCGGCTTTGCTACAACGTTGTTGTCAGTTTCGTTGGCGATGATGGAGTTCCGAGGCATCTCCTTACAGACTCAATTTATCGGAGACCTGTGTTTTGTTGCCTGTATTGGGTTACTTATCTCTGCCCAATGGTCAATGCTCAAGGGCGATACCTTCTCATATACTGTTCTAACAGCCTTTGGTAAGCTAGAAGCTAAATCTCCAATGTGATAGTGAAGCAATGCTAACATAGTCAAGCTCTCTTTTATGGCGGCTACGGCGCAACACTACTCCCCTCATGGGGCATTATCGACGCTTACGGAGGAGTCAACACACCTCAATACAATAATGCACTTGGATTCTTTGTGTTGATATGGGCAGTGTTCAATGTATTCTTTCTCATCGCTTCAATCCAGCTGTAAGTCTGCCTACCCTGGCCTCATACTCTCCTGCTAATTGCACGCCAGCAATCTTGTCTATATTTGCATTTTTATTTGCATTGAGTTATGTCTTATATTTGACGCCTCGTCTTACTTTACTTCCGCGGATGGGAATGCTGCACAGAGCAAGGCGTTGATGCACGCTGCCGGAGTGTTTGGCTTCATCGCAGGTCTGCTCGGCTTTTACACTGTAGCTTATTACCTTTGCCAAGACGTACTGCCATTTCCTGTTCCAATGGGCGATACTTCTGCTTGGTTTCAAGCTCGTCGAGAGAGAAAGAAGCTCAATTCTTCCAGTGCTTGAACTAATGATCGCCTCGGCGGGTAAGGGGATAGTTGATGAGGATGAGCTATGGGAATTGCGTACATTAGACATAGAGAAATTGATAGAGAAAGGCGTCTGGCAAAGCTACAGAGTATAGAATTCTGGAGGAAATAAACCCATAATATCGTCCCAGCCTAGCTATCTACGCTCGATACTTGGTGCAGGGTCGCGTGCTTGGCGAGGCGAAACGCATTTTTCGTACTCGAAATCGCCGCTCTCTACCTCTAGTAATACCTCTCTCGGATCCCAGACTGTTTCTTAACATTTACAGGGCAGATTTTCACCTCAGATACTCAATAGAACACAATCGCAGCATCTCCGTACTTCAGTGTTCTGCTTTGTCGTTGGCTCAGAAGGGGAGGCAAATCGCGTCCCCATGGCCTTATCGGCAACATTACACCTTGCGAATTACTTTAGGACAGCTGTATTTGTTTCACCAAGATGAGGAGATATCTAAGGATGGAATGTGCAACAGGCACAGATTGCTTTTAGGAGGAGACTGCAAGGAGTGAGCCGAGCGCAAAGACAGATGGAGAGGCAGTAGATGTGGATTTATGGTGGTACGTATATAGATATTGACATCATAGTTTCTAGTATGAATGTACATTATCTCCATTTGACAACCTGCTCCAGTCTGGGTGCTCTTGTCTGATACTCTGATCTGTCAAGTCTACAAGACAACTTCATAAGACGAACAAGATCATCCACTGCTACTTCAAATTGTAGCAATCTCGATTAGCCAATGAAAGGAGTTCATTTGCCGAACTTAGCAGCAACAGCGTCGTACTCCTTCTTCGTAAGGGGCGTCACAGAGCCATGCTTCAATCCTTTGGGAAAGTTGGGAAAGTCTGACTTCTCCCAGTCCGGAGAAAGAATGTTGGAAGTCTGGAAAGGGATATACTGAGTGTAATCATCGAGCAGAAGATGGTATAGTCCAGGTGTGCGAAGATCAGCAAATGCACCTGGGCCTTCAAGGGGGGATTCGGGTCGCACGTAGCCGGGAACACGGGTCCAAGTTCCGAAAAGACCGGTCGTTGTGGTCTCCTGATACACTTGGTTAATGGTCTCGTTCTTGAGGAAACGCGCGAAATGCCCCGGTTTGCCTAGGTACAGAAACTCTTGATCGATGAGGCCAGTGTCCTCGGGGGCATGGTAATCCTTCGGTGCGCTGAAAGTCTTAAAGTCTTTGGTTGTAGCATAGCGAATGCGATCCAGAGTTGCGGTGCCTTTATGCTCCGTGTCAGAAGCTGAATAGTGCCTGGCTGCCCAGAAGACATAGTACTGCTTTGTAGGATCATCCCAGACTACAGAAGGTGCCCAGGCCATGCCAGCTGTGTCTGACTCTACACTATTCAGAATTAGTGAGATCTCGCATGTGAACGAAGCATCTTATGTCTTACATTCTGAGTGAAGGCTTGGACCAATTGATGAGGTCTTTCGAAGACCAAACAACAAGACCCCGACTTCCGTTGCGTGTGACAAGATCCCATGAGAAGCCTGGAGCATTAATGTCCAGATCTTTGGCATAGCCTGTTAGCAATGTGCCTTCTGACAATGTTTCAGTAACCTACCAGTGGCGATAGTAAAGTACTCGGAGCGGGCAGTATTGGTCGTGAGAAAGATGTCCCTGACGCCCTTGGTTCCAACATTTGAGGTCAAGACAGGCTTTCCTCCGTTGAGGAAGTTGAAGCTCGAAGCCGAGTTACCGTCTGACAGATGCCATTGAACTTGGGGGGTCGGGTCACTAAAGGTAGAGATTAGATAGCCGACATATTTGCTGTTCGCGGATCTTGGGTTATCGGCAGGAAGGGCTTCAACAAAAGAAGATGCTGAGAGTGCCGTTGCGAGGAGCGTAACGACACGCATATTGGACGTGTCTTGAGACGATGAGTAGGGCTCAGATTCAATATGCACGACCTGTTGTGAGTCAGGACAGATCTTATATCTTGTCGTCCGTAACATCAGTATACAAGGTAAGTAACTGTCTTTATATAATTTGTTCATGCGTAGTAGGGACGAGCCTCCGCATCTCGAATGGCCCCTGCACGAGTCCCGATGGTTGTGATCAATCAGATAACCAACCTCATGCAGACCACCCGCGTATTCGATCGATCCGTGCAAATCATATTCTCCTCTCCAATTATGCCTCGGGTGGAGGACAGGGTCGATCTTTCGGTCCCGGCTCATAATACCCATGTAACTTAGTTGTTGAAGCGCTCCAGTGAACAGGCGGCGCATAAATGAATGAGGGGTGAAGATGCATTTTCAATAAGCTTAAAACCCCATGGAGAAATATTTCAAGCTGGGGAAGTTCGATGATTACGACGAGTTAGGCAGCTCCCGTTTGATGTATTGGCGCTCGAGTCGGGCGACAGGATGAGGCTATGATGATCGATACCAAATAGTGAGATCACGATTGCTCAACCTCCGCCGCAAGAAACTTACAACAATTATTAGCGAACAAGATAGACAACTCGATCTCAAATCAAATATTCTATTCAGACGCTGCGATATTAAATATACAACATCGCTACTTTCCGTAGACTCAGGGCATATCACTGTTCTCTGAAGGGCAGCAGAAGTTATGAGCTCAAAGGGACGAACAGCAGGGTGTCGATAACAAAAGCAACTGGATAATGAAAGCATGACCTCTCTAAGACTACTAAAATAGAATTGGGATCCCAGAGATACATTGTAATTGGACAAGCAACTCACACAATCAGCCTGCTATTGGAAACGTGAGGCGAGTGGAAGTAGGAATCCCGAGTTCTTGATCCTAATGAGCATATTTAGGTAGATTTTGGACAATTCAGATGATCTCAGACGCTCGTCGAATACCTTAGCCAATTCTTGCGCCCAGTTCAAAGGTCTGAAGCCAGTCATTGAAGGAGCAGGTATTCGTAGGTAGTCGGGATTTGCTGATACAATCACGCGATGGAGTCGCGATTGAGACTCGGTTATCGGTGTAGACAAAACAACTTTTTTTCTCTCAGCAATGTCTCGAGAACAAGTCATTATATACCGTATCATCTAAAAGCAACTCCATATAGTCTATAATTATTTCTTTTTGCCATATTGTCTTCACTTCTATTATCATCGTCAACGGTTGTCGGCCGGGTCGGTCAATTGCAAATACAGTGTACTACAGTGCTCATCGTACTCATTCCCATTTTGGGCAAAGCTTGGATTGCGTGCTTGACGGCGATGAGGGATGAAGAAGACGACGAGCAGCAGTCAGTCGATTCTCCTCTTTCACCTCATATTCACTCTTCGCACGTCTTCGTATAGAATGCGGGTCTCATTTGATCAATTCGGTTCATTCTATGCTAATATCGAAGTACTTGCTATACTGAGATCATCCTCCGTCCAACCTCCACTCCCATCATCTACCATCAAAAACAATCTGGGCAATCCGAATCAAAGTAGATCTTTCAATACTTGCGGCGCTAATTACAACAAGGTCATGTCTCATCAAATCGTGGCTATCACGGCCTTTCCTGTGTCAACTACTCCTTCAGCAGCCGCCCATAAGCGGAGTAGTAGTGACAACCTGGTACATGGCTTTTCCGTCCTGTCTTCTCGTCAAAGATATGGCATCCCTTTTTAGCTACGTTGGGAGGAGTGTACACTGCAAAGTTGCAGGTTAGTTTCCGTGACGAGTGTCGTGGATTAAGGGGACTGCCTACAGTGGAGGGATACAGCAAAGTCGCTACCCCTGTTGGATACACGATGAAGACCTAGTTCGTCTGCCATATATGCGACAGAGTTTTCTTTATATGTTCTTTCCCCAATGATCTTCATTGGTTTCTGTTCTTCATCATCGTTCGGAAATGCGTATCGAGTCTCGGTGAGGTTGCCCTTCAGAATCTTCATCAAGCAGTGGGCGTTGCCGTGGTCGTGGATAGGGGACCCCTTTCCAGGAGACCATACAAGAACAAGCTATCAAGGAGTCAGTCACGGTTGGTAAGGGTCAGAGTTTACTCTAGCATGCTTACCAAATTACTTTTGCCGTTACCTTCGTCAACGAGATTGCGGGTATATCCCCTACTGCGATCACCGAAGGCATAGGGCTTCCACATGTTGTCGGAGCCGTCATATTCTTCCATTAGTTGTTGAAGGAAGTCAACATCAACATCATCAGAAGTCAATCCCGATGATGGACCAAGGGCATCCTTGAGTCGCACCACGAGTTCGTCGAAACGATTTTGCTGGCAGGGACCCACGTTGGGGATTGTGCTGTGGCTAACGCCGAGTGCAGAGGGTTTGGTGAAGATACCGATGGCCATGATTGCTATGCCGTCGATGATGCTTGGTTGTTTATGATGATATTGATGTTCTACCTCTTGAATATATGGTATCTGAGAAGAGGACAACAAAGACTTTGGCACAAGGGGCGGGGTCAACACTGCATGGCCATCCTCTTCCTTATTCCTATCGGTCAGATCCGATACTGACAAGACGGCAGATAGTGTCACCGACATCTTGCTGTGGGTCGTGGATTGCAACCGACATCATATCTTGGGGCGGCACAGACAGGTTCAGTCGGCGAACGACACAGCAGCGCTGGTCCTGTGAACCGATTTGAAGGCTCTGGTTGGATGCAACAACGCTAAGGAACCTCCAAGAATCCAACAATGTACCTGAGGTACCTTGCGGTATACGAGTTAGATACCGCTTTGTCTGTATAACAAAGAGGTCACTTGATACAAGTCTGAAGATGCGACGGGAGAAATCACAATTAGACGAGTGCGAAGGGTTCATGGGGGCTTCTCGATAAGCCAGTTTATGTGCAAGCTAATACTTCTTTTTTTCTCGGGGACTCAAATTCGCAATATTGCGACACCCGCTATCGCCGACTTGAGCCACATGTGGACCCATTTAGTGACTTGGTATTCTCTTGGGCGGGATTAGCGGTTCTCGGTGACTATGAACAAATCCATCATCGCCACGGCTGTAACGGCTTCGTCAAGGTTGAAAAAGCAAGAAAAACAGTTTTCCTTCTCAGCTTATTCCCATACTAAGACTTATTTCCTTCTGATAAAAACATTAAATTACAATCTACATCATATTAAATTCTCAGATTTGTGCCATATTAGCGGCTCTAGCGACCTACCCTCCATCCTGATTGGCCAGTGAGCCAGAAACTTTAGCTTTGCATCGTCACATCCAGCGATCAGCTCACGTAACATCAGACACCCTTGAATCCTCAAGAGCCGGCAATATGTCTGACTGTACCACTTCAACTCCGAACGGCGCGGTATGTAGCGGTTCTACTCCCAAGCCTTGCGAGTCGACTCTGCCGTGTAAGGAGAATACTGGCTGGAGGAGACTTGTACGCAATTTCACACCATCGTAAGTCATGTATCCATTTTGACAAGAGTTAACCACTTACATCATCAACAGATGGTTCGCTGTTTGTATGGGTACAGGCATCGTTGCCATATTGCTTCATAACTTTCCTTACCAGGCGATATGGCTTCAGTATATCTCTTACATTTTCTTCGCGCTTAATGTTGTTCTGTTTATTGTCTTCCTTGGTATAAGCATTGCACGTTATGCGTTGTATCCAGAGATTTGGTCGGCGATGATTGCCCATGCTGGCCAGAGTTTGTTCCTAGGATGCATGCCCATGGCCTTTGCAAGTGAGCAACACATTCCCTAGGCAAAGTGAGTGCTGACGTTTTGATAGCTGTCATCAACATGATGGTGTTCTGCTTACAGCCATGGGGAGAATGGGTAATATATCTAGCGTGGGCATTCTGGTGGGTTGATGTTTGGCTCTCCATTGCCACTTGCATCACGATGCCCTTCATCGTTATGCACCGCCATCGTCCTGGCCTCGAAAACATAACAGCTGCACTCCTGTTACCCATCGTACCAGCAGTGGTTGCGGCTGCTACTGGAGGAATCGTCGCAGAGGCTCTTCCCAATCACCACCATGCGCTTACAACTCTGGTGGCCTCATATGTTCTCTGGGGCATCGGCCAGTTGTTCTCGGCCTGTGTTTTAGCGTTATACTTCCATCGGCTGACCATTCACTCACTTCCTCCGAAGGAGGTGATAACCTCGTCTTTTCTCCCAATAGGACCGCTTGGTCAGGGAGCTTTCGGCATTCAGCAACTTGGCAGAGTTGCTATGCAGGTGCTTCCCAAGACCAATGCTTTCGGCGATGTTGCGGTTCGAGCTGGTGAGATACTCTATGTCCTTGGAGTATTCCTCGCCCTCATCATGTACGGTTTTGCTCTGGTCTGGCTGGCTTTCGCCCTCATCAGCATTGCTACAAAACCCCCATCGTTCAGTATTGGTTTTTGGGGATTTACTTTCCCACTCGGTGTATTGGCAACCTGCTCGAACTTATTAGCAGAAAACCTTGATAGCGAATACTTCAAAGTCTCCACGGCGGTAAGGAATTGAACATGCTTTACTTATCAGTTACTAACTTGACGATAGATGATATCCCTTTCTGTGATATTGCTGTGGATTGTGGTTGCGACTCGAACCGCCAAGCTTGCTATCACAGGCGAAATGTTTCACGCACCTTGCTTGAAGGATCTTCGTGACAAGTCTCAAGCTGCAGGCTCAGACAGAAGAGTCTAGGTGACTTTAATCTGTCTTGCATCTAACAGCTTGACTGTGTATAATACATTGATAAACAGTGGGTGCATTTCATATTGGATAGACACCAAAATAATGTTCAATCCTCAAGGGGAATGAATTTACGCTTGCTTGCCCGGCATTCCGATACCATTACACATAGAACAAAATAGTATTGTACCATATTAGTTATTCTTACCTCCTTTTGACAATTCGCCTGAGACCTGGCCATTCCGCCCCAGATCGTGTAAGCTGCTATCTAATCGCTGCCCCTCCATTGGTGATGTGTGACGATAGCGCAAGGCTCCACTAAAATTCTCGATTCCAGAGGGCGGGGCAACATTGCTTTTCCCCAGATGTCTCTTCAATTATTTGTGTGTGCTTGCTCTTCCCAAATTATTCGCATCGCAAATTCCAAGGGATAGTCGGGCAGTTGGCAGATTATCACAATGGATTGGGCAAATTACTCGTCGCCTTCGCGGCTCGACTCCTTTGTCGATGGTGAGTCTCGTCGCTTTCCCATAGTCGCAGATCTTGCCGCTGACTCTTACAGATCTGGTTGATGTCTGGCATCTTCACCGAACTCCAATTCTCCTGACTCTCTGTGTTATTCTTGTCGCGATTCGAACATACTTTCACATCAATGGTCAAAAGACGGAAATAGTTGCGTTCAAGAAGGTTTACGAAGAGCCTGCTAAGCCCAAGGTTGTCGTCGAAGAAAAGACCCCCACCATCGAGCCAGTCGAAGAGAAAAAGAATGTCAAGTCTCAGGGCCCTCGAAGGATCAAGGGTGGAATAGCGAGGAAACCATCGAAGAACAAGGAAGAGGAGAAGGATCTCACCCGACCTGTCGCACCTCTGGTCTTTTTCTCCTCCATTACAACCAAGACAGCTAAGATTGCCGAGGCGTACATTGAGGATTTCTGTGGAAAGCTGGATGAGTTGTCCAAGTTATCCGGTCGCCAATTTCTCAAGCCTGAACTTCGAGACCTCACCGAGATCGATTTCGATGATTATTTCCTTGCGCCGTACAAGGGCCACGGTGACGCCGATCTCTTCTACCTCTTCCTGATTCCTAGCTACAACATCGATACCATCAACGACACATTCCTTGAGCACCTCCAAGAAACCCATCATGACTTCCGAATAGATACCGCCCCTCTGTCAGGTATTCTAGGTTATTCGGTATTCGGTTTTGGCGACAGTGAAAACTGGCCTACAGAGGCAGACGGTTTCTGTTTTCAGGCTATGGAAGTCGATAAGTGGATGGCTAAGCTTACTGCTAGAAAGAGAGCGTACCCAGTTGGAATGGGTGACATGAAAAGTGATCACGAAGAGCGCCTACAAGAATGGAGTAAGGGTGTGCAAGAGGTCATTGAGCATGTCGCACGTACTGGAAGCTTGGGCGAAGGAGTTCCCGGTAGCGGAGCAGCCGAGGAAAGCGATGTTGAAGATATCGCAGAGGACGAAGATGATGGCGAAGTTGTCTTTGATGACGAAGAACCCAAGAAGAAGTCGAAGAGTGCAAGAGATCTGGATGATGTTGAGGACCTAGGACGCTTGATCAAAAAGGACGACGGTTCGACGACTCAAAAAGCACCTCTCGCTGTTGATTTCACCACGTATGGTTCCTCCACAAAGAAGGCAGTCCCTCAGGGCCCCAAAGAAATGGTCGCAAAGGAATCACCAACATACAAAGCTCTCACCAAACAAGGTTATGCAATTGTGGGATCTCATTCCGGAGTCAAGACATGCCGGTGGACAAAGTCGGCTCTCCGCGGAAGAGGCTCATGTTATAAGTACTCATTCTACGGAATCAAGAGTCACTTGTGCATGGAAACGACTCCTTCACTGTCTTGCTCGAATAAATGCGTTTTCTGTTGGCGTCACGGCACAAATCCCGTTGGAACAACATGGCGTTGGGTCGTTGATCCTCCTGAATTGATCTTTGAAGGAGTCAAAAAGAACCATTATCAGAAGATCAAGATGTTGCGCGGTGTGCCTGGTGTGCGAGCGGAGCGATTTGCCGAAGCTATGCAGATCAAGCACTGCGCCTTGTCACTCGTTGGAGAGCCAATCTTCTACCCTTATATCAACGAATTCCTTGGTATGCTACACGCCGAACGTATCTCCTCGTTCCTCGTGTGTAATGCTCAGCATCCTGACCAGTTGGCTGCTCTCAAGGTTGTGACTCAACTCTACGTATCGATTGATGCAGCTGATAAGGAGTCACTACGGAAGATTGACAGACCTCTCCACCGAGACTTCTGGGAGCGATTCAACCGATGTCTTGATATCCTTCGCGAGAAGCGCTTCCACCACCGTACTGTCTTCCGATTGACACTCGTCAAGGGGTTCAATGTCGAGGAAGAAGCTGAGGGTTACGCAAGACTCGTGGAGCAAGGTCTGCCCTGTTTTGTCGAGGTCAAGGGTGTCACATACTGTGGCACATCGACATCTTCCAATGCCGGATTGAGCATGTCCAATGTCCCCTTCTACTGGGAAGTCTGCGACTTTGTTAAGGCGCTCGAGAAGAGGTTGAAGGAAAAGGGACTCAAGTACGGCATCGCTGCCGAGCACGCCCACAGCTGTTGTATCTTATTAGCTAGCGAGAGGTTCTATGTCGATGGCAAGTGGCACACTTTGATCGATTACAAGAAGTTCTTTGAGTTGCTCGAATCAAGGGGGCCTCCTGATGAAGGTGGTTGGACCCCCGAGGATTATATGGACGCAACTCCAACTCCAGAATGGGCAAACTGGGGTAACGGTGGGTTTAACCCAGAGGATGAAAGAGTAGATAGGAAGGGACGGAAGATTGAGGCTTAATAGTCCATAAGTAGAGGAAAGAAGAAGATAGTTAAGCAATTCATTTGCCACATCTCTTGCACTCACTTGTCTACCACAGGTCGATGCCCCGGGTGACATCCCATAACCGCATGTTAGTACAAGATCTCTTCGATCTTTTAACCAATCTACTTGTATTCGGCAAACAGAATACCATAGCTAGTCATTAGGTTCCTCCAATCGACCATGTTGCATATTACGTCACAGGCCACAACAAGGCATATATCGAACTTGTTCATCACGGATGGTCTTGGATGGTGCATGTATCTTGGGAAAATCCTGTGGCTTCCTTTCCCCAATAGTTGGCATCCTCATGAGGCATTGTGCTTCTGAAATGCAGCCAGCAATTGTTGTTCATAAACCTATTCGTTTCAACGTACATTTGTTTACACAAAGCTCTATGGAAGCTGGAAGAGCGGAACTATGGTACATTGAAGGCCGTCAGGTCTCCATTAGACATTTCTTTGTGAAAGCCTGTTGTTCAGACTTTTCATGGTACAGATTTGGGGGAAAGGGAGTTAAAATTCAAGAGCATTTCCAACGTCTGGGTATATATGTGCCAGGAGCGGAGAGGAAACTCGGACAGATGACATCCCTCTTTAATCGAGACCAACGTTAGGAATGTCAGAGAGATTGATGCCTGCGGGAGCGGCGGGCGCTCGAATGTCGAGAGATGAGTCGTATGCGATCATCTCAGCCAAGATGTCTAATATGGGCTGCACAGGTGTTAGCGAAACAACTCAACTTCGAGGTTCATGCTCGCCATCATACCTTGGGAACAGTGCTGTCGTAGATTCGGATCAGGTCACCGGGGGCAGGATAGACCTTGAGACCCTTATAGAAGGCCAAAGCAGACTCAAGAGCCTTAGAAGCTGTAGAACAACAGTCAGCAAGTTATTAGTGGTGTCTAGACCAGGGTGTTTCCTACGATCTTGGCTGAGCATCTCTCCGGCCATGACCTGCTCGTTGAAGAAAGCTTCCCGCTCCTCGACACCAGTAGGGAACCCCTCCTCCTTGGCCTCCTCCACTCTGATGCGAATGCTCTGACGTTGTTGCTGGGTAGAAGCCTCTGCCTCCTCCTTTGCGACGCGGGCCTGCTTGCGCTCGTTCCTCCTCAAGTTTCGGCGGAACTCGGCCTGGTTTCGACGTTGGTAGTCAAAGTAGATGGCGTAACCTGATCAGAGGGCATCTTCGTTAGCCAATGTGCACTGTAGCTTCGCTGGTCTATGACTGATCGACTGTATTGTACAACGCAATCTCATGAAGCAGAATGAATGGCGCAGTCTTACCGACAATGGCGGCGGCGGCGGTAGCAACGGATGCCGTTACGAGAGTGGTGGGCTGCACCATTTTGGAGATTGATGATGTAGGTGAGGAGGTTTATAGCTTGGATCGTAATAAGCAAAAGACCGGATATATTCCCACCGTATCAATTACAACGAGTAAGTCCGGGGCTCTAGATGTTGCTTGGTGACGTCGGAGACCGAGAGACGGAAGATATTATGTCGTCAATGCTCGAGGTCGGGTTTATTCTCTGTTTGAGCGTCGGGAGCGGCAAGCTTTAGTCGTCGCGATAAACCAATTTTTTAGAACCGGAGCAAGCACATGATGTGGCGCTAAGCCTATTTGGGTCTGAGGTTCGAAGCTGGGCAGAAAGCTGGATCTTCAGAAACGGTAGGTAATTGTAAGAGTAATCAAGTAAAAAGACTCATTCTGATAGCTTCTTTCCTCTATATAGAAGCATTTCTTTCTTCCGCGTTTGATTATAAGAAATCTTATCTGCTATGGAGTATTTTGGACAAGGTCTGTCTCATCGATGCTGTCAATGAAACCCACGTAACCGGCTGAGGCTGGCTTGTTCGGTACGTACCCCACCTCCTGATGCACTGGACTTCCATTCCGAAGGTAGCTGCTTCACTGAAGAGGCCTGACGATTACACGTACAGCTCATGGAATAGACCACCTGTCGGCTGGCGCCAAAAGCCAGACAAGCATTTTAGACCTCGCTCAAGACACCACTCACATTATCCTACTACTTTGCAATTCCAGCTTGATATCGTCTTTTACTTACCAAGCTCGAAGCTGTTGAGTCGCCATTGTACTTGCAACACTTGCCCAAGATGGAGGATCGCAATAAGATATCCCTCCGCAGCGGCAAGAGAAAGAAGAGGCCAACTATTAGTGCTCCTCGCCAAATCTCAGGTCCGATTGCTCAAGATGATACAAACAGACCGCCCCCTCCAGGCGACCCTGGCCAAGCTCGTCCTCGCCCACGTCCTCCCCCGATGGCTGGTGGAAAGGTGAGTCTCATTGAGAGGCTGTCTCTGGTGTCGCTATGCTCACATCGTCTAATAGACCTCGGATCTTGTGAAACGACGATACTCGACTCGATTTAATCAACCACCCTCAGGTCCCAATGGCGCTGCACCTCCAATGCCGCAGATGCCCTCGCTTGGCAATTACGAGCCTCCGACTGCTGCCGCCATCAGAAAGCCTCCCTCGCGTGCGGGGCCTGGAGTTGCTCCAGTTGTCGATATTAAGGGTCTGCGAGATCCGAAGTTGAAGCCAGACCGATACGTCCAGGCTGCCTTGAGCGATGCAACCGAAGACCAAATCCGCGAATTCGAAGATTCGTTGCGAAAAGTCAAGACGCGTGTGGGAATGGATCTACAACAGAGCGTTATGCAAAACAGGACGCAGTTTATCAAAATCAGCAAGGAAGCGGAAAAGCTAAAGAGCGAGATGAGGAATCTCAAGAACTTTATGTCAGAGCTCAAAGTTAACACGACGGCTATGAGAGCAGCCGCTGCCAAGAACGATGAGTCAATGCCTGGGGATCTCGTAAGCGCCCCTGGTATCAGCAGCAGAAGAGATAGGCGCACCTCTATCGCCGATAGAAGCGCCATGTGGAACTCGCAAATGCAGGCCTTATTCAAGGGTGTGGAAGGATCGCAAAAGTTCCTCCCTAATGCGGCGGGACGTCATGTTGTCCAAGACGCAGGCCCTTGGATTGAGCTTGATAATGCTACATATAAGTCGCGCCGAGCGATGCAGATCTTTCTGCTTAACGATCACCTCCTCATCGCATCGCGTAAGAAGCGAAAAGCAGATGCGCCGGGTTCAGACGCACGAGGGCCGATGATGAAGCTGGTGGCCGACCGTTGTTGGCCACTATTAGATGTTGAAGTGGTGGACATGTCAAGTACCGGAGAATCTTCGAGTAGTGGACGCAATAAGCTTGCAGATGCTATCATGGTCCGAGGTGTTGGTCAGGAATCTTTCATCTATCGGACGGAGAAGCCCCAGGACCCCGAGAAGAAGCAACTACTCCTCAATGTGCGCAAAGCTATAGAACAGCTTCGCAAGGGCCTTCGATCGGAGATGGAAGCCAACAACAAGGCGCGTGAAACGATCAACTACTTCGCCTCTCGCGATCCCGGTCTTCTTCAAAAGACAGAGCTTCTAGCCACGCTGTCGGACATCAAGGATATGCTCATTGAAGTTGACGGCAAACAGCAGAACTTGCGCTGGGTTGAGAGCGAGATGGATGATCTCGACATTGACATTGCGATGCAACGATTCGAAGACGCTGTAGCTCGTGTCGAGAAGCTCAAGGCGATCGCTCGTGGGCTAAAGAACCATGCCATTGCTCAGGACTTTATCAACTTCAAGGTTGGCGAACGATGTGCTAAATTGGCGGACATGATTGTTCGTGAGCTCGAATTGACGCACGATAACAATACAAAGACAAGGCGGAATGTCAGCTGGTTGACGAGGCTTGGATTTGAAGATAGCGCCCGAGAATCGTACCTGGCGGCGAGAAGTGGCACTATCCATAAACGAGCCAGGTGAGTAATGGTGTAAATTACAAGAGACGACAAGCTAACGCGTTATCAGACAATGCATTTTTCAGGGAGATTTGCATTTATACATCTGGGAGCTCTCGTTTGTGTACTTTATGGTTATCCATAACACGGTGCAGTGTTTCCAATCTTGCTTTCCACCGCCCATGATGAGTGTATGTGTCAAATGGGCCAAGGAGGAAGTAGATGCGTTCAACGTCATCCTGGCACGCCAACTTAGTAGTACGGAGCCTGGGGGACAGGTTTGGACTCAGTGCATGGAGAGGGCGAAGGAGCATTCTAAGCTGCTATCGGAAGTCGGCCTTGACTTTGAGAACTTGGTCGGAAAGAACTTGTTGAACTATGAGCGTGTAGAAAATGAGGCTTCTGTCGGACTTGGGCTGTCATGAACAGGAGATTTAAGGTGTTGGTTGAGGTGGATGGATTGGTTGGTGCTAGTAACCCTTTGGCTACCTTGTCAGCGTCACATATTACTCGTATGGCAATACCCAGGCTGGAATTGGAGGGCCATTGTAGCAATTTATCGAAGAAATGAAGCTGGTTATGATCAGATGTGGCCCAAGTGATGTTGATGTAGCTACTATTGGAGAGACGTCAAGCCACACCCGTCTTCAGACAAGCTTTGGGCTGCAGCCAAGGTACCTTGACTTTATGACCACCGCGGTTCAGTGTAGAAGTGCTGCATCTCGAAAAATCAATTAATTATCAAACAAGATCGCGAGGAATTCTTTTCACTTGGTCGTCCTAGAATTCTTTGTTGATATCCTGGTATGGAGGCTACATTACGCCACGTGAGGCGCTACCTATGGTATGCAAAGCCAAGGCTGGCAGTGGAAGGGGCAAACACTGGCACTGCGCTGGCGGTGCCCCAACTTGGCATGCTAGTGCTAGGCTGTCCGCGGCCTGGACCTGGGCTGGTTGGCAACCACCAACATCATCCATCCCTCTCTCCTCCTTTCGCTCCCCATCATCATCCATCACCTAACAACACCCACCAAAAATTCTTTCACTAACGAGCTTCGCGCGTCCTCGTCATCCTGCGCCTTTTTTCGCATACTCCTTTTTTACGGCGATAGAACGATTTAGCGACAGGAACTGCTGCTGCTGGTATCGGCAGCTGCTGATTATCTCATCTCCCTTGTTTCCCTTTTCTCCTCCCCTGACGGCCGCCGCCTTTGTGCCTCGTGCGGCGTGCCCCACCCGACTTCTGGCGATTCAGACCGCATCAACGTCATTTCAACCTCACTCCCGTTAATCAACACATCAATAACCGACTCGACACCGCTGAGCCATGGATACCAATATGGAGGATGTTGGGCGAGCGCCCGCTGAAGCTTCACCCGTGCTCAACTTTGAGCCTACTACGATCCCCACCCTCGACGGTTGGATCGAGAGCTTGATGTCTTGCAAGCAGCTGGCCGAAGCTGACGTTCAGAGACTGTGCGATAAGGTGAGGAGGCTGTCAACTCAGCGGGATGTAGAGCCTGGTCTGATGCATGGTGCATTCGATGATCGAGTCGCGATCAAACTGAGCGTGCATCATACTCGACTGGCTCGGCTTCTCGCGTGATACAACCAAATGCTAATATGTCATGTAGGCACGAGAAGTTCTACAGGAGGAGTCGAACGTGCAGCCAGTGGTACGTTTATAACATGCGCCGGCAAGCTAAGTGCTTGAGCTGATACTGTCTCGCCAGAAATGCCCCGTTACCGTCTGTGGTGATATCCACGGTCAATTCCACGACTTGATGGAGCTCTTCAAGATTGGCGGTCCTAACCCCGATACCAACTACCTATTCATGGGTACGCTTCAATCATCTTTCAGCCTCACGAAGTCGATACTTACTCTCGATAGGTGACTACGTTGACCGAGGCTACTACTCTGTTGAGACCGTCACCCTTCTTGTCGCCCTCAAGATCCGATACCCTCAACGAATCACAATCCTCCGAGGAAACCACGAGTCCCGTCAGATCACTCAGGTCTACGGCTTCTACGACGAATGCCTCCGTAAATATGGAAACGCTAATGTCTGGAAGTATTTTACCGACCTCTTTGACTACCTCCCCCTCACTGCCCTGATCGACAACCAAATCTTCTGTCTTCATGGCGGCCTCTCCCCGAGCATTGATACTCTGGATAACATCCGAGCTCTTGATCGTATTCAGGAGGTTCCTCACGAGGGTCCCATGTGTGATCTTCTCTGGTCAGACCCTGACGACCGATGCGGCTGGGGCATCTCTCCTCGAGGTGCGGGGTACACATTCGGACAGGACATTTCAGAAGCTTTCAACCACAACAATGGCTTGACCTTGATTGCTCGCGCCCATCAGCTTGTTATGGAAGGTTACAACTGGTCTCAAGACCGAAATGTTGTCACCATTTTCTCAGGTACGCTCAGCACGCGACGCCACGCTTCTGTACAGCATTAACATCAATACAGCACCCAACTACTGCTACCGATGCGGTAATCAAGCTGCTATCATGGAGATTGATGAGCACCTGAAGTACACCTTGTGAGTCGATCCAATCTCAACATGAAATACACGAACTGACCACAACCAGCTTGCAATTTGATCCATGCCCCAGAGCTGGCGAGCCCATGGTCTCAAGGCGTAGGTGTCACCCACAAGCGGTTACAAGGACTCAACTAATACTATGACCAGGGACTCCCGACTACTTCCTCTAATCTCGTCACGTATACCCACGTTTTACCAAGCTCGAGTCAAATGTCGAAGTGCCATGCCTGGTGCAACCACGCCAGCCTTAAGTCCTTTGCAGCTTGACCGTGTACGATTCCACGACGAATTCTTCGAACGAAAACAGAACTTCATGGAGCATGTGTTGTACGGATGTTACATCTTTGCTAATGGAGAGCTTCCGAATATTGCAAAGCGATCGTAATTTTGGAGGTACGTGCAGGGAAGGGTTGGTAGACTTGATTGCGGCGCCCACCTCATGGCTGCTTAGATACGCATATTTGAGTTACGCGCTGTAAGAGAAAGAAACACGCATGCATGATCAACACTTGTCTGTCTCTCCTTATGATATGAGTAGTGAAGCGACTAAAGAGTCGATATCCTCACATCATTGGTGAACAATATCCCCCTCCTGAGGTCTCGCACGATCAGGGCATGATGGTAGCAGATAACGCCCATCCCTTGGATGCTTTGTGTTGATATGTTGAGCTGATCTTCAGTATTGGTCCGACTAAGTATTTCCACAAGTTGATATGTTTCGACTACCTTGATACGCCTAGACTACATCTCTTATAACACTTCAGCCTAGGGTCAGTCATGATGTTCAAAGATATATTGTTGAAACTTGACAATCTTCTTCGGGCGCGTAGGCCACCCCCCTCTCTATGATGTCTTGTACAGAACAGCTTGCATTGAAGGCGAAAACGGTCGCACAGAATCCATATCCATTCTTTATACGCTCACAATTGACTATGTATTACAAATAGTCCAGTCGTGTAAGACGATATTCGACATTAAACGGTCTCTTCCTTGAGCTCCTCCTTTAGACCCGCCTCCCAGTTTCGCTGCTGCTGTTGGCGCTGCTCCGCTGTTCGTGGTCGCTCATCATCACCAAAGACTTCCTCTTCAGTATTAACACGGTACATACGCTCTTGGGTCTTTGTATTGCGACCAGAGTAATCGCCGGGGGCATGGCTACCGTCGGGAATGTGGAAGCGTCGATCGAATCGCGAGAGAGCGTAGGAGAAGACGACGATGATCTCTATGACGTAGCTGAAGCAGTAGTAACATGCTTTGCTGTGATACCAGGCTGGATCGTTCGCGGGCCGCAGCTTGAAGGATACGCCAGTCCTGAAAGCAGCACCGAGAGAAAGCAGTATAGTTGTGAAGATAAGAAGCTGGATTTTTGTTCGCATGCGGCCTTGTCCGAATTTGTCCATTGGTGCTCTTCGGGGGATAATGAAGCACGCTCCGACAATGGGCAATGGGAGAAAAGCGAGAATGGCAAGAAACGTGCTGCCGGTGAGTTGAACGTCGCGAAGTTGCTGTTTCGTATGTGGGTTCAAAGTGTAGAAGTTATATACCACAGCTGTAATTAGCATCACAAGACTTGCAAGGATGCAAAAGTAAAAGAGCTTGAACACCAGCGAAGCAGGTCTGCTCCATCCAATTTGTGGATGATACGCCCTCAAGATGCGCTGGGCAAAGATCAGATTCACAACGAACAAGAGCACAACGCCTGCGTTTGCAAACACCTGGGCAGCGATAGCAAGACTGGTGTCATGCGGGTTCGAAGCCCATGCGATTCTCAACACGTTCGCGGTGATACGGGCCATGCAAAAGCCGAAAAGCAAACCGCTGAGAGCGAATTTGTGAGATCGCTTTTTGTTCAGCTGAAAGATGGTCATGTTGAGAATGGCACCGCCGACGAAGAAGGCCAAAATAACAGCACAGATGGGATCGTCGACGCTGGCCGTAGGTCTGCCGCCGAGACCAGCTGTCTTGGGGAGATAGGGAGGCCCCTGGGGAGGTATCTCGCCTGAGGTTTGCGAGGACATCTTGTTGAAGAGATGCTATGTTTATGTCGATGACTTATGCATCAGAGCAGCAGGTATTGAATCAATCGAATGTATGCCTGTTATCGAAACGGAAGCTCAAAATGATGAATGTAAGGGCACCCTGATCTAGTTGAAAGCAAATTACCCTACAAACGGGAGGATGTCGTCTATATACATACCCCTTTGTGAATGCTCATTCTTCAGCAACGCCAAACCAGACACTCGGTATCGGTCATCGGCGTCGCGAATCAGCAGATAAAGCGTCAGGTCTCAATTGCCCCGTTTCCTCTCTGGGCAATGTCTAAGACGGCATGTCGGAGGTTGACTTGAGCGCGAGAGGAGCGAAAAGAATATGATTGGTGAACTTAGACTTAAGGCTGAATCTAAGAAATATTTCACACTAGAGCGAGTGTGGGTTTTGGATATTCTGATTGGTGAGACTCTGGAGGTGAGCCTGAGGCCCCTTTAGTCATTGATCGGGTTTTGTGATATTAACACCGTCAAAGGATCGTGCATGGCTAGAACTGGAGATATGCAATGGTCTTTCCGAGCTCCAAAAGCTTTTCATGTTCTATCAATTCATGTTCATCTAGTGCCAGCATCAGTGTATAAGTAACGTGAATGAATCTCAACCTTATCTGATGGCAATACGACAACAGGGTTTCATCGTCCGATGCCAAACGCGCCAAGCTTTTCTATAATACCCCCGGCCCCTGCTTCAGCCCTATCGCCCCCATCCTCGGGTTCAACTTCCAGCTGGAGGGCCAGCGAGATCAACTATTGTTGGTAAAGGAATCTGGTAATTTGGGAACACTGACGAAACCCCTGAATGATATCAAGAAGAAAAGCCAAATGGGTGTTACAGGTAGATACTGCCATCAATTCATAACGAGATATCTTGTGTTACAACCTGCCGCTCCCTCCAAGGGTATTTTATGTACTGCAAGAACTGAGCCATCCGTTCCTCGCCTCCACTGCATTCGCGAAGACTAAGTTCTGGAGCCATGATGGTCAGCGGCGGCGATCATGGGAACCTCAGATCTAACTACCTTCACGTACCTTCTGTTTGATTATCCTATGAGTCCCACGAATCAGTTCTATACCTTAGACAGCTGCAGGATGGAAATAAAAAACTAGGGACTGAAAACGGCACCCGACTTCCTCTCCTCAAAACTTCAGCTATGGATAAACTTGCTGGCCATAAGGTTAAACTTTAGGCTCCTAACACGGATGGTAAGAACACGATGTCTTTTTTCACAATATAAGCTTCTACCCAGCAGCTTCCATGATGACCAATAACTTATTTCGTAACCAAGCCCGAAAGGGCTTGCAAAAGGAAGAGATCAAGAGGTATATAACTTTGAGTGCATCTCTGGACAAACCACCACTCCTCAAAGCTCCAGCTTTCATAAGGGTAGCACTTGTCTTCGCCGCGCAATATGAGCTACTGCATATATATTCGCGGTAAATTTGGCTTTGTTCATTGACCTCCATTCGGATCATTGAAGAAATCCATACAAGCTTCATCAGTGATGAGACGTACTGTATCTGTCGAACCGGGCTAAGGCTTGGCGATGAACAACAGCGAACATGTCTTCTGAGATGAGAAATGATTCGATATGGCTGGAGTTAGGTGATTAGGTTCACGACCAACGTCGTAGAATAGACCTGGGTGACTATAAAGGACCATCGACGAACTGTTGTTTGATGGGTTGGATAGCGAGATGAATAACAAAAAGATGAATCCGATTTATGTCTGATGGGAGGGAGGAAGATGATGATGATCATTAACACACGCTGGAGGCAGAACTGGAATGTAATCTTGTAGTTGCATGCCGCAGGTCTCGCATTCTCTGTGTCTTCTCATCATGGAATTATTCCTTGTTACATGATGACTTGCGTTCTCAAGATACCTCAATTAGGAAGCCAGGACGTTGAAGAGAATTAGATTGGGTTTTTCTTTTCTTGGTCTTCCTCTGACTTTCTTAACTTAACTATCAATCCCTGACTCTCGAGTTGTGCTGGTTCTCCTGACAGCTTGGGCTACCTATATTATATTCTTGTTTGCATATGCCATGTTATACGCAGAGAGTTAAGGTTAGTATTCTGTCAATAATAAGTACCTATCTACCCAAGGTATACATGGGAACGATGTCTCCCCCCATTCTATTTAACTCGACTGCTAGGTGCTGTACATTAGCAGAGGAACTAAATGGGCTTTTATCGCATTCAGGTCTTTCTCCCTCCAGCATTGGATCCCATGGCTACAACTCGCCCGCGCTTCCAGTTCTCATCTCTTACATTCTTTGCCCTTGACTCCTTCTTTTATTTTACTCCCAAGTCGTAGCATCCGGCCTGCAGGCTGTCGGAAGGTGGCGCTTATAAGGCAGTTGACATTTTCATCATTTTCCTGCCACTGAGAGGCACCTGCCAATAACTTCAAACGTTCCCGCACACTGCTTCTCTGATTCACGGGCTGTTAGGCACTGCCGCATCCTTACTCCTTTCTGTTCTCCACCCTGTGATCCCATTTGTTGTTTATCTTTTCATCTTGCATCTTCCTTCCATCATCGTCATCGTTCATCGCGCTGCCGCTTTCTTTAGGCAAACAGAATGCCCTACGTCCCAGACACCATCTTGAACCTTTACGCAAAGGTCCAGGACCTCCTCGATAGGTCAAAGAGATCATGGCTTGCAGCGTGCGAGGCATGGAATGAGGAGCCGCCATCCAGGATTGCGATACCTGCGACTACTACGGAGGTACTGGTACGCAAGAAAAGGGCCACAAGGGGAAAAAAGAAGGAGCTCAAGATTAGCAGCTCGTATCATCAGCTTGGGCCGTTGACCGGTATTTTTGTCAAACCTGCTGCGGTGGCTTTGACAAGAGCTCAAAGTGTCGCTGGCGTGTCCAGCGATGGCTCTCGGTTGATTATCTGGGCTGATGCTTCGAGAAAAAAGGACACTACAGGCTTTGCCGTGGCATTTCTAACTGGCTCTAACTGGGTGCGCGTCACCGCAAAAGGACACGCCACTCCTACGGAAGTTGCAGAACTTGAGGCTATTTGTCTTGCGCTGGATTATGCGGTGCAAGTCACCAAAATACAGAAGGGAAGCATCGATATTTTACGATCTGTCGAAGTTTTCACCGACAGTCAATCCGCCTTGGGTCTCCTAAGGGTGACGAACAGACCCATGATTACCGCTGGACCTCATAGCAATGCACAGGGCGGCAATCCTCGCAGGAAAAGGGGGGTCAGAAAACGAACAATAGAGAAAGTCTGCGTCATGATAGATGAACTTCAAGAAGCTGGAGTGATGGTCGAACTGCACTGGGTCCCACGGGGCAAAGTCACAGGCAATGTCATTGCTGATAAAGGGGCAGCGATAGCAAGAATGGGATTGACATCTTATCACACCCCCACTGACGTTCTCGTCGAGTTTCTGCCTGTAGATGAACAGCAACTCGACAGTGAACATGGTATGATTGTGTAAGTTATTTCTCCTTTCCTGCTGGCGTTTTACTCTCGGATGTCCATGGCTTTAAGGTGCCTTGTTATACAACGCAATAAAGGACTTCTAACTGATTGTGTGAGTAGACCTTTCAAGCGAACGTCGGTTCCGCGTACACGATTGGCACATCAAGTTTCTGAAATCCTCAGTTCAAACAAGGCCACCGACATTGGCAAAAAGGAGCCAGAACAGGCATCTGATTTGCAGCAGGCCCAACAAGAACTAAATCATGACAATTGACATCTGAGCTGGCAAAACAGTTGATCGAGATACGCTTGTGCATAATCAACAAATGGGGACATGCTATTCTAATACTCTAATCATTTTCCAGGTTTATTATGTGCTCAGTTTTTGGAGCCCAGCAACGTCAATCGCCCTGGCGGATTTCCACCATCCCGCGTCAAAGTCTTGATGCATCCGGCTTGTATGCAGGATAGCTACATGGTATGGTCAGCAAAGTCAGTCAGCGGGGATTGATACTTACTCGGTGTAGCCGTGTTCATCCGGCGTGTAGAAGAGCGAACGATCATACTTCGTCAGCGGCCAGCCATTCTGAATTCGGGCTGGTAGATCGGGGTTTGCTGTTGCTAGTTCAGTACATCATATTGGGAAATTTTGATCACATAACTTACGAATAAAGAAACGTCCAAAAGCTACAAGGTCATCGGTCTGAGCTGCATGCATAACTGCAGTGTCAGGTGTATAACCTCCTGCAACAACGAACTTAATCTCTGAACTGCCAACGACTTTTCGAATGGGAGCGAGATTTTCGTTCTCTTCCAATGTTTTGTCATGAGAATCACTTCCTCCTGCGATCCTAGGTTCAACTGCATGGATGAATGCCAGAGATGGCTGGGCCTTGATGATGGCTTCAGCCCAGGGGACGAAGACGGCCAGAGGTTCGGTCTCACGCATGCCTTGGAATCTCGAAAAGGGGCTCATGCGAATTCCAACGCGATCAGGGCCGATGGCCTCGCAGACAGCGTTGAGGACTTTCAATGGAAAGCGGAAGCGGTTTTCGAGAGGACCTCCATACGAATCCGTGCGGTTATTGCTGTTGGTTTGCAGCTATAAACGTTTAGTGGCGGTTTTTGGGAGAGAGTACTGAACTCACGAATTGGTCAATAAGCTATATGGAAAGTTAGCTGCGCGAACATTGCTTTGTAACTTTCGAGACTCACATATCCATTTGCTCCATGAATTTCAACTCCGTCGAAGCCTGCCTCGATGGAATTGAGAGCAGCTTGTCGGTAATGTCCCACGAATCTATCAATATCAGATTCAGTCATCACGGTGAACTTAGCGGGCGGCTCAGCCGACCCAGTACCCCTCGCATCGAAGGGCACAGAACCGGCGCTCCAGACATGAGGAACAATCTTCGGGTTCGCAACTCGACTACAGGTCACAGTTAGTATCCAGTCTCGATACACACATATTACGCATTGGTGAGGTTACCCCAGGGCCCAGAGCTGACAGAATATGAACCCTCCTTTGGCATGTACAGCATCCGTTATCGTCTTCCATGCTGCTATCTGCTGTTGAGAGTAGAGACCCGGTACACGCGACATTCCACCGGCCTCGTGAGCAATGAAGGTGCCTTCAGAGATGAGTAGACCACCAGAAGATGCCCTCTGAGCATAGTATTCTGCAGCATAGGGCGCTGGGACTGCTGTGGTCTCATCTGCACGTCGTCGTGTCAAAGGAGCAAGCACCACTCGGTGCTGAAGCTCGACTTTTCCCACTTTGACGGGAGTGAAGAGCTTTGTCGTTTCCTTGAGCGACATGATGTATGCCTAATGATGTTGAGTAGTTATTCTTGGACTGAACATCTGGGAGTAGTTAATTGCGTATTAATAATGCATGCGAACTAGTCCCGCATATGCCTCGGCTTATACTACCAATTCGGCAGTGGTAGACGGAGTAGCTTGGGTTGACTTGCGCCTATATGATGTCTACGCAGATATCACGTATGTTTCTGGGCAGGTGTCTTCTAATTCTTTGTTGAGAGGGCTTGTATATTGTCTCGATACAAGTGTCAAGTGCTTGACCGAGTGGCAGCTCAAGTTAAAAATACCGATGTCTGTAAAAGAGAGTTTAGGGTAGCCATTTTGTAGCATAAACAAATGACAAGCTACCTAATCTACATATACACTTGGAAGACCTATTTTCTTATCAACTGGGCCAAGAACACAATGTAGATCCTATCGAGAAATTGTAAGAAAGATAAGGCTATCTGAAATCTGCTCAGATAATTACTAACATTGGACTGCCGACTCCAACAATGATGTCTTACAACCTACGACGCGATTGGCTCCTCAAACATATGTTAAACAGTTAATTTCCAGGTCCAAGCACTTGACCAATCCGATCAAATTGAAGAGAAATCGTGAGGACGGGAAAGCATTGACCGACATCAAGTATATTAATACAGGTGGCTTCGCCAAAGACGAATATTTTCGATCACGCCGTGTCTCACATTCATTCCATTACTTTCCTCCGTTCTCTGTGCCGATAACAGTTTGTTGATCGACAGACTACCAAGCAGCTCACTTCGCTTGACCGGTAGTGGCTTTTAGACAGCGATAGCGCATCCTCGTTTCGACAAATACTCCCCCAAAGAGCAGCGGAAAACAGGGTCACATCGTGGCATGACAAAGCGGTTCGTGCTGTTCCTAGTCCAGGCGAAACGCGCTTCCAGCGAGAGCAGGGATCTGACAAGGGCTGGAAATTAATCTGCAGGAACCGGAGCTTGTTATATGTATACGTACCTATATTTTATGTATAAAATTATTCGTTGATACTTAAATATAGCCTCTGGCACTTCGATACTGGGTAAAGTTGGGATTGTGAAGTATTCAAGGTCAGGAATTTATCATCATGAGCTTCCGGAGGCAAGAATTCTGTCACATTCCCTGAGCATCAATCTCAAAGGCATTGTGTTGTATGTTTCAATATCCATCATGATACAAAACACCCACTTTATGCATATCGGCATTACCATCGCAATTACTGGGAAATCCCCTAATACAATCCATGACATATGGCAGGGTCTCCACTAGAGCACGCAAGAGGCCCAAGAAGGTTATAATGTTACGCTGCGCGGCGATGCGACGTTGACAAGAGCTACTGGGCGAGCTACACAAGGTAATAGAAAGGTAAGCACTCGTCCTTAAAATACCGCAAATGAAATGTGTGTATGAGATATATTGCTGACGTGAACAGTTGGCCAGAGTTGCGACAGAGCAGATGTTCAAAATGTAATCTCGAAAAAAAAGTAAACATTATTTACTAAGCTGGGGCACGTCTCAGCCAGTCGCTCGTCGAACTGACAGTTCACATTGACAGCCAAGATTGGGGTGGCTGCACGGCAGAACGGTGAGAGGGTTGCATCCGATGCGTTTCTTTTCTCTTGAATCGTATTTGGACAAACGTTTCCGTTTGTGGTTGCGTATAATTACCAGCAATCGCCGAGACTTGCGCGTTTTCTCTCACAAGCTTTTGTTTTCCACTTTGCGCGCAACGCTGGGTGCATTCTCCGTGCATCATGTGTGACGATAAACAGATGAAGAGCGGCGTTAGAAAGTGAAATAACGGCAAATCAGAAAGGGAGTAACCAAAAAACTTGCTTTCGCTGTTGTGCATGGTCGCGCAACAGAGAGTCATTAACGCAAGGAGGCCGATTGACTCGATGTCGAGCGTGGAGGCTAACGTTGTGTCGATGAGATCCGACTGGGCTAGAAGTTTCATAAATTCTGAGTCTGACTAGTGCACGTGGAGTCGAACGGAATTGGGAATAGGTAAGGCAAAGTTGGATCTGAGTCGAGACACAAATGGGTCAAGATCTGATGTGAGGGGGAGGGAATGACGATGACTTGCAGATGAGATGCTGTCGTTGGAGGCGACTAACTTTTGGAAGAGTCCCTCCTTGCAGATTGCATTGACCGCAACAATCTGTGTGAGCGTTGTGCTCTGCGTCCGTATCTGTGTCTGTGTCTTAGCAACAGAACCATTGTTGAACATATCATCAACAAAAGATTCAATGCAAAGTCTCGCTAACTAAGTTATGGAGACCCAGCAACGTGGTGCTGATGCTAGGTTTATGGGGTCATGTAGCGATAAATAGCGGCCCGGAAAGGCCATGGAACGCGCTGTTTAAGTGGTGGACGGCTAGAATGACGCTAATGACCCTGCTCGGCTTCCGTTGGATCCCTGTTCCCCAAGATTAAACAAGTTCGGGCTAGCTGAGAAGAGAAGGTATCTGAATCATACAATCTTGGAGTAAAAATACATCTGAGACTTGGCCGTTATCCCAGCTGGCCCTGGTCTATTCCTCTTTGGGCCTAGAACAACCCGACTCACCCTGGCTATCGCCATTTCCCTCCAGTCAGTTTGTTTGGCCAGGAGCATGGGGTCCAAACACCAGGCGCCGGCACCACTTTCGCCCACTCTGATCATCCTCAGGTCCTTCATGTTTCTCTAAATCCCTGCTTCCTTCTCTGCCTCTCTCTCTTCTCTTTCTTCCACTGTCCTGCGAACCCGTGTCATCCTTCTCTCATCGGACCCCCAGGCGGTTCACACTGCCTTAACGCACCCCCTAATATCCCAGCCAGGGTCAATCTTCAACCGCCATCCGTCGCGTCCGCTGCCGGGTCTGAAGTCGCTGGGATCTCTTCGCTCGGGTCGAATTTCTTCTTCTCTTCCTTCTCCCCCTTCCTCCTCCCCCCCACCCGTGCCCAGCCAGTGTGCGTAGCATCACCTGGTTTGCCTTCAATTGCACGCGCTCAATTAACTCGAGCCTGAACGACAATCGAAAGGAACGAACTTCCAGGTCCGTTTTCTCTCGAAAGGGGCCGTTTCTCGAGGACCATCTCACCTTCTTTAATTCGTTTACGACATTCGCTCTTTCCCTCCGCGGAAAAATAATCGTAATTTAATCTTTCACCAACTGTTACTATCGTTTGAGAACGTCACGAAATCGATTGCGCTCCGACAATTCGACTTCTTCAACCTAAACTAATCACACATTCACTCACTTGTTTGCTCAGGAGAGCAGTTTTTGGCTACGATTATTAACCGCCTAACATCTCTCCATCGATCATTACATCGACCACTCCAGACCACTTTCGACAACAACTCTTTGACGAATCAGGCAAATCATCCAAAGCTCTTATCCCGATGACCATGACCTAGGTGTTATTGAAGCTTAAGACATCAACGATTCCTGCATCAGCTTGTCGAACTTTGACCACCAACCCAACTTTGCAGATGGCTGCGCTCAAACAAGACACGGCCCCTTCGAGGGTTCGCCAATCGCGGAAATATGTCACCCCTAAGAGTGTCATTCTTGGCTTACTTTCTGCATCACCAATGGTTGTTTCGGCTCAAAATTCGAACTGTATATCTTTAAAGGATTCAAAAGCTTGCCCAGCATTCACATCTGCATCCATCTCTACCGGAGATAGTCTGCTTGAGTTCTTGTGAGTCCTCTTATCTGGTGACCTCTCAATCTTACTAACTTCATAAACAGCCCCTTCTTGCGATATGTTTCCGACAGAGCATCTTTCGATAGCCAGCTTTCGAACTATGTGCAGAGAGATTATATGCAGAGGCAGTAAGTCCACCAATGAATAACATTTTTGAGCAATTCTGACAACTCGTAGATATCAATCCTTGTTCGGATGTAGCAATCTTGACTTGACTAACACCAGCGACTTGTATGCTCGCTTCACCACGACCGTGTTATGCAATGCTATTGTCCAGAACTCTATTGAGCCCTGTGGCCTGTCATCATCACAGTCGCGACCTCTTTGCGCCGACAGTTGTGCTGAATATGCCCAAAGTGAGGCTTATGTAACATCAGACGACGAGCTCTGTTCGAGACCGTCAAGCAATCTGCTTCAGCTGATTAGAGCAGACTTCACGAACTGTGCCCTTCCTGGTGGCTCTCTGGACACTAAGACATGTATTCCAGCAATCGAGAACGAGTCACAGAACTGTGGCTACGGCAACAGCACCGTGGGACTCTGTTCCTATTGTGGTTCAGGTGGCCTTAACTCGACCGACACCTGCTGTTACAACTCAAATGCCGAGGAACGATGCAAAGATGTTACATTACCGACTTTGACCGCCACCATGACATTCACCCGAGTATCACCAACATCTTCAGCTACTGGGTCAAGCACTGCAGGTAGCGGAAATGACAACTCCGACGAGGATGACGATGAAGGAGGAGGAGGAGGAGGTGGTGGTGGTCTAAGCGGCGGAGCAATTGCTGGTATCGTCATTGGCGTTCTTGCCGGTCTCGGTTTGCTTGCCCTTGGCCTCCTGTTGTGCCTCAGGAGAAGACGACGACCGAGCAGTCCCAAGGGAAGCATTTTCAACCAGCCTTCGCCTGCCCGACAAGGTGGAACAACTATGGCTCAAGCAGCACCCTCAGCCGCTCCTCAGGGATACGAAGTTCTTCCAGGTGGACGTATAGCACGGATGTCTGCTCTCGAAGGTCATTCCGGCGATTCACCTTCTCATCATCGCGACACTTCATCAGCCGCCGGTGGAATTGGTGCTGTAGGCGCATATCCACGCAGGGATCATTCTTCTTCTGATGAGTTTACGTCAAGCCCACCCTCGTCAGAAACGCGCGGCGGAGTCCTTCGCCCACCACCGACTAAGCCTCGACGACATGGCTCACTGTCAAGTAGTTCGGCCCTTGGCAGCTCTGTACCGCAGTCCCCATCTAGTGCTGGGGGATTTTCATCGCCTCAGGGCGTCGCTAGCCAACAATCCGAGCAGTTGCCATTTTTCAAGGACTACTATTCTCAGGACGACATTCACCCCGGTGACCGAATAGCTGTTCTTTGGGCTTATCAGCCACGGGCAACCGACGAATTCGCCTTGGAACGGGGAGATATGCTCAAAGTTGTGGGCATATGGGACGATGGTTGGGCAACAGGTGTAATGCTCAACGAGCGGGCAGATGAGTGGGAGGCTCGACGACAAGCTCAACGCGATAGTGGCGTCTCGAACGCGTCGGGACGCCGCGACAGCTCCCCTGTTGCAGAGGGCGAGATAAAAGCATTCCCTCTGGTTTGTGTCTGTCGCCCCGAACACTGGAGGAAGACGATTGAGGGTGATGGATCAACGGAAACTGGTTCCAATGGCTTCAATGCTCACTCATCATTCTCATGATTAATACAGTCACGACACCTTTAATTGAATACGGCCCTGGAAGGTACATGTTATCAGTGCATTGGTTTAATGGCTATGGCGTTCTGGTTTCTCGGCATACCCTGTTGGCATCTGCAGCACAAACTTCATCCGATATCTTCGCAAATTCAGTACGAATATCACTTACCACGCTCCGCCGTTCGGAGATATCCCAATCCCGATCAACTTACCAACCATCTGTATCACGCCGTTATTCGTCTTTGACCTTTGAGATTATGACGAACTTAGGACTCAGGTCCTTACTTTCAATTCTAGCGCTGAATTATATACCCGGTGCGAACCACCCAGGATTGCTGTTTTGCAGAATTGAGGACCACAGTGCAAGTAATGCATGGGGGAAACAAGGGGACGATAGGAGAGAAGATGGCGGCAAGATGAAGTAGCCGCACCACGTTCCTTACGCCTTCAAGGCTCCTGATGATGATGTTAAATAAATAAACACTCACTACCATAGATAGAGCACCTTCTTCATGGGCGGCTACGACGCCTAACGACTTTTTAGCGATACTGCAAATAAGTTCATTATTTCTGATGATATACACACCACTCGGTCTCTTCAAGCAGTGAAGCTAAAAGTAGAATTCCAGTTGAATGCCACAAGCACGCCGGCTAATAAGCGACCAAGGGTCCATGTTTGAGATCTCATGAAATGCGGGTTCTTCTGTCTACCGCTGTGAAGTGGTGTCAACAGAAGCCCCGCCGTGGGGTGTTCCCTCCCGTCAATTCCTCCACTGCTAAAGAGGGGCAGAGTTCTGAAGGAGATTCCTTTCTGAACTTGTAGACCACAGCCAAGTCTTTTCAAATCTCAAATCAACGATGGCCGATGTCAAAGCAAAAGCGGAGGCCCTTGTGCCCAAATTCAAACTCGATCGCGTCCTCAACCAAGATCAAGCAGGACGTCGCATCTCCCTCTACGGTTCTATCGACGACCAACCAGCTCTACTGATCCTGGAACGGGCTCCCTTCCCAACCTCACAGACCTACCTCACCGATGTTCCCGCTCAGCTCGCGCGGATTCAGAACCTGGGCGCAAACGATATCTATCACTGGTTCATGAGCCGTAGCGGCACTGAGACGACCAAGCCTGACGACGCCGACTTCTTCGCTGATCTCAAAATCAACCTGATTTACCCATGTACCGAAACGCACGTCAAAAAGTACAGCAAGCAGGGTGTTCGGTTCGTGACGGAGACACCAGATATTTACAAAGACCACATTCGACCGTATATGCTCAGCAAGAGGGAGGAAGGACGACTCAATTGGGTATTTAACATTATTGAAGGACGCAAGGAGGTAGAAGATGTTATCTACAGAACGAAGCTTGGTGAGGCCGGCGATGAGGGTTTCCTCATGCTGCCAGACCTCAACTGGGACCGCAAGACGCTCGATGCGCTGCACCTACTAGCGCTGGTCGAACGACGGGATATCTGGTCGCTGAGAGACCTTCGCAAGAAGCACATCCCCTGGCTACAGCACATGAAGACCCATCTTATCGATGCCACTGTCAAGACGTATCCATCGATCGAGCCGGACCAGCTGAAACTCTATGTGCATTACCAGCCAACATATTACCACTTTCACATTCATATTGTTCATGTCCAGCTCGAAGCGGGGGCCACTCAGGCGACGGGCAAGGCAGTCGGACTCGAGAGTATCATAGAAACGCTGGGCGCAATGGCGGGAGACGACGAGGCGGGTATGGATGGCATTGCTATGAGCTATACGCTAGGAGAGGCAAGTGAGTTGTGGACCGAGATTTTCGAGCCACTCAAGTCTAGCGGCGCAGCTTCTCGATCGCAATAATTAGATCGTTGACGCCAGAACCGTTGGGACAGTCGGTCCACTCGCCACCGTCGCGGATGCAGTAGATTTTGTTATCGAGACGAATAGTGGCGCTCTTCGTCACACCAGCCTATCGATCATATTAGCACGCGCATGGTATTCAGACGGGTTTGGCATACATCTGCAGTTCTCTTGATGCTATCCCGTAGGAGGCTCAAGCCATAGGCGCCGTCCTCCTTTACAGCGCAGTCGTTAAGTTGCTGGAAATCGATCGCGGACTCAAGAGCACAGTCTTCGACGAGGGACCGTTCGGGGATCTCGCTGTAGTCGCGGCTTAGACACATGATGAAGCCGAGGTTGATCTTGGGATCGGGGTAGAGTTCGCGGGCGCAGAGCTCGATGATGTTGCCCATGCATTCTGAAGGGCCGTGCATGCAGTCGACACCGTCATTGGCAGTTGGCCTATGGAACCGAACGTTAGTCTCATATTAGAATAGAGCTGTGTATCGACATACCGGCCAATGTAAGATAAGGTGAAGTTAACCTTATCATGAACGCGTTGCATCACGGGCAGTACTAGTAGTTCAAGTCCGTCCTGGAGATATTGAGCATTTGTTATTCTGCACAAAGATGGGTAGATGTTTACCTTTGCGTCAGGACATTTACTCATGATGTGCGCCTCCAGTGGCACAAGTCTATCGGTGGTATGAACATCGTCACTCGTGATATCGACCATCGTTTGGTCAAGTATAGGGTTGAAAGGCTGCCATATCCAGAATGTATAAACAACTGCTATTACGAAGGCTATTGTGAGGGTGGGTCGACTGCGACGGAGGGAACGAGGCGGCGACATGGCTCGTGGAGCAGGGCGTTTCTCATCCATTATACATGAAGTGGTGATAATTAAGTATACTACTCAGGTAGAGAATCCGGGGATGTTAGGTGGAGGAGATGTCGTTATGGGCAGCTGAATGCGCGTCACATTCGCATGCGGCTGCATTGTTTATCCGAATTTGGTTAGGGAAACCGTTTTAAGACATGAACTTCAGTGATTCATAATGCTTTCATACTGATAATTATACACGCTGTCTAACGTCCCCTGTATTATCCAAAGAGTCGAGTATTCCTAATATTACATACTCAAATTTCCAATTTTGAAATGCGCCTCAAGTCGGAATTTAAAGATCATCAGTGCATCCCTGATAGTGAGAAGTGCTGCTGTAAGTCAACCGTTTCAGGGGTAACCGGCGGGGCACAGAAAGGCTGATGTTTGACCCCGCAGAAAATCGCGTGTGAATCTCTCGATCAATTCCTTGCTTGGTGCATACATGAGATGAGATGCATTCAATGATATGATATAGATACCTAACTACTAATCATTGATTACGGCCGTCAATGTCTAACTGTTAAAATAACCGCTAAGGCCAGATATATTTAGGTCGTGGTTCCACGTCATTGCATCAGGGTGCAGCTTCTCTGCGCTAGCGTCTGCGCTGGATCGTCAACACAGGTGAATAACTTCCACCTTCTCATGACTTGCGATTCATACTTATTCATTCTCACATTCACAGCCTGCCTAGCACACCAACCCCACCTATAAGAGCCTCTTCTACGTTCGTTACTCGATTATACAACCCCTAGCACCCTTCTACCGGCGATCTACTTTCAATCGATCTACGTCTGCCTAATGCCGGTATCAGATTGTCTAGAATGATACCCTGAGCTATCTCACATCAACCTCATAAAAAACCACCATTTATATCTTACAGCGACTTTACTCAAACCATGGCAACCCCTGTATCGATTGAAGAGTTCTTGAAACCTTTATTTGTCGATATTGACAAGATCAATCGACTATCCCAACTGTTTCTCGAGACATTTGAGAAGCTTGCCGCCGGCTCCGAGAACCAGTTCTTACCTACGCCCATATCTGAAGCTATCCTACGACCAGAAGCGAAGCGAAAACAAGGCTGGTGAGACATTCCTATTCATGGATTGGGAAAAAAAAAAAAAAAAATATGGACTGACATAACATGTAGCCACTTAGCCATAGACATGTCAGTTACTGGCCTTCGAGTTTCACTATCTCTTATATATCTAACGTGAGAATAGAGGCGGCACAAACTTGAGAGTGGGTTTTGTCCAACTTGGCAACGAAGCCGCGTCATCTGACCAAGCCAATGGCCATATCACCAACGGATCCGATGCCAGTTCTGCTACGAGGCATGTGAGGAGGCTTTTGGAGAAATCCTGGCCCATCGATGAACACCTCAAGAACGAGAATCCGGATAGTCTCTTCCTTTGGATTGGCAAATGCATTGCTGAGGTAGTCCAAGATGGATGCGATACGCTGCACCTACAAAGCGATCAAACATTGCCTCTTGGTGTTACCTTTAGCTTTCCCATGGTGCAGCACTCACTCTCCCAAGCTACACTTATGCAAATGGGTAAGGGATTCGCCATTTCCCCCGATCAGGATCTGGGTGACCGCCTCACCGACGGATACAATCGTGCAAAGTCACACGAGCTACCGCCTATTCGAGTCGAGGCAATTGCCAATGACTCGGTATCGACACTCGTCTCATTCATCTTTAACTTCGATGAAGCCTTGAATCGACGTGCTGCTATGGGTCTTATTCTCGGAACAGGCTGCAATGCAACGATTCCGTTGAAGTTGAGCCAGCTGAACCCATCTAAACGCCCAAAGAGTGTTGTTGCCCGACCGGAGGAGAGGGTAGAGGATGTCAAGATTGCGATCAATACTGAATGGAGCATCAACGGTACTGCACCTCCCTTACACGAAGTTGGGTTGGTCAGCCAATGGGACAAAACATTGGACATTCAAGGTGAGTTGAATGGCTTCCAGCCACTCGAATTCATGACGGCAGGCCGTTACCTGGGCGAACTCGGACGAATTATGCTGGTCGACTACTTGACGGAACACTTGGGTATTGCCGCAGGAACGTTGCCTCAGAGCTTGCTGCAACAGCACAACCTTACAACAACGTTCTTGAGTCACTTCAAACCCCTCCGACCATCGGCTCTTGTCGCTATGCTGCAGCAAGAATTCCCTGAATCGACAGGATCACCGCCGTTTGAGTGGACCGAGGACCTTGCCACGGCAGTATATCGAATTGCCAAGGCCATTGAGGTTCGAGCGGCTGGTATTGTGGCAGCAGCCACACTGGCTCTGTTGACATTGGCCGAAGAAGTTCCAGGCGAAGGGTCAGAGGCATTGGATCGGGATTACGAACTCGGTGTAGGTTACACCGGGGGATGCATTGTTCACTTTCAGGACTACCTGCAGGATTGCCAGAACTTTTTGGACCAGCTCCTGCGCAAACGATTCGGCGAGGAGAGCCCATTACGAGCCGTACTCAGCCCGTGTCACGATGGAGGCGTTACAGGAGCGGGCATTCTTGTGGCTGCAGCATCTCAGAGCAAGACGATAGAATAGTTGCAGGTTTGGGTTGCATACTGCATTGGGGGTGCTAGGGGGGCGGCTGGACCGCTTCGGTAATTGATCAGTCCAACTTGCAGATGGTGGGCATTTGTATCTGGCTGGGGTGGTTCATGAACATGAGCATGGGTGGCTGTAAGCCGGGGTTAATGAAAGGAGGGGAAGGGGGAGAGGCCTGGGATAAGCTAAACCTGACGATTGATTATTAACTGGTTTATAGAAATGATAACTATTCTCACGAGTTCAGTTGTATGTTTTGTATAGGTGCCTTTCACTGAAGAGTACTAACCACTCTTGGCAATGGATTTACCAGCAACTCTATCTAATTGAAGTTGGCGGAGATTCCGACTTACAACTACAACACCAACTGACCCCTCCACACCGTAGTCATGCTCGCGTGCAGGTGACTCCTCTCCTTCTGTGATGGTCCCGCATAACGGCCGGCAGAGATAGTCATAATACTCTGCCTGACTCACACTTACACTCGCACTGAGAAACCTTTTGTGGAAGATACCGCATTTCTAATCCTCCACTGGCAATGCATCTATTATAGGCAGTCCGAGTCGGGAATATGCCGATGATCTTTGCGGGGCCACTTTCTGGATGTATCCGCCGCAAAGTCTGCGATCACGACAGTGAGACTCCACTCTTTTCTACATGGTCCCCCAACCTATTTCCTTTTAAAGGTTCTGTCGGATCCTTCTATTTTATTGTAATCTTTCCCTCTCTTCTTTTTCTTCTTCGCCAGTTTCAAACAAGACTTCCTGCCGAAGTTATCAACCCGCCGTTATGTCTCCGGTCTCGGACCCCGGCCGTGCCGCTCCCGCTCCCGCTCCGGTACCTGTTCCGGTACGGACCAATTCTCGGAGCAGCGACAGTGACGGAAGTGTCGTTGATCCAGCAGAATTCGAAAATCTTTCGAGATCCTTGACGACTGGTGCTCACTTCCTGCAGCCTGAATCATTAGAGAGTGCAATGCTAAGGCCTTCTTCTTATAAGGCTAGCCATTACCTTCACGATGAGGAGCAGGAGGGAGTGATCAGTGAGGCTGAAGGTGAAGATGATAGTGAGATCTCGGAGGACTTGGATAATGTGCGTCCTCATGAAGGGACTCCTCTTATAAGTCACAGCCGACGCCATTCTATCACAGCAAGATCAACAACTTCTGCTGTAACGGAGATAGACACGCCGTTTCTCAACAACACATCTCCAACACGCTTCTGGTTCATCTTCTCCCAGATTCTGACAGCATACTTCATATCTTGCTTCGATGGAACAATCATGGCTTCATCACATCCTGTCATTACATCATACTTTAACGCCTCAAACTCCGCATCGTGGCTTTCCACGGCTTTCCTCCTCACTTCATCTGCCTTTCAACCTTTACTGGGCCGGCTCTCTGATGCCCTAGGCCGGAAGCCGCTTTTTGTAGGAGCCCTGGGCATCTTTGCAGCCGCAACGACATGGTGTGCTCTTGCAAACAGCATCGAGAGCTTTATTCTCGGACGAGCCTTTTGCGGAATCGGTGCTGGTGGTGTTATGACCATTGGCTCCATCATTGTTTCAGACCTTGTGCCCATTGAGAACCGTGGCGTGTATCAGTCATACATCAACATGAACTATGGTGTTGGTTCAAGTCTGGGTGCCGCTGCAGGAGGCGCAATGGCTGATTATCTTGGCTGGAGATGGGAGTTTGGAGTTCAGATTCCGCCACTATTGATTTGCATGGTTGTTGCATGGATTGCCATCCCAGATGATCTGGGCATTCAGGGCGAGAGAAAGGGGGTGTGGCAGGCTCTTAAAGAATTCGACATCAGGGGCTCGTTGCTCTTGACTACCGCTATTACGTTTGTGATTCTGGGCCTGAATCTTGGAGGCAATGTCCTTCCATGTAAGTCAACATCTAATTTCCCGCTGATGGTGACTGGCTAACATCTTTCAGGGTCACACCCCTTTGTCATTGCAAGTCTTGTGATATTCGCCATCACATTCCCCGTGTTCCTATGGGTTGAGTCCTGGGTCCATAAACCGATCATGCCCCTTCATCTATTGAACCGACAACCTCGCGGAAATCTAATTTTCTCGAATGTTATTGCTGCTATGGTCGCTAACTCAATCTTATTCAACATGTAAGTCATTCCCCTTTGTATAACAAGAGACTTGTGCCGTTTGATGGGACTGTAGCATATCTGTTGCTGATAGAGGTGCGACGTGACGCTCCTTGTGGGCAACTCGTTTCTGATACACAGCAGCACGCTCCGTATCTCATTGCTTACCGTGTTCTCAATTACCTACTAGCAGCCTGGATTATCTCCTGCAGCTTGAAACTGCTCTTTAGTATCCTATTGCTAACATGGCATACAGTCCACTCTATTTTCAGGCTGTCCTCCTCACATCTGCCACCTCTTCTGGTCTCCGCCTCATCATTCCAACAATCGCTGCCTCTTCAACCGGTACTTTCGTTGGTTTTGCCGTGACTTGGACTGGCCGCTTGAAGTGGCCTGTCTTAAGTGGTACTATCTGCATACTCATCGGCACCATAGGCCTGGTTTTCCTTCAGCGTGACCTCCCATCATGGGTTTATCTCTTCATCCTTCTCCCATCATCTATTGGACAGGGATTCCAATTTCCAGGAACATTCATGGCGATATTGGCTGCATCTCCTCAAGCCGAGCAAGCTGTTGTGACATCTACACTCATGCTGTGGCGAAGTCTCGGCCAGGTACTTGGTGTTGCAAGTAGCTCACTTGTTGTTCAGAACGCTCTACTCCATTATCTCAAACAGTACGTCACAGGAGAAGGTCGTGATGAGATCATTCGTCGCGTAAGAGAGTCGGTTGAGGAGGTGGCCAAGCTCGAGCCCAAGTACCGAGAACAGGTCATCGTGAGTTATGAAGCCGCACTGCGACTCACATTCATCACTTGTGCCGTGTTTGCATTTACCTCTGTGGTGATGATCTGGCCGATCAAGCTTCCCCGTCTTGGTGTGAGAAAGCACAAATAAACTCAAAAACATATATCAAGTGAAGACAAAAGGAGGAACGGAAAAGATAGTAAGTACACAAGCGTAATGCCTAGCGGACAGATTGTTAGATTAGACCCAGATATGCTAGCCTCGATTGAGCCCCTATTTATACACCATGAATAACACATCAATTAATGAACCCCGTTAACTCCAGATGCCATGAGCGCGTCCAGCTCTTCCTTTGCATTCCTATAACTCTCCTGTGCTTCTCTCTCCCGTCGATTAATGAAACCGACTTCCTCACGTAGAGCGCTTAGTCGTCGCTCGATAGCCACGTCCTCTGAGATAGCCAGCGTCTTGAAACCAGCCAGGGCGACGCGTGCCTTCTCCAAAGCCTCGGAAGCATCGCCCATCTTATCACGAAGCATCTTCTGTCGCTTCTGATAACCACCGAGATGAAGTGATAGCTTCTTCTCTAGCTTAGCGCCTGCTTCAGCAGAAGCCATGATGGAGTCTTGAACAGCCTGAATAACAGTTAGTATAAAGGTTCACTTATGCAACTCATCAAAACTTACATTAAATGCAACCTTCATGACCGCCCCTTGCTCTTCCTCGTCATCATTGTAACAGCCCAGACCGAGGAGCAGCGAGCTGCTTGCGCGTGCTTCGAATGCTGCCTGGATATCCTCGAACTTAGGAAGGGGTTTCGTTTCGGACAAGATCAATAGACGAGCCTCCGCGAGAGCATCGTCGTCGATTTGTTGGAGAGGCTTAGGGGCGCCACTGACTTCGCCACCAGGGACAGGATATTTCATCGCATCATTCGCCATCAGGTTCGCTGACTCCTTAGCAATAAGAGACTCAGCAACATCTGGAATACTGGTAGCCTGTTTCAATAAACTGGGCAGATCGATATGAACCGGCCTGGGGAGGTTCTTCTGCATAACTTGAGTTCGCCTACGAAATTCGAGGGCTTCTTCGGCTGCTTGCCTCTCACGTGCTCGACGGTCCCGCTCTGCAGCATCTTCCTCAGTCATCTCATCAACTTGCATAGACTCCTTCTCTTCCTCGGGTATATCGAACTCCCATTCCGTATCTT
This sequence comes from Fusarium oxysporum Fo47, assembly GCF_013085055.1. NCBI lineage: Eukaryota > Fungi > Ascomycota > Sordariomycetes > Hypocreales > Nectriaceae > Fusarium > Fusarium oxysporum. Next base: position 1,840,459 of record NC_072843.1, on the reverse strand, counting down.
TTGGTTTGGGAAGAGAAGCCAGACCTGACTTGAGCTGGGTGCGCAAAGCCATATCTCTCATCCTGATGTCTCTGGGTGTAGCCGAAACCATAGACATTCCCCCGTCTTGGTTCAACGATAGGGTGTCTCTGGGTGTTCTCATCGGCGTTTGTCCAGGTCGACCAGGCGTGGCCCCCACGCCATCTGCCCGCAGAGGGGTGGCCATTGGGTTTGGCGTAGAAATGGTCTGCTTTCGAGGAGCGATGCCATCGAAACCAGTCGAGGCTGCGCCTTCATGAAGCGGGGTGTTCTCACCACCGAGAAGGACAGAGTTTGTGTCGTTGAGCGCTCGAATATTTCGTATTTCGTTGGCAATGTGATCTTCTTGTTCAGGTGCTTTTGGTGTTCGAATAGGGGTAGCGGAGTTCAGAGTAGAATATGTGTTGACAAGTCCTCGAGTAGCGTCGTTCTCACTCTCCTTTGCCCTCAAATTGGCCGCCTCACCCATCCTACCCATCTTGACGATATCCTCCAACTCGCCCTCACTGACTTGGGGAGCGGGCAGAACCAGCCCACGACGCTTACTGCTCTGCTCTGCCTCTCGGATCTTCTGTAGCTGACCAGCCTTCAGAGCAGCCTTGTATGATTCCGACGCCCCATCCTTATCGGTCTTCTTTCGCTTCCGGTCGTTGTCATCCTCGCCCTCACCCTTGCGCTTGTTGGCCAGCTGTTGTTTCCGGGGATCGAAAGCTGCGCGTTGCGCCTCATTCTGCACCATTTCCTCTGATGTGTCGTAGAAGCCAGGGAGCGCTTTTCTCTCGAAAGGAATATCGGCGTTGTAATCCATCTCGCCCTTTTTCCTGGTTGTGACCTTGATATTAATTCCAGCTGTCTTAAGCTCTCGTCTCTTCTGCAGAGCCGCAAGACGGCGCGACTCCTCTTGTTGACGCTCTCGAGCCTTTCTCTTGGCCTTTTTACCCTGCGTATTGGCCAAACGAGCTCGAGCCTCACTTAACATCTCCTTTTCGTCCTCGTCGAGATCGATGGTGTCGGGTCGCGCAGGCTTCGTCTCAGGATCGGGATCTAACTCGCCGGGTCGGAGTCTTCGAACATCATCGGCGCTGGGGGCTTGTGTTTCGCCTCCATCTGGGCCCATCAGCCCAAGGCTGGACGATTCCTTCGCTTCGGCTTCATCGAGGAGCTTCTGGTATCGTTCGAGACACTGGTTTGCTGTTCGGCCAACAATGGGAGCGATTGTGCGCCACTGAGTGGGCATAATCTTGGCGAGATGGAGAAGTCTTTCATCTTCCTCCTTGCTCCATTCGATCTTTTTGATGCTTGGGTCGAGCCATTCGTTCCATCTGGCTTTGCACTGCTTGGGAGTTTTGCGCGCCAGCAGCGATGAGACACGCGCCCATTGATTCAGACCATACTTGGAGACGGAGGCCTTAAGGATTTCATCCTCAATGTTGGTCCAAACGCCTCCTTTGACGACGGGCATCGCGGCGGTGTTTGCTGGGGGCGCTTTTGATAACGGTTGAATATGATGGAGCCTGGACTAAGCTGCGAAACACGCTTCTTGAAAATATCCAAGTTCCATCTACAGCGCGCAATTGTTGCTGACTCAGTCAGATTGGGGTTATGATTGGATGAGTGTTAAGCTCTCGAAGCCCCACATTTGCGAAGCAACGCCAGCTGCAGAGCCATGCAAGGGGAGGCAATAAAACACTACTTAGGTATTATGTAGTCTATGTATGACCCTGATCCTGAATGGTACAAATACTTAGGTAAATTATTACAAGCTTACCGGGCTCTTGGACGAGGCATTTTGGTGAGGTCTGAAGCTTTCTTGTTCCATGCCATTCAGGCCACCAGCCGTTAAGTTAAGTCGAGGAGAGAAGTCTCATTTGGTAAGAAGGAACAAAGTTTGAAGGCTCCAAAGACTCCTATCATCTTTCTTTCATTCGTTACGCATGACCTTGATGGGGTCATCAGGGCGTGTATAAATTCCATCATGCCTCCTTATGTGTCGGCCATTTTATATTCCTCAGCACCACATAAAAGAATGCCAAACACGACTTTGACAGGTCGATCCTTTGAGCACAAATAACCAAAGTGACACCTTACTCATGGGAATTCTTGCTTGACTGACATGTCTACTAACAACTGCGATGCATTCCTGAATCAATGCCCGGCAAACATCAACGAGCGAATCGGTGGCATGAAGAAGCGAGTTGCGCCCCTACTGGATTTGTCACTTCTATCAGGTCACCGATGACGAGCGAACAGCTAGATGCTTACATCATGGGCTTTCGCACAGCTGAAATCACGGATCAGCTTCGCACAAACGACCTCAATCATACGAGCGGGACTTCAACTCGGTGCTTATCGCCTACACCAGAATATGATAATACGGGCAGGCGAACCAACAGCCGCAAGCAACGATATCGTAAACAGCTGGAACGAGAGAGAGAGAGCAACTGGTGCAGGCTGCTTTGAAGACAATACCAGCTTACCGACCACCATATGATTACCCTTGGAAGAGAGAGACGTTTACCGACAAAATCTACCTACCTGTTGCTGACTTCCCCTATGTGCCTTTCATTGGGCAAATTCTGTGGCCCTGTGGCAGCAGCTTGAAAGCTATCAACGATCAGTCGGGAGCTAACGTCGTCACTCGTGGGAAAGGCAACAGGGACTCGCCGAGCCACTGCTAACGATTGCAGAGAACCCCTTCATTGTTTGATCACTGCGGACTCACCATTCAAAGTCGACCAAGCCAAAAGGGCCATTCAAGACGTGATTGAAACAGCCGCTACGACACCGGATCGCGACAATAAGAGGAAGACCGAACAGCTCCGTTCTCTAGCGATAATGAATGGCACCTTTTGCGACTATGAGAGGTAAAAAGAAAACATGTTGGAATTGACTGACAGCAGCGAAAACCATAAAAAAAACCAGGACTTGGCCATGTGCAGTTTGGATCTAAGTCAAGCACAGGTTCAGGACTAGACGCTCACCTGGACGAAGAATACCAGCGATTGATGTCCGAGATCTAGGGGATATAACCAACAAGCTTGAAGCCCCTGAGCTTTCTTTGCACTAATAAACTATAAGGAAATATGAATATGGCAATCTTGGGGGTTCTAAGCCACCTTGTTGTATGTGTGGTATCATGCTATTAAAGTCAACTTTGACATCAGATGCTCATAAAGAGGTCCTGAAAGGTACAGAGTCCGAGATAAAGCAATAAGCAAGCTAATCGTTAACTATAATAGTAGACGTAGCAGGTTTGTAGGAATACTCGGTCATCGATTCAAGCAGATTTATAATATGATCTTATTCCATACCTGATCCCGGACTTTGCGGAGTCGGTTGGATCAAAACCCGAAACCCGATGCGATTCGGTGCCACGCTTTCAGGAATCAGGAGCAGTAGCCTATCAAATCAAGCCAGCGCGAGACCATGAGCCACGCCAGCACCCATGATAGCTGTTAGCTTATCAGATACTGCCAGATCCCAGCCTGCACGGTATGCATAGGACGCAGGGAATGCGTCATTCATTTATCTATCTCGACAAAGGTGCCAGAGAAGCAAATCTGGCATGAATCGAGTGATGCCGTGATGGGCCCGACAATGGCACCAGCATAACGTGATTGAGTATCAGAATCACCAAGGCATTAACGTATATAGACGACAGCAACTCAGAGACTGACAACTGTAAAAGGAAAAGCCCCATGGCTTATCAGGTCTTAAAACGATCGTGTTTCGTCTGGCTTTGGGACAATTGGCATGGCCCAACGTGGATAGCATGGATGTTGGACTCCACAACACCATCCTAGCACTTGGACTCATCATGTATCCGCAAGAGAGCTCCCCAAATGCGCCTAGATCATACATTATTAATCCTCCACAGATCCCTTCTTCGTCACACTTATCTCATGCCAGTTGCAAGCGACACAACCCTCTCGCTTGTTTTGACTTTTGAGACATGCAAAAACTAGTCCTTGTTATCCTTTCAAAGACTCGTCCATCTCTCGATTCCTCCTTGGCCATGCCCCAGAAACATCGTGATTGAATACAGGCTTCACTGGCCATCACTTTGCTGCGCGCAGCACTTCACTGTATCCGACCCGAACCGACGAAACTTGACCCGCTTGCGCGCTAGGAAACCATGGCGAAGAATGATAGTATTCACGAGGAGGAGACAGCGATCGTAGACGAAGCAACACATTTGCTGCCCACCAGCTCCGAATCTCGCGATGCAGGTAGTGAAACATCCTCTACAACTCCCGCTTGGGATGCCTTCAAGGACTTTGAAGGCCTACCCTGGTGGCGGCAACCATCGGTATGCGCTTAGACGTTGTTAAAAACCATATTGTTCAGCTCTGACCTTGCTTGCAGGTTTATTGGCTGCTTGGTCCATATATCATATTTACCCTTGCCTTTGGAGGTGTAATGGTTCCTAAACTTGACCTGTAAGTTTCCGTTGTTCGCGATATATAGAATTTCTTTGCTTACCAGTGTATGCGATAAGGATCCTTCAGCTCGTTTGCAGGCAGTATTTCGCAGATGAACACAGCCGTAATCCAGATGCAGTCTTCCAGCCTGTTCTTCTTGGGTCTGAAAATCCCCAATGCGATATTCCCGAAGTGCAAGCAAACGTGGCAAAATTCATGCTGGTCATGAATTTGTTCACTGGCATTCTAAGTGCTATAGTCGCGCCGAAAATCGGCCATTTATCTGATCGATATGGTCGTACACGGCTTATGGCTCTAGCTTCTGTAGGTGGAATCTTGGCCGAGTTCATCACTATCCTGGTCGCCCGATATCCGGACGTCGTTGACTATCGCTGGCTGCTTCTAGGGAGTGTCTTCGATGGTATGACAGGATCCTTCACTACGGGAAGTATTATGACACAGTCTTACACAAGTGACTGCACCCCTCCTTCAAGACGCGCCGTATCTATGGGTTATGTGCATGCGTGCTTGTTCACGGGACTTGCATTTGGTCCTCTCCTTGCGGGCTTCTTCGTCAAGTGGACTGGTAGTTTGCTATCTATTTTCTATGTTGTCATGGGATGTCACATTGGTTTTATGCTTTTTGTTTGGCTTGTTGTGCCCGAGTCATTGTCTCAAAGGAAACAATTGGCAGCGCGGGAGAAGTACGAAAAGGACAAGGAGCTGCAATCGCCTGTCTCTTCATCATGGGTGAATACCCTTCGAACTGCAAACCCCTTCGCTCCTCTCAAAGCTCTCTACCCTACTGGCCCGGGCACGTCGCCGGCTCTTCGTCGAAATTTGATTGCCCTTGCTATCAACGACACCATCATCCTTGGAGCAAGCATGTCCGCAGGTGCTGTCATTGTTCTCTACTGCGGACGGACATACCACTGGGACCTTTTAGAAAAGTCCGGCTTTGTGTCTCTTCTCTCACTTGTTCGCGTCGTGGTCCTTATGGGAATATACCCTGTTATCAACTACTTTGGCCGCATCCGCCCAGCAGCTCGTCGTCGTCGTGAGTCGGGTGTGGCTGCCATCGAAAAGAACAGTGGAGCAGACGAGCTCGACGTACTGATCCTGAGAATCGCTTTGATTTCAGATGTTATTGGGTCTCTTGGATATGTATTTGCCCGTTCATCGCGAGTGTTTGTCGCCAGCGGCATGATGACCGCTGTCGGAGGTCTTGGGAGTGCAACTGGGCAAGCTATGATCACCAAACATGTACCCTCTGAAAGAGTTGGCCAGTTACTCGGAGCAATCGGCATGATGCATGCTCTTGCGCGAGTGTTGGGACCAGTCTTGTTTAATGGAGTGTATGCCCTTACGGTTGGACGATTCAACCAGGGTATTTTTGTCCTGCTGGCAAGCGTATTTGGATTCGCTCTTGTGGTAAGCTTTGCTATAAGGCCACACGGTAAGTCAAAACTCACTTTATAATCTGACTCTGAGACTAATGAATTGTAGTCGTGTGGGAAGATGAGCCTGAAGATGAGCGACAGCCTCTCAATCAGACAGAGGAGGCTTTCGCAGTTCCAGACGGACAAGTTCCTCTAGATGAGGAAGATCAAGTCAGATTCTAAGAAATACCGGGCTCTTCAGTAGAAACGATTTTCTTTTGTTGGTTTTATGTTACAGTACAAAGGTGCACAGGTCACCGTGATTGGTAACTCTTGTACAATAGTATCAGGCAACACTTTGGAATATTTGGCCGTAGAATATACACGAAGCAACTCACGAATTGACCATTAACTCCTCAACAATGATGTTAAACACTCGTCGGCTGAGATATGCTGGAGATCTCCGCCAAAAGGCTTAGTGTTAGACAATTGGCGCAAAAGATGTGGGTCCCATTTGAGTTCTCACAGGGGAACAGAGCTCACTCATGACATCAGATCACCACCTTTAAACGACGTGTTTTATACACAACGAAGAAGTCGAAACTCAGGCAACGCCCTCTCCTCATTTCATTATAGACCAATTACTCCCACCAACTGATCAGAATTCCAAGAGAGCCACCATAATAGCAGAAAAGGGTCCTCTGCCAATTGGAGTATGCTTGCATCTAGAGCTTGGGCAACTGCAAAGAGTCGTTCAGTGAGAAACATCATGACTGCAGCCAGAGCCGCCGGACGAATTATCAAATTTGGGCCCTTTGAGGTCACAAATCAGGTGAGGAACCATGTTGAGCCTCGATGTCAAGCTCAGACCCGAGCTTGCTCTTATCATTAGTAGATACTGACAACTCTCCAGGTCTTCCTCACCACACCGCACTCTTTCGCGCTGGTGAATCTCAAACCTCTGATTCAAGGCCATGTTCTCGTCTGTCCACATAACCCGCATAAACGTCTAACAGACCTGACGTCCACTGAGATCTCGGATCTCTTCACAACAGTGCAGCTTACCCAGCGTCTGCTTGCACGTGCTTACTTCCGCACCCCCGAACCCGAGGCCGGAAGCTTCTCAGTCGCTGTGCAAGACGGAGCTGACGCGGGGCAGACGGTACCACATGTTCACGTCCACGTTGTTCCGCGAACGGCTGGGGACATGGGAAGCCCGGATGCCGTGTATGTTAAACTTGCGGGAGAGGAGGGTAATGTTGGTGGTGCGTTATGGGATAAGGAGATGGGCACCCGGCCGAAGCCGGGTGGAGGGTTGAGGAGAGTCGATGATGTGGATCGAAAAGCAAGAAGTGTTGAGGCGATGGCTGAGGAGGCAGAACGGTATAAGGCTATTCTGAAGGAGATGGGCATTGAATAGCGGTAGCAAAGCATTGTTTGCAGGTTATAGAAGTCGGGCTATATATGCGATAGACGTAATTTTGAAACAAACTCGTGAGTGTCATAACATATTCATAATATTGATATCCGAACTTTTCATTAGTATAGATTTGCGATTGCTTACTTGGTTGCATAACAGTATCTGTTGTGATATGGCTCTCATAAACTAGAGACAATGGATCTACATGAGAACTAAGAGCTGATGAAGCTTTTCCCGAAGTCCAAGAAAAAGAGGCGATAGTTACGTGGCTTCTGAATGGATGCACAATAAACGCGAGCGTGCCTGAGAATGCAATGTATCACAGAGAGAACAACAGCATGTGGACGTTGAGCTTCGAAACACGGAGAGTACGCGTATGCTTCTATGTTACAAGGCACAAAATTCGTGCCGGCACCGTTTTTTGGCTACAGTATAATTGAATATTACGTGTCCAACGCCACGATTGATGTTAAACAATGACTTATCCCCATTCGCCACCCTAGACTATCACGACTGGAATGCCAATCATTGAGTTCCAGAACTTACAGCACAGAGTTCACAGCCACCCTTTCAAGACCCTTTTTAGCTTGATCCGGGAGGCGTCAACGTTTGATCTGACTTTGAAGCATCTAGATGGCACAGTAACGTCTTCCTGGTCAGCTACATCTCCAATGGGGCTGAAGCAAGATTGTGGGGTTCAATCAGTTGCAAGTGGTCCAGCCGGTAAGGCAGTTGAAGAATTCCAAGTTAGACTAGTGGTAGACACATCTTGCATATGAGTTCAGGCAGGCTTGAGAAGATGCATGCCATATGTAGCACGCGTCTGAAGCTGCTGATGTGCCAGTCCAACATGGAAATCCCATACGCTAGCTAACCAAACAGCTTATGATAATGCGAGGCTTGCAGCCTGGATACGATATGCGATCGCCCGGTGTGTTCACGGCGCTTGGGCATCTGATCTTATGTTATAGACGGATCGGAGGTTCGAGAATATAGGACCTCGATCCCAAGTAATGAGCAGCATAGTTCAGTCTACAATAAACTGAGAGACTTTGTCAAATCATCCCAAGATCGGCGGCCTAGGTCTTTAGTCTTGTTGGGTGAGGGGCTGGAGGTGCTCATGTGATGGAATAGAGTAAAATGAGGCTTTTCGGGATAGTTTCCACAGTGGCTCCCAGCTCAAAACACGCTAATGCTGTTGTTTTCGTTCACTTGGAAGACTGGCAACATACCCTGGGATATATCCCCACATTACATTACAAGTCAGTTTCCCTGTGCGGGGATTGCCAGCATTTGCTCGCCTATCCGCAATTAAACGAGGCCTGGACCTCAAGTTTTGGCTTGGTAGCTTAACCTGGTCTGGTAGTTGCGGATCATCGGGATAGCTTGGAAAGAGTCCTGTGGTCGTTGCAGTCAAAAGTGCCAGGCTGGCAACACGAGTCGCGCTTGGGTCGGTGAGCGAGCCGATGGTCCGAAGAGATGCAAAGGTGATGGAACAACTGATACTCTGCCTCAATTCTATGACCAGTAGAAGACTTCGGACCGTTAATGTGAAGATCCTAGTCCGGTTTAATCCTTCAATCAGCAGTCTCACATAAAGATCAGCCTGAAAGCCGCCCTCTCTCATCCTCGACTCAGGTGTTGCCGTTGTCGCAGCCGTGTTCATGGTGTGTCGTTGAAATAGTCCCACCTTGACTGGTGGAGTCGGCGCAGAGGACAAGGCGGGAACTAGCGCAAGCAGTTTTTAGCCGCTTCGTTTGATGCATACGCTGAGATGCGGTGGGTAATTAGTGCAGGAAGCCCTAGACGACAGTGGGCCCAGACAGGTCTTTGCAATGCGTAGCGCAAGAGACGAAGAGGAATCTTTTGGAGAGCACGGGGCCAAGTTCAAGAGAGCCATAGAGCACGCGATCTAATTCATACTTCCCCCGCATTGAGAATGCTAAAGCGTCTGGTCACCAGAATCTCCCTCTTTTCCTTTGGTAGTCCAGTTCATGCCTTGCATGTGAGTGAGGGTTGGTAGGGTCACCAAAAGGCGGTGGACGTTGACTGCTGCAACTGTATGGTGGCTGGGTCTCGTTGCTCGCACTACCACAAGAGCCTAGAGGGAAGCTGGTGACTCGGCACGGAGCACTATCGGCGATTGACCAAAGTGCAAATTGCATGGAACCATGACTGCAGCGCAGGCAGCGCATTGTGCTTGGGATGCAGGTCAATAGCTGGTGGGTCGCACAACGACAGGCCAGACGCTGGTGATCTGCGAGATAAGCAAAGACACTCAATTTAGGTTGCCCAAGGAAATGACCTTTGTGGATGCATGTGAATCGACAGTCAAGCCATGAAAGACCAAAGAGCACAAGTCATGTATCATTTCATCGAATGACATACAATTGAAGGTCAGATGGGGAAAATGACGATGTTTGACAAAGGGGAATTGAATTACTCGGCCATCGAGGTGGAGGCCAGAAAGGTGTGTTGTGGACGGGACGAGGGAGGCCAGAAGATGGAGGGGTGTCAGTCCTGGCCGTGAAGTTTCCGAGGAATCTCACAGAGACCAGAGTCTCAGATGGAACCAACAGCGGGCGTAGGCGCACAGACTCCCACCACCAGCCAAGCAATGCAAGCACCAAGTCAAGAGGAGAGGCGCCAGCGCCAAACCCAACTCGCAAAAGTCGCACGTTGCAGCAACATCACCTTTTCCGCTTTCAATTGACCTGCAGCCATCTAATCTCTCTGCTTTAGCCTCAAGGTCCCCTTATCCGCTCAATGGATGCACCCGGTTCTCGGGATGTTTTTTCTTTTTCCCCCCTCAGGGTCGCTTTTGTTGACATGTGTCCTTCCACCTTGTTTGTTTTGAGCGTTGTTTAGCGCGCCACTGACAAGATAGTCAATAGTCAATGATGTCGGGAGGTGGTGAATTATTGCTTTTGTCGTATTCTCGAATCTGAAACCTGATCTGCCACTGACGTTGTTGAGCCGCATCCTTTTCCAAGGTTCGTATCTCGCTTTACAGAGATGCTAGAGCTTGAATCCACCAGTAGCGGAGCTTGGCCGGTATTACGCAGGGTTGCGGTCGCAAGGACCTTGTTCGCGGTTGAGTTGCATGGAACCATCTGGATTCCTGGGATCTCCTCAAGTCCGTGAGAGTGAGGAGATGATGAAATGGATACACAGTCACCAACACAGCATACAAACAAAACTTTTGCGAGTATGTTGACATCGAATATCATACATTTTGTCAGGATATGAAGTGGTGTTGAGATGTTGATCGATTTTCTTTCTCATCGCTGGAGCTATCATTGACTTAAACAACTGGATCTACATATTGCGTGGCTGATTCAAGCCAAGACATGGCTTGAGTCGTTACGCGGCGCTTAAGTTGATGTTACGAAAAGAACGATTCAAAACCAGGGACGCTCTTGCGTAGTCGCTCAATGCCCGGTCATCGGCTCCGATGGAAATGAACAAACGAATGCAATGCAACGAAACGACCAGAAGAGAGAATTTTCAATTCCAGGGTGGCGGGTCTAAACAAAAGACACAGCCAATCATTACATACGCTCAAATCTCAGATACCGGATAAAGTCATACGCTAGAAGGAAGCTCTGGCCTCAATGGCATCCTAGGGGTGGCCCACCGGCAATCGACATGCATGCGACGTTGAGGATGGAACCTTGACACAGACCACCATCGGTCAAGCCGCCCAATCAAGTGACATATTTCCGTTAGCTGAATGCAGAATCCAGGACGCTCCCGAGAGTTCCCCTCCATCTTCTTGTGAGACCAAGACACACTTGCCACGGACTTGAGTGAAGCAACACCAGCGCCAACGCCAACGACTCCATCGGTCCCGTCTAACGATGGTTCCATTCACTCTCTGTGTCCAAGTGACCACCTGCCGACAGTCCGGAAATTTGTCTGCGATAGTCCGTGGAGCAGTCTCTTCCTGTATCACGAGACACTTCATGCCTGCAGTCAACAGTGGCAGGAGAAGAGGATGAAAGGTGTGGCTATCTGGCTGAGTCTCAGACCAGAGATGCATGCATATGTATGTATGTGAACCGATATCAGGGAGGCAAGAAGGTGTAGTGTTTCAATGCCATATTCTCGCGGCAGTGGACGGAAACACCAGAAACATCCAATTGTTCGTAGATGATCCAGAGTCTCTTATCTTTGACACCTGACACCAAGACGACAAACAGGTGAAGGAAGATCAGGCAAACTTTGTCTCACTCTGGCCGCCCCCGGTGTTATTCTACCGTCCAGTTTTTCTTCTCTGGGCCTTGTCGTATGCAACTGTTGGTTCAAATTTCCTGATGGTGTATGCAACTCCCAGCAACAAGGACAAGCTTAGCGACCGCCCCACATGCTGCAAACGAAGCTTCGACTGTTCCACTGCAAGCAAAAGCCAGGTTCTTTTTTCTCCGCCGAGTAAGTTGACGGGACCTTATCGGCCAGGGAGAGCGAGCGAGCAAGCGAAGCGTCTGGGCTTGTTCCAAGGTTGAAGTTGGCCTTTGATTGCGATTTCGGTCTCCACAAAAAGGTGTCGCTGCACTTACACGGGCTGCTCTTCTTCTCCTTCTCCTCCAACTTGCGCTTGCACTTTGCTTGACTGACTTTTGGTAGAAATATCCCATCTCCCACCCTCTTTCCTTTCCTTCGTGATTGAACTTTTCTACCTGTCTAACTAACTTTTCATATCCAAAGTTTGAATCACTTCCCATCTCCAATCTGGGCTCTTGTTCTTCCATCTTAACTGTTGTGATTCTGCTATTGCTGATTTCCTTGTGAAATCCCGTACTAACTGGCTCTCCAAATTCTCCAACAAGACAGCCACTTCCATCCCAAAGGGCCGCGATAACCACCCCTCTGCCTTTTCCAAATATCCCTTCCGTGGAATCGTCGCTTTGCTTATTTCCCACCCAATTTGGGATCAAGGCGGCGATTGTTTTTTCACAAGCTCAACAACTTGCCCTTCTTTCCATCCAGGCCGTGATCCATCACAAGAATTACCATGGGTATGCTTCGCACTGGTCCTCGTGACCCAGATGCATTCCCGGCCATGCAGCTCTTCCTTCTGGGTAAGATCAGATATTGCACCTTAATAACGCGTGCTAACTCTAAATAAGCCATTGTTCGACTCGCTGAGCCTATCGCTTTAACATCCATCTTCCCATACGCCTGGGCCCTTGTCAAAAGCTTCGAAATAGGCCGCGAAGAAGATGCTTCATTCTACTCTGGCATCCTTATATCCGCCTTTTCTCTTGCTGAAGCTGTTATGGGAACGTACTGGGGCGCCCTGTCCGATCGTATCGGCCGCAAGCCCGTTTTGATTATTGGATCTCTAGGTACAATGATCAGCATGTTGATGGTAGGAGTGGCTCCAAGCTTCGGTGTTGCCTTGTTTGGCCGTCTCCTCGGTGGTCTGCTGAACGGTAATATTGGTGTTATCCAAACCATGGTTGGGGAGCTGGTCACCAAACCTGAGCATGAGCGTAAGTCTGCAGACCATTGCTCGAATTCCAACGACTGATCAATATCTTAGCACGTGCATACTCCATCATGCCTTTTGTCTGGAGCATTGGAACCATTGTTGGTCCCTCTATCGGTGGCATGTTTGCCAACCCCCATGACTCTTGGCCTGAATCTTTTCCGACCGGCAGCCTCTTCCAGAGGCAACCTTACTTGCTGCCCAACATCATCTGCGCAGGATTGCTACTTGTGAGCATTGTGCTCGGTTTCCTCCTCCTTGAGGAAACCCATCCCGACATGGTCCATCACGCTCCTACCAGTGAATACCACGTCAGCGAGGAGACCCCCCTCATGATGAACAACCGAATGGCCACCGAGATTGAGCCACAGGCCTATGGTGCGATAGAGACAACCGAGGATTCAACCGATGGCTCAATTGGGGACTGGGATACTCTCTGTATCGAAAACGAGAAGACAGCTGCAGCTCCCATCAAGATCTGGAATTGCCGTGTTGTTGGCTTCATTGTCGCCTTGTCAATCTTCACTTACCATTCCATGACCTTCGACCACTTACTGCCCATCTTCTTCGAAGACAGCCGTGTTGATGCTGTGGAGATGTTCAAGCATGGCTCTATCTTTCCTTTTTACTCGCCTGGTGGCTTGGGCATGACTCCACGAGATGTTGGTGTGATTTTGGCCGTCGACGGCGGCATCGCTCTGTTTATCCAGGTTTTCGTCTTCCCCTGGACTGTCAAGATGCTTGGAACCTATCGCCTTTTCCTGCTCGTTACTGTCCTCCACCCTGTTGTTTACGTGCTGATGCCCATGCTCCTCCTTGTCCCTGAGAGCCTTTTATACCCCGCTATCTATGGCTGTCTCATCATCCGCAATATTCTCTCCATTATACTATATCCTCTTCTTATGATCCTCATCAAAGAGGCTACACCAGCCCCAAGCGCTCTTGGAAAAGTGAACGGCTTGGCAGCAAGTGCTGGTGCTGCTTGCCGAATGATTGCTTCACCCGTCGCTGGATTCTTGTGGACGGTCGGTACCAAATCAGATTGCTCTGCCTTGGCCTGGTATGGTAGCGCTATTGTCGCTATTTTGGGAGCCGTTCAGTGCTTCTCTGTTCCTCGCCGGCGCAATGAGGAGCCCTATGAGGAAACTTCCAAGGCACCCAACAAACAGACTGTTACAGTGACCGAGACTGAGTTTTATGACTCCCCATGAGGAGCACGCGGCGCAGTTTGAAACCCGATCAGGTCGAACATGCCGAAGCGACTTCGCGGGTTTTGCAACCCGTTTTTAGACTTGATTGCCTGCAGCAAGTCACACTGTTTTATACCCTCATGAGTTGGGAGTTCAAGCGTGTTTTGATAATTTGCCTATAAAAACGACTGGTAGATGGTGTTTATCACGGCCGCTTTTACGAAGTTATGTATACCCCAGGTATAATGATTGATTTGGTTTGGGATGACTTTTTACTTTTTGGAGTTTGGCTTGATTATTGAAGAAAAAAGCTTTGATGCGGAGTTTATTTGTTCTTAAATTGGGTTTACGGTTGAAGATGGGATTTGGTATATAAGTTAGATAAAAGTGAGGTAAATAGGAATAGAAGTAATTACAAATATGACCACTCCCATCTAACGTATTTCCCCATCAGTCCGTATACCCCTAGACCCCGCACACTTTTCCTACTAAAAGCTAGTATTTATAACTATAAAAATAAAATACTTATAAAATAGCTATTTAAGTAAAAAGGAGAGTTTTTAGATATTTAAAGGAAAGATTTTCTTATTATAATATAAAATATCTTATATATAAATTATTACTTAAGTTATATAAGTTTTAATATTTAGTATTTTTACTTTTTAAAATATATTTAATTTATTAATTATATAAAGTAATATCTAAAATAATAATATTTCTATTATATTATTTAACTTTTAATAAATATATATAAAAAAACTTATTTTAAATAAATAAGTAATAAAAATATTATAAATAAATTAAAATTAAGTATTTAAAACCTATTAAAATATATTTTATAAATATCTAAAATATTATATATATTAAATATTATATATATAAAATAGTTTTAAAATTAAATAACTTATATAAAATAAAAGTTTTATAAAATAAGTTTAAAATAACTTATAATTTTAGAATTAAAACTTTCTTAAGAGAATATTTAAGTATATAAGCTTAAAGCCTTATATTAAAGTTAATAAGGCTTTTAAAATACTTTTTATTATATATAAGTATTTTAATTTATAAAAATTAAATTATTTATAAGCTTAAAGTTATAAGTATTTTTATAAGTATTTTTATTTTTATTTTAAAATCTTAAAATTTATATATTATTTAAAACTTAAATGTTAAATTAAATTTAAATACTTATTAAAGTATGTTAATATTTTTAATAATAAATAAAGGCTAAATAAGTTAATAAAAATAATATAAAAATTAAGTTTATATTATAATAATTAAAAAAAGCCTATTATATTTAAATTCTTAACTTTTATCTTAAGGTTATTATTTAAATTTATAGTAAAGGATTATATTTTAATAATATAAATTAAAAAAAGTAATATTTATATAATTTAACTTCTAAATAGCTTAAATAAGAAAAATCTAAAATTAGAGATTTTTTTATATATTTTTAAACCTTTATTATAAAAGCTGAATTTTAGTGGGAAAAGTGTGCGGGGTCTAGGGGTGTATGGACTGATGGGGAAATACGTTAAGTGGTTTAATGAATGAATGCTTTAAATTGCCGCCAATGGACCCAGGCCTGCCTTTCTCATTGAATTTATGTATTGGCTACCTACCTAGGTATGTTCAGTTGTTCGTGCGATAGTCAGTGGCCCCTCTCGAAGAGGCAAGAAACCTTAGGATCTCTATCCTAAGTGATAGAAAGACTTACATAAGTTTAGGTATATCTTAGTAGGCCTTTAGATTAGTTAATTCTGGTATCCTGAGTATTAGAAAGTTTTTTCCCCCCCTCACGGGGTCCCTCTATATGAATCCTGAGTCGTGATAGTTAAGGTAGCCGATGCCCAATAGAATTTTCGCCGCCCACCCAAAAGTTGGAGAAACTCAAATTTTAGCAATCGAGTCACTCTGAATCCACCCACCAATGACATCTGAAGTATAAGACTCACCACAACAGTCCTGACTTGAAGACAACAGTGGCGGATTCATCTGCTCTAAAAGGCAAAAATGAAAATCGAGGAGATAACCGACAAGCTGGACGAGGCCATGAAGCTGGAGCAGGCCTCACCACAGCCAAATACCAGTGCCACAGAGGCCACCAAACCTGAGCTGCCCCCAGCTCATGCCATCGCCAGCGGAAAGACTGTTGACGAAGTATGGGAAGATCTAAACAAGTCGCCCCTTTTCATGACAGACCTTGATGCCAATGAGGAAAATGAAGATATTGCCGCACTGCAGGCACTCGCGTATGAAGGCACACCTCTCGAAAACGGCCAGGAGTTCAAGGAGCGTGGAAACGAGTACTTCAAACTTAAGAGCTACGCCGATGCAAAGGAGTTTTACGGAAAAGGCATTGCTATTCTCGCTGGCGAAGAGCGCAAGCGCGCCAAGGGCGAGCAGACGAAAAACCAGGAGGGTGTAATCGACACTGAGGAGGAGATTCAGAAGCAGCGCGAGACTCTTGAAGCGCTCTATGTCAACCGGGCAGCGTGCCACCTCGCTGTTAAGAACTACCGCAGCTGCTGGCTTGATTGCGCTGCGGCGTTGCGCCTCAACCCGCGAAACATCAAGGCATACTTCCGCAGTGCACGAGCACTCCTTGCAGTGGATCGTATCCAGGAGGCCGATGATGTTTGTGCGCGCGGTCTTTCGTTAGACCAAAACAATGCTTCGTTGCGTGCTGTAGCGGACGATATCATTAAGCGAGCTAAAGAGATCGACGCGCGACGAAAGAGGGACGCAGAGCGCGAAGCAAAGGAGAAGCGGCGTGCACTTCTCATCAAAGCCGCACTACGAGCGAGGAATATTCCCACACGCACAACCTCCCAACCACCAGAGATGGAAGACGCGGGCATTGCGCTCCTCCCAGATCCTGATGATCCCCGCAGCACGCTTGCGTTCCCAACAGTACTGCTGTACCCTCTGCACCTGGAGTCTGATTTCATCAAGGCGTTTGAGGAAACACATTCGCTCGAGGATCATCTGAGCTATATCTTCCCTCTGCCGTGGGACAAGGAGGGTGTGTACACGACAGCAGGCGTGGAGGCGTTTGTGGAAACCACACAGGGTGGTCTACTCAAGATGGGCAAGCGGGTGCCGCTGCTGAAGGTTCTGGGAACGGGTAAGGTTGAGGTGGTGGATGAGGTGGTGAGGATCTTTATCGTTCCTAAGGATAAGGCAGAGGCATGGACAAAGGAGCACAAGGCAAAGAGAGCGGCTGAAAAGGGAGAGACAAGCTGATGGATGTAAGAAAGAATATAAGTTACTTTTTTTTTACAATGATGTTTGTGTACTAACTAAGACTTGCGATTGCTGTTTCCTAGGCCCTAAATGATGTGCTTTATGCAGTTATTATATGATCGAGATGTCGCCAGATACTGGCGATTAAGTGGTTGAGTGAAATCAAGTGTCCGAGCTTTTCCATTCTATTCGCTGTTAATACTATAACCCCCAAAGACTCCTTTGTCGATAGAAACCCATTGCCCCTTTTCCTTTTCTGTCACAGTTACTTGGACAACGAAGTGGCTCGCAGTCTCTTATTACGATGTCCTTCCTCCAGCGCAGGCTGCAATTGGATGGGAGGCGGCGACTCGACGGCGTTGGGAGCAGAGGGCCCCTGGTCCTGCATCCTGAGGTTTAAGAGAAGCATAGCTGCGTCCTTCTGGGCCGCATCAGGTACGCTTTGTGGCGTCTTGATCACTCGTTGCCTCATAGCGCTGGCCTCAGGGGTCGAAACCATGAGAATAGATCTCGGGCTCATGGCGGGACTAGCACTCTCTCTGTAATAGCTGTCCCAGTCGTCGTAGTCCAGTCGTCTCTTAGGTCCCCATGGAGCAGACGAGAGAGCGCCTTCATTCTGAAAAGGTGGGATGCGAGGGACCGCACTGAGCAAGGGATTAGGCTCAGGGCTAGACGGGTTTGCAACGGCCCAGCTGGATCCCGGACGAGAAGTCACCATATAGCCAGGAAGTCCCGAGCCGCTACTCGAGGCTGAGTTGGGAGCTGACATGTAATGGCGTTCGATGTCGCTATCCATGGCCCACGATGGATCACAGAACAGACGGGGTCGGAATCGATGACGGCACTCTTCTTGGGCATAGATACCCGGTGGAATACTTCGATCGTCTCTCGGATAGCTCGTAGCGCCGTGGAAGCTAGGTGGGATCGTACTCATATGCATACGCCGAGCCATTTCGGCTTCATGGGTAGCTTCGATGATTATTTGCTGGCTGATGACCATGCGGCCGAAGTCAGGCGCGCTGGGATGAATGCAGAGAGACGGAAAGTCTGGGCCAAAGATTGGAATCAAGGCCCCTGCGATAGAGTAACAAAAGGTTGCGCAGACAGCTCTGGCACATGTGTATGGCATCCAATAACCTGCGTAGACTGATGAGCAAACGACCAGAAGGCGCCGAGGGATGGAACATACCTTGAGCAGCTATAGAACCTCCAGTAATGCTATGTGTGATTTCTTTGAGCCCTGGATTGAGGCCCAACATCTTTGCCGGAATTGTCTATTCCATTGACAGTTAGTATATGTATGTGGAGGCTTGTTCTTTCACTTGCCTTTCCGTAGCCGCGACATTTGAAGAAAGGGGTCATGCGAACGAGCCCGACATTGTAGTCCCACATCACAGCGTACTCAGCGTTCTGTTCAGTCAAGGTGAACTCGTATTTGAAAACTGTTAGGCTTGCGTCAATAACTGGTGATCAGCGTTAAACTTGATTACTTACCCTCGAAGCTCTCTCGTCCTGTCTTTTCGTAAAAGTCCTTTTTACCACTGTTGTATGGGATGTGAAGGCTTGAATCCTGGATATTCCCAAATGGCTTGACTCGGAATCGGAGTATCTCTTGCAAAGCAATCTCGTCGAGACGCTCGAAAGGGTGAAACTTGACTGGACCGCGCAGCTTCGACTTGGCCATGTTGTTGGCGTCTTTCGGCCCAGCTCTATCAGAAACCATCATAAAACGGTTCCCAGATTGATTTGATGCTTCTTCTAAATTTGGGATTGGTGGAAACTCGGGCGCAAGGCTTGGTTGAGGAAAGGGGGAATCATTATCTCCACCTGGTGCTGGGTTCAGGAGACCTTTCAGGGACAACATGATGGAAACCAGTAAAGTTTGCCAGAAATACCAGAAAGAGAAGTTTGAGAGGCGTAACGATGTTCGCGAGATGTAGGAGGCCAGAGATTTGGCCGTAAAGAGATGGCTAAACCAAGTGGTTTGGATAGCACAGCGGGCAGCGGCCGTGATATAACTACTTCTGGATTGCAGAGAAGGACAGACAGCCGCAACACTACAGCTGGGGGAAACTATTCGCCTTTCAAGTCACTCCTCAGCTTGACAAACAAGTCGGGGGAGGGCAAATATGCCTGCGTGTACCGAAATAGGCAGTGGTGAGGAACCCTAGCCTGAGCTGGCTCGGCCAGCAAAGTTGCTCGGGAACCTGCAACTCCAAAAAGTCGGTCACGCCTTGTTTAGGTCAGGCCGGCACTCTTCGTTATGTTTTCTTTGTTCTTTCAGTTTCAATGCCGGCTTCCAAGGGGCTAGAGCTCCGTTGACGAGCTCCCACCGCCTGGTGCTAGCAGATACTAGGAACAGCCACCAAGTGATAGATGACGGAACGATGTCGGGGCAGGCTATTAATGATATAGTAAAAGAAATTGGGCTCAGTTTGAAGCCTAGGTAGAAATGCAAGCTTGAGGTTTCCAGATACTTTGATGAATGGGAACGTATTGTTGCGTTGTCCTACTGCTATGGTTTTGTTCATTCCCCTAGGAGATATGTTTGAGTCCAGAGTCCCGCTTTATCAAACAGCTCCTCTATAGCCTCTAGAATTCCCCTCCGCATTAGGAGGACCATAAGGCAGAAAGAACTGCAACAGGGGTGCGTATTAGAGCTGTTGGGTGTGGATAGGTCAGCCTTCACTCCGTGCCGTCCGTTACACTCCCGGAGACATCCTCTCTTTTGCTCTGAACTCGACAGGGCACCACACAATCTTGGCTTCGTCTAATTAATATTGCGGTTCGTCTCTCATTGATTGAATGGCTAAATCCCTGGTATAGTCTGAAGGCTGGAGATCGAGACTGAACTGTGAGCCGCGAAGGAGAACCAAGAATAACGAATTGGTTGTCTCGCCTTCTAAGACCGCCCCACAGGCTCAGTCAGAATGAAGTACAGGCGGATGCTTGCATACCACATCGTCCAGGACCTTCTACCCCAGTCTGTTTCCTGATATTTGTACAACAGAAGACAGCGGCCCTGCTGCCACTGAGGTTCTGTTGTTCATCTCAGCACTCCCTTAGAATTGCTCGAGTCGCCCCCACGTGTCAGTATGACAACTGACAGCTAGAAGGGGCACGCTTCCTTACTGAGACGGCTTGCACATCAACATGGCCAACAGGCCTATCAGACGTGTCTCCTGTTTCTGCGGTCAATAGATATATGAGGTAGCAATGGTTTGTCAGGGATACGTTTCATGGGCCCTTCTATTCTGACCAAAGACCTGTGCATAGCCGTTGCATACTACACCAGTGGGAAGTTTCTGATGAGAGTTCGATGGCGCTTCCAGAAGTCAGTCTGTTAGATTTCCCCCTCATATGATCTATCGCGGTGAAGCCAGAAACGAACCTGTCATGTCTCTGACCTTTGTTACTCTCACGAGCTCTTAGGCGTACAGGCACAAGAAAATTCCCCGAAAGGGGACACAAGCCTATGCCAAATACGCTCGCCCCTCCTGCCCATGGAGTGGCCATCAACGCTTTGGCATTCATGTACCATTTGATTCAAGTTACGATTGCGCCAGTCTTGAGAGAACCTGGAGGACCTGTTGGGCGTTGTGCCCTCCATATCGTCAACTAGCGTAGTATGACTGCACCCCGATCTCTGGAGTACGATGTCAATGACCTGAGCCACCATAACTTTGCATGATCTATTCTACTCTTTTGTCATGAGTAGGCATAAGACTCCGGTCGAAGTCGATGACCTTTTGGCAATTATCACCGTCTCGCGAAATTCATGGCATCTGACGCGACCAGCCGACGGCTCGGGCAGCGACGCTCTTCCGGGGTCGGGTCTTCTGTCCACTTAATCGAAATGGCCAGTGATGGTCCTGTCACTGAATAGGGAGTAACCAGTCAACCAGGAGTTGCAGAAAGGGTAGAGGCAGGGCCCAGCAACGGGTTATGGCGTTTCTTGAGTGAACACCGTCTTGGTCTGCAGCATTTGGGCATTTGAGGCACTGTCTGGGTATCTCGGTCTTCCTGATTCGGACAAAATGACATCCGTACCTAATTTTGAAAGATGAACATCATATTTGGCACCTTACCAAGCTTATCGGACCGAGCTCTGACGAATTTGGAAACGAATGATTGTCCAAACCGGTATCAGAGTAGATGAATTCCTTCCTGGTTCTCAAAGCTTGGTTTCAGATGATTGTACGATTTCGGAGCGGTATGACAGCGGCAGTCCATGGCGAGTTAGCGTTTCTTTTGCACCAGGCGCAGCCAAGGACACAAAACGGCTCCCTGCATCGAATTTCGGGCGGTGTCACCGTTCTTCCTCCCCCGTTGGTGTGGCATGAGTCTCGTTGCCCGCGAAAAATAGCTGTGTTGTGTAGAGAGGCAGTGCTTTTATGATTAGATTTGAGGATTTTAGATGTTTGATCGAATCCAGCCTCACAAGGTACGAAGGAATGAAATGCAGCACTGGCCATACCACACGGGTAGAAGCCAGAATCCTGGCTTTGAGCGTGGTGTAAAGACCATACCAGAATGTGGCCAGAATACCGACTTTCATATTTTCAGCGATGCTACACGATGATCAACGAAGGTGCCCATCGAATGCTATAGCAGGCACAACAAGCTGTAAGCTAATCTGGCGGTGAGGCGGAGGTCGATGCCTCGTTGAGTCCTCTGGTGGTGATACGGTCCGCCTCAGTCAAGTTATTCTCGAATATGGTGAAACCAGGAGAATAAACAAGTGTTGTAGGCTCATCCCATGGAGACACACAGGCATCTGGCAGACACTTACCCTCATCCTAAGTCGCACACTTTGACTCGGCCCGCTTAGCCCAGGCTGAGACCGGTGCATGTCTGACTTCGAGCTTGACAGGCTCTTTTCGGAGAATAAGCGACCGCGATACCACTAGAAGAGGCCCGGCCTCGGATGCTTTTCAAGTTGCCGCAATTTCTATGAGGAAAGCTCCTGTTCGGGAGATTTGTGGCACGTGTGGCACGAGCCGAAGCGTTAATCAAACGAGGAGAGTAATGGTTTGCTATCCTTTTATTTGTTCTGTAGATGTTTTCATTCCATCTTAATCAAAATAAGATCCTGTTTGGCCTGAAGAGGTCTTGAGCCGAAAGTAAGTTTGCATAAGGGGAGCCTTGAGTTCATCCCGTCTTTGAGCGAACCGGTGAGGCGAGGAGTATCGGGTTTGACAGAAACGAATTCATGTCTCTTCCTGAAACTCGACAGATTTTGCAGAGAGACTTTCTTTGTAAGGAAATCGAGTGTCAAGAAATGTGTAAACAATCGGCAATTCAAAGCCATTACCTAAATACCTTGGTCAACCAGACGTCTCTTCCACTCACACCAATTTACAACATCATGTGCCGGGTCACGAGGTCTGGCGTTTGGAAAGAGATGAGTTGGCCTGAGGCACTGATGCGCGGCCCCACGACGGGCGGGAGTGGGTCGCCAACGTCGCGTCCCTGTAAGATTTGTTTACAATAGGGACCCTTGATTGTCACAACAACATAATAAGGTAGGACTGTTTTAATTGTTGATGGGAAGTCTGGCACCTTTTATTTCTTCATTTTTGTTATCGCGACTCTGTACGCGAGCATCACCACTCGCTCGACCTGGTCGTCCTTCATTCTTGATCCCACTGTCCTTGTTTTGTCCCTCATTGAGACCCTTGTATTCAAACTCATTGTCCTTAAATCCTGCCCTGGCGCCCCAAGCCAGATTCTTTGCCCTCACTGCAAACAACAACAAGATGGACTCCGATGCGTCCATGTTCAGTCTTGGGGAGGAGTCAGATGGCTATGTCCCTGAAACCGTAAGTAATCCTTTCTTTTACCCCTCTTTTGTTGGCACAATAAATCGGTTTGCACATTGTGTGCCTATTTCTCTTCCTCCATTTGCCTACTTTGCCTGTCAGACCGCATCGCATTCTTTCAATCCCTCTCTTCAGACTTATTTACATCAAACACATTTCTCGCCGAACACTTGCGTATCTGCACTTTTGCACAAACATAACCTGACATTTCCTCAACAGAAGGCGAAACCCAAAGCCGCACCAAAGAAGGCTGCTGCGCGGCCGCCCGTCAAAAAGATGGTGCAAACAACCCTTAAAACGAAGAGCGCGCCCAGAAAGCGCCCAACACCGGAGAGCGATGACGATGATATAAGCATTGCCTCAGGTTTCTCAAACACACCTCCCAAAGCTAAGAAGCAAAAGAAGGAACCTGCAGTCAGCAAGTCTTCTGGTGCGCCCTTGGAGGAGCTTGAGAATGATAGCATGGTAATTGACAGCCCCGCCAAACCTGGCAAGAAGAAGACGGCCACCGAAATGTACACGAAGCTGTCACAACTAGAGCACATCCTCAAGCGACCTGATACATACATCGGTTCTGTTGAGAGGACGGAACAACAGATGTGGGTTCTGAACAAAGAGAGCCAGTTGATGGAGTACAAGAACGTCAGCTTTGTCCCTGGTCTTTACAAGATTTTTGACGAAATCTTGGTCAACGCTGCCGACAACAAGCAGCGCGATGGCTCCATGACTTACATGAAGATCAATATCGATCGTGAGAACGGTGTGATCAGCGTCGAAAACAACGGAAAGGGTATTCCTATTGTTATTCACGAAAAGGAGAAGATCTATATTCCTGAGCTTATCTTCGGACATCTGTTGGCGGGTTCCAACTTCGACGACGACGAGAAGAAAACCGTTGGTGGTCGCAACGGTTACGGTGCCAAGCTGTGTAACGTCTTCAGCACTGAATTCAACCTTGAATGCCAAGACAGTGAGCACGGCAAGAGGTACAAACAGACCTGGAGAAACAACATGCAGACGATGGAGAAGGCCAAAATCACCAGCAGCAAAACCTCGGACTTCACCCGAGTAACCTTTAAGCCCGACTTCAAGCGTTTTGGTATGGAAGATGGCATCGATGATGATCTCGAGTCTCTCCTTCACCGTAGAGTTTACGACATGGTGGGCACGATCCGAGGAATCAAGGTTTTCCTTAACGGCGAGCAAATTAAGATCAAGGATTTCAAGGCCTACTGTGATCTCTATGCCAAGTCCATCGCCAAGGAGAGAAGCACAGAAGAGGGAGGCGCTCCGACCTGTACTGTTGAGATGGATAAGGACAAGTCGCATCCTCGATGGGAGGTTGGTTTCGCTGTTTCTGATGGTACTTTTCAGCAAGTTTCCTTCGTCAACTCGATCGCCACAACAAGCGGAGGCACTCATGTCAACTACATCGCCGACCAGGTCACTGAAGCTCTTCTCAAGGCTTTGAATAAGAAGCGCAAGGGTCATGCTCTGAAGCAGAGTCACCTGAAGAATCATATCTTCATCTTTGTCAACTGTTACATCAACAATCCAGCTTTTACTTCGCAAACAAAGGAGCAGATGACTACCAAGCCGAGCCAGTTTGGTAGCAAATGCAAACTGGGCGAAGACTTCCTTAAGAAGATCGCAAAATCCGATGCCCTTCAAAACATCTTGGATTTTGCTGAGAAGAAGGCCGACAAGATGTTGGCCAAGGGTGATGGAAACAAACGAAGCCGAGTCAACAACGCAAAGCTCGTCGAAGCCAACTTTGCTGGCACCAGAAGAGGTCACGAATGCACTCTTATCTTGACAGAAGGTGACTCTGCCAAAGGTTTGGCAGTTTCTGGTCGTGCCATTCTCGACCCTGACCGCATTGGTGTTTTCCCGCTTCGTGGAAAGCTTCTTAATGTGCGAGACGCTTCAGTTGACCAAATTATGAAGAACGCTGAAATTCAGAACATTAAACAGTTCCTGGGTCTCAAGCACAAGCAGACGTACACGGACACGAAGAATCTTAGATATGGTCATTTGATGATCATGGCTGATCAGGATCACGACGGTAGTCATATCAAGGGACTTCTTATCAACTTCCTTCAGGTTCAATTTCCATCGCTTCTCAAAATCCCTGACTTCTTCCGAGAGTTCATCACACCTATTGTCAAAGTTTGGCAGGGTCCCAACCCCAAGAAGCCCCAGCGATTAAAGTCATTCTTCACACAGCCTGAATATGAGGAGTGGAAGGAAGATCACAAAAACGAACTCACTCGATGGCACTCCAAATACTTCAAGGGTCTGGGAACAAGCTCCAACGAAGACGCACAAGTCTATTTCACCAACCTCGATGACCACTTGAAGGAATTTGACACCATGAAGCCAGAGGAAGCTGACCTACTGGAGCTGGCTTTCTCCAAGAAGAAAGCAGATGCCAGAAAGGAGTGGCTTGGTAATTTCGTGCCGGGCACATACCTCGATCACTCAACCAAGTCAATCACATATTCCGACTTTATCAATAGAGAACTTATTCTCTTCAGTATGGCTGATAACATGCGATCCATCCCGTCCGTGCTGGATGGCTTCAAGCCTGGTCAGCGTAAGGTCATATATGCCTGCTTCAAGAGAAACCTGGTCAAAGATAAGAAGGTCGTTGAATTGGCTGGTTATGTCTCTGAGCAGACTGCCTACCATCACGGTGAACAGTCTCTCCAACAGACTATCATTGGCCTGGCCCAGAACTTCGTCGGTTCAAACAACATCAACTGTCTGGAACCCAGTGGAAACTTCGGTTCTCGACTTGCCGGTGGATCTGATGCTGCCAGTCCTCGTTACACCTTCACTCGTCTGTCTCCATTCGCCCGCAAGATCTTCCACCCCATGGATGAACCAAACTTGATGCATCATTATGAAGACGGCAAGAAAATCGAGCCAATGGTGTATGCTCCAATCATCCCCATGGTTCTGGTAAACGGTGCCGACGGCATTGGTACAGGTTGGAGCACTTCCATTCCCAACTATCACCCGATGGATATTGTCAAAAACCTGAAGCGTCGAATGGGTCGCTTGGACGATAACGATCTTGAGGAAAGGCCCTTCGAAACCATGATGCCCTGGTTCCGTGGCTGGAAGGGTACACCCGAAGTTGCTGGCCCTGACCGGTACAAGTTCAATGGTATTGCCTATCACAACGAACAGAAGGATAACGAAGTTGTCATCACCGAATTGCCTATTCGTATGTGGACCGACGATTTCAAGGGCAAACTGGAGAAGATTATCGCCGGTGTCGATGGCCCAGCTTGGATCAAGGATTACAAGGAATTCAACGATCACAGCACCGTTCACTTTGAGATCGCTGTGGATGATAAGCACATGGGCAAGGTCCTTGAAGAAGGCGTCCTCGAGCGCTTCAAGCTGACCAAGCAGGTCGCCACCTCCAATTTGGTTGCTTTCGACACCCGAGGCATGATTCGCAAGTACGAGAAGGTGGAGGATATCCTTGAGGAGTTCTATCTATACCGTCTCGACATGTATACTGACCGAAAAGTAAGTCCTGATCCGAATTTTAGACGACCCAGCTAACTCTCGCAGAAACATTGGTTAGGCGTATTCCATGCAGACTATCGCAAGCTCAAGAACCAAGCCCGATTCATCAAAGAAATCATAGATGGACAGCTTGTGGTTGGCAAGAAGAAGAAGACCGTGCTGGTTCAAGAACTTCGAGATTGTGATTACGAGGCTTTCCCCCCTGGGGGTGAGAAGAAGAAGACCGCAGATGAAGAAGATGATGATGCCGATGAGAACCAGGACGTGGATGGTGATTTGGAGGGTGGTGCTCGCGACTATGACTACCTCCTCTCGGTGAGTACTTGTCGTCTTTGAATACGTTCAGTGAACTAACGTTTTGCAGATGCCCATCTGGTCCCTGACAGCTGAGCGTCTCGAGAAGCTCAAGCAAGCTATCGAGAAGAAGAAGGCTGAGCACGATGAACTCCTTGCCCTCAGTGAGAAGGATCTCTGGTGTCGCGACCTTGATGACTTCATGGCCGAATGGGAAACTCAGCTTGCAGTTGATGCTGAGATCAAGACGAGCATCCGACGCTTGGGCCGCCGCGTTTCTAAAAAGATAGGTGCTGGCACCGCTCGTGGCCGCAAAGTCAAGGATGACGACGAGTATGAGCCTGACAAGAAGGGCCGCGGAAGGCCAAAGGCTGCAGCGTCAAAGGCGACCGTTAAAACAGCGCCCAAGGTAGAGACCAAGAGTGCTCAGCGGTTTGCTGAGATGTTCAGCTCCAAGCCAAAGGTCAAGAAGGAACCCAGTGCTGATGTTATGGAGCTGTCGGATCTTTCTGACGATGACTACGCCGCTCTCAGCCGCAGCAAATCATCCGCACCTGCGATCAAGACCTCCCAGTCACCTCCAACTGAGGCACCGGAGAATCCACGGGTCAAACGAGCGGCGGCATCCAAGGTCAAGACAATTATCGATGATGACTCCGAGAGTGACGATGATCAGATGCTTGGTGATGTTGGCGCCTTGGTCAAGGGCATCGATAAGCCAGCTGGTGACCGCGAAAGGGGCAGGTTTAGTCTACATGCCATGAGCCGGCCAGACTCTAGCCAGGGCAACGCCAGCGTGAGCGGACTTTCCAAGTCGAGGCCCAAATCAGCCAAGGCTTTCGACTTTGATGACGACAGTCCTGACGATACCAACTATGAGCTTCTCGCCAAGTCGTCGCCACACAAGACGGCCACCAAGGATGATCATATAGACAGCTTCCTTTCTGACGATGAGCCTTTTGTTGCTCCATCCAAGTCAGCTGCGACCAAGTCTAAGCCTACCAGCACGGACTCCGAAGACCCAACACCGGCCGGTCTTGCTACTGTGAAGAAGGGTCGTGGTCGTCCCGCTGGCGCGAAGAGCAAAGAGCCAGCGAAGCCAAAGGCTGCTCCAAAAGCAACCAAGACAGCTGCATCAAAGGTTGCTTCGCGTCCAGCAACTAAACAGACCACTCTATCGCCAGCAGCAAAGGCTTACGCTGCCAAAAAGGCTGTCAAGAAATCTGTCCTCGACGACGATTCAGATGAGGATATGGCTGACCCAGACTCGCCCCCTCCTAAGGCTTCCTCAAGAGTGAGACCAGGACGTGCCGCTGCTTCGAGACGACCGATCGTTGTTGACGACGACTCATCGGTCATGCAGCAAGATGATGAGAGTGACGACCCTTTCGAGGTCGACGATGATGAGGATTAGACTATTCGACCTGTAATTGAGCCCATGAAAGGAACGGAGTACTGGTTGTTCTAGAACCACCGCAGCCAGGTTCTTTGCTGTAATTTCTTGTTGCTGAGTAGAAACATTGTGTGGTAACCACTTCAAGCGAAGGGCATATTGATGGAGAGGGGGGTTTGGAATCTGAGTTAACAATTCGGTTTGGGTTCTGGGCGTCAACGGATGTGAGGCATTTGCTATCTGGGGCCTCGGCGTGGTTTTTATTCGATATCCGCATATAAATAGCATTTCACTTTCTTCATGTTAGCTTGTACATGTCTGATGATCCCTGTCCCATTTCAATCAAGTTGAAGCGATCTCCAGAAGCGTGCTTATCGATAAGAGCTTGAGGTTAGCGCGGGGTTCTCATCAAAGAATCCAAGGGTCTCGTCTAGATTTATCATCCCCTACATTCGCCCCTCGTTATTTACTTCAATAAACTTCACACCACAGCAAATCATATTTATCATGTCTTCGGAAGAACCCCAATCTCTGCGCTCTCTCTACGAAGCCGCTGAAGAAAAGCGCCACGCCTTAGACAACGCCTTCGAGGCAACTTCGCCCGCCTACCGCTCCGATCTCGAGGCTGCACTATCCCTCTACTCTTCTGCGCGCGACCAAATCTCAGCTCTTGCCCTTTTCTCCTCCAACGAAGGACTTGAGGACGTTTCTACATCGGATCTCCCTTATCTCCTTCTCGATGCTCACGTTGCGGAGCTCATACAAAAAACCCCCAATCAAAGCCCTGACCAACGCCTTGAGGTCCTCTCCAAGTCTCGCGCCGCCTACGAGCGCTTCCTCGCCACCGTCGACAGCTATGCCCTAGTGCCTAAGCCTTACGATCGCGTACTCGAGCGATATCGCGACGATCCTGAGAGATTTTCTGTTGTTGCTAGTAATGATGCTGCGGCGCGACGAGATGGCAAGATTGCGAATTATCGCGCTGAGAAGGCGCTAAAAGAGAAGTTGGAAATGTTGAGACGGAATCCACGATACCTGGACGATGGCGATGAGGAGCTTGTGCGGGAGCTTTACCTGACGCAAATCACTTTCGCGGTGCATTCTGCGCTTCAGGCGTTAGACTCATTAAACCGTGAGGTGGAGATTCTTGCGCAGGCACCTCGACCGCTTGCGCCTTCAGCTACAAATGCGCCATCTCCCGAAGATCACTCTTCCCGACTTGATCAGCCTCTACGACGTCTACACTCTCTCCCAGCTGGTCCGCTACTGTCTAAACAAGGCAAACCTTTGCAGCCATTTACGCTGCTTGGTTCACGGGATCAAATGTCACGAGATGTGTTTCGCTCAGGGCACAACTTGCCAACCATGTCCATCGATGAGTATCTCGAGGAAGAGAGGAGACAAGGAAATATTCTCCAGGGTGGTGTGGAACCGAAGAAGGTGGTGGATGAGGACGATATGGATGCTATAGATCGTGAAACGTACAAGCAGCGCGAGTGGGATGAGTTCGTTGATCATAATCCCAAGGGAGCAGGAAATACTCTCAATAGAGGTTGATCTGTGTTGGAAATATCGTGCAGATGTTTGGCGTTTAGGTACATGCATAGCAGGAAATGGAAAATACTAGTACATGGAACGACACGATATATGAGCACTCACAAGAGCTATTGACCATTTCACTCAAGACTAAAAGCCAGTGATAGTAGCTATGCCTCCCAATCTATATGCTCAAGTTATTTCAGAGACATGCATTCCCATTCGTAGGAGAGTGCTCAATTTTTGGATTCTGGTGCCGTTACCCCGTTATCGTGTTCCAAAAATCATCATTAGACAACCGTATCATCACTATCATCAGAGTCCCACATGCAGGCATCATCATCACTGTCATCTCTGTTTGAGCTCCAGGCTTCTATTACGGATGCTGACTCGGAATCGGTTGTCTCGACTGTCATGTTGACCGCTTCGCCCATTGTCTGATGATCCGCGGGCATGGCGTATCTGGCGTTCGTGAACTCAACATCAGACTCGCCAAGGGTAAAAGAAGACTCCGACGCGATGAGTCTGTCTTGGGTCATCGAAGCAGCAGACGTACTTCCCCAGACTCGTAGCGCATCCATGTCCTCAATGATGGAACCACAGACACTCGAAGGGGTTGAAATTGTGTAACCTGTATGGAAACCAGGTCCAGGGCCATTTGGTGCCACCAGCAAGTCTGCTGAGGGAATTGCATCCCCAAATACGCCTCCGCTTCCGTCATCATTACCTCCACACCACAGAGGAAGGTATTTGAGTTCGTTTTCGGTGAGTGTGAGGAGTAAATGGCGGGTCAGGTTGAGAGGAGGCCAGAAATTTTCTCGTCTCCACGAAAGAGTTAGCGGCCTCAGTCGATCTTTCACAGCAGCTTCGAGGGCATTTAGTGATACAATAGGCCTGTGTGAGGAACGCATACCCATTTCTGGGAATTCGCGGTCTCCGAGTGCAAGAATACGGCTCCATAACAGATTGTTGAATAGCCTCGGCGTACATGCAAGAAAGTCGTCGAGGGCAATTGTTGCCTCTTGTACTAGGCTGGTGTATGATTTATGCCTGTGCCCATCCAGTTTGCATCTGCTGTGATTCCATCTTCGATTATCCAGTTCAACACCGAGATCATTGTAGGGCACAGCACAGAGTAGCATCTGAATTGGATTAAAGTCCATCATTATGAAAGTCATCTTGTCAAAATCCTTGGGTTCCACGTATGTCAGGCGGTCTCGATCTATTCCGTTGTATGTTGAAAAGCCATCCACTGGTGCTGAGTCTATCGCTTCTTCCCATGCGTGCGTAAATTCGTGAGTCAGGGCACTCATGAGAAGACGAAGCTTTTCCAAAGCAATTTGACTAAGGTGTGTATTTTCCTGTTCGAGGAGCTGCTCAGTTACTTGCAGCTTGGCCCACTCGTCGATGTCCCATGAACCGAACAAATTTGGGTTACTGTAGGTCGTGTTGATGTCTGATACTCTATCGACGAGCGCTTGTGCCCCATGCTGCACAATGTTGCTGAGTTCATCGGGGAGTTGGCCCAGTCGTCTCCCAAATATCGTCGTCTGGCTGTGGGCATTATGTTTTGTTGGGTTGGTGTCAGCCAGTTTAAGAGCGAGCTCGTTGACGAGGATCCTGAAAGCAGAGTCCATTACAGGAGGAATCTTGAGCAGAGACCCAATTTGCAAGGCTTCCTCGGGCAAGACCTCGATGAAAGCAGTGTTCTGGCCGTGCATTATCCATTGAGTAACACGATCGGTAAGCATGGAGCTGCATTCGAAGAGGCAACTCAACTTCAAGATGGTGAACAGTCTCGGAGCTGAATCCAGGATACATCCTTTGCCTTCAATCAACATGAGCAGCCTCACGATGCCATTTCGGTGGCGAATTGGGCAATAATCAGGAATATGCCGATATAGAGGTGTCTCGTACGCATCTTCATTCGTGGCTTTCATCTGCAGAGCACGCTCTGGGTCAAGCTTTAGTTGTTTCAGCCTGTGGCCGGTAGGTGCGTTCCCCTCAATGGGTGTTGCGCTGTCATGCTCGGCGTTTGCATTGACATCTTTGTTGTTTTCTGTGCCTTTCGGCTGTCTGCTGCACTTACAAATATCATCATGGCCTATTCTGCGTGTCAGATGATGCGCTACAAGCTGGGTACAATTACTGACCACAAACTAAGAATGGATCAACGCCATTAAGAATATATGAGCTCCACCATTTAATAATCCCAGGAGTTAAAGATAGCTCGGTCATCTGGAACACCAACTCATCTCCTTCCGAGGGTGGAGTCAGATCAAGCAAATACTTAATACCGTCGGGTAGTTTGTTGACCATCTTACGACGGCGTTGGATTTTGAATTGGTATGCAGGGCCAAGAAGTTCGGCGAATTTGGGAGAACCAGTCTCGAGCAGCTTGCTCGAGTGAACTTGAAACTTCTGTGGCTTATAGACTATGCCATTGCAGTCGGTATAGTCGAGAACGCCTCTATGATGGACAGGATAGTCGATGAATACAAGAGTGTCCCCCTGATTGAGTTCGAAGGACACCATGTGCAGTCGATAGAGTTCAAACAGCCGAGTCTGTTCGACATCCTTTTCTGGTAGAAGGTTCGGCACATGGCTACTGTAGAAATTGCTTGCTTTGTTGAAGTAAGGACCCGTCCAGCTTGATAGAGGGGCTGGTGTGGGTGATAGTTCTTCGAGGGCCATGTCAACATTTGCATCAAGATGTTGATAATTATATTGAGACTGAGACTGCGGTTGTGGTTCACTTTGCTGAGCGGTTTGAGTGCTATGTTGAGGTTGATGGTTGTTTTGATTAACCAGATCATCCCAGGCAACATGTGCTTGTTCGATCTGCCAGTCATTCGGGACATCCATTGTTGTTAAAGAAACGTGGCTCACGCCAACAATTCGAGAAAGTTCAGTACGGTTAATCTCTAGATCAGTTGATATAAGAGAGCAGAGGCAGTTGGAAGACTCGGTTATAGAAAATTAAAAGGTATAGATATGGTTTGGCGTCAAGAATCGCAGGCAGCCAACCCAGAAGCTGTGTCGGCAGGGTGGATCGCGCAGGTTATGTAGGCCAGACAAGGTTGGGTAAGACAGAAACAATATGCGCAGAGAAATAGATATGCAATTGGTCAAAGAGATGTTGATGCTCTGGTTTGTTTGTTGATAGAAAGAAGGAAATAGATGAATGTAAGACGAAGAGTTGTGAGAGAGGAAAGCATCGGGCTGACGGTGGAAAGCGGCAGGTAGCAAGTTTCAATACAGCCCTATGAAAGTACCTGCACATGCCTGTGCATGCCAATGAAATACCTCCATTTTTACCCCTCCATAACCAAGAGCTGATGCCTGAGTGTGAATGTTTGTTGGAGGGGTGGTTGCCTTGAGGCTGCCATGCGATCCAATGATCCAGTGCATTAGGTGTGGCAGCTCAGCCTCCTATACTTACATTTACAGTACTCCGGGTGACACTAAGACTGGAGACCTTCAAACGTTAGGACGAGACAACGACTCTTCCGTTTGTGAGTCAACAAGCAAAACACCACTCAACTGGCATTGTTAGACAAGGATCATGCAGGACAAGTATTGACTCAACAGCTACGTCTTTATCGTATAAGGAAACCTGGAGGATGCAAGCATCAACACCAATGCAGCTTGGTCTTCCCAGCCTGGAATTATGCACGTGTGACCATTCAAGTCTTGCCTGATCTTCTCATAAGTGGCGATAAACAAACGTAGGCAAAAATAACAACAAATTAGACTATTGGATATCAAAACGGGCACCAGTGCGAACGCTAGCGAAAAGAAACCTCCGGTGTTAGTGCTTTTCCTTTTCCAATCTCAACTTTAGGGTAGTATTACTGGAAGCGTTCTACGAGACTCTAAATAAGTAGGTAGATAAGTGCATGGTCACCCCAGTACCTAGTTACTACTAGGTAACCTACATATGTTGAATATCGTAACTCTTGCCCTCGTTATTTCTCTCCAGTATGTGCTTCTAACAGAACTAAGCCCAGTAATTCCGGAGAGACTAAAGATACTTGCGTAACAACCGCATTCTCGACCATTAATTCGAGCACAAAATGCATTCTATTCATACAGCGGTCAAGTTACTGTCTAATTGCCACCTCATTGCAGAGTACTCCTATCTTATGCATTCATTACCGTACCGAACCACAAAGCTATGCCCAAACGCCACCTATGCTTACAATGAGCCCCCTTTCTTGAACAGACTGTCATCAGTCTCTGCCTCATCGTCGGACTCATACACTACCTCCTTGCCCTTCCCCTTGTAATCCCACATACCAGGCTTCTCCTCCTTAAGGCTTCTTCGGCTGACGGGTCGCTTAGACGCAACTTTGCGTTGACTGTTGTCGATATGGTACTTTCTTAAGCGGTCTCGTCCAGCCACCTCAATCATCGGCGCCATATTTGCCTCATCTCCCGAGTTACGCCGCGTTGTAGGGACCGTTGAAGAATTCTTCAAATCCCGCATCTCCTTGATCACATCCGCAAAGCTTTCCTCCAGTGTTTTCATTCTAGCCAACACCAGCCTTCCCATTCTGTCGCGGTCGCCAGAGTCGTTACCACCGCCTGCCCGCAACCGATTATCCTTCATGAAAGTTGCAAGTTGTGTCTGGAAGCTGCCAGGCATCGCACCAATATGGTCTCCCACAACTTGATCAGACATCGCACTCAGATCAACCGAGGACAACCTTCTAATGTCCTTAGGACGATTTCGTGGCTCAATGCTTAGAAGGGCTGATCGACTAACAGCACCAGCCTCGGTCATACCTCGTGGTGGCATCACTGGTCGAGGTTTCGTGTTGGCGACGTACATAGAGCGGCGAGGTGAACTGCGTCTTGGTGTCTTTTCACCAGTGGTTATGCGCCCACTAGTTCGTGGACGTGACTGGCCAGGCAGCGGTGGCGATATCGACGACGCCCTCTGCATTTGCTTGACATCCTGAGGGTTGAAGAGTATCGTATTTGTAGAAAGTGTTCGGTTGTGTGCTCCTCGTTTGGGTCGGGGTGTCTGAGATACATTCTTGCCAGAGGAGCTCCTCTTCCCAGAAGAACTCACAGAGGATGCCAGCTTTCCGAAGTTATTGGCATTGGGTGCAAAGTAGCTTTCCGCTTCCTCGTGAATTCCACGGCTTATAGCAGCTTGACTCTGCCCAGCATTCGTAACATGATCATCCTCATCCTCATCATTTGTCACCAGTTCGTCATCGCCATCAGCATCAGTCTGGTCTTTGTATTCGGATAAATCCGCAGTCAGACGAGTCCTGGAGAAATGTGACGGCCGGAGTGGGTTTCCCACGTTAGACATCCTATCAGCAGGATCACTCGCCGTCGATCTAACGTCCGAAACACGCCTAAGATTAGTAGTACGAGCAAGACCGACGCTGGATCTTCGTTGCCAAGGAGGCATAGCACCATCAGGCGTTTGCCAATTCCCTGGCGATGCATCATTATCGTCGTGTTGATCCATCCAGTTACGAATCGCTGTCTGCGTCTTCCGCCTCTCTTGACGTCTTTGTGTCCTCAATGTTAGGGGATCAGGTAAGCGCCGGAACACCTCCTCGAGGGCCCGGTCTTTTTGAAAGCCAGCCACGGATTCCTCGCGAACCCTAATGCTTGGACTAAAAATGGCTGCTCTGCTTACAGGATCCATGAAAGAGATGTGCCGACTTCGCTCCCGAACTGGGTGTTCCACCAAGTCAGTTGCCTCGTACATAGACGGGGCAAG
This sequence comes from Fusarium oxysporum Fo47, assembly GCF_013085055.1. Taxonomy (NCBI): domain Eukaryota; kingdom Fungi; phylum Ascomycota; class Sordariomycetes; order Hypocreales; family Nectriaceae; genus Fusarium; species Fusarium oxysporum. Next base: position 1,804,960 of record NC_072843.1, on the reverse strand, counting down.
CCAGTATCTCTCGTATAGGTAGATGCAGAACAGCACGGGAAAGTGCGTCACCTTGATGACAGTCCTGTTCAGCCACACGAAGGTTCTCAACGGCATGCAATATCGTAGAGGCATAAGAAGCCACGCGAAAATATTGCTGGGGGCAATATACGAGAACAGTGCGTCATTCTTCACCATAGATATGGTGTTGATAGCGAACAAATACCTTGAACACGATTAGAGCGGACCTATTATGCGGATAGGGGCACTTACTGGTGCTCTTCATTGGCATTGGACGCAATAGCCATGAATGAATTCGTGAGAACGGTGATGAGAATTGTCCTGAACTGTTTAGCAAAGAAAGAGTAATCGTGCCGTGAGAACTTACACAACAAGGAAATGGCAAATACTCAGGAAGAGAACCAACAAGGCTCGTCCTAACCAATTGTACGCATCCCATCTGTATGCTATTAACCTCAGTTCGTTTCATATTTGCAAGCATACTTACACTTCCCATGCTGCAGGAGTGAATCCCATCAGGATCTGAAAGATCTTATAAGCAACATCACTCGCACCGAATGAGTTCTTTGTCAAAGAGAAAAACACGAAGAACCCGCTACAGAGTACCAAGATCAACGTGAAAACGGCCACCAAGTCCACAGCCATAAGACGAAATGCAATAAGAAGTTGCGAGAAGTATTGGTAGTGATCCAAGATGCTGAAAATACGCGGGAGGAGCAGAATCGCATTGGCCGCCAGTATATCATAAGCATTGTCGTAGATGTGGTGAGAGTCGGCCAGGAAAACGCCATATGCTCGCATGCAGTAGTATACAATGAGCAACAGCAGTATTCCGAGGTCAAAAACATTCCACACGTTCAAGATGTACAGCGCGAACCCTTGCTCGTTGAATCCAACGAGCTCGTCAAGCATGAAGCCGGCACTCCAGAACCAAAAAATCAGTTCCAGACCTGTGATTTGAACCGAACGTTCAGCGAGAACAGCAAGAAACAATCCGATCAGAACAGCGAGAGATATTGTCGAAAGAAAAGATCTGTATCGAGGAACCCGAAGGCGGGAAAGTTTGAGGAGAGACGCTTGTCGAGGATCGTAGAGCGACGCCGTACGACGCCCTGGTGGGGTGAAACGCGTTTCTTTCTGAGCAATTGCACCAAGTAGGGGAGTTCTATCGGTCGCTTTTCCAATATATCCATTCGAGTTAAGGCCTGCGGCTGGTGGAGGTTCCCGATGTAAGCTATCGGCAGACGAGTGGAAAGTAATCGCACCGCTCCAGATAGCTTCAAGTTGTTGGACGACAAGGGGATGAGCAAGTAAGTGCTTGGCTGAGGCTCGAATGGCGACCTCGAGAGTTGACGTTCGGGACGCTATCAGAGGCAACTTGTTGGCCGGCGGTGATTTTCGAGGAGATGTAGGTGCTTGAGATCCGGGGAGGCCTTGAAGTGGGTAAAAGTCATAGGCAAGGGCATCGATCAACTCGCGGACATTGTACTCTTTGAGTAGCTTGAGAGTCAGCAATTCGCAAACCTTGGCACGAGTGCTACTGATTCCTGCATTGCCTGGGTAGCGTTCACCCTCTTTGGTGAATTGGAGACAGTTGATCATGAGAGCATACAGAGTTGCGCGGCTGAAATGCTGGGCACGAATCTGTTGCTGCATAGGCTTGACGAGGAATTGAGAAACCTGAGGTGATCGAAGTTGATCCCATGACAGAGTCGTTTCAGTGCGTGTCGATACAATAATTCGGATGGCGTGTGTTATGCTGTATACTGGCAAAGAATCTGTTAATTAAGGTTAGAATGACCTGTACCAAAACTTGATATCTTGTGATTCCAATATCTTGAGCGTACCTAAATGAGATGCCGAGAACAGAGGAAGAACAGGAAGGCCGCCGCGTCGTCCGTCTTCGCCAGGCCTGTCTTCCTCCTCCCCTTCGTCATCTTCGTCGTCCTCTTCATCTCCATCATTATTCGTACGGCGTTCATTACTCCGAAACCGGCTCAATCCCTCATCATGAGTATCATCACCGTCGTCGTCGTCGGCTTCTGTAAAATCGGCCGTTGCGTGTCGTTCAAGAGTATAACGCCGCCGAGCAGGACCAGGAGAAGGAGAGAAACTTGTGTTTCGGCGGCGATCGATTCGACGGGGACCAGCCCTGGGGCGTCGTAGTAGGGAGGAGAACATCTGTTGGTGTTTTTGATCTTTTGGGAGCAAGCTTTCCGCCTTGCTTGGGGTTGTCTCAACGCGCCATGGAGGGGAAGTAGCGCGAAGTTCAGAGCTTGGTGTTTATCGAACGAACGTAGTGAGAGTAGAACTCAGTAAAGAGTGTGTGGGAGACTAGATATGATAATCCAACAACAAAGCCCGTTGCCGGAGTCGAATTTTGCAATCTTGGTAGGAAGAAGAGGGTGTAGGAGCGAGATGTTCCCTACCGTACGTAGCTGGGGTCCAACGACACCCTTCAAGGCTCGGGGCGCTGTCGCTACTGAACCTTGGGAGGCAGACGACGCTAAAGCAGGCGAGAATCACGTACCTATTCGCTTACTCCGCTGCTAATAGATACATGAGAGAGGGCCCCTGGACAGGCTAGATTTTAGCGTCGTCAGGATCGTGAGGGTGTAACGCCAGTGGACAAGGTTCTATTTGGAGGGATGTCTAGGGTCCACCGAACGGTTGACTTATATGCACTATGAGAGGATGAAAACCAAGGAAATTTAATGGCTTGTGGGACTTGAAGACCATGTGAGAGTTGGAGCTTTCGTAGTGGCCGAAAGACTTTCGCAAAGGAGAGGCTTCTTCTAGGGAAGATGTTGGATATTGGGAGTCTGAAGCAAAAGCGTGCCCACATCCGTTGCTCTTCGAGTGATGAGGTTGTATGAGGATCACTGTTGTTGTGCAATAGATATTCCAACGTATAAACAATGGAACGGCAGACTAACGTGATTGGAGGTGGATCATCAAATTAGCCATGGCCCTGTTAGACTAACAATTCCTGCATCTGCAGTACAGTCAGTTCTGTTCTGACTCGCAGTTTGATGGACCAGAGTACAGGGTGGGTGAAGAATTGAAGATGTTAATTGAGATACTGGATGTGAAGACGGGCACCAGCTGATGAGAGGCTGGTTAACATTGAATATGCTATGCTGTTTATTCACTGATTTCCTTCTATAACAACTTCGACCGTGAAGGCGAGTTCCATTCCTCGTCTTGTTGTCAATGTAGTCGCAATAAGCAATATCCTTGCTTGACTCCTTGTTTTTTTGTTGATCCACACTCATTCGCAAGTAAGCAGCCCTGAAGACCCGACCAGACGTCTCACTTGTGCCCTGGTCCACTCCCTCTGCGACAGAAAATCAAGACCGATCCCATGATCAGCAACTAGACATTCGATTTTGAATCGCTCGGTCATGAACCGGTATGCACTGCGACAATGTTTGTATCTTATCTGCACTGGATTTGTGAGTCTGACAAGCACAAGGTCAAACCAACGGCATTTCCCAGCTTGGACTTGCAAGTCGGCCTCAGCTTTTGAAGCATTGCCATCTCGATGAGATTACAGATCTAGTTAGATCGCTCCGGACCATGATAATCGCGAGCACAGACGATCCGGGGTGAAGAGTAGACCACCCAATTACCCCCTCGCGATAGCTTCGTTTCGCTATCGCGATCCCACTACCCGAGCACCGAGCCAAAGTACCTCGACATGTGCCGCAGATCTCGTTTGAATGTCCCCATGTTCATGCTTGCTGCCGGGTCAGCAACTTCTTTGCAACACGGAGGCTCTTCCGCTCCATTTGACCTGCAGAACCACCCCGGCTTCATGCTTGAGTGTTATGTATGTATGCGTGAGCTCATCGTTCCAACAGGCAATCACTGCTTAACATGAGCTTCAAGGTGATCTTGATAGGTCAGCCCACGCGTTGTGAGCAGACGTAATGCAGACTGTAACATTGTAGGGTGGTATGGATGCGGCCACAAGTGAATGTAGTGTAGATTCCCCCACGTCCATTGCTTCACCGCCGCACCGGATGTGTGCGGGGATGATTTTCGTACGAGAAATTGGCTCCCTTATATCCTCACCTGATCGATCATATCTTCCTCATTCGGCTATGAGTGTTTCGATCACATTGGCAATGCAGTCTGGAACATGGTCTCGTATGCAAGCCACACCGCTGCTGTAAACAATGAATGCATTCCACCAAACGACTGAGGTTGGTTTCCCGGAGATTTTGTATTACTAGGATTTGACAACCAAGTCGTTACGACGAAATAAGCTTCTCAATAAAAATACCGGCAGGGAAGTGATTTTAAACTGATATCTCCACAATGATATCCGCTTGAATGTTTAAAGTGAACTTTCAGTTGAGCCGCAACGGCTTTCAATGACTCTGCTGAGAACGGAGGTTGTGTGTGTAATTGTCTTACCAGGTTTTGCCCTTTGCGGACAAACAGGATATTGGATATGGTGCTACAAGATGACAGAACACCCCCACTTGGGACAAAACGAAATACGTAGGACCGTAAACAATAATTTACTGTCTCCGGACCGTGGGTGACACAACAAGAGCTGAAAGACTCTCAGCCACCCATGAGGTTCCCATAGGACATTTCCCTCGAGCACTCGTATCTGTCCTGTTCTCAAGAATTCATGCACAAGATATAACTAGCATAATGCTTGTTATGCTCTATACTTAATAAAAGTATAATAATTGCCTTATTAGGTGATTTAATGAACGGTTATCCCTTCCTTACAACCGTTGACGCCCACCAAAGAAAATGGGAATGTTGATCGTTTCGTTTTATGACTCTTTCTCTGCGGAATGATTCGATTATGAGACGTCTATCAGTTATAGCACCAATTTCGATCGATCATAGATAGGATAAAAGGGTTGCCTACAGCTCCTTTTGGAGCTTAGAGATATCATGTCGACAGAAACGTCTATCACTACTATTATTCAAATATACCATATCCCTCCTTTTTGCAAACCGAAGAAATCTTATGAGCAACTAAACTGACGAAACATGACTTACAGAACTACATTGGTGTGACATTAAAATCTGGGGCTAGATGGATTGTTCTGACTTGAGACATCGGCAAGGACCAACTGCAAATGCGGTCCAGGATAAAAGGAGCAATACTTGAGACATCACGCAATCGGTATTAAACAACTTGTTGTTGATGTTTTCGGGACCTGCCAAGTATTCACGCTTTCGTGACAATAGAACCCATAATGTTCGTTGGTTCATGTTGTTGAATATTGCTATATTATAAATGGTGTTTCCCCTTTTCTTAGGTCTGTTACGAGCATGCCCGTTGTCCATGTGCCCATCATAGATATTGAGGTCCATCATGTTCACCGTCTTGTCTCCCAGCTATGACAAATAACCTGCAGCCTCGGCCAGTCTACCTTCACAAATACGCACATTAGGAAAAAATGAGCACTGCATCAACCTTCAAAGGACTAGTAAAGTCCACTTATTACAAGTCACCTGCAACAGCGGATCTTCAACCAGCTTACAAGCATGATATATCTGAACAAGGCCGCACTATTGAAGACGATCGCCCAGCTGAAGAAGAACCATTGGAGTGCTTCGTCTATTATCTCTTTTCACATTCCATCTTTCGGCCGGCTCGAAAGCCACTGATCCGCTACCTTCGGGACCAAGCCACCATCAAGCCTATTCGCCAGAGTCCGTCGCTTGAGATCATCACCGACCTACCTTCAATGCTCTTCAGCAGCCTTCCGTTGTTGATATCGATATGGGCATTGACCAGCTACTGTTGGATCCCTTTATGCGGACTGATGATATGGGAGCGTACGGGCTCTGATGTCGTGTATAAATGCCTGTCATGGATCTTAAAAGGGTTTGAGACTGTGGTGAATGTTATGGGGAGAACATATGAGGGCATCACTACGATAAAAACTTCTGCAGTTATATCAAACGGAGGTCGACGGGCTTTGCAGTGGGTAGACCAACAGATGGATGACGATGAAGCGCTCGGGAGTCTTTTATATCCCCATTGTGGGACCTCCTAGCACAGCAATGGTCAGAATACGATAAAAGAAATGGCATATGATACCAATTAGATAAAGAGTATATTGTCGACGTAATGATAGGATGAAGAATATGTGCCACCGAAGAGCTTCGGACACTTATCATGAAGACAGCATATTGATCCCGAATAAGTAATTCACTTGACAAGATGCTAACATAACCACAGGAAAATATGCTGAAGATCGTTAGCATCTTGAGGTTGGGCCGTCTATGATGGTAAGAGGCGTTTGGCACAGCAATGTTTACAAAGCTTGGATCTTGACACAACATGATAAGTGGATGAAATTCGGTGTCAAGCTCCAGAATGGCCGCGACTATGCCTCGACCCATTCCTGGCAACAGAGCGGCCTGTCCCTAGCGAACGAGATCGGTTAAAGTTAAAAGAACCACGAACTTTGATCGTGACAGATGAGGAACGATGATCTAATCTACTAGGACCAATGGAGATTGTTTGGCTGCTGAATTGATCAGGGTCTCACAGATAGATGCAAGGAACCCGGAAGCGTGCATGCGTATAAGCCACAGCCGACGCCTCTGATGACTGTTTTCTATTGTACGGACCTGCATGAACGACCATTGACCACTGACGGGACCTTATTGTTTGGATGCGACCACAACGTTGACCATGAATGTCACGTCACGTTTGCGACTGGAGTCATATCTGCCCGTGACAAGCATTTAAGGGGCGTTGTCCCCTTGACAACAAAATGGCCTCAACGTCAATGATTTGGCTGGTAAACACAGTTGACGCACAATAACTTGCTGTTCCAGATGGTTAGAGGCAGTTCAAAGACATGCAAATCGTCAAAGACATCCATTGTGTCGCAAGCGCGTAGTTACTCGTCTCCTTTGAGACTAAAGAACGGGCCAATTCATGCTTCGGTGGCGGTCACCTCGCCAGCCCCGGTCTTTGGTCCTCCACTTGGCTTCCCCCGGACCGCCGTCACCTCCGCCGCCCAGTGAGGAGAGACGCTTCAATGCCGGCCTTGGAGCGGATCGTCAACAATGGTCAAGGGCTCTTGGACGCTGGAACGGTCCATGACATTGGCGAATGGATAAAATGAGCGGGTCTAAAACAAGAACTGTCACTGGTTGGCGATTCCTTGTCAATGGACCCGCCTTCAGTTCAGGGCACCTCTCAACTCTCAGGGCAGCCTACGCTACTGCGCTACTGCATGCTGTAGCTGCCAGGGTCCAGATTATGGGCGGGCTACCCCTGGCCGGCTTCAACTTCTTACCAGGAGAAGGTGAATATCCAAATCAGACAACCTGACCCAAACCAAATCCAACCTTGTTGAAACTCCACCGCCAGCCTCGCACGATTGTTGAGACGCTCTTTTTTGTGTTTACCGTAACTGCTTTTCCCGCTACTGCATCGCCACTCCTCCGCCCTTTGGCCCTCTAAATAATTAGCTTATCCTTAGAGTTTGGGTTGGATTCCAACTCAGAAATCGACATCGCCCCAGGAGCTCCGTTTCAGCCTCTGGGACCACCCCTCGATGAGCCAACTTAACCGTACTTGAGGCGTCTTCTTCGACAGGCTGGTCCTTTCTTCGACCTCTAAACCTGATTTTCAACCTGTTGCCATCATCCATTTTTCTCTCGATATACACAAACCATAACCAACACGCGACAAAACGCCTTATCCTACCTGTTGTCACAGGGGATTCCTGCCTGCCCGCTGGTGCTAGATTGTGTCTTTCGTTCCAGTCTCAGACTCTTGCGCAGTTCTCCACCAAACTGACGGGCCGGTATGGACGCCCAAGTTAGAGAGAGCCTACATGAGCCTCTCCCTTTGGCCGCGCCTACCGAACGAGCATCCATGATGGCACGAGACCCAGCTCCCGAGACCCCCAAGATGGCTCACGATTCTTTGGTAACGGTTCGCCTCTCCGAACCGGATCTTATAGTCCTTGATTCTCCCATTGCCACTTCGACAATTGATACAAACCAAACAACTCCTACCAAGGATCCAGTCGATAACCGTCCTGATACTCCCATATCTCGCAAGTCTAGCCTGTTGGTAGATGACAAGGACGATAAGGACGAAAAGGACGATAGCCTGGACGACGAATCGAAAACTCTGATTAAGGAAGACGTGGTCGATACAGAAGCTCTGCGTTCTTCTTCAGCGACAATGCCACCACCGATTTTAACAACGCGGTCACTACAAGACGAATTGGCTGATGATGGCAATCTATCAGACGACCAAGACGAAGTGAACTGGGCACAACTTGAGCAAAAGGAAGATGAACAGACCAAGGATGAAGAAACAGATAACGTGGGTTCAGGCACTCTCAACTGTCGGGACCTTGAAGCTAATTCGTGTAGTCAACTGCATTGCTGTTGGCCCGACTTGAACAGGAAAATGCAAAGCTGGCTACGAACCCAAAAAGCGTCAAAGTCCAAGGCGTCGACCGTGCTACTGCTGAACGTAGTGCAGTTAGCAGGCCTCGACCGCCTTCAATGGCACAGCTTCGCCAGATGGTCCAGGGACCAACGCCCGCTGCTCTACGATATTCGATGCTACCGCCACCTCCCATGACAGATCTCGAATTTTACGCCGCTCTCGTTAAGGATTACAAACAAACAGCTGCCCGACTTCCGACTCTGCTTTCAAATAAGATTCGTAAAGGTATCCCGCCACCGTTGCGTGGGGTGGTTTGGCAGAGCATGTCTGGAGCTCGGGATGCTATATTGGAAGAACAGTTTGACCGCTTCTGCGGTGAGTCTAGCCCATACGAAGTCATAATTGGCAAAGACCTGGGCCGAAGCTTCCCAGGAGTAGACATGTTCCGCGATCCAGAGGGTGATGGACAACGTATGCTTGGCCGCGTCCTCAAGTGCTTCAGTCTCTACGACACCAAGATTGGCTATTGTCAGGGGCTGGCCTTTCTGGTCGGCCCATTGCTGATGCACATGCCCGACAAACAGGCATTCTGTGTTTTGGTTCGGTAAGCCGCAGCCAATTTCCCTCCCTCACCTTGGCCACAGTGACATTGACTGACAAACAATCTCAGCCTCATGGAGCAATACGACTTAAGGGCGTGTTTCCTCCCTGATCTGTCGGGTCTCCACGTACGCATCTACCAATTCAAGGAGCTACTACGCCAAAGCCTCCCAGTTTTGTCGAATCACCTTGACGAGCTACAGGTTGACCCTGCTTATGTTTCGCAATGGTTTCTCAGCTTTTTTGCCGTGACTTGTCCCTTGCCGATGCTGTTTCGCACTTACGATGTGATCTTTGCAGAGGGCGCTTCAGAGACATTGATGAGAGTCGCGCTATCCTTAATGCGGAAGAACGAGGCGCGACTATTGGCTTGCACGGAAATGGAGGATGTGATGCAGCTTCTTTTATCTCGAGGCCTCTGGGATTGCTACCATTACAACGCCGATGAATTTGTTCAGGACTTTGTCGGTTTGACAGGTGCCGTTACCGCCGAAAACATGCAGCAGCTCGAGCAAAGTTACCGCGAGTCCAAGACGGCTGTCACCAACCCTGTCAGAGGTTCTGAGATTACTACTGCAGCTAGCCGCTTCCTAGGTCGCATATGGGCTACCTCTACCAACAACAAATCTTCCAACCTTAGCCCAGGAAACACTGCACCTGCAAGACCGACGAGTATGCTGCGACGAAGCGCGTCCAAGCAAAGTCTTGCATCAACATTGAACTCAATGGAGGCCAGCTCAGCCAGCGTCACAAGTTCATCATCAACCGACGTAACCTCAATGTCGAGAGATTCTTCCAATACTGAGGATGGCCGGGAATCTACACCAGTCGGCAGTAAGACAATAACAGCCCATAAAAACACAGACGAACGAAACTTGCATAGTCAGATCGAAGACCTCCTGACCGCTCTCAGTGAGCTACAGCGCAACCATGCTTTATTATCGAATCAGCTACAACGGGAACGCGAAGAGCGACAAGAAGACCGTAAGGCCGTCCAGTCACTTTTGAATGGATTGAGACAGAAGGCAGACTCTGCTACGTCAAGACCCAGCAGTCCACAGCCATCGGTCTTATCCGATAAAGAGGACAGCTCAGAGGCGGACAAAGAGGACAAGTCAGAGACAGAAGGTGATGAGTCTAAGACACCGAGTCTTGAGGAAAAGGTCCCAGCGAGCGACGACGAGGCTCAGAAAGGAGTGCCATCCACCACTAAGGACCTGGAAAATTTGCTCAATGTTGTCGAACAGCGGTTCCAAGTGGAGGATGACAAACGACGTTCGTCTATGCTGATATCGAAGGCGCAGCTGCGGGATGAGCTGAACCACGCGAAGGATCAGCTTGCTGCTGCACTGTCGCAATCACAAGAGTACAGTCGCCAGATCTTGGATCTTAACCAGGAGATGGCCAGTGTGAAAGAGCAACTAAGGGAAAGTCATGCACATGTCAGGACGCTACATCAGGATAAGCAAAGACTCGAGAAGCAAATGCATGGGTTAAAATCCCGGGTCTCATCAGCCAGCTCAGCCCATGAGGTGACCAAAGAACACGATGTGGATCGAGGTAGCAAGACTGGAGGTGGCCTTCGAGAGTTTAAGCTCAACCGCAGTAAGACTACACCGCACCCACCGCAACAGCAGCCTCAGGATCACGAGCCTATGGCGGCCACGACGAGCAAGTTCAACAAGCGGATATCATCCCTGCCTCAGAACCACGAAGCCAGCGTACCAATGGTGACCACGACCGGGCCTGCGCCATCTCAGAGTGAGCACGAGGCTTTGCTAGCTGAGCTAGTCCAAGCCAAAACCGCCGAAGCAGTGGCGAAGCAAGAGGCTGAAGAGGCTCGGCAAAAGCTGGAGTCTATACGCAAATCTCACGGATTGAGCCGCTCCGTATCAGCGCACGCTCCTTCGGCATCGCAGTCTGGACCTGGTGGAGTGTTCAGCCTTCTTACCGGCCACGGGGCAGCTGCCACAAACGAAGTCGCGATGAAACCGGCATCGACAAATGCTGGATCTCCAGGATCTGGAGGAAGTTTCTGGGGTTGGCGAAGGTAGAGAGTTAAGATTGTGGCTTCGGTCTCAACGAACGTTGAACCGTGTTCACGGGTCAGTCACGCGACATGTTTGAAGTGAAAATTGTCGATTCTTTGTACATATTTTGGGAAGCATGAGATTCGTGCCGTCGAGCGCATATGTTGGGATGTCAAGGCGAGAAGCTGGGAACTTTGAGTGTTGGGCATGGGCCACATGTGCCCTTTTAACGGTTGTTTTCCTTGTTTTCACATGTGCCACGAAGGCACCATCATTGTCGTCATATCAGGGCGTTTGTCTACTTAGCACGGGAGTTGGAGTCTAAAGATGACTTCTGTCGGGGTTTCCCAGAATGCCGCACGATCGCGGATTGATAGATACTATATAAGTCTATGTAATTGAAAAGACATTTTTATTCATGATATTCTTGTTGCAAAATTGCTCAATGATGCCTACGATATCTACTGGAAGGTAATGGAGAAATCGGAATTAGAGCTGGGTACGTACTAGTAATTATGATGCAAGCCATCGATCGATGGGGATCATTCAGCCTCTGAACTTGGCACTTGAACATGTCATGATCAGTTTCTTCTCGTTCAGGACTGAATATTGGCGCTCTTTATAAGGTCTCCATTGGAATGTTCAATACGATTTCATGAAACCATTAATCTCCCCTGGTTCAGGAAGTTTGTGGCATCAACATTCACGGTCGGATAACTCAGCTATTCAATATTTAGTGTGGTGGTGATAAGAAGATGCAGGCTTGTGCCCTTTAAGTTAGAGCTTTTTGAGATAAAGAACCCCCCTTTTTAGTGCGACTTTCACATGCGTTAGAAATGACCAGATCATCACGTCAAAGCATCATACAGGTTTATGCAGCATTGCGGGTGAATTCTGAGGTATCCCGTACTTTGGCTTGAAATGGTAAACTGTCGTCTGTTTACTTCTAGCTCCATATGTCGCAAAGAGAATTGACTTTTGTCAAATTTTTAGAGCTGCATGCTTGGAATGTCGTCGTTCAAGCTCCCTGATGACGGGATCAACCCTTGTTGACGGATCAGCTTGGACATTTGGAGAAGTGGTGACATTGGCGGTACCTGCAGCTGCTGACTGGTGGAGCGCATATTGGATGTACTCCATAGGTCTAGCACTGCGTCATGGGTAACAGAGCTCCACTGGCATCATGGTTTGGTAAAGTATCCAAGCTCCATCGTCCAGCTTTTGGACAAAGAGAGAGATCCAATGCTACGCAACAGGAGCTCTCTCGTTGACACCGGCGTTGTTAAGGGTCGGTCCACTAAAAGGGAGATTTGCAGTGATTCACAGTAGCAATTCAAATCTTGCTGTAATGGACGGATAATGCGTGGGTACCACTACGAGCAGCTGGATTTGTGTAGGTAGCCAGTCCAGTTTTTCTTTTGGTGGGCTGGTTGGCGACACTGTCGTCACTCGTTCGTTCCCCCGTGCCTTCTTTCCCACCTGAAGCAAGGACGAAACTTGGTCCCCTCCAGCACCTAAAAGAGAAGTGTCCCGTCCTCTACGAACACAAACGTCATTTCTGATTCCTTCTCCTCCATCATACAAACCTGGCTTCCTCGCTCTCGACGAGACTCTTTCAACCATCATCACCTCACCTCACCTCACATCACTTCACTCGCACTGAACTTTTAGCACTCTCAAGGTACGTTTCACATGCCTTATCCTGGACCTAGTCTGCTGCCTCTGACGGGGTCGCTCGTTTCGCTTGACTTGCCTGTTCCTCTCACACGACCACTCACCTCGCTCCCCCGACCGGACGCCCCTTAAGTCTGTTTTTAGTCACCTATCGGCTCAGACGAAAAAAACGTTGCAGCTCTGTTGTAGGTCCAGAGACGGGGAGCGGAGCGAGCTAGAAGTCGCTACGTAGCAGTAGCTTGTCAGCGTCGTCCCCTTGTCCTTTTTTACCCTGCATTAAACAAACAAACCAAGCTGTCCAAAATTTCTCTGGCCACTTTCGCTCACGCCGCTTTTCGCTTTCTAGAGAACATCTTCTTCAGATTCACCTCCTATTCTCGTTCCCATACTTTCACCTACAACTCCACGACGGTTCTTTCAGCGAGCGCACCACTTCTCTACACATTCTTCACACTAAACCGTCGAAATGGCTGATTCCACCTTGGCCGCCAACGGCAACTCTCTTCTTGAGACCACCAAGACCAGTGAGGTATGTTTTCTTGCGCTGAAATGCGCTGATATCGTACGGGGCGCCTCGAACAGACTTGCTAACTTCACTTTACAGTGTTTCCCCGCGATCTTTGCGCGTCAATGGCACTGCCCGCCATGATACAAGGCCTTCCCGCAGACCAACATAACTGACTCGACTTCCAGACGCCGCTGCTGCGTATCAATCCGTCGCCAACGGTATGACGCTTCGCTAAGAACTGTGATTTTGACATGTTGCTAATGCTAAATCTTTCCAGGCCCTGTTGCTCAGAACGTCTACGATCACACTCAGAAGGCCTCCAACGAGCTCTCTAACCTTGCTGCTGCTCGACGCACTCCCGCGAATCCCGCTGCTACCGGCCAGCCGCTAACTCACTACCACTCGTTCTTTTCTGAGCTTCTTTCATGGAACAACCCTCGTAAGTTGACTATTGTGTCCTATCTGATCTGCGAGAGCTAACGTTAGTGACACAATAGGCGCATCTGCCATTGCTTATGTGACTATTATCGGTGCTATCTTCACTGCGCGATACCTGGATCTTCTCCGATGGGGACTTAAGGTTTCGTGGATGATTCTTGGTGTAACCATTCTTGCCGAGGTTCTTGGCAAGGTCATTCTCAACAACGGCCTTGCTACTCAGGTTCGCCCTCGTCGATACTACACAGTACCTCGCGAGACTCTGGATGCCCTTATTGGGGACGTTCACGAGCTCATTAACTTCTTTGTCATCGAGGCCCAGCGAATCATCTTTGCCGAGAACGTTTTTGCTTCCGCCGCCGTAAGTTTGATATTCGACAGATTTAACAGCTGGAACTAACGTTGAATAGGCTTTCGTCGCCGCTTTCATTTCATACTACCTCGTCAAGCTTGTTCCTTACTGGGGACTTGCTCTCATCGGTACCACCGTCGCCTTCGTCGTTCCCCTTATCTATACATCCAACCAGGAGCTAATCGATGAGCAACTCCACCACGCTTCCGAGCTCATCAACTCCCAGACTGCTCAGATCCAGAGCGTCGCTTCGAAGCAGATGGAACAGGTCTCTAACATCAGCAAGCAATATGCTGGCGACTACAGCGGCAAGGTTCAGGACCTTCTCCGTGGCAAGACTCCTTCTCGCCAGAAGATTGACAAGCCTGAGCAGCCCATTTCTGCCAAGCAGCCGGAGTTTCCCTCTCCTCCTACTGAGGACCCCATCAAGTCCACAGAGGCTCCTCAGATCCCTACCCCTGCCGCTCTCAAGGAGGAGCTGAATGCGCCCACCGCTATCGATACCGCAGCCCCTGAGCTCCCTCACGAGGACGTTGTCCCCAGCAAGGAGCCCATGCTTGCTTCTTAAGTGACCAATAGGAGACGCCTGCCATGCGTACACGAGCTCAGAAGGCTAAGCTGCCCTGAGCAATGAATATGTTTTACGGCATTTTGGGGCGTATGTCGATCCTTGAATTAGGAGCAAGGGTTGTTCAGATTGGACTCGGGCGTGAAATGGTTTCTTGGGAGCATTCTTTAACACGCAATGCGACGACGATTGTTGACGTTGATGAAGGGTGGTTAAAATACGGATTGAGCGGGCAGATGCTGATGTCAGGGAGAGTATTCCTATGGAAACTCTTGATTAATACGTATGGGAGGACATCGCATCTGGCCTGCTGCTTGTTTTTGTACGTTTGTGTCTCGAGGATAGGTGTTTAGGATTGTTACTGTGTAGCTTGTTGAAGCAAATGCTATTCACTCAACTTTTAAACATACTGAAAAATTCTGCCATGTGCACGTTACCTACATTAGGTTCGTCATCAGGCCCGGGAGTTGAATGTCCTAGTAATGCTATTGCGCTGTCTTGAAGGAGGTTTTTATACTATGTGAAATGCAAGATGATTGATCTTTTGATTCTCGGAACGCCAACCCAACAAGGTATACAACTGGCACCTTTCTAACCACTTCCGTATAGTTCAAGCAACTGTAACGGAAATATTTACTCTCTCCTTTACTTCCTGCGCTTACCGCCACCTCCATCTTCGGCGGCTGCGCGCTTGCGACCATTCTTCCTCCAGAAGTCCTTGGATTCCCGTTTCTCGCGAGCTTCCTTCTTCTCCTCGCTGTCTGCCAACTTCTTCTGGAAAGCAGCGCGGTTCTTCTCCTTTGCAGCACGACGCTTGGCAGCAGCGTCGTTGCGGATTGTGAGTAACTGCTGCATAAGAGCGCGGGCTTTCTTCTCCTCGGAACCAGGAGCCATGACGACAGCACGCTTCTGCATGTATGTCTCTTTCTTTTGCTTCTTGGTTTCAACAATCTGCGACTTGAAGGGAAGGTCGGCAGCAAGGGCGCGGGGAACACGGAGAGGGTTGAAGTGGCGGGTCTCCCGTTCAATAGTGCGGTACTGGCTGTTCTTGGGCTGGGGAGTGGGCACGTTCTGATCACGGCGGACCTCGCCTGTGAGTCGCATAGGCTGCCAGCCGATGAGGTTGGTGACTGGATTGTAGAACCGGTGAGGCTTAATTGGGTACCAAGCACGCAAGAAGACAATGTCACTAAGAAGAATCTTGTCCTCGAAAGTTGCGCGGAATTGGCCCTCGGGCTTGGACAAAGCACGCTTGATCTGACCACGAATGCCAGAAACCGTCTTGATAGAAGCTCCCTCGAACTTCGCGATTTCAAGAGATGAGTTGAACATGTCCTTGATGAAAGCTGTGTTCTTGTAGATCTTTGCAGGTGTACCAGTAAGCTTGAGCTTCTTGACGATCTCTGTGGACTCATCGACGCTGAGGATTGTGCCAGTAGCAGCGATGCGGAAACCGGGTGTCGACGCCGACATTGAGTTGAAGCAAACGAAGCCTGTGTTGGGTGCAATTAAGGGACCATAGATAGTACCGAAGCAATGCATATGCTCAGGTGTATACTTGAGCATACGGTTACGTGTGCGCGAGTCGGTGGTGCTGTAGATGGGCATGGTTTGGAAGCGACGCCATCCCAAAGAGAAGATAAGGGGGTCATTTGTCTTGAGAATGCGCTTGTGCCAGCGGTGACGCTTAATGCGGACTTGAAGATAACCGAATCGGTCTTCAGTAGCGGAGAGACCACCAACGACGATAGGTCGACGAGCATCAAAGAGCTTGACGAATTCGGCCGGAACACCCTCGAGGACAACCTTGGCATATTTGCCGGCTCGGTAGCCTTCCACAGCAGAGCGTTGACGTTCATCGAGGTTCTCAAATTCCTCCTTGTTAATATCGAGCTGCTTTTGGATCATAGCCTTTTGCGCCTCGTACCACTGATCCTCACCAAACTCTTGCACATCTCCACCTTCTCGTCGAGCATTTGCCTTATCATTGAGGAAACCCTCACGATCTTCCTCTTCGAATCGCATCTTGAGTTCCTCCTTTCGCTTTGCGTTCTTCTCTCGCTCGGCCTCAATATCCTCGACAGTGGGCTGTGCTGGCTCTTGTTGACCTTCAGCTTCGAGATCCTCGAAGACACCATCGCCCTCATCATTTGAGTCGCCCAAGCCCTCGAAGTCGCTGCCATTCCCATCCCCATCACCGTCATCATCATCGCCGGCAGCGAGGGCTGTCGAAGTGAACTTCCTCCGTAAAGCTTCGACGTTCTTCTCTGATGCCCATTTGGCCGCTAGATCCTCGTAGTCATATGCGGGTATTGACCTATCCTCTACAGCGTCTTCCTGCTCTTGTTTCGACTTCTTAAAGAAGTCATCTTCATCATCGTCGTCCTCGATATTCTCCTCTTCCGATTCGTCATCCTCGCCCTTCCATCGCTTGAGAGCATCTTCAGGGCTTAGTGAGTTGTCGTACATAAACCTAGCCAGATCACTTGTGTGATATGAGCGTCTCTTGCCATGAAGCTTCATCGCAGTGCCATTCAAGTTGTCCTTCCACCTTAATGCTGCTGCTTCCTCATCCGAATCGTATTCTTCGTCGTCTTCCACCTCTTCCTCATCAGACAATGCTCCAAGGTCTGAGTCACTGTCGGCAAATGCAAGATCATCTTCACCGAGTTCCTTATCGGCATCCTTGCGGAACATCTTGCCTAACTTGCCTTCATTAAATTCAACCTCGGCATCCGAGTCCAAGTTTTCGTCACCACTGACAGAGCCCTCGTCGTCCTCGTTTTGGTCATCATCGCCATCGTCTCTTTGGGCAAATCTAGGTTTGCGATGTGTTTTTCTGCCAGTGTCTTCCTCTTCTGGCACTGCCTCGACCTTATTGCCGCCCTTGAAAAGCTGGACGCCACCCTCCATTTGGCCAAGAAGCTTTCGCTCAGCTTGAAGACCAACAATCATCTCTTCTCCTTCTCCTCGCTCGGCATCATCATCCTCCTCCCGGTCGAAGCTGAAGCCCTTGTCGCTGGTGATCCAGATGGCATCACCGTCGATCTTCAAGCCACTACGATCCGACATGGGAGCATGAAGCTTCTTTTCCTTTTCGTCAAGTCGCCTTCGTCCAGTCTTGCCTGTGATCTTCGCCATTGCCAGTTCCATCGATGGCGTTGGACAAGGGTCTGGCATAACCTCCATATTAGATACTGTAAAATCACCCAAACCGGGGACGTGGACTCGTTGGTTGTGCGATGCAAAATTTGTACCTCGCAGGTAACCAGATAGTACAATCGACCGGTCGCAGTTGGGGTCTTCCTCGATCTTAGTAGGGTGTGTAATATCTCGGAAGCTGTCGATGATAGAGTAAGGGTGAGAATTGCGCCAGACGAGAGGACGTGGGTTCTTCATGACAGAGAGGAAGCGTGACAAGTTATGGATTTCGCGGTCGGGATATCGGCCGTTCATAACACCGGAGAGGTAAAAAAGGTGGGCGCCCTGGTACAGCTCTGTCCAAAGCCTCCTCTTGAGACGCTTCTTGGCATCCTTCAGCGCCTGTGGCTTCCGGAAAAGATCGAGATGTGTCAAGATACCAAAGACGTTTCCTGGCATACCTGTAGCGGCAAGAATGTTGAGAAACTCCATAGTTTCCATCTCAAAGCCGTAGTTTCCATCAATCATCAAGAGGACAATATCGGCAACCTTTGCGATGTCGACCATGGCCTCCAGTTCGTTTGGGCACTCGACAAAGGTCAGGCGTTGCTTCTTCGATGTGACGACCGTCACAGGGCCCTGAGGGTCCGATATCGTTTCTTTGGCATATCGTCGAATGAGCGATTTCATCAACGTCGTCTTTCCTACACCGGGAGGGCCAACAATTGTAACGAGTCGAGGAGGGGCCTCATCGGGCAATCGATCCACAAGCGGGACATGGAGACGCTTTTCCTTGATCTATTGATAACTTTTAGCATTGGGGCTTCTTATTCAAGGGAATAGAGAAGAGTCCTACATCTTGCGATCTCGCTGCCTGTCTCTGGAGCTTGCCAGGGTTGGCGAAGGAAAACGCCTTTGGGTTGCGCTCTGACATTCGTTAGTATGCGCCAATCGCTAATTGGAAGTGTGTATAAGAATAACTTACCGCCTGTATGCTGCTTCTTGTCCTTCTTGTCCTTGGACTTGCGATGCGGCTTGTGCACTTGATCTTCCATTTTTGCGTGCGACGTCTTCACCTTCCAAAGACCATCAACTAACTGGCACGGTCTTCCACCTTTCACTTTGCTTCCAAATTTTTTTTAGACGCTAATAGAATTGTTATCGATAAGAATCGCGTTTCGCCAAGAACGTTGCGGGGACCAGGCACTGCCACTGCTCTCAGCATAGCCACATGTGGCTTATACTATCTGGACCCTATCCACTCTAAAATTTAACGTTATTTTGTGAGCTGCCCGTTTAAGCATAGATTCACTGGCCTTGTCAACGTGCAGAACCAACGCGTGTCTATTGTCCGGTGACGCATGCTTCGATACTACCGCTGTCGTGGGACTCATTTTGAACAAATTCTACGATTTCTAAGTGGTGAGTCCCTAAGCTGATAGGTGAACAGAGTAAGACGCGGCTGAATTACGACCCATCAAGTGTAATTTCTATCCAAAAGGGACCAACCTATGCAGGTGACATTCATGTTGTACTAAACAGTCGTCAGATGGTGGGTAACAAATAAATACCATGGAATCCAACAGTGTTATTGAAAGAAATCGTCTTGAGATGTAACCCACTTGAGGCATGGAGAGTGTCATTCTCACCGTTTTGTCTGATCCAAGACACTATGTTTTTAGGTAGATAGATCCTCGCGGGATTCCGTATTAGCCAATTCGAGGTCTCTAGCTCATCTTCGAATTTGGCTGAAGGGCTAGTGGAAACGCCAAGTCGTCGAGTGAGTAATCCCCGGCACTGGCGTAATGGAAGCTGGTCCTCTGTATGACCATCAGTCCAAAGTGACCAATACCAGCTGCATGTTGCTCCTCTTTATTCCTAAAGCCGCATCCATCACTCACATATCTCACACATATCTCACACATATCAGGGAATAAGATGGTGTTCTGCGTATGCGCTTACACAGTACGTACGTATTCCCGGATTCTTCGTCAGCCTTGTACGCACCCATGGTATACGTAGACTTTTCTACTGGCGTGCATGCAGTCCTTCGTCAGCCCTAACGCCTGGTCGATGGCTTCCGTCATGACTCACGCGCGTCGTAGACTACGCAAGAATCCTAGTGGTTTTCCTTCGTTCGTAGTCATCGTAACAAGAGTGTCTTGCAAGTTACATTGGCAGGATTGCGTATATAACAATCAAGATGCGACGCCTTATGGACTTCATTCTCAGGCAGAAGCAATCGACAGTTCCATACTAAGAACAAGAATACAAACTATTAAGCTTAATACTTTAATCCAAACCTTGTCTATATCCACTCACCCAATCGCTTCAAACCTCCTTCACATCCTTCAATATGTCCAACAACTCAGGCAACAATGTTCCCACAACCTCAGACTGTGAGCATCATGTTTGCAGCAAGCTGAACTTAACTAACAAGTAAATGTAGCCCAGGTAGATTCTACCAAGTATAACAGTTCCAAGGTCGCCGATCCCGAAACTGCCTCTATTGCTACCTTTTCCTCGTCAGCGCCCCTTTTCAAAAAGGCCCAAAAGGAAAAGAATGGAACGGAAATCGATGCCAAGAAGCTCCAGGAACAGGCCCTCAGGTCACAGATTCGATTCAGTATGTAGTCGACGGATTCTCGAGGTCTGGGACATGGTGCTGATTTAGAAAGCGGACTGAAAATATGGTGGAGGGCACAGGCACATAAATGTAAAGGGGCGAAGGGTATCTTTTGTTTAAATGCAGGACTAGTTTTTATACTCGATGAGTCTTTAGAATCGAGTAATAAACGACTGTTTATTCTTTTGATTTGAGAATTGTGGATTTAGAAACTATCGTTCAAAATATCTTCGTTCATCTTCACCATAGAGGGGCTGTATTCGGACGAATTCGGATCGGCCCCAGCATCCAGTAGAATGTCACCAACAATTCTTTGGCTGGCTTCACGTGCTGTCAGACAGCGTTAGTATATAGCAGTACATATGAGAGCGGTATAGAACTTACCAGGTGTTTGCAAGAGCTTCGAAGGAGGCAGCGCGAACTGTATCGTCTTGGGCGGGCTCATGCCTGCATATAAATCGATATCCTCATCTCCTTCATCACTATCCCAGTCGATCTCATACTTCTCCTTTCCAGTGGCTGTGACAGTGTCATCAGCGAAGACGTCCCGCGTCTTTCGTGCTGTCGCTGGCGTCTGAACACTAACACCAGGTGTTCGAGGACCCTGCGTTGCCGCCGCAAGACGTTGTCGAGCGTTACTTTTGTAGGGCGACATAAAAACTTCGCTGCGTAGAGTCGGCACTGCCATCTCGGGCGAGGATCCTGGTGAGTCGTTCCATGCGGGGGCATCCATCTTGCGTTGTGCGCTCTTAGGTTGGGCGCTCTTGAGTGGAGAGATGCGAAGGGCAGGCTTGTGTGGAGTTGCCTGAATGCGATAGTTCTTGTCGAGTACACGGTGAAGCAAAGGATCCTTATGAGGCTGAACAGACTGCTCGCCGGTCATTGTGTGGTCGCGCTGGGCCTGCGGAGTCATTGACATATCGGGGAGTCTAGCGGTGTGTTGGGCGAACAAGACAGTCGAGTCCTCGTTATCGTCTAGGACTGTGGTGTTGTTTTCTTCTCCTTCCATCTCGCGTTTCATGGCTTCGTAGGGAGATTCCATATCAGAAAATCGTGTCTTCGTCTTTCCAGGCCGGGGCGTGCTTCCCGTGAGCTCAGCATCATCAAGGAGGGAGTCATCGGCTTGGAAGGTAGATTGCTCGATGCCAGTTGTGGCAGTGACATCTTCGTGATGCTGAGATGTGTATTCTTCTGTTATATCTTCCCTCATAGCGGTGCTTTCTTCCACGTTTTCGCTTTCGTCGTCGTTGGCGAGCTCTTCATAACCGGAGAGAGATACGTTGGCCGATGCCTCGAAAAATTGCTTCCAGAACTACATGTCGTGAGCATCACTTCCTTCCAACCCCAGTGACTTCATGTACCTTTGAAGCTTCCCAAACAGCGCGAGAGTGTTCTCCATACTGTTCTACTAGTGGTAGAATGCTTGTTGTTACTATGCGATGCGACTTGCTAAAGTTGTGATCGATTTCTAGCCACCGGTCAGCTCTGCGTCGCGAGAATTCAAGATTCATGTATACCTTGAAGAGTCAGAGTGATCGATTGCTCTAGTCTTTCAAGCTCTTCAGTTAGAGACAGGTTGCGCGCTGCTACGCTTTGTCGCGACATTTTCGTAATGGGTAGGTTGCTATGGTCCAGTGTTGGAGGTTCAATATAAACAAACAGCCCAGTAATTAATGTTAGGAACTAACGCGTGGGGTCATTGGGAGGGGCACCTACCACTAAAGATGGCCCGCCGCAGCAAGGGTGCAACCGACGTCGATGGCGGGGTATCGGATTATCAATAGAATGAATAGGCAGACACAGATATTACTTCCAGGCTTGACAGAATTTCATTTATGCCTTCATATCCTTCATGGTTAATACTTAATATTATATATGGTGTCCTAGTGTTTCGTGTAGTAGTGTCCCATATCGAGCTTTAACAGTAGTTGAGCGACCATATGGTCCTCACCAATACCCTCCTGTTTCAAACCCAAATCGTCAGAGACCTTATTACTTGTTGATCGACTCTTTTCGGTCAAGGCTCGACAGACAGTCATGAAGATTTGCACTTTCTTCTTGAAGTTGCTATACAAACGCTGTAATTCTTCCAATTCTCTTGGGTCGGTAGTCTGGTTCTTTCCAAGAGCCTTGATTCGTGAAAACTTGGCATATTCCAGAACTGCACCAAAGATTTCTTCGAGCAAATTCAGCACTGGCTGCTGTCGTTTCCGGAGAAAAAGAGAAAGCATGACTCGATCAAGCACTCGGGAGTGAAACTCTCGTAGTCTATCAGGACTCTCAACCTTATCTGCTGTACTCTTGGCTGTCGAGGGGTTCTTCAAGTCGGCTTCGATTTTGTCTAGTTTAGCCTCAAATGCTTCCCAAGGAATGGCGACCCCAGCATCCATGAAGAACGAGGTGATGCCGGAGACGAAATGGTGGGCCTCTCGAGTGAATCGGTAGGAAATGTCCTCGGGGTCGTTCCAGCGACTGGTTCTAGCATTAACATCTAGGAACAATTGGTTGACGACATAAACCATCCTCATGATTCTTAGCAACAGCTTAAAGACTCGATCGTACTGCGTCAAAATCACAGGGGTGATGATGCTGGATAATGCCGCAGGGGGCTTGTAGGACAATCGTAAAAAGTCAAGAGCTTCCAAGGAGTCTGGGTTCATGCACTTGTCGATCTCTTCCTGCGACAAATCTCGAACAGCAAAACTCATGTCTCCTGGGAGCTCAGATGCATCCCTCGATATACTGGCCAGCTTTTCCTTAGCGAACTCGTTGTCTGAATCGAAGCTCTCGGCTAGAACGCCCATAAGAGCTAGACGTAATTCCGAGCTCGCTGGTGGCCAAGTATCTCGACCTCCGAGACGAAGACCCATGACACCTCCTTGTCGTGCAACTCCAGCCTGTCTTTCGGCTGTTTCTAGATCTGGGTCGAATAGGGCATGGGACAAGCGGCTTACGAACATGCCGTTACCAAAGAGGTGGAAATCACGGTGCATCTTCAGGTGACCACGTAAATCATGGTTATTAAACAGCAGCCTCAGACTTTCCTGATTAACAACCTCAGATTGCGCGGAAGCAATACTCCCAAACGAAAGCACGGGAAGAAGTGATGGATGAGGCGTGAAGTCGAAGCCATTGGTAGGAGATTGAGACTTGCGGGTAGCAGACTGTGTAAGACGTTCACGCAAGATTTGGCTCAATGTATCCTCTTTGCTCACATCATCAGGCAAGGGCTCATCCATACGCGCCGTAAGAGTATTCAAGAGCCCTGTTTCTGACGTGGGGTCTTCACGAAAGAACGGGTTTGCGATCTCAGAACCAATCGTGAGTTCATTGCTTTCCGAGTTGACTCTGTCTTGGAATGAACAGTCGCGGATTGCCCCTAAGAGATCTTCGTGATACTTGGCTACACGTTTCTCAAGGTTCTCGATGGCGTTCCAGTCGTAAAGCCAGCTAACCTTTGGGGGATCAGTCGCACTGACGATACCTGATGAAGCCAAGGGGTGCTCGGGATGGCATTCCCTAATGAACCGCAGATTCTTGCCTGTCTCAAAAATAGACTTGGCAATATCGTAGGGCATGAAATGGGGCATTTTGGTCTCGTCCAAGAGAAAGTCAATGTCCTCAACTTCCTGCCCGAAATCATCCGTATATTTTTCTGTGTCGACTTTGACGAAGCCTTTGCTCGCTCCAACATTGGCTTTGGTCAAGGGAATCCCTTTCTCTTGCCTGGTACCGATCCATTCTTCCAAGAACTCGATCCAAGGCGAAGAGACTCTCTGTAAAACTTCACGCATGATGCCTCGAAGCTGTTCTTCGCCGTAGTCGACTGAGTATGCTTCATGGAATACCTGGGAGAGAACATGTTGGTCTTCGTAACCTTTGCGGAATTTGGAAGCAAGTCTTTGAAATGGTATCA
This sequence comes from Fusarium oxysporum Fo47, assembly GCF_013085055.1. NCBI lineage: Eukaryota > Fungi > Ascomycota > Sordariomycetes > Hypocreales > Nectriaceae > Fusarium > Fusarium oxysporum. The sequence goes on along the minus strand of NC_072843.1, from coordinate 1,780,703 downwards.
GAATCGCAAGCATTCCTTTGACTGTTGATTGGAGCTCCAAAAGCGATCGTGGCGTCTGCCTATGGAGCGCGACATGTCGCTGAACGTCCTTAAGGATTTGATCAAGCACACCAGCCAAAGCAACGCCGCATTTGGACGTGCGCTTTGCATAAGTAGAATTGACAAAGGACCGCAATTCGAACAACATTGATCCGCAGCGGTGACATTGTTTTTCTAGACCCTGGAGTACATCTTTGGAATACCCTGTGACCCGCATGCTGGGAATCGCTGGTGCAAAAGTGCGACCTTTCTCCTGCTTGGAGTAGAAGATCGATTCTTGACCAAGAGCCAGAGCAAGCAATGAAGAAAAGTAGGCTTTGATATCGACAACAGGGACCTCGGAACTTTTCAGTTCAAGAGGGTCGACGGACCAACCTAGTAAGGCATCGTAGACGGTGGCTCCAGCTTCCGTCACCAAGGGCTGTTGTTGGCCAGCCGGCGTACCTGAGATGAAGCTGTCCCAAGTCCTATGTTCTGGTGTCTTCTCTTCTGGCTCATCGGTGTGCGCCCAGATGTCATCATCAATTTCCGGATCAGCTAGACTTTCCGTGGAGGCTTGGATGTTGTTGGTAGACGCAGTTACTCCTGGTTCTGGCTCTGGCTTGCCTTGAAGCTCAAGCTGGGACGGTAACTTGAAGAAGCCACTTTGCTCTACTGACACTTGGCCAAGCTGGACAAGCTCCGATTTTATATCTTCTAAGAACACAAGTTAGTAGAGGTACGGTTCAATTTCAAGGTCCAAAGTTACCTCTAAGCCTAGGAGAAAAGAAGGGATTCTGAGCTTGTGGGTCACCATCTAATTGATGCAGGAATTTCGACGGTTCCCAAAAGTCAGGTATAGTGAATACAGCCCCCAGGTCTTCCTTGGATTCAGCCATGGTCCTTTCTCATAAAATTCATGCGATTCAATAACATAGTGCTCAGCGGCGCGTTGTGGGTTGCAATGCCGAGCCTGAACTTGAGCTTGTTATCCAAGGTACGTCTGAAGGGCAATTAACGCGATGTCAATATCACTACCCCTCCGTAGACGCGCTTCAGCGGATGTTAGGCGCGTTTCAGGGCCCTGTGCACTAAAAAATGGAGCACCTCAAGCTTGGGGCGCGCTTTCCGCAAGCCAGGTTAGCTTATGATTTCATCAGAACCTCCTTCTCAGGCAGCCCATTGCATTAGACGACGGGTTCGGGTTTTGAAACCTTCAATTTTGTTCGAGGCGTCCAGATTATCCATACCACCAAGCAACAACTCCGATACACAATTGTCACTTACACAGCATATCTCACGAATATTACCATAAATCGATCGATCTTGGTCTCCTCATCACAATCACAATGGCGCCGAGGAAGCGCGCTCGGGCTAGCACCCAAACTGTTGCGACACCAACTCCTGCGCGAGATGACGATGCAATGGACGTTGACACTCCCCAGACTGGTGATAATGAAGGTTCTAGCGAGACAAAGGAGCAACAGCCAGACAATAACTACAATGATCTTTGGACGGATGATCAAGTGGCTTCATTATTCAAGGGTGTCATTCGCTGGAAACCAGCTGGTCAGTTGGGTCACTTCCTTCATGTCGAGCTGTTACTAACCAAGACTGTGTAGGCATGCACAAGCACTTCCGAATGATAGCAATTTCGGAGCACTTGCGGAACCATGGTTTCGACCCTGATTTTTACCAACACACACGCATTCCGTATATTTGGCAAAAGCTCCGAACATACTACAATCTTGAGGTCATTGATGAAAGAGAGAACTTCGACGATGACGAGAGCGAATACAACGAGTTCTCTTTGCCAAGAGCGCAATTCTTTGATGCCATGATGGCCCGAGCCGCAGCCGACCCCAGCGAAGCTCCAACATCACCACCCCAGCTCGAACTTTCTCCGGCACCTTCACCCGCCAAGAAGCGCAAGCGAGGTGATACGAAAACAAGAGGCACATCGGTAGAAGATACGGAGGAGGGTACAGATGCCCCATCACCAGCGCCCAAGTCCAAACGAGGCGCTTCGCGACAAAAGAAGAAAGCGACCCCGGCCAAGGCTGAGAAGCAAGAAAAGGCCGAGACCACAGAAGAGGAAGAAGAAGAGGAGGAGGAAGGGGAGAGCGAAGAAGAAGAAAGCGAGAGCTCTTCTAGTGAGGAAGAAGAGAGTGCTGAAGAGAGCGAAACACAAGTATCAAAGTCCACACGAGGTGCCAAGAAGGGCCAAAAGGCTAAGACTACTAAAGCAAAGGCAAGACCAAAAAGGAGACGTTAACTTGAGAATTAACTGGTATGATGCAAACGATAGATGGGGCGGTTCGGATACCCTTAGGCATGGGAGTCACAATAAGTATTTATTCACATTAAAAAGCGAGCTTCCGAGCTCTGATGCCCTTTCACTGGCTAGCATCAGGTATTGTCTCCTATTCTCTTTCCCACTCGCTGCGGTACTTTATCGTGGTTCTCCAATCCCTTCCTATGGGAAAGATACTCTCCACATCCATAGTTGACCGTTGCAACGGACCCGGTTCTGGCATCCTAGGTAGTTCAGTGAGAGGTTTCTTCTGTAGTAGATCCCACATCTCAGTCTCAGCCTGCCAGCTGACGTACTGGTCGCGTTCTTCGGCATATTGCTCCTGTCGCCGCTCACTTGCGATGCGGTTCTTGAGAGTCTCTTTCTTCCGATACGTTTCTGGGAAGTCGGCGGCCGAGAAGAGCAAAACTTCGTTGGCCTCCCGTGCGATAGCAGCCTCCTCTTCGTTCGAATGTGAGACGGGCTCCTCGAAATCAGAGCTCAGGGCCTCGTTTCCAGAAGGGTTGGCGACTTCATCTACGTCAGATGGCGCTTCAAATGCTTGGTCAGCCTCATCGCCGCCGTTAGAAAGAAGGGTTTCCACTTCTTCATAGCTAAGAGGTTCACGTTCTCCTTCCTCCTCTCGCTGGGGCGGCTCCTCATGGACCTCAAGTCGTAGTCTTCGTGCGCATTGGTTCCAAAACTGATGGGAATTATGATTCAATCCCAGGGACGATACGGCTGCTTCCACATCTTGTGCTCTGATGATTTCGCGAGTAGTTGGTACGAGTTCCTTTTTGGCCCTGATTCTTGACTCGCTGAGAAATATCGTTGTTTGAACCAATCGTTTCGTAATTGAGACTGCCAAAGAGTGAAAGTCTTCGAACGTAGTGGCCCATATCGAGGGAGGCCTGTTGTCGATAGAATCCCAGTTCTCACTAGGAATGGAGGAATTCATAAAGATACGCTCAGAGAGTCTTAGCCACGTATGCAGGTTGAATAGCTTGGAGAAAGGAAGATCCTGGCCTTCGACGACGGTTTCGCCCTTGTCTATTCGGCGAGCAATCCTTGGGCTGATATCCCAGCAGTCTCCCCATTTGCTCTCCTCTCGCTGTTCCTCCTTTCGTTCCTGGCGCACAGAAATAGCATCTGCAGCCTCGTCCAAGGCGTGGCAACATTGCTGACTTAGTTCTACGGCGGCTGGGATCTCCGGGAATTCAATAGCGGGGCGTCTGACTTGTCGTTGTCTAAGAAGCCGTGCTCTTCGGAGCACGTCGAGGTAATGATTCACCTCGATCTCGCTCTTCGTGCCTATCCGGGATGCAATACCTGGAAGATCACTCTGACCAAGACGAGCGATCGCTTCGAAGAAGAGTTTCTTCTCTGGTATCGACCAGTAAGTGAGACCCATTTGGCTTGGATACAGAACGGTTTCTTCGCTATCGTCGGTAAAGCAGACACGCTGGGCTGCATCTTCAATATCTCTATTGAGAAGATCCAAGTATTCGGTGTTGAGAACTCCTTTCTGTCTTTTGAAGAGTCTCGGAGCTAAATCTTCCTCACCGCGTCTTTTCAGGGAAGAATCCTCGTTGTCTTGGTCTGTTTCATCCTCCTTCTCACTATACACGCTGCCAGATGCGTCGGTTTGATCAGCAACGTATTGCTCGTCAAGTGGCGGTAACAGAACATCGTCTCCCAATTCCAAGTTTCCAACTTGCTCTGTGTCGCTTAAATCCTCATCGAGGGGTTCATAATTGGTTTCCGACTCCATACTGGTTTGTGTATGATAGCTGTAAAGATATGACAGGGCGAAAACATGGTAGCAAGCAGAATAAACCTGAGTTACTCCTGGCTAGGAGCGGGTATCAAAGAGTAAAATAAAAGAACCTTTGTAATACTAAATAAAAAAGACGATCACAAAGTTGATATTGACGTTAACGCATCGCTCATATTGCACCGAGATTTTATAAACGGTTGTCCACTCCTTCAGTTGACGTTGAAATGAAATATGAGTGGAAGAAGGTTGCTTACATAATGCATTCACACCTTGGTCTAGGTTAGCATTCGAAGGCTCATGACATCTTAACCATGAAGTATTTTTTTATTATCACATATCGATGAGACGAAACGCATTTTTATTGTACCTCTCATCATGTGCCATGTTACGGGCTATACCGCGATGTGTTTTGCGGCCCAAAGCCGCAAGGTTGCCATTCACAATAAGCCCACAGCCATTCAGAGCCTTTGCCTCAGCTGTTGCTCATGAAACCCCCAAGTTACAGCTTCGAGATTATCAAGAAGAATGCATCGACTCAGTTCTTTCCTCCCTAAAGAACGGTCACAAAAGAGTCGGAATATCTCTAGCTACTGGTAGCGGTAAAACAGTAAGCGCGTTTCTCTTACAATGAAAGTTCAGTCGATTGACATAAAGAAGGTCATCTTTACACAACTCATTGATAGAATCCCAACAGCAAATAAGGACGCGCAACAGACACTAATATTGGCGCATCGTCGTGAGCTGGTGGAACAAGCAGCCAACCACTGTCAACGCGCGTATCCTGACAAGAGGATCGAGATCGAGATGGGCAATGTCCATGCAACGGGAACGGCAGACATCACAGTCGCCAGCGTACGAAGCATAACGTCACAAGGCCGTCTTAAGAAATTTGACCCGTCTCGCTTCAAACTTTTGCTGGTCGACGAGGCTCATCACATCGTCGCTCCAGGGTACCTCAAGACCCTTCGTCACTTTGGATTGGATCAGAAGCGACCTGACTCCCCAAATCTAGTTGGTGTCTCTGCCACGTTTTCACGGTTTGATGGAGTGAAACTGGGCGCAGCCATTGACGAAATCGTTTATCACAAAGATTATGTGGATATGATCTCTAAGAAGTGGCTGTCGGACGTCATTTTTACAACTGTTGAATCCAAGGCAAACTTATCCGAAGTCAAGAAGGGGGCTTTCGGCGATTATCTTCCTTCGGATTTATCCAAGGCTGTCAACACCAGTGAGATCAACGACATAACAGTCCGCAGCTGGATGGCGAAAGCTCCAGGAAGAAAGTCAACACTTGTGTTTTGTGTTGACGTCGCCCATGTGGTGGAGCTGACAGATCGGTTCCGACAGCATGGCTTTGACGCGAGATATGTTACTGGAGAGACCCCCAAGATTGAAAGAGGCGAGACCTTGAACTCGTTTCGAAAAGGAGAGTTTCCTGTGCTGGTCAACTGCGGTGTTTTCACCGAAGGAACTGATATCCCAAATATCGATTGCATTATCCTCGCGAGGCCGACGAGGTCTCGCAACTTGCTTGTTCAAATGATCGGTAGAGGAATGCGGTTGCACCCGGGAAAGAAGAACTGTCATATCATTGATCTGGTCTCGAGTTTGGACACTGGAATCGTGACCACACCAACGCTATTTGGTCTTGACCCTGATATCCTGGTTGAGAGGGCAACAGTGAATGACCTACGCAAAATCAAGGACACAGAGCATGTCACGTCTCAACAACCTTTGTCATACCAGACAACTCCCGGGCCTGGAGCCGATAGTGTCACATTCACAGACTATGACTCGGTTTTAGATCTTATCGCTGATACGTCTGGCGAGAAACACATCCGGGCCATAAGTAAGTATGCATGGGTTCAGGTCGGAAAAGAAAAGTTTGTGTTATCGTCACCGAGCGGTTCATATGTTCGAATCGAGCGGGTTAATGAACAGCTTAACACAAAGGGGCCGCTTTACCGAGCTATAGAGGTACGAGCTCTACCGCCTGGCGTAGCCAAAGCACCATACGCAATGCCACGGGAGATCCTCACGGCAGCCACATTCACTGATGCAGTGCATGGAGCGGACAGTTTCGCGGCCAAGATGTTCCCCCACACATTTATTCACCGCTATCAAAGATGGCGGACACTTCCACCTACACAGGGACAAGTTGATTTTATCAATAAGATGCGGGGAAAGGCGGAACCTTTGAAGCTCGAAAACCTAGACAAGGGTAAGGCGGCGGACATGATCACAAAGCTCAAGCATGGGGCGCGTGGTCAGTTTGCGAGAATTGAGGCAGGACAGAGAAGACAAGATAAACAAGACCGCTTGGCCGAGGCTAAGAGACTTCGAGAGCAGGTCAAAGTAGGACCTGTAGCATCATAATGCAGGAAATGAGCCATATGTAGCGGTGTCTGTGCTTGTGATTGTATGTATAACACGGGATATAGATGGCAGCGCGCGGGGTGGTTCGTTTATGGACTTTTGTATATAACTGTACTATAATCACTTACGGAATGTTTCTAGAAGTTGACACGGATCAATGTATGACCATACAACGTTACAGACAACCCGACCCACGAGTCTCCCATCGTATACACCGGCTCTGCCGAAGATGTAACCGCCACAGAACGATTTCGTGTATGCTCAGAACCGGGACCAAGGGCGCAAACAGTTTATAAAGCTGGCTAAATCCTCATATATCGTTGACATCGAGATCTGTCCCTCGGCTCGTGACTCACTGACGGTGAAGGTATGCAGGAGTCGTCAGCTCATTCAAGACGTTAAGAGAGGGGATTTGGCCTTGTTACGTTCATTCGTAAAAATTTGTATGAACACAAAGTTGGGCCACAACTTATATCAGTGAGAAATAGGTACTCATACACTTTTTTCGTGTGGCTGTATATAAGACAGTGACTGGAATTTGCTTCCCTGCTGAGTGAACTTTCTTCAACACTCGCAGGAAGCCGTTGACACTGGCTACCCCTGATTAGCAGCGCATTACCAATTGTTCAGGCATTGTTGGTTTTATACATTCGACTTGTTCAGGTCTAGGTAGTTGGTGAGTTGGAGTGACAGGCACTGGCGGGCGGCTGCGCAGCTCTGTTCAGTCATTATTTGTTCACCTATACACATTGTGAATATTCGCCTCCCTCCTCCCGCGCACACAATACTTTCTCATTTTAGAATAAACACAAATCTAATTTTTTCTGGATAGATCTGTTGAAGACTTGTTATCAGAGACACATCTTGATGACCTGAACTCAACACCAACCTTCATCATGAAGCCGAACAAGTTGTCGGCCCCATGCGCCCAACCTACTCCTCCTCTACTCATAGAGAATCTAGGCAAAGAAGTGCCTCTCAATAGAAGTCAAGAAGAGAAACAAGACACTTATCCAAGCTCTTCATCTAGGAACAATCTCAAAGTATTCTCGCCACACAGTCCGCGAGCTCTTAAAGATTACCTCTGCAGCCCCAACCAGGGAGAAGTGTCTTCAGTTGATCTTCACACCCCTCCTACCGACCCTCAAAAGGATAAGCTCGATGTTGGAGATGGGCGCGAAAGCAAGCTCAAACGGAGCATCGACGCCCAAGTCAATCGACCTCGGGAGTATCACAAGCCCAACACTAGCCACCGATCTCAGTTCACCTTTCCAGAGCGCAAGCCCGAATTCAAGATGCTAAAGAACTGGCATTCCGAATGCACCTATCCTTGCAACAAAGAATATCCCGAAGATGATGAGTTCACCTTTAAGCCCAGAGTCCTCGCTAAGCAGATCGACCCTGAGATCCCTCTATCCCTACACAAGTGGCATAGTGAAGTCAACTTTCTCGAGCCACTCGCTCTTGAAGCAGATATTCGTCAAGAGTATGCTGTTCATGTTACCTACAAGAAGCACCATCACGATGCTAGTGTCAAAAAGATCAATGATGAGAGACAGGCCACTGCGGAACAGGAGGCTATCAAGATGCTCGACTTGAACACTCCAATCGAATTCCCTGTGGTGCCCCGCGAGGTACAACAAGAAATATACAACGACAAAGTCGAAGTTGCCGCTTTGACCAGAAAGATTGCCATTCGCGATGGATATGTCGAAGGCATGATTGCTGGAGAATTCACTTTTCACCCAGATACCTCTCACTTACCACTTACCGAGAACCAGACGGCGGTTCTTCGTGAAGCTGAGAGTTTTCAGGGGCTGTTCTCGCTGGGAGAGGTCAATGAAGATGAAGATGAATATAATATTCTCCAGAAGACTTCAAAGGTCAAGTCTTCCAACAAGTCTTCGACTTGCAAATCTTCAAAGTATGATCAGTGGCTCAAAGAGCAGTCATCCAATATCTGTCAGGCGACTAAGTGGCTTGATGAAGAGGCGGCCTTTTCGAAGAAGAAGGCATACAACAAAGCCTTTTCCAAGCAGGTCAAGTACCACTTCCCAACTTTCAACTCATCCCATATGAAAGAACTTCCCAAAGCCGTCGATACCAACAAACTTGAATGGGAAACCGACTATTTCCCCTACCTGCTCCCTGAGACTGAGTATGACTCTAAGCGTCACAATATGTACGAAACTCCTGTCAAGACTAATGTCCCCAAATGGTTCCCAACCTTCACCAGCTATGGCGTTGTCCCCCTCAACCGCCGCAACGGCATCGGGAAGCAGTACGAAGAGTTCCTTACCCAGATCTGGAGACTCGAGAACCAAATGCGCAGCAAGGAAAACAACAAGTGGGATAAGAAATGGCACGAACACAGCTCTCACTGGGCCGAACCTTTCCAGAAGGCGAGCGGTGGCTAGTGGAAATGCCGTTTCGACCCTGGCAAGCTGGTAGAGGAGCAGTTCTGTTACAAGTACCATAAAGGTCAAGAATGGGTCACATTCGAGAAGGCCGCGCCGCGCGATCTTGTCGAGCAAGATGTGGTTTCTGGGGAATTCAGCTTCGATGATGTTTTCGACATGGACGGTGGTCATGACAACAAAGCCATTGGTACGAAGAAGCCCGAAGTTCATCTCAAGGAGATCGAAACGGCTGTGAAGAAGGCCATTGCGAAGGTTGGTATATGAGCGTGGAATGTAACCACCAGAACTGGGGCTGATAACCTACGAGAGATGAAGGCAAGGAAAGGAGACGTCGATGAGGGATGAGTGAGGGCCATGTCATTATAGAACGTTTTCGCATAGATAAATTTGGATAACGTTCTCACGTGCTAACTCTACTATACTGCGTTCCCAGGCTTGACATGAAGTGAATGAATGACATGTGTCATATATTATAAAGAATACATAAGATGCATGATAGTAGCCATTCCACGTTAACCCTGTGACCCCTCGATCTCAATGGCAGACACATCAACCACGACGTCTTCCTCCTCAGTCTTAGCCTTCTCCAGCAGAGGTAGCATTTCACCTCCCCTCAGCAACACAAGCTTGTTATTATCCTCTCCATACTTCAAACCAACCGTAACTCCATCTAGACCCATCGCTTGAGCCTTGATATTCCATAGCAGTTGCAGAACATCTCCCTCCTTGGAACAACAGACATAGCCTAGCGCCACATCCGCAGAGTGCATCTCGCCCTGCACACCCTTCGTAGCTGGTTTCTCACCCACCAGGAGGCCCAAGACATCATTGCCTCGCCATCCCGGAGGCGCTGCTGCCATAGCGCCCTTGAGCTCGCGAACGTACATTGGGCTTGCACTCCGAGCACCTGCTTTGCATTGGAGAATCACTTTGAATGTTTGTGTCGTTGAGGGGAGTGTCCATATCCCTAGAAGATCCATGCCACGGTCTGACTGCCCGCCGACGCGTTTGAGAAAGAAGCCATACTGGGATAGTGTATCGGCGACTGTGTATTCGTAATGGGTGCCTCTGTAGACCGTAGATCTTTTGTTTAAGCTGACACGTTCCACATATGATAAGAAGGATTTGAGATCGGAGTGCTTCTTGGTCGGAGCATCGGGATATATTAATTCAAAGGGTTTTGGAGCCTTAGCTTTGCGCTTGCTCATCAACTTTGCACCATTTATTGCGCGACACCATTTTGTCGACTGATTGACATGCCTCGAGACATTTAAAAAGCCTCGAAGCAAAATAGGCATCATTCATAGAGTGTTGGCCGAGGTATCAAACCTTTCCATCTTCAAACCGTGGGTTATGAAGATTGAGACTGAATATGCATTAAACGGGGTTACATATACCCTGTCCACGTTTTCCAAGTGTTATCATTCGAGCTGGGTTTGAGGTGAGTGCACTATGAGAGATGATCAACTGTTCTCACTTAGAATAGCTACATTAGTCTTGAGTTTGTGATTATTTATTCGGACTTGGTAGATGGAAACCTTGAGCTTCCATTGTACCTTGCTTTACCTTGTCGGTTAAGCTGAACAGAAACCACACAATCACTCACAACTACAGGACTTGCTATGAACTATGACTTCAATAGTTTATTCATTGTTGAATTCAATCGCTTTTTTTTTAGACATATACGTAGTGACGTATCCAATACTTTGACTTGTTCACATGCAAAATCCCTGGCGCCAGCGCAGCACAAGTTCCACTCATCATACAACATATCCAACAATTATACAAAAATGGCCAATAAAACTAGTCCTCTTTACATCATCATAGCATATCGCCCTCTGCGTGGTCTTGCATGCCTGGTGGGAATATACTATTAGCCAGGCGTGATGCCGGTTGAGGCGGTGGTTTCTCCCTGCTCCTCTCGTCTCGTGAACGGCTGCTTGGCCCGCGCCTCATCCTCGACTGAGGTCTTCGTGTTACGGGCTTGATCATATTTTCCAAGTAAAAGGCGCTTTCGGTATGCCCTGTGCCAGGCCTCTCATCATCAGCATCAGAGAAGCCCCCCACATACTCATCATCGGAAACAATATCGCCCATCTGTGGTTGATAAGAAGCTGGAGCTGAGGGTGATGTGATGGATCTGGAATGCAGGCCTGGTCTGACAGTAGGAATTACCACACTGAAGGCGCCTGGATTCATAGTATTCGAGCTTACCTCCCTCGATAATCCTGGAGATCGATCGGAGAATCCATTCTGGAAGGAGGTATTGTTCGAGGCTTCGTGAAGAATGGGCAGAATCTGCTCATCGTAAAGTTCTGCTCCAGTTTCGAAGGACTCTGGGGTATATTCAGTGATTGTTCTGGAAGATCTGCCATCGTCATCTGTTGTAGGACTGGATGGCTCTTCGAAGAAATCGTCAAGGCTGTCCAGTTTGGTTGCAAGATCTCCTGAGTGAACGTCTCCGCGCCCTTCATCAGACAACATCGTTTCGGTTCGTTCTGGTGCGCCAAAGTAGTTGTATGGAAAGTCATCGGCATGAAACTCAACATCGGGGGTGGGCGAAGTTTCGGTCAACATCCCTTCTGCCCCCTGACAAGTATAGAAAGCGGCATGAATATTGGCCCGCGTAGCGTCTGTCTTCTTCGCAGGCATAGGAATGGCCCATCCTGATGCCTCAGGTATTCCAAACAAACTCTGCGTACGCTCGTATTCCTTGCGGATCGCCCTCGAGGTTGGCCGTGTCATACTCATCCTCAAATGGTGCTTGTCCATATGATTTCCAGACATGGTCATGATGTTGTCCAGCACCTCAAGCGCCTCCATACAGAACTCTGTCTGTAGGAGCCGAAGAAGTGGGGAGATCAGATCGGATCCATGACCAGCGAGTTCAGGCTTGCGCATGTCCACTTCAGGAATTGCGACACAAAGGATCCTCATGGTCTGAATCTTCACCCACGACAAGGAGTTTGTGAGGAGCCCGGTTAGGAAAGTCACCATCTGGAAGTCCATCTGCGGGAGATAGTACTCTCGTAAAGCTCCCCATAGCTCAACAATGAAGTCTTTGCTGCTGCCCTGTGGATTCCCCAATGCGAAATCATCCAGAGCCTCAGCAATACCAGCTAAGCCTTGATTATCGGCTTCTTCCTGGAGGAGTCTTGCCGTCTGGATAACGCTTTCGTCCGAGGTGGACTTCTCAAGTTCGTTCAAGAAACGGGGGAAGTTGGCCAGTAACGAGAAGAATAGACGAGACTCATCGCCGACTAAGCCGTCGCTTGGTATGTGTACCAACTTATCTATTGTGTCGAGAGTTGGTTGCCAACAAAGGGACGACCGCAAACCCTTGTGAAGTAGAGGCTGGATACCTTCGAATATCCCCTCCCAGCGAGACGGCTGGCCGTCGGCAAGTATTCGTCGCACATTTGGCGAGCTCAAGTCCAATTTTGTAAGGAATTTGTTGAGCATTTCGACCGCTTCCAAGAACTCCCGTTCGTTGATAGACTCTAAACAAGCACAGGTCGTCCAAAACAGTTGTGGGAAGTTAAGAAGATCTTCAGCATCAAGCTTGACAATGATGGTCTTCAAAGTCGTCAAGATTTCCATGGAGAAGGATTGGATTTCCGGGTCTTCATCAGCAATAGTATTGGACAATCGGGCAAGCATGTCTCCAAGCATTGGCTGGTCCACAGATGTAAGAACGCATCTGAAGATTTGGAATGACCGGCAAGCAAGATGTCGAACTGGGCAGGACGTCGCCCAAGTTAGCGAAAGGCGTCCCCAATGCTCTTTGATTCCAGGAAAGGTCGTCTCAAAGGTTTTGATAACCTCTGTTGTAAGGAACTCCATACTTGGCGGCACCTTGCTATCGTGGTCGTCAACCTTGCCGTTACTATCCTCATATCCCCAGACCACAGAGCGATCGTGCCGGCGGATCATGTCAATCAGATCCTCGATGGCTTTCTTGTCAACATCATGAGTCTGATCGTCTATCTGCGAAATGACCACCTCATGAATAAGATGCACGAGCATCTCTCGTGCCTGCTCCTGAACCAGCGGAGTGTAATGATCCCAAAGGACGGTGACGACCTGAAGAAGAAGCGGGACGTTTTCGTGGGTAAGATGAACTGGAGATACCATTAGATCCACAAGTAGGATCAGTGACAGTTGGCCGAGAGAAAAACCAGCTTGCTTGGTTCCAACTGGGAGAGCCTCGGCTAAGTTAGCACAGTAGGGTAGAAGATTAATGTCAGCTGGGGGCTCAACAGCATCTCGCTTCTCGTTCGGTACCATGGCCTTTGGGGTTATCTGCATAAGAAGGAATTCAACAACCTTGATGCCAGGCGTGCTATTGGTGGTTGAGAGAAAAACGACAATTTGCTTAGCATACTCCACGAAATTCTGCTCCCGACGCTCAAGACACAGCTGCATGATGAATTCGAGAACCAAGCGAACGTTTCCTGGGTAAGGCCCAGATGCAAGAGCCTGCCAAAGAGCTTGAACCTCATTATGCAGTGCGCCGCTGGATTTGATAGTGATCTCGAGCAGGTTTGCAAGCAATACAAAGGACTGTGCCGCAGGTCCACCGCTAGGGTCCAACTTTAACTCAATGGACTGGATCCAGGGCAACATGACTGCAACAACATTTCGTTGAGCTGCAGGTTGAAGATCCTTGAAGTAGAGGGTGAACTCGGAGAAGATATGAAATGCCAGTTCTGTGTGTTGCTTGGCAAGGCGTTTGGAGATTTCGAACTGTGCTAGTTTGTATACAGCCTGCGTTTTGTCTGAGATGCTGATGTCAAAGTCTTGGATCTTGGAGTTTCTCTGTTGGCGTGCCTCCAAGCTCCGAAGGACAGTCGAAGACTTGGACCGGATCTCGCTTTGATCATTGCCCAATGTGAACAGACATAGACCAAGGAGCTTCCAGAACGGACAAGGATAATCAATGTGATCCTGCAGAACTTGTGTGACCACAGTGAAGTAGCTTTCGAGGACTTTAGGGGCCTCAGCCAAATAGCAACGTGCAATACAGTGCTCCATCAAGTAAGGAACCTCCTGATTGTGGACAATTAGGTTCTGGAGGGCTCTTCTGCCGATGACGTTCATCTTATCGCTTCCCGAGTTGAAAATGGAGTCGATCCAAGCAAGCATGCGTCGAACATCAAACTGAAGGACCACGTTACTCTCAGTTGTGACGCTAATCGGTCCGCCACACAAAGCAGCCATTGCACTGAGGGCTGCAGTCCGGAGGTTTCTCTTCTCTATCTCCATCGCTGCGGTAGCAGTGCCTCGCTCGCCCAAGGTCTGTTGGTCGATTAGCGATTGCCGCATGGTGTCCTCTCGAGCACGGATCTGTTTCTGGTTCGGCGAGAATCCGCACCAGTCCTCCATCAGCGAGAACGCCGATTTTCGGGATTCAAAAGTCATCCATCGGGACGGATCTTTGGTTCTGTTAATTCCTTCAAATAGTGCTTCCATGAGTCCACAGTAATGGCGTCGGAGCTTCTGGAATTCCCAATCCATCTGGACTTCTCCGTCCATCAGGAATAGCTTCAGGTCCTTTGTATATGTGGTAAGAGTAGTTAAGAAAAACTCGCCGTTGTAAACTTCGGGTTCTCTAAGGAAATGCGAAGTCAGCTTGAAAACATGGGTGATCTCCGTTCTGAGAAGATCCATCTTCCGGTTCCTCCTAGGATTGCTGTTTGTCCTCTGATGTATCCGAGCCCGTGCCTCATCGTTGCATCGAGAGACTTGGCCTTGTAGTTCCTCAAGAAGAGTCCGATAAATATGAATGTTGATGGACCCCATAGCAACAACAACAGCGTCCCGAACAGATGCGGAGGAGACAGACAGCATGGGAATGAGGTACTTGAACAACATCCGAGCCGTCACAATCTTATCTTTGGACGACGCTTTGGATGCCTTCCGAACGTGCTGAGGATCCTGAGCCGTTGGCAAAGCCCCTGGGTCTGCCAGTGTTGTGCAAGCAAAGATCAGATACAGCTTCCATTGCTCCACCATCACCTCAGGATGGGTTGTCGCAGATCGGGCCCCTAGCCTGGCACTTCCTGGCTCATTGTTGTAGTACAAGCCCCTTGAAGGCTCGGAGAGGTACACGATTGGCTTGTACATTTGCAAAATACGGTTGCAAATGAGATCGCGGCAGATAGTGACTGTAAATGGGCATTTCTCGTAGGCCATTCGAATGAGCTTAGGGAAGATTTTAAACCACAAAGTCGTATCATAAGAGACATCGCTGGCACAAAGCTCTACAAGAGCACCTTGGTTGTTGGCGTTTTGTAGACCCCGTTGCAATCGGCTTCGTTCGGCAACAGATAGCTGCTCATCGTTAAAATCCATGACCTTACTAGACTCGTTTTCAAGAATATCAATCAGTCTCATGGAATCCTTATCCTCACAAGCTTCTTTCCCCAGGGCCTTGTCAAATTCAACAATCAGACGAAGAACTGTCACTGCAAAGTGACGGACTCGTCGTGATTGCGAACAGAGGAAAAACAAACCATGGGCCTCGGCCTGGTCAACCTCCGCCCAGATACTAGATAAATCAAGCTTGATTGCTCTTTTATCAGAGGCATTAGCTTCAGGTTGGTCTGTGGCAGCATCACGGGTCTTTTGTCTGATTTCCTCGATCCATATCTGTAGCAGTTCAACGTATAAGCGTAGGGTGTTCTCGATATGACTGTGGCCAAGCATTCCGCCATCAGACATTGTCGAGTATCGATCATCGAAGTTGAAGATGAAACGAGCGAATCCCATAGTGACTTGTTGAGCATGTGATTGTCTGGCAATGGCTTTCAAAGAATTGGCAGATGACTCCGCAATATTATACTGCACGTGGGCTGTTCCAGTACACAGCAAATTGATCAGAGAGTTGAAAGGTATGTCAACAGAAAGACAACGGGGTAACGCCTGAACAGCAACATGTAAGAGTTCATAAAACGCTTGTTTTTGATCCGCGGCACTCTGATGGTCGTCTTTGCGAGAGAAGGTAAAGGTTTCGGTTATAGGGGTTTTTGGCAAAGGGCTATTGAACTTCTCATCCAAGGCAGCTTGTCCACCAAAGGTATTATCACAAATGATCGTGATTTTCCCAAGAATTTCACAGAATTTGAGATAGAAGTCTCGGACTCCGTCACTCAAGACGTGTGTTAAGACCGGGCGACTGATGTACTCCTCCTTCGAAGCCGCATCTGGTTGTGATAGCGGAGAGTTGCGCGCCGAAGACATAGCAGGGGAGACAGGAAATCGATCGGGAGTCGAACTCGAGTTTGGGTTTTCAAAGAATTGTGGGAACGGAGGTCGTCCTTGTTCACCCTTCTCCAAATCCGACATTATGTATAGGAAAGCCCTGATGCCAACAACAACCCGGTCAGGATCCAGTTGCTCAACTTTCAACTCTTTGTTGGAAGTAAAAAGTTCAGCATTGATAAGAGGAAACACAACATTCCTAAAGCAGTATTCAGGATACTTGAAGCCAACGATGCGAATGATCTGGATCAGAGGTTCAGTGCACGGAGTATCCGATGCAACTAAACTTCGCTTAGATGATGGCAAAACAAGTTTCATGACCTCGTCAATTTTGCGGAGGCTATTTTGGAAGGTCTCATTAGTTCGATACAGGAATGTCCATAACAAGCGAGAGATGACCTGAAGGCAAAGGGGTTTAGTCATTCGATCCTTGACTTTAGTTTGTAAAGGCAATATCAATTGCAGCCATTGTGATCCAAAATTGTCTGGAGAGGATACACAAAGCAAAGTCGCAGTAAGAGGGAATGCGAAGTTCCAATGCCTCGGTTTCATAAACATTTGGGCAAGGCGAGGTCCGACAGCAGCAAGTACTTCCGCCCATTTTGGATGCATGAAATGGCTGTTGCTTGCCTTTGCGGCGATTGGAAGAAGAAGCATCTCTATCACTTGGCAGAAGGCTGTCTTGACTTTTTGACCGTGGGATTTCTGGAACAGACGGCCAAGTGAGATGAGAAAATCGCAGGATTGTTCCCATGACTCTTCGGGGGAGATCTTGAGCTTTAGGTGCTTCATGCCCCCCAAAACAAGTTCTACCTTTCCTTCTGCATCTCGACCAGAAGAGGAGGTTGGGCTTTTGACCACGCGTTCTTGGAGAGAACTGTCCAAGTCTTCAATGAACCTCCTGGTAACTCCACCAAAGTTAATGCCACTCATGTGTCCCAGCAATTGAGCAAAAAGGTTCCAATTGGCAAGTTTCAGAGGCGACACCATCAACTGCTCAGTATCGGCGATCTTGAGCTGTCCGAATATGATACTTTCCAGCTTATCCTCCATTTCAGCGGTGATAGACAGTAAGTTACTCTGGCTGATGACTTCGAGGAGAACGCGACAAAGGATGTATATAGATACGGTCGATCGACGTTCAGCTTGTGCTACAAACTCTTGCCTTGCTGCGAGTGTTGGTGGACCATTTGGAAAAACAGAATCAGGACCTCCTTGGCCGGGCATCGCAGCTTGTACTGGTTCTGTATTTCTTCGAACAAGAGGCGCCCCCGCCGCAGCATTCCGAGATTGCTGAAGATGACTGCGAGCTTCGTTGGCAGCATCACTTTTACTTTTCCTCCAGAGCATCATCGAGTCTATCAAGGCTTTCGGTTTAGGGCTAGCGATATGACCCAGAGCAACAATCAACTGATCGAACGCTGGGTCGACACCTGGTCCGCATATTTGTTCAACATTGGGTTCGGGATCAAAAGGAACCGTGACGCATTCTGTCAACTTCTCCTCCGCCTGTGCAATAAACTATTTCAAGTTAGTTGTGGTATGCATTTACACACTAAAGCTTGGACTGACTGAGGTGAACAAGACATGAAGCGCATATTCGCCAACCGTCTTTTGCTCATCCTTATGACGAGAAGAGTGAGAGTGATGGGGGGTATGATCGCGCCGAGATTTACTGTGCATTCGTTCGAGCTTTCGTTGGGTCATGCCATATGGAGCATCAGAAGCATTAGGACGGTCCATAGGTGCAACATTTCCGGAGAGAGATGTAGGTGGCCGAGAAGGATAACTGGCGTCGCCATCAATACGGGTGGCCACCGATTGCATGTCTGAACGATCAAAGCCGACGCCAGCGGCTGCTATCATCTGCGGGCTGAGGGGACTGGAGCTGGTGCTGGCCAAGCTGCCATTTCTCGAGTGTTGAATGCCGTGGACAATCGAAGTTTGACGATGATGGCCGTATGCGGCGCTCTTCGGGTCGATAATGCGCTCTACGACGCCGCCAAGAGGGCTCCTCGAATGAAATCGTGGGGAGGCCAAGGGCGGGTGCGTCTGGGGGATCTTTTCGGCGGACGATTCTCGTGAATGCGCAAATCGATGGGCGACCGGCGATTCTGAAGCTACTGGGCGTAATGTTCTATCCCACTTCTTCTCATCATCTTCTTCTTCTTCTTCCTCCTCTTCGAGTCTAGGAACAGGCCGGGGAGAGAACCTGAGCGTATCCTGCAGGTGGTCCGGCTGCGGCTGCGACGGCACTATGGGTCACACAAGGGGGTTAGTCAACAAAAGATATATCTTTGCTGAATGTTTGAAGATTTTGGTGAAACGGCAGCGGAGACGCCTAGAGCAGGGTCTGCATGTAAGCACCGCCAACTCTGCTTAGATTGCAGTTATAAATACAGAAGCCCAGGCTGAATCGTCTGGGTTGTCTTGGGGTAACTGGTGACGAAGGTATTCCCGCGATACAGCCCAGATTTTAGAGGTGGTGCGGGAAGAGAGGGGTTGGTGTTGGTGTCAGGTACTGAAAGTATTGGAGTGTGGACACCCCTTCTAGGGATTTGGACTTACCCATCCTCAAGCTCTATATCGCAATCCCATGATCTACGGTGATTCTTCAATCTCAATGTCAGTATCGCAACTGAGCAAAAACAAAAGAAGGAGAAAACGAGAAAGACGAAGGATATTTACGGGTCTAAAGGGATGCAACTATGCATGTGCAGTACACGAGGGAGTCTTTTGACAACAAAGACAAAGACCCAAGAGACCGACTGACTTTGACGGCTGGACCACGCGCAATGACGCTACCGTCAGCTTGCCCATGTATTGGCCCGGCCCGCTGAAAGGCCTGTCCGACAAGCCTTTAAAGAGGCTGTTATGGAGCCAAACGAACCCAGGGAGCTCTAACACATGGCACACATGGCAGTCAATTCGCAGTGTTCTTTTGGCCATATCCTTGCTATCTGCAAGGGCCATGGCCTATCAACGGAACTAAGATCAACCGACATGGGATGACGGGCCCTTGGGAGACAGCGCGCCACTTCTTGCTTGTCAATTGGCTTCTTGGAAAGGGGGCTTCGGGGATCCTCATGGGTCAAGCTTCAAGATCTTATCTGAGAGACATCAATTCACAAGAATGACTCGGTGAGGGTTGAAGTCTGTATAGTCCCCAATGCCAAAGCTGGTGGATTATCAGAACATAAACGAGAGCATGCCTGCACTTGTTTGCAAGGATCAACGGACCCAGATGCTCATCAACGTAGCACTTGTTTCCTCCGCTGATCATTGTACCAGTACGGAATTGCTTAAAAGATAATCCTTGAGTTAGCATAATGGACCTGGGCATCTCCATGTCGTTCAGTATCTCGCTACAAGCATCGCGCACAACTTCATTATGCGAAGGGATGGTATAAGCGAGGCTTCCATGAGTCAGGGATCTCCGCTTCATCCTGGCAGCTCGCTAACAGAGCACGAAGGGTCAAAGACTAGATACATTGAAGCACCACTCGAGAGTAGCTGAGACTAATTAGAGCACATAACATTTTATCATAATGGTGACCAGAAGCATATGTTAAGCAATGCGACCTGCTTGGTAGCCCTGGCCAAACCACAAGCGTTTGTTTATATAGTACCTGCATAGAGAATTCGCAGGTATTCATGTGAGACATTCTTGTGTCATGGTTGTCGATATCCCGCATTCCAATGGGTGATTGACTTTGAGCAAACAAATTGGCAATGATACCCTAGGCTGACTTGGCAGTAATGTCAAAGAAACAGAGGTAAGTGCCACATAGGAAAACTTATAAAGAAGGCCCATGCTTTCTATTGTTCTGATTCAAGGACCTACATAGTAGCCTGCCGATATCAGCCACACTGGATGTTGTGTTCAGCGGTTTGTCTCTGGACTGCACAAGTTTTCTATAATTTGAGGGGTCGAGGCATGTGCACTCGGCACTTCAAAGAAGCCGCGGATCGAAACATCGGGATAGTTTCCGCAAAAGAATTCAGGGCGGAACTAAAGCCCAATGTTGCAAGGTGATTCGAAGATCTTGGGGTAAATATTCCGGCTACATAAATATGAGGAGCAGAACTAACGAAGATAGTCGATAAGAGATGGACACGCGGGACAAAAACGCGGGGATGGAGGCAAGAGAATGAAGAATGCTATTGCTCGATATGCCGAGGCCAGTTGAGTCGACCGGGAGTCGATTACGGGAAGTGCTAGATTCCGTGCAAATGGCGGCTTCATATCTATTGAGCGTGTTCGTTTTCGGAACCCCGCCGGCGCCGGCCGCAATATCTCCTGATTCGACCGCCGTTACTTACCGTTTGATCTTCCGGGCGCCGGCTGCGAGGTCGCTCCATGGAAAGGGAGTGGAAAACACATATCAAGTTCCGAGTTTCCTGTTTGCTTCATTATTCTGTTCCCTTCTGACTTTTGAGACGTCTGTGCGGCCTAAGTAATCCAGTCCACTACCCTTTTTCTTTTCACGACAAAGAAACACAAACCCGAAAGTGAATTGGACACTTTTACCATCTCCAAAGCGACCTCTGGCTTGAACCCCTGCAATCCCGCAATTGAGCCCCAACAACAAGAAGAACCCCGGCTTTAACGGTTCAATCCGAGCCAACAACCGAGCAAGATAAAGTCTTTACTACTGTGGCATTCCGTAGCTGTTCTGAGTAGCACACACCTTGACCCTTTTGAGGAGGTTTCGTTTCACCCTGCTGCGGGTAGGTATTCCCATAATAGCTACGAGTTAACAAGAGTTGGGTTTTGGCTGCTGAGTCGATGGGTTTACGTGGCCAAAGTTCATGATTAGTGCTGATCCTTCAAAGTGTAAGTGCGGTCCAGCAATCTCACCTCGCACGATAAAGGATCCTCGGGTCATCCATTAATCTCCTACTTTTAGCGCGAATTTGTTACTGACAGCGCATCCTTTCTTTTTAGACACTTCACGCCACATCCCACTTTCCTCCTCCTCCCCCGCCTCCTTTCCGGCCGACGAGTATTGGGACAAAAACCTCGACATCTCGTTGAAACTCGGCAGATCCTGATTTTGTCACTGGCATCGTTGGGTTTGCTGGCTCTCTACCTCTTGACCACGAATCCGCCCCAGCGCTTTCGTAGGCATCATGGCTGAACTCGACACTCTGGACATTGTCGTCCTCGGCGTTATCTTCCTCGGAACGGTCGCATACTTTACAAAGGGCAAGCTATGGGGTGTTACCAAGGACCCCTATGCGAATGGCTTCGCTGCCGGCGGCGCTTCTAAGCCGGGTCGCACGAGGAACATCGTTGAGGCGATGGAAGAATCCGGCAAGAACTGTGTTGTCTTCTATGGTTCTCAGACTGGTACTGCTGAAGATTATGCTTCTCGCCTCGCCAAGGAGGGTAAGAGTCGATTCGGACTCAACACCATGATTGCCGATCTTGAGGACTACGATTTCGATAACCTGGATACCGTCCCTAGTGACAACATCGTCATGTTCGTTCTCGCAACTTACGGCGAAGGCGAGCCTACCGATAACGCGGTCGACTTCTATGAATTCATTACCGGCGAGGATGCCAGCTTCAATGAGGGCAATGATCCTCCTTTGGGCAACCTCAACTACGTTGCTTTCGGTCTCGGAAACAACACGTACGAGCACTACAACTCTATGGTCCGCAATGTTAACAAGGCTCTTGAGAAACTTGGCGCTCACCGCATCGGTGAAGCTGGTGAGGGTGATGATGGTGCTGGTACCATGGAAGAGGATTTCTTGGCCTGGAAGGATCCCATGTGGGAAGCCCTTGCTAAGAAAATGGGACTGGAAGAGCGTGAGGCCGTCTACGAGCCTATCTTTGCCATTAACGAACGCGACGACCTGACTCCTGAAGCCAATGAAGTGTATCTCGGTGAGCCCAACAAGCTGCACCTCGAAGGCACCGCCAAGGGACCATTCAACTCTCACAACCCCTACATTGCCCCTATCGCTGAATCTTACGAGTTGTTCTCTGCCAAGGACAGAAACTGCCTCCACATGGAAATTGACATCAGCGGCTCTAACCTCAAGTACGAGACTGGAGACCATATTGCTATCTGGCCTACCAACCCTGGCGAAGAGGTCAACAAATTCCTGGATATTCTCGACCTCTCCGGCAAGCAGCACAGCGTTGTCACTGTCAAGGCTCTCGAGCCTACCGCCAAGGTTCCTTTCCCCAACCCTACAACCTACGATGCCATTCTGCGATACCACCTCGAGATCTGCGCTCCTGTGTCCCGTCAATTCGTCTCCACTCTCGCCGCTTTCGCCCCCAACGATGATATCAAGGCTGAGATGAACCGCCTTGGCAGCGATAAGGATTATTTCCACGAGAAGACTGGCCCTCATTACTACAATATTGCCCGTTTCCTCGCCAGCGTCAGCAAGGGCGAGAAGTGGACCAAAATCCCCTTCTCTGCCTTCATTGAGGGTCTCACCAAGCTTCAGCCCCGTTACTACTCTATTTCCTCCTCGTCTCTGGTTCAGCCCAAGAAGATCTCCATCACTGCCGTTGTTGAGTCCCAGCAGATTCCCGGCAGAGATGATCCTTTCCGTGGTGTTGCTACAAACTATCTTTTTGCCCTAAAGCAAAAGCAGAACGGCGACCCCAACCCTGCACCTTTCGGTCAGAGCTACGAGCTTACAGGCCCCCGCAACAAGTATGATGGCATCCACGTTCCTGTCCATGTTCGTCACTCCAACTTCAAGCTCCCCTCGGACCCCGGCAAGCCTATCATCATGATTGGTCCTGGTACTGGTGTCGCTCCCTTCCGCGGTTTCGTTCAGGAGCGTGCTAAGCAAGCCCGTGACGGTGTTGAGGTTGGAAAGACACTCTTGTTCTTTGGTTGCCGAAAATCAACAGAGGATTTCATGTACCAAAAGGAGTGGCAGGTAAGACAACATAGAAATCAATCGTTCGAGGCTTATACTAACTGTTTCTCAGGAATACAAGGAGGCTCTTGGCGATAAGTTTGAGATGATCACCGCCTTTTCTCGAGAGGGCTCCAAGAAGGTTTACGTCCAGCACCGACTTAAGGAGCGATCCAAGGAGGTCAGCGACCTGCTCTCCCAGAAGGCTTATTTCTATGTCTGCGGTGATGCAGCCCACATGGCCCGTGAGGTCAATACCGTCTTGGCACAAATCATTGCCGAGGGACGTGGGGTGTCTGAGGCCAAGGGCGAGGAGATCGTGAAGAACATGAGGTCAGCGAACCAATACCAGGTATGTAGTGACTTTGTTACTCCCTCTCTACTGCACCGAAACCGCATATGCTAACTCAGAATTACAGGAGGATGTTTGGTCATAGAAAATGGGGCGAATGGCATACTAAATTTAAAGTCATCGGCGGCGATGACTCTTCAGGTTTCATGGTTGGTGTTCTGCTCTACTACCACTATGTTCGTGGTGGTGATATTTGACGAGCATACGAAGTAGACTCGAGGGTTTTCTTGCAGCAAATTAGAGGGATGGTGTTAGGATGGCTTGGTACATTGCGGTATATGGTTTGCGGCATCTACATTGTTGTCATCGTTTGTAACCTGTCCAAGAGAGCGTTGGTTATCTGCGTCGTAACAGCCTTTCTGCCACTTAGACACGGACTTGCCGACAGAAGCAAGTTTGTAAATCATCACCTCATGCTACCTTAGTAAAACGAACCAGGTATAAGATGTGAAGAATTAACACTCATGTCTGAAAAGTCGGACCAGAGTGGACATTTGGCCAATGCTACTATCGAGTATATGATGATGAATGAAGACAAACGCTCCAATTCATCGTTTGTATGTGCAGTCATGGATGGGCCAACCCTTGCTGGTATTTGAGGGCGTGTTGATAGGGTATGTGCAACCCATCATACAGGGAGTAAGCCTACCCTGCACCACGGTGTGGATTAGGTCGCTGACAACGGGCTTGGGGATTTTCTCTCCCTTGCATATTGCAATCGTAAAACTTTATCTCTTTCCGTCAGTATGCATGAACGCTAGTTACTATATAGTTGATTCTCATTCAATATAAAATCCAACAACCCGGGACTTGGAAACTAGTCTATGTTATGGCTTTGGAGGATTTCATAAAACGATGTCACGAGGGCCAAACCTGTGCATTTGAGCTATTGAAGGAGGTGGACTTTACAAGATGAACGGCACGAGCAGGAAGCCGAGAGAATTCAAGTACATATTGACTCCTGTTGGTCACAAGGTTGTCACGAAACACTGCAGGGATGCTGATAATTGTACTCATATACTTGAACGTACTTCATTCCGACCACGACAACATATGACGAAGTTGTAGCCAGAACTTCACTCAAGATAACTCCAGCAGACGATCGAGATAGGAAAGACCAGGTATTGAATTGCTTTCAAATCCTCCATGAATATAAGCTCGTTTATTTATTTTGGTATATATATATATTTAGAAAACCAAGCTCTTTGGCTCACTGATTTGCAAAATCTCGTGAAGAATTCTATGAGTCTTTGTTATTCCAGGGGCTGCAGAACCTGGATACGTAGGATGGCAACATAAAGAAAGAGAAATGGTCGAGATATTCACTTTACGGCCAGTAGCCGTCCCGGGTATTGATTCAAAGTATGGCGCAGCTGAAACTTGACTAAAAAGAAATTCATCAAACGCATGCACAGCCAATACAAGACAAGCTGAGCGGTTGTTGGAGGTGCAAACTGGACGAATACAAAAGAGCACATGAAAAGCAATATGTGATCTCACAGGCCACACATACTAGACAAATCAAGAGCTAGAAAGCTGATACTCAAATACGAATAAGGATTAGAAGCATCACAAACATGCAGCTTGCAGTGACATGCATACCTAGGTGTTCATGGAATAGGATGACAAACATGCACGCCTGGTCTGACAAGATCTTGCATCCTCTTCTGCGAATCAGAGCACGAGACATTGGGAAAATGACCACAAGAGAGGCCGATATGTGAGCTCGAACGAGCGGCCAGGAAATGATTGATTTGGCTCGTGTGGGAGACCTGTTTGTCGCCCTGGAGCCATGCCGCAAAATACCTGCCTAGAGGTATACAGAACACACTCTTATAAAGAGACATCTTGTACACTCTCCAATACAGTTGTCTTCGTACTTCAGCTGGGGCCCAAGGCATCTCTCAGCATATACAAGAAAAGGCTTCAGATCCAGAGCACTTCAGCTATCTAGGTACTGACCTTGGACATATTGACTTTCCGTAACAAGTCTCATTGCTTCTGCGTGTTTATGACCTGGTACACATCTACGAAACACTTACATTAACTACACTAAAAGCCGACTTGAGGAATCCACGCAGGTATGTTGCTTTGATTCAAACTGCTTTCATCAGTCACCACAATAGTCTCTTCCTATTCACTTGCGTTTCACGGGCTCTAATTCGAGTCTTTCCTGCTCCTTGGCTTCATGGGTTTCAACAATGCGTTTCCTTAATCACCGACCTCATGCTCTCCGTGCTGTTCATGCTGATATCTGGAAAGCCTCGGTCCTCGCACGAATTTCACCACTACCTAAGTACCCATCGCTCTGGCACGCATTTGACAACAGAACAATAGACAGGCAACGTGACTATCATTGCAGATTATTCTAGACCATACATAAGGTACATAATTGTTCTGATCTTCACCCAAGGTACCTTAAGGTATAATACCCCTTTTCATTGCCCAAGCCTAATATTGGCAAGCTCGTTCTACAAACTTGGGAAGTGCTTCCTTCCAATATCATTGTCTGAAAGTGGCAGGCAGGACCTCATTTCGCAGCTCTTGCCAGCTACAACGAATAATTCACCTTCCTAAGATTGACACTGCCAGAAATCCTGAGGTTGTCAGAGGGTCCGCATTGAATTTCTTTTCTTCCTTTCCTTCTTATTATTCCTCTCCATTGTTCAAGATTCATCCAAATCATCTTTCATCCGACCTTACCATCTTACATACTCATTCGACCTTCTCACTCAACATCAGCAGTGTTTTGGCAACATTTTTTGCGTGGAAATAGGTCTTACTGATAGCATCATTCTTGCCTCTTTCTCAACTGCAGAAGGTCCTTCCTCTTTCATCAGTATACCTCTTTCCGACATCATCATTTTTGTGCACTATTAGGTAGGTGCTTGCTTCATCCTTTCTCTTCCTCCATCTTCCTCTACATCTTCCCTCCTCTCCTCTCTTCCTCTCTTTGTCTTCTTCATCTTCTTTCACAGACCTCATTCAACGCTCCTCATACCTCCAATCTCTTCTGTACTCCATCTTGCACGCTATCGTGGCTAATTTACTTACTCTCGCTTCATCTCAGTCTTGGTACCCCAGAGTTCGTCATCATCGGCTTCTTTCAGCCTGCTTTGTCCATCAACTGCTTGATCATCATTCAAGCCCTTGAGGTATGTTTGCTCCAGATCTTTGCCCTAGTCACTCTGTTTTCACATATTCACTCATTTCTCTCGTCAATGCAATACAAGGTTGTCAGAATATTGTTCGTCCCATATACTCAGTGTTGGATTCTCTGTTAGAATCCTTGGGAGCATCTTTTCTACTCATTTACCATGCCCTCTTGTCGTCACCCACACATGCATTTCTCAACTGACAACTTGGATACAGCCAGATTTTCACACATCCATCGATTATTCGCATCTTGCACTGCTTTTTGCAGCCGATCTGTTGCTTGTGAGGTAAGATGTTTGCAGTTCCTCCTCTGGATGTTCAATCTGGTGCAGCATTATTCCTTTTCATCTTCGAGCCCAACCAAGTCCGGGCCTTCATCATCACCAAATGACAAATCGTCTGACACCTGCATAGATATCTCAGTCATACATTCTCATTCAATGGCGACCATGGAACCGACCACTGGTGTAGCACCTTTCCTCTCCAACCAGCCTGATAGGCGACCTCAGCATCTCGCTATACCTGCCTCTACCGATCACAATGCTTTGTTGGGCCACTTTCAGGGGTTGAGCCTTACGGGCATGACTTTGCCTGCTCCCCAGGGTGCTCCCGTTCCCATGCCACCACCCTACATGGTTTCTCCCGATGGACTCATTCTTGCCTCCATGCCAGGTTCACAGTCAGTTGCCATTAACCACCCAAATGAATCGACCTATCCTGGTTACCAGATGAATGGAGCCTATGCCAACCCATATGCTCTATCCGGTCCGCTCGTCCCCTTCACTCCTGCTCGCGCCAATGCTGGACATCCTCGCGGTGATCGAACTCAGTCCGAAGTTCCTGGCTTGGAGAACCGCCGCGGCTCCTACTCGACCACAGAATCCGCGCCTGCTACCCCCTTCTACGGGAGCTGGCCAAATCGTGAGCATGGTCCACGAGTTCACAGCGATCGATCAGCGTACACAACTCCTTCTCCCCATCAACTCCTCGGCTCTCACCACGTCGAAGCTACGACTAAGACAAAGCCTTCTCCAGTGTCTGATCACGTCCTGGATGAGATTTTGGCAAAGGAACCTGCCATCCCTACGGCAGTTCCTGCAGTTTTCACTCCTGCAGGTCAGATGAAGAGCCTTGAACAAAGCCTCGAAAATCGAATCCCTGGCAACCGCAATGTCTATATCCGTGGCCTTTACCCGACCACCGATGATCAAACCCTCTATCAATTCACTTCCCGTTTTGGTGAAGTCGAGACTTCCAAAGCTATCATCGATACTGCCACCGGTGCGTGCAAAGGGTAAGTTTCGTTGCGCAAAACTTTGAACAAACAATGACTAACAAAGACAAGATTTGGCTTCGCAAAGTTCTTTGACGTTGCTCATTCTGAGATGTGCATTCGCGGATTCCATCGTCTTGGATACGAAGTCGGCTTTGCTAGGGCATGTTCCCCAAACCCATGGATGAGTGTTGAGAAGGGTAAACTGACATTTGTTCAGGAGTCTTTCAACTCTCGTCTCAAGGCTGAGGGCGACGACGACTCTACCAACCTGTACATCTCGAATCTTCCTAAGTCTCTGACAGAGGTGGTACGTTTTGGAAACAATGGCTCAATATTTTCTAAAGCCTCTAACTGCTACCAGGAACTTGGCGCCATTTTCAGGGATTATACCATCTTGTCCAGCAAGATCCTTCGCGATAGTATGGGGAATAGCCGTGGTGTCGGTTTCGCTCGGTAGGTGCGGAGGGCCAAGGATGAGTGTATGTGGCTAACAGAAGTACAGCTTTGAGAACCGAGACATTTGCGATGATGTTATCGAGAGGTTCCATGGTTCGAGTGTTGGTGATGAAGGACTTCTCATGAACATTCGCTACGCTGACACTCCAGCTCAGAAGGAGTTGAAGCGAGTCACCGCTGAGCGTCGCCAGTTCCGAACGAACGAGTACAACATCGGAGCCTACGGCACTCCCCTCGTCGGCTATGGTGGCTCCATGTACCCTTACCACGCCCAGAACCGACGAGCAGCCATCCCTATCACCCGGCTGTAAGTTCTAATGCACATTGTTTTCTTACATGAGTTGACATTTTCCCAGTCCCATGCCCCCGGCTCCATCTGTGTCCGATACCAACAATGAGACTCGACGCCTGGCTTCTCAGCGTCAATCCATTGGGTATGAGACAGGGTTGCCCTGAGGTTCTGTGACTTTCTTCTAACCCTTGGTATAGGACGGCTGCTATCGGGAGCACCGATGAAGTGATTTCCACACCCGCACCATCTGAATGCGACGAGAACGCCACCGTTCACGTAGATGCAATGGTGGCTGGCTCATCCTTCGATGCGTCCCCTTCAATCAAGAAGGACATCAAGAAGGACGTAAAGAGGGAGATCCAGAAGGAGGTCTAAGATCTCGAACTGCCAACAGTTGAAATGGATTCTGTCTGGCTGGTGACGCCGGAACCCGCGCTTTCATTTATCATTTATCTCTCGTTTCCCCCCTTCTTCTTGGAGTGTTTGGCTCAAGCATCGACAGTGTAGCCATCGCGGAACATCTTATGGTCTGGGGTAGCTGTTACACTCGAGGAATTCATGCCATGATATGATGTCATGAGCTTTTGTAGTTTAGATTCGGGGGCATTCGTGCCATAAAAGTCAGAGGAGGGCGTTTAGAGAGACTTTTCTTAATGTCATAGAATTCCTTCAGTTATTTTGAGTCGCAGATTTGTTGTGAACGAAGATATGCTTGGCATGGCCTTAGTAAGCCTTCTAAGATATGGGTATCATTGTATTTCATTCATACTGTCAATTTTGACATACTATCCTCTACCATATCCTCCTTCGAAGCCATAGCATCGTCCCCAAGCAGACCGCCTGATACCTGGCCATCATGAGGGTATTCTGTGTTATCTGCATCACTGTTTTCACTTTCTTCATCTTCGTCATTGTCGTCATCTTCATCTTCATCGTCTTCGTCCCCACTGTGTTGAGCCGTTTGATCCCCCTTCTCCTTGATAGCAGCCTCAAGATCTTTCAACATCCTCTTTGTAAAGCCAGAAGCCTCTACTGTAGCGTCGAGTCGTTTCACGCCATCCTTCCCCACTGTCTTTTTCGCATGCCTGAAAAAGGGGCCGGGTTCTGTTGGAACAAAGTGAAATCTGCGCTCAAAGAAGCGCTTGATGCAGTTCACGTCTCGATCAAAGTACATCTCGGCATTTTGATGTTCCATGGAAATCATTTGGGGGAAGTCAATGATGACAGGCTCGAGTGTAAGGGTCTCCTCTCCATCCTCAGATTTGGTAACGTTCTCCTTGATCAAGATGTTGAATTCATTGAAATCACCATGAATCAGTCCTTGTTTGGCGAGTCGGAGGATCAAGGCAATGAGATCAGCGTACAAAGATGCCGGATCAGGAACCTCCGCTATCTGTCGGAGAGGGAAAGCGTCTATTAACGACATGACAATTGTGTGCCGTGATTGTGCGATGGGCTCGGGGACGGGGAAGCCTTCTTCACGTAGAGCCTTCATGAAAGCAAACTCTTTCATGGCAGCGAGCCGTGAAAGATACATCCATGATCCAGATTGTCGATTCTTAAGGTAGTCTCGATTCGATTTGACGGTTCGGAAAGAAATTCGGCCCAGTCGATGGATTTTGAGGACTCGTTGGGTGCCGCTATGATCTGCCACAACCATAATATCACTCTCTTTACCCACACCAATTCTGTCTCCTACACTATAGACATCCTTTTTCTTGGCATAGGTGTGAAGTGCAAGGTAATCGAGTCCACCATACGTGAGTCGATATCCATCATATTTTGCCTCCTTCACACGCGCAATGAGACCGACTTTAGCGAGGGCTGAGATACTCTTATGAACGCTTCCGGCACCACCACGAAGGCGTGAAATCTTTTCGATCAATGATGTTGGTACAAGTTCGTGGTTCTTGCTTCCCATTTCGACCTATAATTGGTTTAAGTCTTGTGTCTAATCATGATGGCCAGGGCGTATGCATACTGCTGTCAAAACTCGCCAATCCTCAGAGGCGAGGTGGCGCATTGCCCGTGTATCTAACTTCATGATGGGCCGCTGTTCTAGAGAGTTCCAGGAGAAATGCTTGAACCTCTATCTCAAGGATTTGTTGAAAACTGATGTTTTTTGTTGTTGGTGTTGGAGGGGTTGATGTTGTATGGTGGGGTTATTTTTTCTTGAAGATCTTATCGCTCGTTATCAAAAGTCTGCGTTCTTGGCAATGTGGGTCTTATTGTGCCGGCTTGCACGTGATGAGGCTGGGGCCAGCCAGGCGGCAGCGCTTCGCGTAACCCAGCAGAGCTACCGCTACCTACAGCAAAGCACCTTGAGCTTAGCCAAGCAGCCATCACTTTCCATCCACAGCAACCCACGACCACGATACCACAACACTCAACCCTGACACGCCGCGATCACTGAGGACACAGCTCAGGCTCGCATAGTAGTTTACTTTTCTGTCTTTTTTCCCTGCCAATCTGTTCAGTGGACTCTACCAGGCGCCTAGGCCTACGACATCGACATGGCTCAAGACAGCGAGGTGCCCAAGGCGGCCGACAAGGGCAAGGGCAAGGCCGTCGACGATGAGAAGAAAGACAAGCAGCAGGCAAATGGAAAGAAAGAGGACGAGAAGATTGAGAGTATGAGGCCCTGCCGTTTGCATGAAATGATGTACTGACTAGGGACCCAGCTGCTGAGGAGGAGCTCAACGAGGAGGACCAACAACTGAAGAATGAGCTTGAATTACTGGTCGAGCGCTTGACCGTAAGTTTATGCGCAAGCAACCCCTTTGTGCAGTGGTCTAAACGACATACAGGAGCCAAACACGGAACTTTACAAGCCCGCCCTTGAAGCTATGAAGAACCTGATAAAGACGTCGACGTCATCCATGACAGCAGTTCCAAAGCCCCTCAAATTCCTACGACCACATTACGAGTCCTTGACGAAACTTTTCGAGCAGTGGCCCGAGGGCGAAGACAGGACCTCGTTGGCGGATGTTCTCTCCGTCATCGGTATGACGTTTTCAGATGAAGACCGACAAGACACACTGTTTTACAGACTTCAAGCGCCTTCATCTGATATCAGCTCGTGGGGCCACGAGTATACCAGACATCTCGCGCTTGAGATCGGAGAAGTGTATGGAAAGCGAATCGCAAATGACGAGTCCACCAAGGACCTGATCGACCTGGCACTTGTTTTGATCCCCCTCTTCCTCAAGAGCAACGCCGAGGCCGATGCAGTGGATCTTATGAGCGAACTTGAAATTATTGAGGAAATGCCCAAGTTCGTGGACGAAAACACATACGCTCGTGTATGCTTGTACATGTCTTCGATGGTTAACCTCCTTACCTACCCCGACAATGAGACTTTTCTCAAGACCGCACACGACATCTACATGGAATACAAGCAGTTTGCGCAGGCCATGGTCCTTGCAATTCGACTTCACGATTACGAACTCATCAAGTCCGATTTCGACAAGGCTGAAGACCCTGCCCTTCAGAAGCAGCTCGCGTTTCTGACTGCCCGGCAAAGGATAGCCCTTGATGTTGATGACCAGTCAGAAGAGAACACTGCCCTTGTGGAGTCCCTCGGCAACCTGAAGCTGTCGGAACATTTCAAGTCGCTGGGCAAGGAGCTCAACATCCTGGAGCCAAAGACTACCGAGGATATCTACAAGAGCCATCTGGAGAGCAGTCGAGTTGCAGGAATGACCAACCTGGACTCTGCTCGGCATAACCTTGCAGCGGCATTCGTCAATGCTTTTGTGAATGCTGGTTTCGGCAACGATAAGATGATGCTCGTCGACGGTGAGAAGGAGACATGGGTCTGGAAGACCAAAGCCGATGGCATGATGTCCACCGTCGCCTCCATGGGCACTCTTTTGATGTGGGATATCGAGAATGGGCTTGACAAGATCGATAAGTATACGTACTCTTCAGAGACAGAGATTTCGGCTGGCGCAATGCTTGCTATTGGAATTATGAATTCGGGCGTAGTAATGGATTCGGATCCAGCCATTGCCCTGTTGGCTGATGGGGACAAGCTTTACCATCCCAACCCCCTTGTCAGGACTGCCTGCATCATGGGTCTTGGACTTGCTTATGCCGGATCTAACAAGGAGGACGTTCTCGAGCACTTGCTACCTATGATCTCTGATGCTAGTGTTGATATGCAGATTTCGGCAATGGCTGCTTTATCCTGCGGTCTTATCTTCACTGGGTCTTCTCACCCAGAAATCAGCGAGGCCATTGTCACTACTCTAATGGACGACGATCGCAAAAACCAACTGACTGACAAGTGGACACGATTCTTGGCTCTTGGTCTAGGTCTTCTCTTCTTTGGCCGACAAGAAGAAGTTGATGTTATCCTCGAAACCCTGAAGGCTATCGAGCATCCTATGGCCAAGTCGACCGCTGTCATGGCTGAGATTTGCGCGTGGGCCGGTACTGGTGCTGTCCTTAAGATCCAGGAGCTTCTCCATATCTGCAATGAGCATCAAGAAGAGTCTGAAGAGAAGAGGGGTGACGAACTTCTACAGGCATACGCGGTGATTGGTATTGCACTTGTGGCTATGGGTGAAGACATTGGCCAAGAAATGGTCCTGCGACAGTTCGGTCATCTCATGCACTACGGCGAGGCCAACATTCGAAAAGCTGTGCCCCTTGCCATGGGTCTCATTAGCCCCAGCAACCCTCAAATGAAGGTGTATGATACCCTCTCAAGATACAGCCACGACAATGATCCTGAGGTTGCTATCAACGCCATCTTTGCCATGGGTCTTCTGGGTGCAGGCACCAACAACGCCCGATTAGCTCAGCTGCTTCGACAACTCGCCAGTTACTACCACCGTGACCAGGATGCTCTTTTTATGGTGCGAATCGCCCAGGGTCTCCTCCACATGGGTAAGGGTACTCTGTCAATCAGTCCCTTCCACACAGATCGTCAGGTTCTGTCCCGTGTAGCGGCCGCTGGTCTGCTTGCTACTCTTGTCGCTATGATTGAGCCCAAGGAGTTTATCACCGGCCAGTCACATTACCTCCTCTACTTCCTTGTCACGGCTATGCACCCCCGCTTCCTTGTTACCTTGGACGAAGACCTCAAGCCTCTCAAGGTCAACGTCCGCGTGGGTCAAGCCGTCGATGTCGTTGGCCAAGCTGGCCGTCCCAAGACAATCACTGGTTGGCAAACTCAGAGCACACCTGTGGTGCTCGGATATGGTGAGCGAGCAGAGCTGGAAGATGAGGAGTATATCAGCCTCAACAGCACTCTAGAAGGCTTGGTAATTTTGCGGAAGGTAAGTTGCACAACGTTCAACAAACTATCCACACGTACTGACTCAAACTTGTAGAACCCTGAATGGGAAGCTGAGAAATAGACGGTTTGAACTTGTTATTAGCATGGTTCTGGTTTCTAAAACCAGGCAAGTTACAACGCCAGACTTAATTACACTGTATTCTATGGTAATCTGCCGTAAGCGCAGTAAAGAAGCGGGTGGGAATAGGCATTATGATAGACGGAGAAACCAAGTTTCGAGTTTTATCTTGGTCCAAAAGCAACGTGCTATGTCAATTGATGCTGAACCGAAACTGCCCATACTGTAGCCAAAGCTGATGCTACCTTTTAAATCAATGTAAATAAACCACGCCTTTGTAATAATGCCAATCGCAGCCGTCCATGCTGTCTATCATTGTGGCCCTCATAATGAGGACAAGAATCTATATGCAGTATTTTCCAAAAAGAAATCTTTTTTTTCCAATGTCCTCGACTTTTTACCATGTTTTGGGCCCGAAGCGCTCACCTTCCGGGAGGGTATTATATGAGCATGCTTGCCAGTCACAACCCTGCTTGTACACTTCAGTGCCCCACCACTTGAGATTCTTTGCAAGTCCAGGGTAGATGAAGCCGAAAAAGACAACTACTATACCAAAGGCAAGCCCAGAATCGAGGGCGGCGCTCAAGGTCATGGTGTACTTGCTCCACCAGGCATTGTGGCGGTTCTTGATAAGATAGTTGAAGACGTAGCATACAAGTACCCAGACGGAGAAGTTGAGGCCTGTTGCAGGAGGTATCCAGGACATGGCGCCGAAGATAACAGGAAGGTTGACCTTGCGGAGAATACTGAAGCGGTTACGTCGACAGTAAAGCCACAGGGGAATGGGGAGGAGAGCGCCAAGGGGGAAGAACCAGACCAGGGAACGATATATGGCCTTCGGACCAAAGAATTCGTTAGGTCCGACAACACCCCACAGAATGGAGCCGTTGAAGTGGACTCTTGCAATGGGACAGGTGAATCCATTCAGAGCTTCTGAAGTGCAAATGCCTTTGATGTTTGCGAACATCCAGTTGAGCACTCCAATCTGAGTTAGCGACGAGACAAGTGTCGCGACGATCTGAACAAGGAAGAGGATGCGAGGAGGAATCTTCATGTAGTGGCCGAGTTTAAGATCAGAAGCGAATTTGATGCCTTGCGCTGATGAGATGTAGCCGTATGTAACGAAAACCATGTTTGCGATGGGGCGACCAGGGAACACAACACCGCAGATGAGTTGACAGATGAGATAGATGCTGCTATGTTGGTTTGTGACAGCCATAATGATGCCATTTGGGATGAAAAACAGGGCTCCGAGACCAAGTGCGAGAAGTAGGCCATACCAGGGCAAATGGACAGGATAGCTAGACCAGTTAGCAAGGGAAGGCATCTGAAAAAGCTTGAGCGCAGACTTACTATTCGACAACAAAGATGCCAATGGCAGTCATGGAGAGAAACGTGATTAGATACCAACTCAGGGGGGCATCCTTGTATCTCTTCATGAGTTTGCTGTGAATATCTTCGCGGCTAATAATTCCATCTACATGAGAAGTGGATGTTGACATGCGCCTCTGGTCCTCGTCGGACGATTGTCGTGGTAAAGGCCCAGGAGAATCCGCTACCGGTTCATACTTCGGCTGCCCATCCTCGCGAGCCTCCTCAAGTGCTCGTTTCCAGGACCTCCATATATCCTGACCATGCCAACAGGCAGTATGCGTTAGAAGAGCAGCCAGACCAGCGAATTGAACACCATAACTCAACACGTATGTGATTGGCAAGAACACTCTGCTGTAGCTCTGATAGGCCTCTCGGTCAAAGAGAAAATCAGGTGTGAGAATCTTGCTGACATCGTAGACCTTGCCCGTGTTGTCGAAAACAGCAGCTGAAAGAATTGGCATGTATGATGAGAAGAGAACGTTGGTGTAGTAGAGAATAGGTGCAATAATCCACATTACCACAGCTAAACCTCCGATAACATTCATAGCAGCCCAGAATGGGACAAGTAAAGGTGAGCCAACGTAGGTGACTTGCGCCCAGTCAAAGGTCAGGGGAAAGAGCCCAAGACCGGAGGAGACGCCGAACAGGTTTGCAATAACGACATTTTTGGGCGCAAACCAGGTAATGACGTTGAAATAGCTAAGTGCTGGCATAAGTAGTCCGGGGAGAAAATAGAAGAGGAAGGATATAGTCCAGACGATGTAGAAGAATTTCCACCTGCTAATGGTCCAGCCCCCGGCAGGTTTGTTCTCCTGTTTGTGAAGCGTCGAGAACATGGCTGCCGACATAAGAGTCCCCGGCCAGATCATTCCACTGGGTCGAACAAGGAAGCGGCGTGTCAGACCTGCAAAGCCATAACCGAGAATCTGGGTGGATATAGTGAGAAGAAGCTGGTACACGATAGGGGCTTCCTGGTTGTAGAACTGAGTCTGCTCAACAATAACATCTGTCGCAAAGGCGAAGCCAAATGCGACGTTGCTGCTGACATAGACGCAAGTATGTTCTTTTTCGTTCCAACGACCTTGCGCTAACCATCTCCTCCAACGCGTGCGTCTCTTGATCTTATGCGACCCATGCGCATCGTCACTGACAGAAGTCGTCCGTACACCATCGATAAACTCCTCCTCGGGGTCATAAGGTCGCTTTAGCACAAAATCCCATAAATGTCCAAGAGGATGGACGAGCAATAAGGCAATAACTGGAGTAATGGCAACACTAGGGTATCTTAAAGAGAAGAACAGATTGGTCGAAGAGCCTAGAATGGCGAAAATGACAGAGAGACACCACATGCGTGGCGTATTTATGGAGAGAGTGGTATTGTCTGTAGGCGGAACGGACGCGCGAACAGCCTCGTGAGGTGAGTTTTCTTGATGTTCAGAATCTGATGCGGTCGAAGAAGCGTCATCCAGCAGTGCGCCATCTTCGGACAAGTCGTCCTTCATGCTACCCTCGAGAACACCAGTATGCGTAGGTTCGGTAATGCCCAGGCGGCCTTCGAGACCCGAGACTAGGACGGCGCCATCGATCTCTTCGGATAACCTCGAGGAGGATTTCTTGCCAAGGATGGAGCGGTGCGAGGTCTCGCTGCGCAGTGTATCCGGAACGTGACGAAGCTGGTGGGAATCGGGATCCCAGCGATCACTACCAGCGGGTGAATTATTGCGACTGGGTGTTAGTGAGACCGAACCGTAGGGAGCAGCGTCGGAGCGAGCGGCGGCGGAGCGCAAGAAGGGTGTCTTCTTGGAAGCCATATCTATCGTGTCGTCTATGGGTTGAGGAATGGCATCTAGACTATCGTCGGAATCGATATGATCAGGAGGCTGCGCCGCATCTTGATTATCAACGAGAACCGATGGAGGAGCAGCTGAGGTTGGAGCTGAAGCGTGCGTAGAAGTAGATGCAGATGCAGGTGTAGATGCAAATGCAGCTGGGGTAGCAGCGGTAGTTAATGATGGAGGAGGTATATGAGAGGCCGGAGCCTGATACGGCAAGACATGGCCCTTGGCTTGGACTGGGTGTGAGGGTGAGACAGTCACGGTGGACCTGGCAGAGGATGAGGATGCAGACGTGGATGTGGATGTTAGGGGCTGAAGGGCGACGTCCTGGCGGAGTGGAGGGGAATCACCAGCAACCCTGTCTCCAACCCTCTCTGCCAGGGACGAAGACGCTGAAGATTGGCGGCTTAGGCTTCGTTTGCTGGAAGAGATGGAGGCCGAGGATGAGTTGGTGGTGTGTTTACCCATGGCGGGGGCGTGTATCGTGTATCAATATCTGGCTACCTTACCTATGGATATGATATCCACACTATCGTTGACTAACAAGCCAAGCCAGCATGAACGAAATAGCGGCTTAGGAGGGGCGTGATCGAATGGGCTCCAGCTCTCATCGACCTGGCGTGTGGCATTGCCTTGTAATGGTATGGAGCAGCATCAAAAGGGCCCTGATACCATAAGAGAATGTGGTTAGAGGGGCCGTCCGCTAGCAAAGTGCCTCAAAAGGATCCAATTGTCAACAGGTGGATGACATTAATGACAAAAAAGTATATACAAAGGCAGTGATAGGTAGAGAGACATAAAAAAGCAAAGGCTACGGCGCGTTACGGGAATGCCCATTAAGCAAGCAAGAGCTTTTGGAGAAGACAGCCCTGTCTTTACGCGTGGGGAGTTCAAGGGTTTTGAGTGGGTGGTGACCAGGATGAAGCGGATGACTAGGGGAGTCGGTGACGGGATGACGGCAATCTACTGAGGCAAGACAATACATTGAGCATTGTGCATTCTGCATAAGTTAATAGTAGGCAGCTCGGGCAATGTCTATGGGTATGATTCAGAGAGTATGCGGTGTATGAGAAGAATAGACCACATGAGCGTTGATATTGGTGCTGAAAACACTATTGATAGTTGCATTACTTGCTAACAACGCTTCATTTGAAGGTGCCAGGAATGAAAACTACCCAATTGCAATTCACAAATAGTTGGGAAGCCAAGTGCCATTCCACAAGAGGGCACCCAGATCTTTGCCAAAATGAATGAATGGCTGTCTTCCATCTCACATGTTTATTGGGTACCAGGCAATTTGTTTATCAGTTTCATACGGCAGGGCAGTTCTGGGAGTTGTTGGTGCCATATACCAAATCAGACACATAAGGTACTCACAGCCTTCAAGTGGCTGCAGCATACTGGTGTTTCACGAACCACAGAGATGCTTTTGATCTCTATCTTTCCTCATTCTCAGTCATATAAACCCTTGTTCCCGTCTCCAAGACGCACTGAGCACCAAGCACCTCATCGTCACAGCCGGCAGCAAACAAGCGGGCCGAACCAAAACCCCTGACGTCCCCATCTCGGCTACAGGCTACAGGGAACGTTCAAATTTCTGAGGATGGTTGATGGATCTGATTAGATAACACCCGAAGATGTGATCACAATCACAAACCAAGTGCCTGTGTGTTCCAATGGTACCCTGGCTGTCCTCTGTCTGGCCTGTTTGGCGGCCCTTTTTGGCCCTGTCTCTGTCACTATCAGAGCATCTAGGAACCGTTCCTGACACCTTGATGATCCAGATAGATAGCTCAACAGCCTAAGAGCCTTACGTTACTGAACTTGTAGATCTGCCGCTGTTCGTTCGTAATCGAGCAATTATACGTCAGCCTTCTGCCTCGTCGCGAGACGATCTGGTAGTGAATCCCATTCCTCTCTATAGACAGCGGACCCTTGAAGGCATTTCTTACGACACGCCCCAGTCCCTGGAAGGAATTCGGATCCTCATTTCAGACATCCCACGCGTTAACCGCCCATGCTCAAACTTCTTCCTCGTCAGCAATGCCTGAGACATGGCTTTAGCTAGCAAGGATTGGGTTCGTCCCAACTTCTGAGCAATAGAATGCCGCCTATTGCAAATGATAAGCTTTTTCTGGTGCATGGTGAACCATGAGATACCGACGGTTTTTCATGGTCTGAAGCACCAGGCTCGAATTACGTGCCATTTGAGAATTTCTGCCAATCCGAGACCTGACAATTCAAACTATCTGATATCAATTGCATTTCCAATCGTGGTCTGCAGCCTACTACCTAGTGGAGATAATATCTCCTTACGTTATACGGTGCTCACAGACAGCCATGCATGGTTGATGAGCGTTATGAAATCCCAGGTTGACACCATAGCTTCTTTATGAAAGTCGTTACGTACTGAGCCGTCTTTTCCTCGTTCCCAAAGCCTAGGATCGATGATTGATGCTCCCAAATATTCCCATCTAGCCTTCGCGTGGGGGTTTACCATCAGGTCCCTTGGACAGACTCCGCAACAGTTGAGCAATCCGTAACCTCCAAATATTCGCTTCGTCGTCTTTTTCTCAATATCCGCCGTTGTCGACTGAAATCCAGATATAAGGGCGATTGGAGTGGAATTAGGCTTTCATTTTATCTCCTCGGGCCTCACCGCCGATGCCGCCTGTCATGTCTCAACATTAGACGGCGTCGGCTTCCGTTCACATGATGGCGATGACGCCAGAGAGCGATTTGGGTTCGGCGCGTATCCGCTCCGTCGGTCCCAAGGGCGTGTCACGCCGGGAGCCTTTTATTCTTAGCGCAGCAACCTTCCATGGAAGCTTCTCCAGCACGTTATCCAAAATACAGTTTTCCACCAACAAACAGGGACAATCGCCAATCCACCATCTTGGTTCATCTGTCTTGTCAGCCTCGCCATGGCGTCATCCCTTCCCGCTGCTAAGCAGCAGCTGAGAAGTCTCATGAAGCAGAAGCTGTCCAAGATCACCCAGGACTCCATCACCACTCAGAGTATGACAACCAACCAATCACCCATTACCATGTCATGTGTCTATTCGTAGAACACTTCCCCTAACACCAGTCATACAGGTCGTTGTATTTTTGAGACCTTGAAAGAGTTTCAGCCTTACAAGGATGCTCGGCGCATCAGCATCTATCTGGCCATGCCGACGGCTGAGGTCCAGACAGATGCTATTGTGCGCCATGCCTTATCTGCTGGCAAGCAGGTCTTTGTTCCTTACTTACACAAGTCGCCTTTTCAAACACCGGATACTCCAGCTCGGGTAATGGACATGGTTCACCTAAAAGACGTCCAGGACTATGAGAGCCTCAAGTTGGATAAGTGGGGGATTCCCAGCGTGGACCCAACTACTGTCGATGCGAGAAAACGTATACTGGGTGGTTCAGACGTTCAAAGTTCCGAGCCTGCAATTCTAGACTTCATGGTTGTGCCTGGAGTCGCATTCGACTTTGACCAGTCAGGGTCGATTCGACGCCTTGGCCACGGCAAGGGCTTTTATGATTTCTTTATCAACAGATACATGGCCAAACTCGAAACAAAGGACATAGCGCACGAGAACCCGCTACATTTGTATGGCTTGGCTTTGACAGAACAGATGGTGCCTGCGACATCGGAGCTTCAGATTCCCACAGACACTCACGACCGTAGACTCAATGGCCTTATTCTTGGAAATGGCGAGATCAAGGCCGGTGTACATGAAGCTTCTACTTCGCGATATCCACGACAAGATCTATAACATTAGAATCGAAGGACCTGGAATAAGATTGGGGCCACGTGATATTCCCAGGTGTAGATACAATAGATTCAGCTCTGTTGTTCAGATAGTTGACAAACTATTCTCAGCACAAACACGAAGCTCTGTTATCAGGTATCATGAATCAAATGTTTGAGTTTCGTATTTATTAAATGTTATTAATAATACCAGAGATGCAGATATCTTTCGTCCATGTGTCATGTTAGTCAAGCTTTAGATGTCGGTTAATATCCGGGCGGTTGCCCCGCCATGACCATGACGAGCAACCTAAGAATCGTAAATACTTCTAGTTGGCACTTATCCTGACCTTTAACAAACTTTAGCCAGGTCATTGAATCACCTACTCTCTTGAATTTCAGGACTTGTTTGCCTTCTGGACTTCGTACTTTACTTCCATTCTTCCCTTCCTTCTCAACCGGTTCTCTCGACTTATACTCTCGCCAAAGTTTTCCCTCGCGATCCATAGGAGCCTCATCGATCCCAACTGCTGCCCCCATTTGCATGCGCCACTACTTACGAGGGTCGATCGTGCGCATCATAGCCATATACCCCGATACTCAATTTTGATATCCTCTGCTCGCCCTTCAAGACGAAATGGCTTCGAACGGAGCCCAGGAGGCTTTTGCGCCGCCTGATGTGCTGGCTGCTGTTATGACTATGAGGAGCGGGGAGCAAGAGGCCAAGAAGCATGCTCACGAGTACCTGGAGAGGTTTCAGAAATCAGTGCGTCGCTGGAAGCTCTTCGTTATACGGCTAGGTCGCTAACGTTGGATATGTATAGAAGGATTCATGGGCAACTATAATGGGTATTCTGCAGTCTGATGCCGAGCCAGAGGCAACCCTCTTTGCAGCCATTACCCTGCGTGGAAAGGTTTGAAGCTTGTGACATACACCTCGGCCTCATTGTTAACTTCTCCCTTCTAGATCACATACGACCTCTCTACCCAAGTTCCTGCGAGCGAACTACCCGCCCTTCGAAACCAAATCCTCTTACTTCTAAAGCACTTCGCCCCGGGACCCAAGCCCATCCGTGTCCAGCTCTGTGTGTGTCTGGCCATTCTAGCGATTCAAATGAAGGACTGGAACGATGTTCTGCCTTCTGTCGTTCAGTCGCTTAGTGACAGCCCAGAGAGCCACGCCTGCATTCTGGATTTCCTGAGGGTTCTCCCTGAAGAAGTTACCGAGGGTCGAAAGATCACCTTGTCTGTACGTGGATCGCGCAACCATAGATCGGGAATTCGCTTCTTTCGAGATTGTCAAATCCGGTCGACCTCAACACCAGTTCAAGTCTAATTGTTTGGAATTAGGAAGAAGATCTTGCGATGCGAACGCAGGCTCTCTTGGCCGATAATGCGGACCAGGTCGTCCAACTCCTTATCAACTATTCTCAGTCCTCACGTAAGTTGCGCGACCTTCTACCACTGCCAAGATCCTGACATCTATCGCAGCCGCAGCCGCTCAGAACCCTCAGTTGATGGAGTGTATTACTTCCTGGCTCCGAGAGGTCCCAGTAGGCAATGTTGTCAAGTCGCCTCTAATGGATATTGTTTTCAACGGCACAACTAGCGATAGTTGCAGCCAGGAGGCTTCCGAGTGTCTTTGCACCATGCTTCGAGAGACCAGCGACGTGGACGAGAGTCAGGAGATCATCGAGCTACTATTTCCACGAATCATCTCCTTGAAGCCCCAAGTGGCGAAGGCAGCTGAGGAGGATGACACAGAGACACTCAAGTCTTTGACCAAGGTGTTTGCAACTGCTGCTGAGAGTTGGGTCGTTGGAATCGCCCGCCAACCTACACACTTCCGACCACTGGTTGACGCTGTACTGGAATGCGCCTTGAGAGACAAGGAGCGCGATGTTATTGAGCATACCTTTAACTTTTGGTACGAGCTCAAGCTCTACCTTGTGTTGGAGATTTATATCCAAGGTCGGCTTGAGCTAGTTGACGTCTACTCCAAGTTGGTGGACATTCTCTTAAAGCACCTCGAATACCCTAAGCCGGACTCGGGTAACGAAACTGATCTATTCGACGGAGATCGCGAGCAGGAGGAGAAATTCAGAGAGTTTCGACACCAGATGGGCGACACACTAAAGGATTGCTGCGAGGTGATGGGCGTTACGGACTGTCTCACCAAGGTTCTCCAAGCAATTCAGCTGTGGATGTCAAAGTATGCCAACCAAGTGAACGACAACTCGGTACCTCACTGGCAGGAGCTGGAGGCGCCTTTATTTGCCATGCGCGCTCTTGGTCGCATGGTGGACAAGGATGAGAGCATTGTGCTTCGCCAGCTCATGCCTCTCCTTGTACAGATGCCGAGCCACGAGAAGCTCCGTTTCGCAACTATCATGGTACTCGGCCGCTATACCGAATGGACGGCTGCCCATCCGGAATATCTCGAGCCTCAATTCAACTACATCGTCACATCGTTCCAGTCAGATTCCAGGGAGATCATCCGCGCCGCCGCCTTGGCTATCAAGTTCTTCTGTACAGATTGCAAACACCTCCTGAGTGGTCAAGTGCTACAGCTTCAGACCTTCTATGATGAAGTTCTGGATAAGCTCCCTGACTTGAGTAAGGAAGAGATTACAGAAGGCGTTGCTAACGTTGTGGCTTGCCAGCCCACGGAG
Source organism: Fusarium oxysporum Fo47 (assembly GCF_013085055.1). Lineage (NCBI taxonomy): Eukaryota > Fungi > Ascomycota > Sordariomycetes > Hypocreales > Nectriaceae > Fusarium > Fusarium oxysporum. The sequence continues at coordinate 1,737,144 of NC_072843.1, read as the reverse complement.
GAGATCTACCGATTGCTCAAGCTATACTGCGACCCATTGATTCAGCGTTTGATGGCCAAAGCCAATAATGCTACAGACGAGGAGGGCAAATTGGCGCTCGCTGGTAAGCAAGCCTGAATTCATTTCATCATGCAAGACTAACGTCTGTTTAGATCACCTACAGCTCATCACCATCTTTGTTCAATACGTCGTGCCCCCTGTGAGCCCTGGTCAGGAGAACCCTGCTGTCAAGTACTGGCAGGAGGTTTTCCCCATCCTTTCCACCGTACTGGACAACTTCTTGAACTTCACTCCCATCTGCGAGCGCGTCTGCAGGTGCTGGCGCAATATGGTCATTGCCCACCGCACAGCCATGACCCCTTTGCTCCCGGAAATGGCAAACAAGCTTGCTGGCGGCTTCAACAACTCAAGGGAAGGATGCTTCTTGTGGGTCACTTCAGCAATCCTGCGCGAGTTCTCTGAAGCACGAGAGCACGTTGACCAAGCCACCACGGAGAACATTTACACATTTTTTGAAGCTCAGACAACAACCTTCCTCCGAGTCATGACGGAACTACAACCCAAGGAACTCCCTGATGTTATTGATGACTTCTTCCGCCTTCTGATCGATGCCCTTCTCTACTACCCCCAGAAGCTCATTCCATCTCATCTTTTAAGGTCTGTCTTTGAGGCGTCCATCTACGCTCTGACTCTAGAGCAGCGCGACCCTCTGTCCTCAACCTTGCATTTCCTCCGTGATCTCTTGTCATACGGTGGCGATAACCCTGCTAGTAGCGATAGGCTACCAGAGGCAACGGCTGCTGAGGTCAAGGCCATTGTCAAGAATCTGCTACTTACTCTTGGCGAGGGTCTGGTCAAGCAGGTCATGGCGGGCATGATGATCACTTTCCCCCGCGACTGTTTCGCTGATGGCAGTGGTGTTCTGCTGGCTTTGTTTGAGCTGGTTCCTCTCCAGACTCACCAGTGGGTATCCCATACAATACAGCTACTACCAGAGGGCACTGTTTCCCCTGCCGAGGCCAACAGATTCCTGATCAAGATCAAGGAGAGGCTTGAGTCGGGAGACCCCAGCGCCATGAAGAATGTGCGCGCGATTCTGCAAGATTTCACCAACACTTACAGACGACGAAATGTGGCACCCCGCGACGGACTCGGTCAGCTCGAGGCCACGCGCTTCCAGTTCTCCGGTTAGGCGAAGTTATGGATTTAATAAGAGGATAGTGGAGGTTCGGTGTTAAGTGCAAATGGGCAGACGGGCTTGGTGCTCTCTCGCTTCTTGACACGACATCTAGCTGGTATTAGAAGGACAAGATGGACTGTTGGGGAATTTGAAGTGAGGATCATTAGATATGTATGTATACTGGGGTTAATCGAGGATAATTGAGCGTTTCTTTGACGGGAAAACGGGATGGACTCTTTGGAAGGCATAGCGAAAAGCATTAACGATTAGGACACCTGTGGAAGGCTAGTCGCCTAGAGCACAGCGGCATGATGTGAAGAGTATGTGTAGATACAAGCAAGAATTTCGTATTATATCCTTTTGGTAGAGTGGCGTTTCTTAATTGAAGCTATTCCCCGGCTTCTAGGTCTATGAGATACGCCCACACTCAGACCAAGAGGGAGCCAGACTCACTATTTTGCTGACCCCGGTGATAAAGGGGCTGTATTGAAAAAGCACTGGCCCGTTCGATCGGTGAATAGAGATATCAACAAAGAATCAGATTCGGCCCAGGGGGTCCATCTGATGCGTTCGCACATCACAATGGTCAAGTCTCAGCAAACCCGTCAAGACAAAAAGAGGCTCACGGACAAGGGCTATTGGTTATACATGGCATTAGAATTATTCTCATGGATGTCCCATCTACGAACTTTGCCTAATTCTTCTCAAGTTCTTTGTGCATCAGTCGAGAATGAATGAACACTCGATGACACTAGACGAATAATGGAATCAGGAGATCTAAATCGGGTATCAAAGAACCATAGAGTGTGCCCTGGGTAGCCAAGGGAGATTCTTGAACAAAGAGGCTTCACGTTGGTTGATATGTGTGGAACAAAGGATCCAAGACTTGGGCGAAGGAACATTGAGTTGATAAGAACAAGAACACCAGCTCAAGTCTTGGGCAATACATGTTCATTCTTTACATTCAAGATCAAACCTTGTCGAAAGGACTCTTATTGTTTCTATTATTGATGTTGTTGTATAGTCTGTCTTCAACACACTGACTCTCGGAGCACACTTTGGTTTTAAGTTACCTGCTATCAACTACTTACAAACAAAGTCCATAAGTTCAGGATACCGTATTATTCATCGAGAGGTGAACAGAAACGATTTCTTTCTCGAGACTATAACAACATGTCGGAATACTACAACCCCGGTATACCTCCGGAGGATGAGAACCGGAATCAAACTGGATATCAGGGTCAAAATCCAGGCCAATATCAGGATCAAAATAACGGGATACAGAGAAATCAGTGGAATCCAAGTTTGAGCTATCCAGGTTCCATCGAGCCTGGTCGGGTTGGCTTCGCACCGAACGCTGGCCCGGCCACTTGGGGACAGCAACCTCAACTACATCGGATGCCCCAAGAGCACGAGATGGAGCAAATACACCCCAGGAATCAGTGGCATGCAATGAAACAGACGAACCAGAGAAACCAGAGAAATCAAATGCAAAATATGTACCAGATACCTCCGCATATTGCAAACCCGGCTCCAGCTCCAGCTCCAGCTCCAGCTTCGTGGTATGGATACAACCATCTTCTCCATGGAATGGATCTAGCCAATATGTCTGCTATTGAACTTTTAAACCGATTTCCTATTTTTTTCGGTCAGCCTGACCCTGCTTGGAGTAATACTGGCAATAATTCTGATGCATGTGCTGGATCTGTGCCTGTTCAAAATCAACAACATGGAGGTCAACACATTGCAGTTTATCCCAATGGGAGTCATTCGAACGGGGGCTACCCTATTCACGGTCATGCCACTCCTCCTCCTCCTCCTCCTCCTCCATCGCAGCCATCGCCTGCTGCCCCATCTACAGGTGGTCGCAGAAAGAGAGGTCGGGCAGCTTCTCCAAATACTACGGCGCCCGCTCCGAAAAGGACGAGAAATCTTGCGCCAAACGCATCTGGCGCCGAGGGAGATAACGCCAACAGTTCTAGAATCCCTGATCCAACTCCAAACACAACTTCAACTCCATCAAGACAGCCCCAGAGAACCAGGAAACGGAAAGCAGATATCGATGAGGAGGACGACGATGACGAAGATGATCTTCCTTCGGATCCCAGGCCGCCAAAGAAGCCCAGGAGGCGACCGGGTGCCACCAAGAAGGACAAGGTCGATGACGCCGAGGCAGGCAATTCTCGCAGGAATCGCAAGAAAGAAGACAATGAACTGGTCGATCCAGGGACGATTTGCAACTTCTGTGCTACCCACCCTGCGGCCTACGCCGCCAACCCGGTCTGTGACTGGGAACAGGTTCCCAACAGGAACGGCCCCGAGATATACAATATAGAATGCAGCAACTGTGCCAACCATCGCTCTCGAAACAAGGACCACACAGAGCTCGCCAAAACAGACGACCATATGTGTCGTGTTCGAGGCCCCATAACGCCCTTGATCAACTTCGAGTACAAAAGGTACGGCGATCGCGATCCTCGAACATATGTGAAGAAGACTTGCAACCATTGTACCAGAAAGGGTTGGGAAGAGACGTGCGATGTCGATACGATACTAGGCTATTATTGCCTCAATTGTCGAAAACTGGGGAGCTGCGAGGTTGACAAGTCTGTGTTGCCCATGAGACGGCCAAACAAGCTCACACGTCGACCGTGGTACCGACATCCCTGCGATCGCTGTCTCTTGTGTCACAAGACGTTCGGTGAGATGAAGGGAGACGAGTGCTGTAGCTGGATCACCAACAGGTCAGAGTGGGAGGACAACCGAGCCTGTAGACAATGTCAACGGGACGGGGCGAAATGTTTGGACCTTGGAACCCCCATGGCCTCTTTTTCTCAGACTACCTGGCCCTCGAGCTGGAAGATACGCACCGAGTTCGAGAAGGGAGGGAAATGGCATGAATATGCGAAAGTGACAACGGACACAGCTTGGAGAAAGCCGTGTCAGGCGTGCCAGACAGCTGGGAAAGGCACTGACTGTCTGGTCATGTGGATCCAGCCAGACCACGCGTGTGAGCGCTGTACGCAGTTTGGTGTTGACTGTTGGGTCCCAGAAGGTGATGATTTTCGACCGTATCCAATCTTCGATTTGAGCAGGGTTGGTTTCGGACAATTCACCCCATTCAAGGTCTGCAAGCAATGTGCAGAGGCTGGGAGAAACTGTGACCGACAAAGACCATGTGATAGTTGCAGACATCACAAAGCGAAATGCGATCCTATGAGTTACGACAAACCTGGATGTATTGATCGCGCCAAGGTAGCCGGCAAGGAAAACAAAAGATCCTATAGTCCTGGTCATTTGTACTATCTGGCCTTGGGATATGGTCCTGACGGTGTCGACGATATAAAGGATGGTCGACAGGTTGAACATTGGATTGGTCCTGCTGCTCCTGTGTACGGCCTGACCGAAATCAAGGATCGTCCACGGCATTATCGATACATAGCCGACGTTCATCGACATCATCGCCCGCTAGGCGATGCTATCCCCCCTGTTACGACACCCGCCGTGTTACTAGAGGACACAACTGCCGAACAGTTGCGCGGGATCATTACTGAGCTTTGGTCAAATAGCCAACCTCCAAAGAACGATCTCCAAGCGTACCAGAAGGTTTGGAAGCTCCTGCGCGACAATCAGAATCTTCAGATGTCGCAGGCCGGTGTGGAAATCAACTTGCCAGGTCCGACAAGAAGCGTGCGCAGCTTTCAGGGAGGTCCTGTGCTCATTGACATTGAGAGGATTCATAATCGTATGCTTCCAAGTGTTTATGGATATCCGAATGCCACACAATCACAGGGGACACCACAAATACTGCCAAATCCGCCATACCAACCGCCGGTACAATACAGAGACTATCATCAACAAAATGCATCGGCACCGCAAACACAGCTATATCCACATCCAGCGGCACAGCAACCAAATGCCCATACACAGCAGCCACAGCCAATTCGGCCATCTCAAGACCCAGCAGACCAGCATATACATAGTAGACCCGAAAAAGAGGTGTATGGCCAGCCGCAGCAAGGACAACAAATGTCCCCAAACCAAGTTCCGCCATACCAACAAGATTGCGGAAACTTGGATCAACAGCGATTAGACACCCATTCACAGCACAAGGGCCAACCTCGAGATCCAGCAGATCAGCGAGAAAACGAAGAAGTTGCATATGATCGATACGTGGCTAACACCCTGCTGCGAGCACTACAATCGCCGCCAGACCAAGGTATAGCAGATGGGCAAGAAACCGAAGACGTTGGACCCGGTCAGCATCGGCTCTTTGCTGATGACAGTGCCATCCTGGCTCTGTCCGGGGCTCATGATGTTGAAAATGACCAACAAGAGCCACTCACTGGTCCACAGCCTCAAGATCAACCTCAAGATGGAATTGACAAATTCAAAGAGATGTCCTATACAGATCTTTTGAATTATAAACGCTCCCGGGTGAATCGTGGGGAGCGCTGGCACAATCCTCAAACCTCTAGAGGCGGCAAAAAGCCATTGCAAGAGAGAATGGCTCGCGGAAACAGGGTGCCCAAGAACGCAAACAATCAAGATGCTTTCAATCCTTTCCTCGGTTTCACATTCGGTCCGGACCAGAAACCTCGGTTCAAGGAAAAGCCAACGAGCTCACGCTGGAAGGTCTTCAATCATCTCGAGGGTATTGACATGGACGGATGGCATGAGTCAAAGTCTAAAGAGGCTGAAGAAGAGTCTCGGCCGCGCCTCTTTTCCATTGTCAATGGTCAAACAAACCAACCAGCACCTTTACGTGATGTTCTTGGTGACGTGCCTTACGAGGAGAAGGGTGAGAGGACATGGTGTTATTGCGCTGAGCCAGGAGAGTGCGGAAGGGGTAAATGTGGCTCTTGGGACACTGGTGAGCAAGGTCAGGCTACTTGCCAGAGTTCTGCCCATCGCAACACAGCACCAGGATACTTCCCAGTATGCAATGATTGCACCCGAGGCAACGTGAAGTACTTGTTCCAGCATGAGCACAATCCCATAACTGAAGGCGAACTGCTCAGCATGCGTGCTTATCTCTGCAATGACTGTGCTGGTCAGATGAGCAGCGGTGCTCCGAACGCGGCCCAGAATCAAGCTGTCGGTGCCAGGCGGGTATATGGCATTGCAGCTGATGCAAAGCATTACCAAAACATGCAGAAACCCGTCAATGACCCCTCGCAAGCCGCCAAGTTCATCAGCAATACCGAGGCTCTGACAGGCTGTTCGTGTGCCAACAGAATGCTAGGAACATCACTTTGCCGGTTCCATAGATTGTACTATGCCGAAGAGGTTATGAAACACTCGGCATTGATGCAAGAATGGCGGCTGTCGCGCTTCAAGAAGGCAGTGTGTCCCAGTTGTCTTGCGCAAAAGCCTAGTGAGCAAATCAATGTTTCAGCGAACGTCGATGGTTTTGTAACAGGCGCGCCGACGGCATGGACTTGTGTTGTTTGCAATGACTGGGTTGTGAATGAACAGAACGACGGGAACAACCAGCCAACGGCGATTGACAAGCCGCTGTGGAATCTAAATATCGGGCGCGAACTTCTCGATCCGCGTCGAGAGATAACCCCAGGCAGGGTTCTTGGGGAAGAGGTGTCTGTCTAGATAATGGATGGCTGAAAACATTGGTTCATGTGAATTTAAGGTGGGAGGATTCCGGAGTTTGGCGTTTCTGAGACATAGAACCTAGGTTTGTAATTGACTCATCAGTTTTCATACGTAACAAGATGTCGACGCAGATAGGCTGAGACTGACCTAACATAGTGAACCAGGGACTTATTCACCCTGTCATGCACAAGAAACTCAAAGGACGCACCGAGGAATCTCGGATCTGAAGCATTCCGGATTGTTTTATGAGAAAGCCATGTGGCTGACAACACAGTTGAACGGAATGTTCTGCATCAAGGGACAAAGACGAAAGTGTTTGAACCGTAAGAAAAGGGATGTGTACTTGTATTGTCTGACTGAACCATTGCTGCTGGAGAGAAGGAGACCTCGAGATTGACAAATAGAAAAATATAAGCAAAAAATTACATGTATGAAATAAGGATATAGAGAATCTGAAGCCGTACTTTAAAAAATTCATCCTCCCCGGCAACACAAAACAAAAAAGGAAATGGTCGGGTGAATTTTATCTCTCGCGAGGTCCTGAGGAAGGGATGAGTAGCATTGCATTTAATTGCATCCGGCATACGCAATGTCAGCAGCAGACTCCCTCCCCTGTCTTTCTCTCCTCCAGTATGAAGACGATTCTTTTCTTTGTTTATCCACAACGTCCAAGATAGCGAGCCACTCCAGAGAAACGCCGATCCATGTTCCATGTCGTATGGATCGTGGGTCATTAAGCATGAACCATCGGCATTGCTCACAAAGACATTTTCTTTGTCATAAGCACACCGGGTCCTTAAATCCCATGTCGCTGGGTATCTCCGTAGGCTGCGTCCAAATCAAGTGTGAATATGAACCCAGATCCTGACTCCCGTCCGATGCAATCAACTTTTTCATCTCCGTGCTCTTCCTAAAGCCTATTGGTTATATTGCATCCTCACATCGTGTCGCGTGCAGTTGACAGAAACCGGACATATCGGGTATATCCTGCCGATCGCATCCCGCCTCGTCTCGAGATGTACGCCCTTTCGCCTTTAGATATTATTCCCTTTACATCAGCACACATTTGGCACAACATCCAGCTTCTTGCTCGCCGTTGTCCATATCCATGGGCTTTGGGGGACCGTTCGCGCCTGAAGTGCCGCCGCTGCCAGTTGAGTAGCCTTGCATCTCACGGTTATATCTTCGGATCTCTCGTACGATATCGTAAAAGGCCTTGTCGACGTTGATTCGGGACTTGGCGGATGTTTCGATAAACTTGCAACCGAACGACCTTGCAAGTGCCTCTCCCTCTGTTTCCATTGTCAGTGATTCATGTTAAAGCTAACTCGCAACCTAACGTACCCTGTCGTGACACGTCTCGGTCACCTTCCAGATCGCACTTGTTGCCAACAACGACCATGGGGAAATAGTCCTTATCCTTGACTCGCAGAATCTGTTGCTGGAAGGTGGTGATTTCCTCAAAACTTTGTCGCGAAGTAATCGAATAGACTAGCAGAAATCCCTCTCCGGTTCGCATGTACTGCTCGCGCATGGCGCTATACTCCTCTTGGCCGGCTGTGTCGAGGACATCGAGCAGTGCGACCTCCTCATCAATGACACACTGCTTTCGGTACGAGTCTATAGTTGACGGTGGGTTAATACTGCTCCTGACGCGACGTGATGGTCACGCAGATGGAATTTAGTCACCAACCTTCGATCGTGGGGTCATACTCGTCGACGAAATGGCTCTGGATCAACTGAATAGTCAAGCAGGATTTGCCGACACCACCGCCGCCTACAACAACGAGCTTGTACTCTCGCAGGAACTAATGAACGGTCAGCAACACGATCGATCATGTGTGGCGAGATGATGCAGTGTTATGTCGAGAAATTCGATGACAGGTGCTGTTGCTCTCAGGCAGTGTGGTTTCGCGCTTTACCTTTGTGTTCGCAGCCATTATGATTAGAGTTCAAGATGCGCTCCCTGATAATGATATCTCTTGACCGGGACTTGTCGTCGTGAATGAAGATCCGTACGTCGCGAGAATTGGATTTGTTGAAAGGCGAACAACCAAGGACAGGACGAGATGATCCAGGTGAAAGGCGCTGTTTGCGGTCGACACGAGATGATGCAAGGAACAAAGGGAGATGGGGAATAGGACGAAATGAACTGAACTGAATTGCACTGAATGGTTTGCCGCTGGGGCGAGCGGATTCTAGCTTTGAATGTGTGGAGAGAGGAGAGAGACGATTCGAATGGGCCGGGCCAAATGGGCTCGAAAAAAAGGTCAAAGCAGAAAGTATCGAGGGTAGACTGAAAGTGACCAGGAGAGAGAAGGGGAACAAGGCCTGAAAGGGGAAAGGGTCGAAAGGCCAGGGTAGGAAAGCATCCTGGAAGGGGAGCAAGGGACTGGGAAGGGAAGGGGAAGGGGAAGGGGAAGGGGAAGGGGGCGGAAGGGGGGCGTCGATGGATTGGGAGGAATGGATGGGGCAGTTGAGGGTACTGGATACTCTTTGATTGTTTGCATTTGGCATCGAATCAGTGACAATTTGAAACCTAATAAAGTATCCAAGACTTTCAGCCATTTTCTCACGCTTGCTAGGTGTTTGCGCTTGCTCTTCTTTTTCTTTTTCTTTTTCTTTTTCTTTTTCTTTTTCTTTTTTTTTTCTTTTTTTTTTTTTGACTTGTAGAGAGGCAAGTATCCGATACACAACGACAAACAGAGACTTCAGAATCAATCTCCAAGCCCAGAGACTTGGAGATGAAGAAAGGAACAGACGGGAACAGGTTTCTCATGGCCAGGCTGGCCTTGTCCCAATTGACAACTGAGTATCACTCCTGCTCATAAAGCGCTCAGTGCGCACCCAGAATACCGACACCAACACTAACACCACAGCACCATCGCCATCACCTGCCCCACGGCTTTCCAGGTGGTCAATGTCTCTGGGCGCTCCCGAGCGCTGAGATAGATAACTAGAATGAATAGAGGGAGGGATCACTGGAGGCTACCCGTTCCCGTCCTGTCAGTGGATATGTATCTAGACCTTTGGAGGGGAACACCCGATGGCCGGATTGGTGGCTAGGCTAGGGTCGATAAAGCCCAGCCTCTAGAGTGTGCGTAGTGGAGTGACGATATTCAGATAGAGGTACATCCAATCCATAGCATTGTTAGAGGCGGCAAGCTTGTGGTTGTGTTTGGCTGCTGGTTAGTAATAAAGCATCGGGATATGTTCTACGGAATCTAGAAATGCCCGTTTATGGCATAGGAGAAAATATTCACTGTCAACTAGTGAAGGGAATCACAGGATGAACCTATCATTTGCTCTCTTGCAGCCCTACCACAACGCCCAGGGGCGCCCCGGACCACGCCACTTGATTGAAGCCTCTATTCCAAAGGGAATTACGCAAAGAGAAGCATTAACAATGTCACAACAAGAGTGGCTGCAAAACCAACCGCCCGGGGAGCGGGATTTAGTTACTGTATGTAGTGGCTAGTACTGGTTCAACAGAATGAACAGAGCTGGACGGGCCCTTGTCTTGCTCTTGTTATTTGCCAACTTTAACGCGGCGGCAGGCAAAGTTTCGTAATGAGGCAAGAAAGAAAAGCTTTGTAGTAATAAAGAGAAGAATTTTTCCTTGCCATTCGGGCGCCTCCGTATCTTTATCGACTAATGATGGTGAGAGACATTGGGTTGGACTGATCATGCCTGCAGCAACGATTCAACGTTGAATTTTTTGGCCCCAGCGGGCTGCCAGTAACCGATTTTCAGCGACCTTCCAGCAGCTCTTCCACTGGACAGGCACACGAGGTTGGTAATGGATGGGTAGGGGCGTGCGTGTGAAGCCCGACTTAACGAGTCGGGTGTGGGCCAAGACATGGGGACCCTTGCTTGTGCTTGTGCTTGGCTTTGCAGTTGCTGTTGAGCAGTAAAAGCACCAGCTGTCGCTGGTTAACAATTGGCCTTGTTGCTCCCTGTTGCTGGCCTCCTCCACGCAGTTCTGCAAGGGCAGCGGCTGGCTGCGTCTGCTCTACCAATCGTAAGCACACCGTAACGTGATATGCAGTTGATTGTGCCTTGTCCTGCACGTTTCGCTGCAGCAATTCCTCACCGTATCCGCGTGCTTGTGTTCCCACAGCAGATGCATATACTATAATTGATGAAGCGATGGCCTCCAATACCACAAACGAAGTGTCCGTACCCGTTCCTTATATCAAGATCACACTCCTCCCACCGTGCAGGCTGTAGACCGATGAGGGGTGGCAGCAGAAGTGGGTGGAATAGGGGCAATGGATTAAAGTCCCTGAATGTAATAATTTGCTTACCAGGCCAAGGGTCTCTCTCTGTTCTGGAGCCGTCTCTTCACCTGGGCTTGATTCATCACAACACCGAGCTACCGGTCACTGACCAGCAACAGCAAGCGAGGGTGCAGATCCTTAACGGCTACCCAGGGCACGCCTCATCCTTGGTTGTGATATGTCAAGTCTAAAAGTTGTTCCGCGCTTCTTTTTAAGCTACGATTTATAGAACAAATTAGCCGTTCTTCTTACCCCATCGTCTTACTCGCTAAGGCAGGAGAATGGACGGCGGAACACCCCCGAGATACACCGGCGCCGTAACCCCGGCCTTTTCGGTCGAGCCATGTAAATGAGGCCGACCATCCATACACATTATGTACCGTTGATAATTGTGATGGGTGTCTTCTCCATCTTTTGTTCCTTGAAGTAATCTAGACATTATTCCACAACCTATAAACCATATCAGACGAAACATACTTATATCGATTTACAATCTAGTCGAATAATAGAGCCCGGCTTCAGAATAACAACCATCCTTGGAATATACTGGATAACGATGTTATTTCCGTAGCATTAAACATGTCGCATGATCCTGCATGGTCCTTTTCGATTCTAATTGCTCATTTCAACTCTACTACTTGTTATTGATGGCTGTTGTTTGTGGGTTCTTGTCTTTTATAGTGTATACATCTAATGTGTCTATGTTCATCAAGTTCAGGAGTACACGAGGTGATCCTTTGGCTTTCGTTATTTGGAGAAACTTTTGTTTGAGCCATACGCATCGCGATATGAAACATATCCTTTCAGGATAGGCCTCATACTTCTTTCAATACGGCCAGGGCGCCGTTCTCACACATTGACTGAATGGCTAGTCCTGTTCGTCACCAGCATCTTTCATTTGGTCATACAAGCCTTGGCAGGTCCCTCTTATAACAGAGTCTGCATTCTTATTGCACGGGTGTAGATGGTTGAGACTGAGTAACCACTTTCACCATTTCGCGCCCAGATATCAACTCATCACTCGAATTGGCCGTCTAGACGGTCGCTGTCACACCAATTACGTCCAATCCCATGCCCAAGCGCTAGCACCTTCAAAGAATAAGCCGTGCCTTGTCATGTTTCAACCAGCAACAAGTTTCTTCACAGAAGGAAGCAACCCTTTTTCATATCAACGCACCAATGATGACATTGGCGTGAGTCCATTATCCATACTACATAGTCTGATAGTCATTCTCTCGTGTCTCGATCTAATGCAGATCAACGTTCCTCACCCCTTACTCACTTTCCAGGTCCCCCGTCCCATCGGTGAGCCCCTGGACCTGGGGAATGAATGGGGTGACAAGTTAACAAGCTCCGATGCTCTTGATCTCAAGTCGGTTAGTTCAGAGTCCAAGCCCAGGGTCATGGTATCTAACGTGCAGGGTGGTAGGAGTGGTGCTCGACTTCACCAAAATCTGCTGTGATGACGATGTACGATGTTTTGTCTGGTGGAACTCACACTATACGCAGTACGTACACTATCATGATAAATCATATATCGTTGGTCTCAGGTTGAAGATGCGCCGGTATTATTGAACAATTAAAAAAACCAAAGACATTGACTCCTGTAACGTTTAGTCTGAATTCAGCAATCAAACCATGAGCTGACCCTATTCACAGCTTTGCTCCCTAGCCTGCACCTAAATCGTGGAAATGTCTTAGTGCCTGCAGGACAAACGTTTCACTACGCTCATGGTTTTTGTTCTTTTCATCCTCCAATGTATAACCACTCGACGTTGTAGCGACCAGCCGCTTTCGCCAGATGAACCACAACACCCTTCCAGCACGCTGCACTACTAGCGTTGGCGCGTTTGAGGCTGTTGAAGATGTGACGGTGTGTCAACAGGATCAATGCCGGGTGGGGGTTGATCGATGCGTGGCGTGACTAGGTCGATAACCCAATCTGATCACTATGATATAGATCCTAGATAACTGCCCCTCTCAAGACATTACATAAGGGTTCTGTTAAGTGATATGAGGAACTAGATTTGATGCAGCGATAGCTTCAGCCGAGTTCATCAAGCCGAGCCCTCTTATCACTCCGAAGATCATCCCGGGCTAAGAAATTTTCACTAATACAGCCTGTGATGACTGGGGTTTACGTCGAGTAAGATGTGACGGGAACAGATCAAGACAAAGCATTAGGCATGAGGCCTGGAGCAATTGCTAAGGAAATTCTGTATGTCGGTGTCTGGTCACTTGAGTCTGGGTGGGGGTTGGTTCCCGACCTCAGATAGAAGTTTCAATAATCCGTTCATAAAACGTGATGAATCTACAAAACCAATCACAGACTCGAATAATAACACATGATAGAAAGAAAACTATGCTCTGCCAGCAACCTACTTAATGAGCCAGGAGCTGAAGGCCAAGCTCGCATGTTAGGATAGGGCTTCGGTCAAGCAAACGGGTTAGGATAATGGTTAGACGAACAAAGCTCTCAAACGAGCCCTTTACCGAAACTTTGACGAACTGTTCAGTGTCAGTCTGAAGCCCACGCGTCGGTTAACTGACTATGGTTCGCGAGTTTTGACAGCGGGCATGTCTGGCAACCGATTCCGACTATGCCTGTAGGGTCCGCTACGGCTCTTCCCTAGGGCCACAATATGTCATTGTAAGTAGTATTCTTCGCCCTAGAAGAACCAGGAGTAGCAACAACGTACCTGAGAAAGAAAGGTGAAGCATCGTCCTCCAGAGAATGATCGGAATTGAGCTATGGCCGTAACCACGTCGCACATCGCACTCCAGTATTCAACCGTAGTCTCCCACAGTCTCCGTAACGGCTTCCCATAGGAATCTAATAGGAAGGGCGAACCAACTCGCCAGACCCTGTCATTTCTGATACCTACCTATATTGCGAGCACCGATTGGCGCTGAACCCTCAGGGGTAGATACGTCCACTCTCTTCGTAAAGCGAGCGACTGCTGTATGCTACCATTCTCAAAAGACTGGCAGCGTTTGGAAAGATGCTCCGAATTTCTCACATGAATTTCAGTCTTTTCTACGAGCAGAAAAGCTTACGAGACTTTGCAGGGGGCAAAATATCCCTTTGTAGCATGGAAGCGCGACGTTGAAGAGGAGGATGCTTGACGATAGAAAGAAGTAGCTGTGATATTGCGGCTCGATGGGACTTCTATGTGGGGTAAGCATGTGGGGCTTCTGTCAGCGCTGCAGCAGGCACGTGATCCTGTAGTTTAAGGAGAGCTTGAGGTTACAAGGAAGTTTATCAACATCTTCAAAAACTCATAAAACAACGGCACAAGTCTATCTACCCTCAGCTCTTCGTGATCAATTCTACTGACATGCTGTCAATCATTAATTCAAAGTATCTTCGCTTGTGTCATTTGATTTTCCGCTTCTTGACCCTTTCGGCCGAATGCAACCACACGCAATATCAATGCAATCAAGTTGAATGTGAATGATCTCCAACAACTTCTATAGTCAGCTTCTAGAACGAAATGACGTCTTTTGCATTTGTGTTTGCGCCCGTCTCCACCAGTTCCAGGTTGTGATCCACTTCGATATGTCTCCAGGACTCGTCCTAGCAACAGCCCCTTTTCGGCAGATTACACTCTGGCTTAGTTCTATGCCAAGCGCACATCACGACATCTTTCAATCTCCCCCTCAGGTGTCGTGGGTTTGTTCAAGGTCTAACCTCTGATCTCGGCGCCGATCATGTCACGAGCCTTGCTATCGCCGCTACGATGTGCCTAAGACAATTTATCGACTCCACCTCCACCATCCTCGTTGTTCATACCCCTGGTCTTCATCACACCCCAGGTTCCTTATAGGAAAGAGCCTCGAGTCAGCTTCCGAATACAGCGTGCCATCACATAAGTACGAGTCCCTCTCTAGCCTTCCACGCGGATGCGTCTCATCGATGTCGATGTTCACGCGTTGATCTGCAACACAACAAACCACTGACCCCTCTTGTTACTTAAAATCGTATGATAACATGACATTGGCAAGTCAAGTTGTTCAACGCCGATACTACGTTACGGCCCCTCAGGGCGTCGGAGATGAGACTCAACTCTGCTCCATTGTCTTATCTCGGTTGCCAACCCTAAAGTCAGTATGATACAACAAAGATTCAACACCTTTGCTTTGTACCAGAATGCACGACATGTGTTGGCCGCAAGTGCTGAATCCACAGGCGATTCAAAATTTGTCAAGTACCTATACAGGTAATTGTGCAGCAAAATCGATGCACAGGTACCAGATTTCATATACGTTAGATCGCTCTGAGATACCTGCTGGTCAAGAATGCAACCTGTGCAGCTCGTCTGAATAAAGAGCGCCATGATCGACGAGATGATCAGGTTTTGACCGTTGAATCACCGAAAGTTTCAAGCCCGTGCGCCGGTATCAGATTGCAACTCCGAACATTCTATAACACTTGTCTACATATATTCAAGGATATTCACGAAACATGCAATCTAGCCAATGGCAACTCTTTACACAGTTCCAACGGATGTTACTGTGATCAGCGCAACTACAACCCGCCACCATACGTTGTGGACTTCCAAATATCCAAGGATCCCAGCTATCAAGATACATCAAGGCTTCTCAACAACTTGCTCCGCGGTGTCCTTGTCCGCGTCTTCGGTCGCCTGCTTCTTAATCTGCTTCGGGTCTTCTTCTCCGTCACTCTCAGCATCAACTCGCAGACCCTGTATGCCAGCTTGGACTTCATCAACGAGACTCTCAAGATAGTCCAAATCCCTATATTTGTGTCAGCATATTTATCACTTTAGCATTTGGTAATGTTCCCTGCTAACCGTCCAACAAGTGTGACCGTGTTGTTTTTCTTGCCCCAGCGAGGATAACTTCCGACCTTGACACCCTTGGGCCCAACTTTGGCAGCCAAGGTTGTGAGATAATCGGCAACACCACTCTCGGGAAGAGGCGTAGAGAACAGCACTCTATGCGTACCCTTCCCCTCAGGGTCGCTGAGACGTGGGAGAATGTGAGGTTTCAGCCCCTCAAGAAGTCTCTGAACTGTTCCCGGTTAGCAGATAGTAAGCGGCGCTCGGGAAATGGCATACAAAGTCTAGGGATACCCGGCAAGATATGGATGTTTCCGTTCACGACTGATACGGGAACCCAAAGATCATCATGAGGGAAGAGAGCTTGCTTCTTAAGGTCCCGAGATTCATCAATTGGCAACTCAGCCATGCGAAGTTTTGCCCTTCTTGCTGGCGAGTCGACATCCCAATCAAACTTGGGTTGATTGGGATGAACCTTTGACATCAGTTTCATCTTGTCAAAGGTTTCTTGGTGTAGTTTGAGAGGCAGGTTAAAGGCCTTGGCGATCGATTGGTAGGTAATGTCGTCGTGTCTAAGATATTAGTATGTGTAGAAATGAGGGTAGTGAATCCTCACGTAGGCCCGATCCCACCACTGATTCATATTAGCTATTCAATCTCCACGTAGTGTCGCCGAAGGACTTACCTAGTAACAACAAAGTCATAACGGTCACTCATTCTCTGAACAGCCTCAACAATTTCGCCTTCATCGTCCTCAATCACCTCGATGCGCTTGAGGTTCTATATCTATTCAGCATCCGCGCATGCATAGCTACCCGTGGTCAGACCTACAATTCCGAGGTTAAAGCACCATTTGGCGAAATAGGCAGAGTTGGTCTATCTCGATTAATACAATATCTAGCCCATACTTCAATTACTCACATCAACTGTCTACGTTGATGGTGTCAGTTACCCCCATTCGGTTACACAGACAGTAAGATGTGTTCAAAGAACTATACCTTTCCGCCCAGAACTTCGTCACCGATGATCAAACAGGCGGCTGTAGAAATGGTGCGCGAGTTGCGCTCATCTGCCGATATAGGAGCCATGATTCTTCCTAGGGCGAATCGTCTGGTGTTGCCAACAACGGGAGCTGAAAGATGCCGGGTTACCTGAGAGATGCGTGAGAACATGGATGGCCAAGGGCAGATGCAATAAGAGAGCTTGAGGATCAGGTGATAGGCAGATAGCAGGGTAAATATGCAAGTTCTCCCTTTATTGATCCAATGCTGTCTCGATTTCAAAAGCCTGTAGATGACGTTAACTCGCTACGCTAGACAATGGCGGGACAATGTGGGGTCAAGTCAACAGCTACCTACCCTTTGGCGGGGCATTGGGCTGCACCAACTTAACTCGTCTGATAACTGCTAAACAGAGTTGAGGTATCAGACACAGCTTTAAAACAGCTACAAAGGGGGCTTTACCTATTAGCAAAGTCAAACAAAGCTTCACAATGGTACATCCACGCACACGACCTCCTCTCCATCCCCAGTTCGCCCGCTGACATCCTGCTTTTAGGCGTCGGAATCGCGACTGTATACCTTCTCTGAAGAGTCAAAGGACCACCTCCGCAAGTTTAGACTCACTACTTCTCGGGCCAAGGATCCCCAAGCTGTTATTTGTATGTACGTCTCTTTGTGATAAGACTTGAAAGTCATAGGTCTCCTTTCTCTTGCTAACCGTCCCTCCTGTAGACCTGATCGATAAGAACACTTACGAAATCCGACAAGACGAAGACAAGACCGTTTATACTTCCCTCGAAGAAATTGGCGATGACCTCCCCGATCATGCGCCTCGATTCATCCTCCTGAGCTACCCTCTCACCATGGTATGTCTGATCGAACAACTGTCAGGAATGCTTGACACTTGACATGATGTTAATATGAGCATAGGGCGATGGGCGCTTGTCTGTGCCATACGTACTTATCTTCTACCTCCCCGTTACCTGCAACGCCGAGATCAGAATGCTCTACGCCGGCGCCAAGGAGCTGATGCGCAACACGGCCGAGGTCGGACGAATTATTGATATCGAGTCAGCGGAAGATTTGGAAGAAATCCCCGACAAGCTCAAGTCAGAGTAATCAAGAATCACACAAAAGAAAGGCAACGTGGCGTGGCAGCGAAATCCATATATCATGATCTACATAAAAACGTAACTTCAAGATAACTGCCTACTCATCCGGCAGCACATCCTGGGTGTTTAATCCCAACTGCATCGCAACATTCTTGACAACTCCTTGAAACGCGATGCAGGCGGGGCTATCTGGGAATGAGTCGAAGTAACTCTCTCCGTAATCACATGCCATCCTGATCCTAGGGTCCAAGGGCACTGATCCCAAGAAGGGAATGCCCATCTCTTCAGCCAGTGCACGTCCTCCTCCTGTGCTTGCCTTAAAGATCTGACTTTCGGTTGAACACTTGGGGCAAACGAAGCCGCTCATGTTCTCTGCAAGACCTAACACCCTGATGCCGGCTTTGCGGCAGAAGTCGATCTCTTTTCTTACATCCAGGAGTGAGACCTCCTGCGGTGTGGTGACCATGACAGCGCCATCGATCCCACTCTCCTTCAGGAATGAGTTTACACTGAGATGCTCATCGCTTGTGCCTGGTGGTGTGTCGACAAGTAAAAAGTCAAGGTCACCCCATTCCACATCCTTGAGAAATTGCTTGATCAGACCGTTCTTCTTGGGACCCCGCCAAATGACAGCGTCATCCCGGTTGGGCAGTAGAAACTGAATACTCATGACAGAGAGGTTGTCCATGACCCAGATAGGTGACCAACCTGTACCGCTGACATGCACAGTCTCGCCCTCCACGCCCATCATCTTGGGAATACTGGGTCCACAGATATCAGTGTCCATGATACCCACGGTGCTGTCTGGATTTGTCGCGAAGGCGTGTGCCAATAGGGATGTAAATGTACTCTTTCCGACGCCGCCCTTTCCGCTTAGTACTAGGATTTTGTGCTTGACATTCTCCAGGCGCGCCGAGATGATAGGGATATCCGGATCTGGTCCTTTGGGCGCTGATGCGCAGATGGCCTGGTTTGGACACCCGGCGCATGCGTCCGCTTTACCAGCTTGCTCTGAATCGGGGCCAACACAGTTCTGAGGCTCTGGGGCAACTAGTTGTGGCTTCTGCTTGATCGGATTGGCGAGGACATCGTCTACAGCCTCCGAGGCCTCAAGAGAGGGTGCCATTGTCTTTTTGTGAAGTGACGTGAAGTGAGGGAAAGTGAGTCGGAGGTGGCAACGTGAGCTCGAAGCTTAATAATGTATCAAACCTGCAATTTTAGGGTTGTCTTGAATAGCGAGGAACAGAGTAGCAAGAAAGAAAAAGAAGTGAGGGTAGATTCTTCCCGATTGGGATCTGGTATCTTTCTGGATTAATTTTTGAGAGAGTCCAAAGAATGTTGACGCGGTTAAGATAATCGATGTGGTTGTTCCTAGGGTAAGTGCTAAGCGTCTATGTTGATTGGTTGCTTAGCAAGCGTCCGGCGATGTGAAGTATCGCCGCGGAATCACAAATGCCAATGAGTCAAGACACAGTGAAGGGATAAAGATCCATAGATATATCGATATATTAACATTAGCTCTGCAAAGAAAGTTGCGGTAGGTATGATCACTATACGAGTCTCCTAGATCTCCATGATCTTATGATATTTTTTACATAGTGAGACATATTTGTTTGGTTGATGAGGGCGAGTTAAGTGTCTGGGAAATTTGAAAAGGGAACTCGATAAGTTCGGACCATAGGCTCCTCAAAATGTCTTATATAGCGGAAAGAAGGGCCTTTCCAACAGATGCTTATCCAAAGACTTACTGGTAGTAAGTATTAACATTTTCGTACTATGTACAAACAACCTCAAAACACAATATTTCTAATCATTCCCAGTGATGTGGCTCAATGATACGAAACTGTACTAACGTTCAATACTATCACTGATAGTGAGGTTGGTATGAAAGCCTTAGTGATCGCAGGCCAATCCGAAAACCGTCGCATCAGCAATACAATAAGCTTTCAAATGTTTCCTGCCCTTTTACACCCAACACGCTGAGAGCGCGCCGGTTATCGGACCGGCTAAAGGCGGCGATCTGCCCAAAACTCATGACAGGCACACCTAAAAAAAAAAGCTGATCAGTGGCGGGGTTATTTCACTTTCGTCTGAGATAAGATAAGCTCAGGACCCCGCGAAGATTTTATTCTGAGCTGATCTAGAAGCACCCTACGATACATCAAGATCTGTTTCCAACCGATATTCCAAAATGTCTCCTTCTGCTGATACACCAGAGACCTTCGACTCCGCCGATTCCACGGTTCTGAGCTTGAGGAAATCCCTCTGTTCTGAGGATACCCCTCTTCCCATCCGTTTTCGTGCTCTTTTCTCACTGAAGCACGTTGCGACCACCTCGGATGACAATACTACAAGGATCGCGGCCATCGAAGCCATCGCTGCCGGATTCACCTCACCTTCGGCCTTGCTCAAGCATGAGCTCGCATACTGTCTCGGCCAGACAGGCAACCCCGCTGCTGTCAAGCCTCTCCGACAGGTTTTGGCTGATTTGAAGGAGGACCCAATGTGCCGCCACGAAGCTGCCGAAGCCCTTGGAGCCTTAGGCTGGGCCGACAACCTGGACATACTCCGCGAGTATCGAGATCGCAAAGAGGAGGACATAAGCATTATCGAGACATGCGAGATCGCCATCGAGCGCATTGAGTGGGAGAACTCAGAAGAGCGACGAAAGGAAAAGTTGCGCCCTAGGTTTGTGGAAAGATATATTGGGGTTGCCCCTGATTAACATTTGTCGTCTAGTGATTTTGCCTCTATCGATCCTGCGCCCCCAATGCCCGAATCCGAACAGAAGGCTGAAGTCGAGGAGCTTGGCCACAAGCTCATGGATACAAATCTGCCTCTATTCCTCCGTTACCGCGCCATGTTTGCTCTCCGAGATCTGGCATCACCTCCCGACCTGCCCACTGCTGTCCCCGCCGTTCTCGCTCTTGCTAAAGGATTGTCCGACTCGTCCGCACTCTTCCGACACGAGATCGCCTTTGTGTTTGGACAGCTTTCACACCCCGCTTCAATCCCAGCCCTGACTGAGGCGTTGAGCAACGTCAACGAGGCTAGCATGGTTCGACATGAAGCGGCCGAGGCACTTGGCAGCCTGGGCGAGGAGGAAGGTGTCGAAGCTACCCTAAGAAAGTTCCTTCACGACAAGGAAAAGGTTGTTCGAGAGAGTTGCATTGTTGCGCTGGATATCGCTGAGTATGAGAAGGGTGGAGAGGCTGAGTATGCTTTGATTCCCTAGACCGCAGGAGTTTCTGTATGATTTATGAGTACGCTCGCGTTGTCGAGTATTACGTCTAGTTGTTTTCATGCCACCTAAAAGTCAAGTGTTAGATTAGTTAAAATAGATGGATTCGGGATTCTTACGAGTTGCCGCAATCGCAAAGGTAGATGACCGTTGATCCTTCATCTGCACCGCGCAATTGAACGTTGGTATACTTGACCTCTTCACGACCGCACTTGGGGCATGTTTCATGAACAGTGCTATCGGTTTGCAAATTGTGTTTCTCAACAGCCTGGACGCTTGACTGAAGCTTCTGCCTCAAGAAAGAAGGGAAATCGGAGGGTTTTGTTTGTGTAACGGTAACTTTGGAACCGGTATCTGCACAACCTGTTAGAGATCTTGCCAAATATCACACCAAGCGTACAAACCTCGATTCTCTGCACCACAGCATTCGCAATGCAAAACATTTCGCTGAGTCCCTTTTGTTGCAGGCAACAGATTACCGCAGTCGGTACAAAAGACGAGAGTTCCGATCGCAGCCATTGTGAGTCGTGAGTAAGTTCTGCACAATTGGAGAATTTGGTCGACTACTTGCGCAAGCTGAACAAATTCAGTGACAAAAAATTGGCCCAGCCATCATAGGCTCAAATGGAAGGTTGCAAGGGGCTTCCGGAAAAACTGACGAGGCAAGAGTGGGTCGTGACGGAATAGCCTCTGAGTGGTGGTGCATCGAGCGCACAGACCAGTAGCTGTCTCGAAAACATCCAAGGAAAGTTCAAAGCTCGCGAGGCTGATCATGTTGGTTTCCCTAGGCTTTGACCTCGTCGTTTACATTCACGCAAAGCGGGTAACAATGCTTAGCTGCATTTAATTCCGTTGCTTTTTCAACCCAATCACCTTACCGCGACTCCGACTATATGCTTCCTGAGAACATATTTCCTTTGCATACGCGCTTGGAGCGTGTCTTTTGATTCATACCTGACCCTGTCCTGTCAAGATCCGATGCGCTGGTATCCGTTTGCTCCTTCCTTTCGAACCAAGATATGCGATGAGCCGCCTTCTCTCCTGCGACAATGAACAACACGCAGCAGCATGGGGCGGACCCAAATGGGCAGTTTGCTCAAACGGGGGCTGAGGAGGGTATTATTGCTCGTCCGTTCACACTTCAAGAGGCGCTTCCTTATTCACCACAGACCTCGACCATTCCTCTCATTTCTGGTCAGTTATCACCGCTTCTCGATATATCTTCACCTAACTCTCGTCAGACATCATCCCCGACCCCGTTCTAGGCTCAGGCTCCCCTGCGCTCCCTCTGACTGACCTATTTCAAACACACGATTTCGACAACCTAAATAAGGAAGCAGCGGGCCATAATCAGATGCCGCGCAACGTAAAGCAAGCGGTTGACCATGTCCTCCAAGAAATCAAACCAAGTCAACGAACACATTAGTATGATAGCTATGCCGTGCATACTATGAACCACAATCTGACTGTCGAGTAGCAAGTTTACCACAATTTCAGGAATGAAATTGACCCCCCCTACCGACAAGAGCCTGATTGATGGTTTGTCGCCGCTCACGAGAAATGTCTTCGATAAAGTGGGAGGCTATTTCAAGACGACGAAACCCGTGGCTTCTGATGCCAAGCAGGTCAACGGCCAAGCACCAGGCCACCCGACCCCCAAGCAACGGTCATCTTCAATAAACTCCCCGAATCCGCCACAACCGTCCAACTTGCCAGCGCATAACTCCAAAGCACACAAGTCAAACGCCGTTAGGATCGAAGTTGCGATACCGTCCAAGAGACAATTTGATCCTTTAACTTATGTTGACGTGAGCGATGCGCCTCAGCAAGACTTTCCAGTTGTTCCAGTCCAACATGAGCAACCGCAAATACAGCCGATGGCGCAGCCTCCGGTCCCAGCAGCTCAGCTCCCTATCCAAGCTACCACCGAAGCTAATCAGAATGGGGCGTTTCGAATTGAGCTACCAGCTGCGAATATCTGTCGAGAAGAGTACATCGAGGTCGAAGCTCGCCCGGAGGACCCCCATCACCTATCGGTTCGAAAAGAGAGCCAACAAGCCTATTCTCATAGTCCAGATCTGATTGGGGAGAGCCTTGATCAGCGTCAACGTAGCGAGGCAGCCCTCCATGCGCTCGACAAACTTGTACGCGTTGTGTTCAACTCGGTCGGGCGAATGCTCGGAGAAGGATCCGGACAAGACGAAATCGTTTCTCTGACACCAGACCAAGAGGTTGCTATGACCGCCTCTTCGCAACAGAAGATGCATGGTGCCATTCAGAAGACAATTGCTCTAAGATGTTTCGACCGTGTCCCAGTAGAGCATCTGACTCAAATAATCAGATTGAGTGATGCCAGCTTAAAGCAAGTTGAGAATCTGGAGATCCGAGTCGATGAGACTTGGGGCGAAGATGCCGTTGATGTATGGATACAACAGCTTTCAGACGTGGAGACAATGCTGAAGTCAGCTCGCACATGCCTGCGCATTCTCTCGGGCGGACGAGAAGACAAGCAGTTATATTCAGAATCTGTTATCCAGAGATGCGCCGATATCTTCAGAAAGGTCACCGAGGACATTGTCATGCCTCTTGTGGAACTTCGGCCATCCGGACCTGCATCGGCTATTTTCAAGCTGCTTTCGAAGAATAAGAAGTCTATCACAGCTGTTTTCCTCTCTTGCCAGAAGTTATTCGCCTTGTTAGCAGAGCTTGTTACCAAGATCGAGCTCTCAGAGTCAGTGATCAACTCAATGGAATACACCGCCTCCCGACTCATTTTCATGGAGAATGCATACTTTGAGAAGGACTCTGTCGTGGGAGTTCAAAAGTTTGACGGGCTTCGGTCCGTGGCAATGGACATGCTCTCACAGATTTTCTTGATCAAACCTGAGCAACGCCAAGGCATCATCGACGAAATTCTCACATCCCTGGAGAAGCTCCCTGTCGGTAAGCAAAGTGCTCGACAGTTCAAGCTATCTGATGGGAAAAACATCCAGCCTGTGTCAGCTTTGATCATGAGGCTGGTCCAAGCTAGTTCCGGGCGAGTTGATAACAACAAAAATCGAACACGAAGCAAATTGATGCGCAATCTCAACAAAAACCCCAATAACGAGCAAGAAGAAAGCTCCGATGAGGATAATCGCGCACCACTTGCAAAACAATTTGTTTCATCGATTAAGAGCGAGGTACAGGGCGCGAAGCAACACGCTGTTGCTATCAAGGACCTTGAGATCTCTGTCGCTCCGTTGTCCGATGCGGCGCAGCGCAATGCATCCTATGTGATAAGCTTCATCGTCAAACGTGCCATCGGCTCAACCAAATCTGGAGATACCCCTTACCGAAATCTTCTTGATCTTTTCGTGGAAGATTTTACTACTTGTCTTGATTCGCCCGACTGGCCATCAGCTGAACTGTTACTTCGCCTTCTGATGATCATGATGGTCCAGCTTTTCGAAGCACCCAAGACTGCCGCCCCGGCGAAAAACATGGCACTGGAGCTATTGGGCGGATTGAGTGCTGCCATTTCCCGCCTCCGTTCTCGTGTTCAAAGCCTTACGAGCTCCTCTGATGGGACTGACGGTGACGAGTTGTCAGAATATCTTGCCGATGTCGCTAACCAAGCTCTGGAACACAAAACTCGCTTGGAACAGCTGGTAGCTTGGACTGGGCCCTATCGGGTCGTTCTAGAGCATGTCCAGAACAGGAGCGACGAAGATCCACACCTGTCAAGTGCCATCTCGTTTCTCATTACGGGCTGGGCATCCCAGGTACATGTCGGCTACGACTCTTACACAGATGAAGATGACGAACGAGATGAGGAACTCGGACGTCTGGCTTATCGATTGAGGATGATGGTTGAGGATCGGCGATGGCTCGTCAACGAATACACGTTCAAGATCAAGACTGTATCGACAAATCAAGCCAAACTTTCTTACTCGATCATCTTGCTACGTTCACCACTATGTGAAGCTTTCAGCAAGATTCTGAACATTCTTCTTGGCTCTATGGCTAGTGACCAAGCTACAGTCCGAAGTCGAAGTCTCAAAAGCGTGAATCAAGTGCTCGAGACTGATCCCTCAATCTTGGATGCCGACAATACCGTGATTGACTTGATCCTGGAATGCGCTGGCGATTCATCAATTCAAGTGCGAGACTCTGCTCTCGGACTGCTTGGTAACTGCATGACGATGCGACCACGTCTTGAGACTTCATTGACTCCCATGATTGTCAATCGATTCCATGATAATGGCCTCGGTGTACGCAAACGTGCAATGAAGCTTACTCGCGATATCTATCTTCGCAATCCAAGCAAGACACTGCGCAGCATGATAGCGAGCGGGTTGTTGCGTCGAGTACAGGATCCAGATGAAGGTGTCCGCGATCTAGCCCGCCAGATGATAGAGGAGGTTTGGTTTGCACCCTTTTACCAAGACGACGGAACCGCAGTTTACCAAACTTCACTCAACGAGCACGTATCGCTTGTTATCCAGACTGTCAAGTCCGGTACGGTCACTGAAATGCTTGACAAGGTGTTCCGAACCATTCTGAAACCAAAGGACAAGTCTCTGGGTGGACCTTTCACAGTCTGTACCAAACTCGTTGCCAACATGTTTGGATTAATCGATAACCTCGATCCGGATGATCCGTCAATTCCGTCTGGGCGCGACGCGCTGCAGGTGCTTACGATATTTGCCAATGCTGATCCAAAACTGTTCAATTTCGAACAGATACGCCTCCTAAAACCACATCTTGCGAACTTTTCTACGCCAGAGGAGTTAGCTGCTTTCCGGCATGTGACAATCATTTATCGCCGAGTGTTACCCACTCTTTCCAGTGTTCATACCGAGTTTCTGTCTGAAGTACGCACCTTCCTGCTCAAAGCTATTACAAGAGTCAACCAACGAAACCCTCTCGACGATCTGGTTGCCTGTACTCAGGTTGTTTGTGGGTTACTCAATAATTACACGCCTCTGGTTTCTGCTCTACATTCCAGTATTCAGAAACTCGATCAAATCCAGGCCAGGCCTATCGACCAGACGGCTACCACGCTTACCTATGGATACAGCTTACTAATTGGCATGATCGCAAAACATTGCAAGCTTGACGAATGGACTACTTGGTTCAAATCGAAGTTGCCCACCTGGAAAGGAGAAACTGTTCCTATGCTCGCCATCGAGAAGCTGATACCGCTTGCTGCACCTTCTAAACCACTCGAGATCCGCAAGTCAGCGCTTGACGCCCTTGGATTGATTTGCCAAGCATGGCCTCGCAACTATGTTGTTCCTAAGTTGTACACCTTGTTTGATCAGGTTTTCAAAGAGCAGACACCTGGTCTTGAAGTGCTCATCTTAAGATCAATCAGAGAGTTTCTTCTCATGGAAGAAAAGCGATCTGAAACAGCGGCAGAAGCGCCAGCTACAGGCAAGAAGAGGGAGCTGACAGTTATGGGAGGGACAAATTTTGACGATGTGGCTAGCGCCACCTCACAGAGGTTCTTGAAGCACGTTTCCCGAATCGCAGTTTCAAGCCAGGGTGATCATGCTTTTCTCGCCACGGAGGTTCTCGGCAGCATTAACCGACAAGGCCTGACGCACCCCAAGGAGACTTGTGTCACCTTGATGACTCTCGAAACATCAACAAACCGCAGAATTGCAGAACTGGCTTTCTCCGAGCATCGATATTCGCATGAGAAGCACGAAACTGTTCTGGAACGAGAGTATGCCAAAGCAGTGCAATCGGCCTTTGCCTATCAACGCGATGTAGTAGAGGACACGCGCGGTGCCACAACTAACCCTTTCCAGTCCAAATTACACTTCTTGATGGAGGTGCTGAAGATTAGCAAAATGAAGAATCGGCAGCGCTTTTTAGATAAGCTCTGTGGCCAGTTAGACTTTGATCTAGTCAAGCTCGATACAAGCGAGGAAGTCCCATCCCACATGACCTTTGCACGATTCATCACCGAGAATCTGGCCTTCTTCGAATATCAGACGGTTGGAGAGTTGCAGACCACCGTCAATGCGATCGAAAAAATCGTGACGAGCACAGGCGCTCCAGTCGCCCAGGCCATCGAGTCAGAAGTTTTTAATGTCCGCGTAGATGCCCTGCAATTATCGGCGTCTGACACCCCAGCGAGCATCCCCGGAACTCAGAACGAGTCAATGGTTCTAGCGGCACCTGTCGATGGGCAGCCCCCGGCAGCTCTCGCGATTGCAGCCAACGTTGAGCCCAGCCGTCTTCGTCAGCTCACAACGGCATCCATCATTCTACTCGCAATGTGGGAGACGCGAACGCATCTGCGCCGACTTTACGGTATGGGGACTAGCCGACACGACAGTAAGGCCAAAGCACTGGCCAAGGATCTCAACAAGACACCAGTCAAGGTCCAAGGGGTTCACGGAGATAAGGTCTGGGACGAGATCGAGTCTCATATGGCTGGTCTTCAGGATCAAGAGCGAATGGTTAGGAAGTGTACTGACCTTGTTGAACTCCTCAACGTTGACAAGGAGTTCAAGGTCGCCGATGACGGCGAACAGATGGACTTAGGGCCATCGACTCCGAGCGCAGACGAGGATGAAGAAGGCGAAGCTGCTGTGGATAGGGGACGCAAGCGAAAGGGAGGACATACTCCTGGTGGTCGCAAGAAACGGGCGCGTTCTGACTCCCAGCCACGAAAAAGGGGTCGACCTCGAAAAAACCCGTTACCTGAGCCGGAGATGGATGCAGATCTTGGAGATGGAGACTGGATTTGAGCAGACATTGATGGAATTCAAAATGGGACATGGGCTATGAAAAGATTTGGACTGTTCTGAAGCAAGCAACGAAAGCGGCAGGGACAGGCGTTTGTCAGCCCGCGAGGGCGCATCGAAGAAAGCGTTGAGCGGGAAAATGGCTTTTGCCGATGAGGCTTACATTGGACTTCTGAAGTGAAAAGGCAGCCAAGAGAAGAGGAACGGCGTTTTGGAGCATTATGGCTTTGCAATTTGATGATACCTGAGCTATAGCCACGAGGCCATATAGCTCATCTTTTGGTCGGACGGGAAAGAGATCAAGCGCAGCATACAATGCACATCAGCGAAGCTCGCGCATTTAGGACCATTTAAATACAAAGACAATGTTATGATAGCCACTGGATCTTATTCCCTCGTGATGACTGGCATGAAAAATGACTAAACATAAATTAAGCATATTTGGAAACTGTAGTCAAGCTCACTACATTGTGAAAGAAATAAGAGAAGTCTTAACCTTAATTTGGGAATGACGACGGTTTCTCGAAATGGGACTGTTTTATCGTATATTATTCAAGTTAAAGTTGTACGACGGTGCGAAAAGTGAAAGTCTAAAACAAGCAGTGCTGGATATAAGACGGAAATGCATATGCCATGTGAGTGCCAAGAATCAAGGCAATTGGATAAAAGACATGCATAGATGACATAATTTTGATTGCTTGTCGCGGTAGTCAGATCGCCAAGGCATAAGCAGATCGGTCGGCAAAGTTAGCCGGCTTGGCAAGGCCTAATCCTTGCGAGCATTAACGACCAACTCTCGCGTCGTTGATGACGACCCGCAAGAAAAAGACTCTTCAATTAAACTGCAAGTCGTGTACTAGCTGATGAGCCACGGACACAGCCTGCCAATGGGCTGTTGCTCAGTGAAGTGGTCAGCTGCACAACCCTGAATCGTGTACTGTAACTCGCTGGTTATCACTGCCTGGCCATGGACACGAATATAGCCACTCAGTCATGTTAGTTGGCGTTGTGGCTGCCAATGATGCCAGTGGAACCAGAATCAAGCTTATTGGAGGAGTTGGGGAGTTCCAGAACAGGAGGAGGCCTCTTGTTCCCTGTCGCAGTAAGACCTTTCACGGAGCTTGTTTTTTTGCCAATTGTGAGGTCCCCTTGACGTGTCGCTCATAATAACCGGCCAGCGTAGAACCCATTCCAGGGAAATAAAGGGGAAGACAAAAGCTGGTGACCTCACTCACTAGGTACTTATCTAACATTGAGCAAGACCTGAAATTAAATCATCAAAATCAAACCTAGGCCAAGCCCACCTCCCTCGAGCGAACTTGGTCCCTGTTTTTCTCAAAACCTTGGCATCCCCATCTCTCTTTTTTTATACTTTACAGTGCCGCGCCGCGCCGTGAGTGACACGCAACGCAGCCCAACTTACGGTACATACGGAACATTCGCATCAGTTGACCCACGTAAGAACTTGGACCCCAGTTCTTGGCGATGTCTTCCTGTAAGGTCCCCTTTCAGTTTCTTCACTTTTTCTCGTATCCATAGTGTCAATCATTAGTTTCTCTACCACATGCCCTAGAACTCCTGCCGTTATCTGCTATCTGCCACTGCTATTTTGCTTGCTTGCTTACTCACACACACCACCACAGTCAACCACTTCAACATCAAGCGTCAAGCGCATACTCTGAGTCGTACCAGCACCGATCAGTCTTGGAATCCCTTTCGTCACGTCGAGTGGAAACGTCAAACACGCGCTCTTTCTGACGCCGGCCGCTTGGAACAACAAACCACACGAGAGGAGACAGCTGGCGAGACCTTGGCACACGCTGTCACCGAACCTGGTCGAAGTGGACCAGCCAGAGAGTGGTCGACAGCAGAGACGATGACAGAGATGAGGAGAAGCAAAGAAGGCGAATATGACCGAGAGAAGACCATTGGGGGATCACCAATTGAGGAGAACGATGATATCCCCGTCTCACAGCGCTCGCTCGTCAGCGACGAAAATCAATTGCGAAACAGAAAACGCGAGGATGTCCCAGCTGCAGCAGACAACAATATCGATCTAGAAAAGCGAAAACTCAAGAAACGAGAGTCTACAAAAATATTCCGCAAGGTCGAACCCAAGGAGCCATTTACTGTCCGAAACCAACTTCAGAGAACCTTTCTCAACTCATATATCAATATCCTTCTCATTGCCGCCCCAGTCGGTATCGCTCTCAATTACATCCATAGCGTTAACCGAATCGCCGTCTTCGTGGTAAATTTTATCGCAATTATACCCTTAGCCGCTATTCTCAGTTTCGCTACAGAGGAGATCGCTCTGCGAACGGGTGAAGTCTTGGGTGGTCTGATCAATGCGACCTTTGGAAACGCCGTTGAACTCATTGTGGCTATCCTGGCTCTTGTCGATGGAAAAGTCATTATCGTTCAGACCTCACTGGTGGGCTCAATTCTAAGTAACCTTCTACTGGTCCTGGGCTTCTGTTTCTTTTTCGGTGGCTTGCGACGCGAGAGTCAATATTTTAACGAAACTGTCGCCCAAACTGCCGCTAGGTAAGTACGGTCACACACTGGTTGGACGATTGCTAATTGATTTCACACAGCATGCTCGCTCTCGCCGTCGCCTCAGTCATTGTGCCAACGGTTTTCGACCAAGCAAAGGACACACCGCCCGCTAACGTAGCCCGACTCTCAAGAGGCACAGCAGTGATCCTTCTCATCGTTTATGCTGCCTATCTCCTCTTCCAACTCAAGACTCACCAGAGCACATTCGCCAAGGAAGGCCAGAAGGTTGCCGCAAAGCCTTGGTCCCGTGGAAGTGCCGGAGCTGGCGATATCCGACAAGGTATCATGGTTCCTGGTGCTCTTGTTGGCGGTGGCATGACAGGACGCGAAGAGAATGAGCGTTTGTCTGAGATGCTTATGAACCCTCACAGGCTTCCAAAGGCCGAAGAGGATGAAGATGAGGAGGAAGAGCCTCAGCTACACTTCTGGGTGGCCATCGCCACGTTGACAATTGCCACCGTCCTGATCGCTCTCTGTGCCGAATTCATGGTTGATTCCATCGATGCTGTCACAAAGACTGGAGGTGTATCAGAAGAATTTGTAGGACTGATCCTGTTGCCTATCGTGGGTAACGCAGCCGAGCACGCCACAGCCGTGACCGTCGCAATCAAGGATAAAATGGATTTGGCCATCGGTGTGGCCGTTGGAAGTTCTATGCAGGTTGCGCTCTTTTTGATTCCCTTGTTGGTTATTATCGGCTGGGGAATGGGCAACGATGCTATGAACTTGAGTTTCGACTTGTTCCAAGTTGCAACTATGTTTGTGGCTGTTTTGCTCGTCAACTACTTGATCGCAGACGGTAAAAGTCACTGGCTGGAGGGTTGGCTTCTCATCTGCCTTTATTCCATCATCGCAGTTTGCTCATGGTGTAAGTTTGAAGCCCCAGCATGCTTCTTTACTATGTTTACTGACCACGTAATAGGGTACCCAACACACTCAGACGAGTAGTCATTCTTTGTTTCCAACTCTGTACATTTTTTTGCGGGTTCTCTCTTTGTTTATACTTCCATTTTGGGTTATATGTGGCTACCCGTTCCTGCCCCCAACGATTCTGCATATCGTCCTGCAGTATTTCTCCATCAAGCAGGTACTTGGATAAAGTCTATTCAAACCTCGCAGTATATAGTCAACGGAGACACCTGCGATCTTCGTGGGGAGGTGGTGCAAAGGCAAAGAAACAAGCGCGAAAAGCGACAGGCGTCGGAGGGTTGGTTTGCACTTCAGTTAGGACATCGTTAGTTAAAGCGTGATTTATAAAGCTTTTAATGCTCTTTAGATTTCTGGAAAATGAGAAAAACAAAGTGAACCCCATCAAATTCATGTGGTGAGTCGTGTCTCAATTACTAGGGGAGACATTGCACGTTGTATCACTATACATTGACCTTGCACCCCCCAACGTTTCCTTTACAAACTGTACGTAAAAACTGTTCGACATAAGATCAAGAGGTTCTTGGTGTTGGTATGCCTCGGTATTGTCCAGATTGCGATAATCACCAACTGTTCTTCCAAAACTTGTCATATTATTATCAACATTACTTCCGTTATCAAAGACAAAAAGAAGTGGGAGTTCAGCTTGAAGTCGTGCGAGTTCGTAGAGTAGCTTTATCAACAACCAATCATGTTACACAATGATGTTGACGTTAAAGAGCAAGCTTCCTAAGCCGGAAGGCGGTGGCTCGATTCTGCCGCGGCAGTTGACCTCAGCTTCTTAGTCGCAATACTACTAACGATAGCCATTGCGACAAGTGATAATTCATCTGTAGCCTCTCAATCAGCTTCGTCAACCGTGTCAGTCTATTGAGACCAACATGCGAACTACAGGATCGCATCGCGCCCTGTCGAATTCTGCCACATAGCGACCGATAGCGATAGCGACAGCCATATCTCATGTCACGAAATGGTATCATGAGGAACCCGGTCCCTCGCAAGGGACCGCCTCACTGGCGACATCTGAGCAGATCAAGTTTGGATCGCACCCAAACGGACGTCCCTGCGTCGCCCGCGAGCGTATCGACTCATTCCACTATCAAAGAAGAGAAGCAAACAAGAATAGAACGCCGATGTACCGTGACCGTTAACGAGGGCTACGCTAGAGATGAGGTCCTGCTCAATTTCGATGTAGTTGGTGGGGATATAAAGCCGGGAACGTTGATGTGTATAGCGACAGTCAAAGATGACTTGCGAAAGATCTCCACCGGCCATGGTGCCAGTAGCAAGCAAAACCAGGAACAGAGTTATGGTTCGAAGGGGACAACGGGCACTCAAAATGGGGACGGCGCGTGCTTTAAATACTTCTTTGTCGCAAAAGACATGCCTCAAGAGACGAAAACACGGAATCCCGATATCGAGGTCTACGTCTTGAAGCACATTGCAGATGCGTTTGGGATGAAGAAGGGTTCGCAGGTCCTCTTGACGATGGTAAGCATTTCTCTTCCTATACCGTCCAGGCTGCTAATAAAGATACAGGTGGATGCGAAGAACCCAGCTACGGAAGCGTCGCACGTTGAATTGTCGTTTAAGGATCAATACTTGTCCAGATCAGACATTTGGAGAATGACTGTTGGTGAATTGACGGGAAGAACTGTCTACAAAGGTCAATCGGTGTTGTTTATGGGTACAATCAAGGCGCAAGTCACTGCAATTTATGTCGATGGCCGCAGAACGCACTCTGCCTTTTTCACCCGGGATACTCGGCCCATCTTCCGCAGCGAATCCGCCAGATACGTCCTATTCATCCAAATGGCCAGAGAGATGTGGGAATTTGACGCCGAAAGCTCAGGTGAGATCATGTTTAACAAGGTTGTGAACGGCTTTCTCCCCGCGCTGTTCAAGAGGTGGGCCATGCTCAAGGCTAAACACCTCGTAAGCATCGTCCTTTTTGCGCGCGTGGAATATGACACCGGGTTGACAGCTGAGTTTGACAACCTGTCGGGGGATTATTACACAGGCATTCAGCCATCTGGGCCGCGTCGACCATACAAAGACTTCTATCGAGTTGTGGTCAGCGAGATGGGTAGCGGAGAGTGGACAAAGATCCTGCATCAGCTCAAGGTGGAGTTCAACTTCTTCCGTCGGGATATTAGCCTGCACCATCATAAACTCAATGCTCAAGCAGCAATTGATGGTCAAGGTTCCATCCCTACGGATACACCTTCAACTCGTGTCAAGGCTGAATCAACATATGCCATGTATGGCAATGTTCTTGAGGCGATCAACCTCGCTTCGTCCCAGTTCGCCCATGATCATATCGACAGGGATCTCACCAGAACTGGAATTTCCATTGCAGTCATCAGCCCTGGTTCTGGAGTTTTTGAGGTAGACTACGAGACGCTGCGGAGGACAACAGAGGCACTGGTTGGAAACGGTATTGGTATTGATCTAATATGCATGCCTAAGATGCCTCTCCATTCAGTGCCCCTGTTCAAGTACCGCAATCCGCAGTATTCCGATGATCATGGCCATGCTCATCGTTCCAGCTTCTCAAGATCGTTCCACAGCCGGGATAGCACACCTAATCATCCTACACCAGTGATCGGTAGCTATCAATCTCTTGGCGAATCTTTCTCGCCTTCGAAGGGAATGAGCCTTTCTCGTCGTCCAGATCCTCTCATGTCTATGGCAACAAGTGAGCAGTGGTGCTTTGCATTGCCTCAATGGCTTCATGTCTCTTTCTGGACCGGTGCATCCGACGAGGCCTTGTCCTATGAAGGCATTGCCCTATCTGTGTCTAACAAAGTCATGCAAGATGACGAAGATGAGTTCAATATTCGATGCCGCATGTATGCCCTGCAAATGAGAAGTGTCCTTGAAACCAACGAAATTGAAACAACACCTTTACAAGTTGACACGCATTTCCCGGCCAACATCACGGAACCGCCATCCTCGCAGAAGTATCGAAATACTGGGATCAATGACACTGTCTACATTCCCAACAAGCGTCCCCCGGAGGGTCTATTCGACCACATTCATGGATTCCAAAGATTTGTTCCAGATAGACTTGCACGCCCTGGTGAAAAGTCATTGTGGAAACAGCTACAAGAGTTTGATGACCATAGGGCCAAAATCTCAAGTAGTCGCAGTCGACATCATTCGTCACGATATGCAAAAGATTTAGATGAGATTACGAGAAGACAGCTGGCAGAGGACTCTGGTCTATATGGAACTTCTCTTCCAGAGAAAAAGGCACCGATTCTTGGCCCTTCGGCACGGAAGCTGTCGATGAACATTATGGACGGCGAGAAACCATCACCTACAAGCTTGAAAAAGAGCGCTGAACCGCCTGCTCCAAAGCCCCCAAAGACAGTTGCAAAGCAACCCAAGCTAATGAGGCAGATTAGCCTCGGACAGCGAGGATTTGGCATCGCTGCTCCAAAGGCGGTAGTTGCAGAGATCAAAGCCGAGACAGTCAACGCCTCAGGCGTTACGTCTAGCGAAGCAAAACAACCCTCAACCCCTCGGATTCGCCCAGAACTACGGCCAAGCTCGCCTCAAACAATTGCAAGCCACCCATCGTCATTGTCTGTACATAAATATCGAACAGACACCCCTGACACTATCATCGAAGGGGTGCCCATGACTCCTAGCATTCCCATTCTCAAGAGAAATAATTCTGGAAACCTCGATATGGCTGCGATGCAGCTAAGGACGGCCTCATCAACGATAGGTTCGTCGTTGAATAATCGGCAGCAAAAGAGGGAGGACGATCGTGATCTTAGGTCCTCGGATGCCCTCCGCGCTGATGACGCCCAGAAACTCTACACCAACAAACTACGTGCGGGTGCGTTGGGCGGTGCCGTTCAAGACCTCCCAACAACTCTGTCACCCACCACTTCCATTACCCCGTGGTTAACACTACTGAATCCATCGAACCCGGAAAGCCTTGCGATCGACGATACTATCTTGTATAGTCGATGGCAACATGTGTATCCACAAATCGGTCAGATGAAGGTCCAGAAATGGAAAGCTCTTTGTTGCCCTGCTTCTGTACCCTTGACAACCGAGTATTTCCCCTCAAAGACTCAGTTTGATACCGAATATCATCGCCATCCGTACACTGTTGAGCAAGATACAGATGACGACATGGTCGAGGAGCCCAAATCTCGGCAAGACTTCATTCAAGAGTTGATCAGCTTGAGATTCACGCAGGGCTTCCAAGTTGTCGTAGGACCATGGGTTGCCCGTGCATTTGGACAAAATTTGATCAAGATCGGTGACATCTTCTCGAGAGACCAGCCCCTTGAAGATGGCACGAGTATTTTCATGTCTGTGGGCAACAGCATTCACCAACTTTCGTGCGTCAACGGCACAGAAGTCGAAGTGAACATCTTTGTTCGAAAGCCAACGGACACTTCATTCACCTCTCAAGGCTTCTCACCGATCTACAAGCCTGCCATTCGAACTCTTCTCGATGATGCATATGAGGCACGGGAAATTGATCTCCTGACCGCTCGTCCTGAGCGTAATTGGAACATGATTGATTCATACATTGCTGGGCATCACGACGAAATGATGGACAGTCTGCGTTTCTGGCGTGCAAGATTTGTTCTTATTCCTGTCTTGCGGAAAGATGTCCCCATATCAAAAACACAGGGTGGGGATCACGCCGAAGAGGTGCGAATTGAGGGTATCAAGCGCCTTGCCCAATCCTGGCAGAAGTATCGCTACATCCCTCCCTCCGAACGAAGATATCATTCAGTCGGGCAGCAGAAACGCAAGAGAGACCCCAACCCGCTAGATATTGTATACAAAACAGATGACCCCTCCGTGGTGATTGCTGCTGAGGTCGAAACGCTTCCTCTCACGGAAGGGTTGGAGGGCGGCAATCGAAAGGGGCTTGTCTCGGCCAAGGAGCGCTTTAAGAAATCCAACCTGAACTTGGCCACGTTAGCTGATGCTATGCAACAGCCTGTTGAGAATGGAGGCGTTAGACTGCAGAACCGAAGGTGGCATCTCCGCCTCTACTCTGCGTCCTTTATCGGCTCTGATATGGTGACTTGGCTGCTCGACAACTTTGAGGATCTCGATACTAGAGAAGATGCTGAGGCACTGGGGAATGCTCTGATGGTACACGATGATGGAAAATCGGGAAATTCCAAAGACAAGGGGCTTTTTGTTCACGTCGACAAGAGGCATCAGTTCCGCGATGGCAACTACTACTACCAAATCGCCAGTGAGTTTGCCAAACCTCATGTAGGATGGTTCAACTCGCGACGAGCTGCAGTGCCACCAACGCCAAGTCTCGAAGCCTCCAGCCGAGACTCCCCTCGAGCTCTTATGTCGGCTCGTTCCGTTGACGAGGGCGGTTCTCCTGCGTCAACATCTACGACCCCAACCATATCGCTTTCTCAAAGCGTGAAACGATCCAGAGTTGTTCTTAGCAAAGTCATCAAGTACGATGTTGACCACCGCAAGCGATCATACAGGCCAGAGAGGATCGACTTGCATTATGACCGTCTCCACAATCCTGATGGTTGCTACCATATTCGTATTGACTGGATGAACGTCACGACAAAACTGGTGGAAGACGCAGTTGAAAGTTGGGCCCGAGAGGCCAGTCAATATGGCCTTCGACTTGTTGAAGTCCCCATCAAGGAGGCATGCACAATCACCGAAACAAACCCCTTCAGAAGACCATACCGTATCAAGCTGGCAGCGCGTCCTCCCGATCAGAGGCCCGAGACGTACATTGACCCCAACTCACAGGGTCCAACGACCTCCCCAAATAAGCACTTTTACCAGACTGCCATCCTGAAGAAGTTCGACTTCGTTTTGGATATGGAGGCAGCCTCCAACTTCCCGAGTAATGTCGATGTGACCTATTCTTGGGGCAAGCCGGATTATAAATACACCCAGTACATTCATCGTAGTGGCTCTTTGTTGGCAGAGATTACAGATGAGGGTGACTTTTTAATTCTCGCTAATCGTTTGTACAGCAGTCGATCTGCGAACCCTCGCGAGAAAGAAGTTCGTTCAGCTGACCCGCCCCTGGTCGAACGCGGTGGTCGTATGTCATCGTACGGCCCTTATTCCACCTTTGGAATGACAGAGTCAGCAACTCTTGCATCTCCAGTTGTCAAACCAACACACTTTTACCATTCACCAGCCCTGAAACCAGTTGATCAGAATACCAAAGCCGTGTCCTCTACGACACCTGATCCTGATGCCCTCAACGCCGAGATAGACGCGTTTTGCAAGGATACGTCTGCGCTCGAGGAGTTCTACAAAGAAGCCATGGAGAAGGGGCAGAAGGTTCAGGGCACGCCTGCAACAGCAGCGGCCTCGACACCTCTGGAGGCTGTGCCTGAAGCAAGTATTCCCACTTTGGGACTGCCGCCTGGTGTTCTGGGAGGAAATGACGGAGCGCCGACTAAGCGACTTAATAGTCCAATGTCGTTTCTACGAAGGAGTAGTGTTCAGTATGATAGTGGATCAAGCCTGACTGGGCGATGAGGGCTTTGTATATTATATGACACATCATGATTATTGTGAAAAATATGCGTTCGATGGTCCATATACCTGAATATTAGCCGTCTTGAATGGCTGATCTATGACTCGACAAGCCACTTGATAGCCATGACGGGCACCTCATGTCTCAAAACCGAGCGAAGTCACAGTGATTCTTTCAATAAATTTAAAGAAATATGCTGATAATGTATTATCGCTGTAGATATTGCTATGAATATTCGCCAAAACTCCAAGGCTATCGCTATCCCTTCCGCATCATGAAACGCCAACCTCTAGTACGGTCAACTTCGCCAGGAAGCAAATCAGAAGAGCAAATTAAAACACTAGTAAAAAGATAGCGGACCCAAACATGCCACAATGCACAAGGTCTAATCCAAAATGAGATGCGTTGAAAGTAAAGAGAACTCGGAACAGTATTTACACATGCTTCTCCTGGTATGGCCGTTTCCAAGGCTTGTACGTGCGCACGAGGCGTCACATGGGGTATCATTTGGGGGCCTTGGGAGGGAAAGTCCGATGGCAATTGTAGCTCCGTCAGACAAAACTGTATGGGGGATGAACGCTGAATACAAAGTCATAAGTCATTAAATGAGGATGGTTCTGATGAACTCATCCATCGGTAATATCGAGATTATCAAGCCACAAGCCAATGGCATCGTGAAGTGGGCTTCGCGATCGGCCATTTCTCGCATGGTTGGTCTCTAGGTGCCGCTTCTCGCGAATGTCAATAACTTCGCGAATACTGTCTTCAAGAGCAGAGAGGACAACGGTCTTGCACTGGACACGGGGGATCTCCAAGGGTGCCTGAGGCAGTGCTGGCGTGACGGGAGCCGTGATAGATAGAGGCTCTTCAACCTCGGTACTCATGCGGGGATCGCTATGTGTTTGAGAGGAAGCCAAAGAATGATCTTTGCTGGTGTCCTGGCTCAAGCTGATGACTCTTTCGACTGCATCAGTCAGGGTTTCATCAGGATGCAAGACAGGCTCCTCGATCCATTCTTCCTCAAGTTGAGTCTCGTAAGGGAGAATCGAGGGAGTGAGAAGCCCCCCATAAGAGGTCGAAAGACCAGGTGGGCCAGTGAGAGGTCGATGGTCAGCTGGCGATCGTGGTTTGACTAGTCGACGGTACCGTAGACGAGTGATCGAGTTGGTGGTAGTATCAGCAATCATAACGCTGCTAATATCAACCCAGCGTTCATTGAGGTCGCCCAAGATGGGGTGGACCGGTGGAGGCGTCGGCTCAGCCTGCAGAGATGCCTTGATTTGCAGCATGAGATCCTCCTGGGGAGGAATAGCTTGAAGAGCAAAATCAGGATGATAACGGTTCAACCAGCCAGCAGCGTTAAGTGGGAGATCGCCATCGATGCACAAACGTGAAGCCTGTTCAAATGACTCGAGTCCGCTTTGAAGTCCAGGGGTAGACAAGTAGCCACTGCTCGAAGGCGAGCTGATGGCAGACTCAAAGGACGTCATGTAGTCAGGAAAGGAGATATCTACGTCAATGACGCCATCGTCGGCATTGATAGATGTTTTAACGGGCGATTCGAATGCGCCATTAGGGTCCGGTGTCCTGTCAGGGCGAATAGATGGCTCTCGACTGTGACCTTTGCATTCTCTTGGTGTACCAGTCCCTTTCAGAGCATCAGTGGAAGGCCGGCGAGCCGATGGTGAAGGAGCGTTTGGGTTGTCTGCCAGAGATGCTTCTTCCACCATCTGAGACAGCTTATCCGTTCTATGGAACGAAGCCTTGGTGGGCGATTTCGGATCATACCCACTATAGGTGCTGTAGGAGGTTGAGTCGCGGCGTCGAGTGCTCCACAGGCCGCTGATGACGCTCCCCCAGCGCGAACTTTGACTTCTAGAGTCGCTACTGGCATTGCTCATCGCGCCTGTGCTTTCACCTCGCTTCAAGGAGCGCTTCAAGTCGTCAGTAGCGACACTGCCGCTGCTGCTCGGGCGGGGCCTTCTCTGGGATTCCACTCGCTGAGCTGTCGAGAAATGTGGTATAGTTGTCTCGGGCATAATTGTTGTGGTTGTCGCAGCGCTACTCTTCCTGCTAACAACATCGTTGCCAAACATTGCAAAATTCGGGGGTCGAATTGAGGCTGCATCCGAGACTCGCCTTTCATGATTGCGATCCATTGTCAGATGAGCGAGTTGCATGGGGACAGCTGAGGCCCTCGCGCTTTGGCTCGTTGTTCTAGAATGCGAGGCTCGGCGGAGGCCTGTGCGCCTGTTGATCTTTCGACGAAGGGACTCTTCCCGTAGAACAGGAATTACGAAGGTCGGGGGCGAGTTGGAATATGTTCCAACAGAAGTCGAAGTGCTGGGCCGATGAGCACGGGTCGTAGGAAAATGAGAATTGGCAGGAAGGAAGGCAGAGAGGAGAAAGATGAGGCGCCTAGCAACCATTTTGTCATCAGATACGATAATGGTTCGTGCCGGCAATGACAGATCCTCCTCATTTCGGTTCTTCTGCTGAAGATAGAGCCGTCTTCGATAGGAGGGGGGGCAAAGAGCCTGCAGCCAGTCTGTGTGGGTCGACAGAAACCCAGTCAGGAGATTGTAGAGGAACTGGTTCTGATTATCGGTGCCAGCAACCCACTTGGAGGCCCATCGAGCCTCGTCTCGCCAAATTCCCCAGCGCCCTTGGCCCGTTACGACTCTTGCTGCGCTCAGTCCCATGACAATTCTTTGTCTAGCGGCATCGACCTCTCCTTCAACAGTCTTATCCTCAGCGAGACAGTTTGGCCAAAGGTAAACCAGCTTGGTGGTGCTCTTCGAAGGCTTAATTCGAGGCATGTCACCCCGGTACTGGTCCGAGAAAGAATGTGCTCTGCCAGTTTTGTTAGTTACTACTGGAGGTGGAACCGGTCCAGGGGCTGGACCGGGAGAAGCCAGGTCGACCTGCTTTAGTAACGTGGCCAGTGTAGTGGCCACCACAGATTGAAGATGAGTCAATGTCCTCATAATGATATCCCAATGTCGAGTCAGTGAATCGATTCTATCCTCCATGTCGGGTGTGTAAGTGTCTGACCCATCACCATTTCCGGACCCAACCATTGTCCATCCTGAAGGACGGGCTGAGCTGAAAGACGACGGGAAAAACTCTTGATCGTTATAAGAGCTTGATTCGCGCTGTGCAGATTTGGACTGGTTCATATATGAAATTCGAGTTGTAGTGGTATTTGCAGCAGGTAGTTGGACTACTAGGACCACGGCATACATCGGTGTTCGTCGTTGCTTTGGCTGAGGCTTCTTCTTCTTCGGCACAGACTCCTCGCTTGTCGTTGGAAAGGGAAAACCTGCACTCTCTTCTGCATAATCTTTAGATGGCGATACGTTGGTTTCTGGGTCATCAATAGTAAGATTGACAGGAAATAAGCGAGTTATTAGGACCTTCTTCTTCTCGCCGGGTCGTGAGGTAGAGGTGTGGTTTTGGGCTGCGGCCATATTTGTAGGGGAGAAAGCTTGTGAGGAGAAGGATTGTGAGAGCCGACTTGAACGCGCGCTAGAGCGTCCGATGGAGCTCCGGCCATCCCCAATAATGCTGCTTGAAGGTTCAACAGGACGTGACTCGCCAGGGACAACATGGACCTTCGTCGATGTTCCTTTGTAGGACATTAATTCAGAGTTACCGAAGATGCAGCTTGAGAACGTCGCAAGCTCCTCGCGATACTCACGAGCAGCCTTCTGTCCATCTGACTCGACGTGACTATCCCTGCGCCCCTGGAGGGAGGCTCGTCGATCAAAAGCACCCTGTCGAGGCGAAGGCTGAGGTCCTTCCGGTTGGATAACCAGGGGTCGTGATAGGCCTCCAAGACTGCTTTTTCGCGGTGAAGTTGGCGTTCTTCGAAACTCTGGAGGAATGGGCGGACGCTCTGTGGGCGATACTGGAGGAGCAGGGTGGCTGTCAAACAAAAGAGATGCATTAGAAGGTCCTAGGGCATCCTGCATTATGATAACCCTAACATCACGTACGTCCAAGTCGACATCGCCGCTGTAGTCGAAAGCATTGGCCGTAGAGGTGGCAGGGGTTGTTGGTGTGGTTGATAGGGGGAACACTTGGTCATTGCGATGCTGATATAAAGCATCGGCGTCTGGGAAAAGCAGATTTCGAGTTACCATATCCTCCTGGGCAGATTCAAGTGCGGATACTGGCCTCGACGTCTTTGTACTGGCCTGTGTAGGCGTGGCTGAAGGGCCGCCAGAGCCCAAGTGCAAGAGCCGGCCGAGCATGTCGGGAGGCGCACTCAGGGATTTGGGCAGCAGGTTGAGTTAACAAGAAAGGCGGCCGTCGATATTAATTACGACGGCGAGCCATAATCAAGATGGATAGCGAAGTGTTTCGAGCTGGGCGTAATCGCATAGTAACCACTGCGCGTGGCATGTGAAATTGCAATCAACTTGCAGAGGCGGAACTTAGATTCACTCCAGTTTGAGCTTGAGCTTGAGCTTGAGAAACCAATTGGTGGAGCGGGCGCAAACTAAGATGGAGGGGTCAAGGAGGTTGGAAATCTTAAAGCTCAATGCTCGGACAAAGCAACATCCAAGCTGGAAGCTTTGTTTGCTAATATCGCAAAAGAAAAAGGTGGCGGCAGTCTTGATTGCTGTTGTGGCGGGAGCTGGAGGGTGGCAATGGTGGTTTGTGCTCAGCAATGGGTAACAACTGTGATGGGAATGTATGAGAAGAGCATGCGCAGCTGATACTGGATTGACTATGAGTGGTTGAATCCTTTTCGTCACTGGAAGAATTCGAGGTGACGCGAGGTGCGAATGATACGGTACGGTGCGTTACGAAGCGCGAGATGCGGAGAGCGGAAGGTTTGTTGTTGGTCGTTTCTGTTGGCTGCTGGTGGTGCTTCTGCTGCGTGTGAGGGGTTGATAGTTCGTGGGTGGAGGCAGAGACGATATGCGGTCTTTGCGAGTGATCAACAGGAGAGATGGGGGTCGGTAGCTGCAGGTGGAAGATCGTAAAGAGATGGAGGGGTTTCGAGCTGGACAAGCTGTTCTACGGGTGGTGGCAGCGAGAGTGATTTTGAGTTCGAAAACGCTATCGTAGACGTCAATGTAAGTAAATTGAGGTGAAGTCAAAATCAAGGGAAATGCTCGAGGTGAGTGAGCCCAGAGTTGTTGTTGTTGATCCAGATGCTCGGGTCAAGGCCAACTCGGGGCGGGTGGCAGCCCAGTTTTGGGGTGTGTGCGCTGAGGTCTAGTGGGATCAAAGCTTCCAGGCGGTACCGCAGTGCCAGGTATTCCAGGCAGCTCGTTAGTGGCGGTTAAGGGTTGGCGCTGGTGGCGGCTTGGACCACGAGGTACAAGATGCCCCGTACCTCTTAGCTCGGGGCCAAGATGGAGAATTGAGATGAGATGGGGAATAGTTCAGTGGAGATTACATGTGTATGGGTGGGTAATTTATTAATTGGATGGATTTGGATCGGAGGAGAATCAACAACAGACGAAATGTGGATTATTACCAACCTGGGTTACCGGGCTCTTCTCTGTTGTTCTCGTTCGCCTGTACAGCAGAGATGGATGGGTGGACGGATCAGAGGAGAGCGAGATTATCAGAGTCGAGGAATGGACCGCATCTTGTTTCCCCAAAGTCTTAGATTAAACGGGCGCTGAAAGACCTCTGATGCCGAATGACGAGACCCGATGCTAGACAGCACCCTTCAAACACACCGAAGTGGCTGGAACTGAAAGCCGGGGCAGAGAGACTTTTGTCTAACAAACCAAAGATGGTCAACTTTGGTTAGATTTTTGGTTAGATCTGTTTTGCCCAAATATGTTTACGTTGAAATTATCTCGTTATTCTGTTGCTGTAGAGTCGAGAACGTAGATTGAGCCGAGCCGATGAGCCGTGACTCCAATGAACTAAACTCGTTCAACCGAAACTCGAAGACGGCGAGAATACTCGAAGCGGCGATGTTTATGTAACAGGTTGGATCTCGAATTAATGTTTCGGCGGCGGCACTGCGGGTGGCTAAACACCTAATAAATGGATCTTCGGCGTGGGCGATGCCATTCCACAGACAAAGCCTTTAAGATGATAGGTCCAAGTCAACGACAACGGCGGGCCTTGCTAAAACAATTACCCGACCCT
The DNA here is from genome assembly GCF_013085055.1 of Fusarium oxysporum Fo47. Lineage (NCBI taxonomy): Eukaryota > Fungi > Ascomycota > Sordariomycetes > Hypocreales > Nectriaceae > Fusarium > Fusarium oxysporum. The sequence continues at coordinate 1,693,046 of NC_072843.1, read as the reverse complement.
TTTTTCTTTCCTTTCTTTTCTTGTCGTGGGCGGGCGGCTCTGCTGGCCCTTTTGTCAGTGGTTGATCGTAGAAGGGCAAGCCGGAGTAAATATTGTAAAACAGAAAAGAAGTAAATACGGAGAAAAGAGGGTCGAGGCCTGAGAATGGAGTCCTTTGTGATTATCGAGAATGGAGGCGAATGGGACCTGAACCCCCTTGACTTCAGCCTGTGCCCTTGACGGGGTTTATTTGGAGCGACTTCAGAGCAAGATAAGGTAAGGAAGCACATGCAAGTCAACGAGCTTCAAAAGAAAGACAAGCAAGCGCCTTGTATGCATCAAAAGAGACGACGTCCGCCAATCCTCAAATCCCTGGCTCTCAAGTTGCGGTGAAAGCAACCATTAAATCGACAGTCGTCGGGCCCCGACCAGGGTCTTCCCAGCAGCCAAGGCCCAATGAGTTGCAGTAGATGTGTAGTACTGATACTTTGATCAGAGTCGCAGCAAGACCAGCAGCTCACGTCTCACAGGCAAGTAAACGAAAGAGAAGGAATTCGTTCCTATTTTGGTCATTGGAAATCATTACATGAGGCTCAACATCTGAAGAGAAAAGCACAACGTATTCTGAGTACTGCTATTATCTAGCCCCAATTCATTACTCAGGACAAGAAAGACTCAACCTCGACTGTTTTGACTATTTCTCCCTCGAGACACAAAAGACATAAGGCAGACAGATAGATAATGGAAACTCCGGGGTTCAAAGCATGGCAGACAAGGTCAGGGCCTCTGATTGAATACCATGGTGACGGTCATGATAGTGGAACTCTAGGTGTGCTCTGACATGTCTATGGCTTGTGCTCTAGACTCATAGACTCCTAGGCCAGGTTGGGACGTCTTTTACAGCACCGGGTACATTATCAAATTCTCCGCTGTTGCAATTACTACACACTTACAACACTGACTGACTCTGACGTCCACAAGTCCGAATACGCAGCAACGTTAACTTTTAACTTGACACTCCTCTTACAACAACTTCCACAACTAACTAACTCAGCCCAATCCTCAACACAGCAACCATCGCGCACACTAGCGTCTACGGTATAAGCTAGACATGCCGAGGCCAAGCATCAAGAAGCCAGCTAAAGAACGCCATGGGTAACGGTGCCGCAGTCAAGTCAACTCCCTGCCCTGTCCTGTCCTGTCCTCCGCTGTCTCGTGCTCTGCTTCGACGGGCTTGTACTCGAGATACAGCAGGTACTGAAGGGAAGCGAGTCGGTAAGCGAACAGTTTCCGAGCTGCGAATTCATCGACATGGATCATCGATAAGGCATCGTCCGGTGAGAGTTTCAAAATTGCGCGTATCGATCGCAGCCCAACTGTAATGTAAGGTAGGTACTTCTTGTAGTTGTACATGTCGGTAGGCAGGGTAAGGGTATTTTGTATGAGATTATCACAACCCCTTGTTCTGGTCATCACACTACCATCACCAACGCGCGCAGTTGCAAGCCGCCGCTATCGGCTGGCAGCATTGGCCTACCTGTTGGTGTCTGCTCTATTGGTTCAAGAAAACGTGCGCCGTACACATGACGTTATTGTACATGCAACTTAAGAGAAAAAGTGTGTGTGTGCGCTGTACGTCCTTGACTTAATTAGCACAACCACCAGTCGGCTCCGAGATGGATGCGAATTTGTTTGTTTGTGGTGTGAAGGATGAGCTTGTCTTTCAACTACCTCACAATTTACTGTACTTTTTCCCCCCCAAAATCTCTCACCCACTCGACTCGAACTGCCGTGAGAAGAGAAAAATTCTCCGGTGGCTCCGTCGTAGAATCCTTCAGTCAGTACGTAATTAGTAGGATCACTCTACTCGACGGATAACTCGGGCTCGACTCGCGCCGTGTCCATTGGCATCTCGATCCGTAGCGCTTGACTCGCATTGCCGGATATAGCTCCGCTTGAACTTTTGAGGATATCAAGACGTGGGAGCCCCCTTTACATGACATTGGATGACATTCTGCCAAGACATACTGCCATGCCAGTGATCAAGCCAGAAGCCTGACATTACTGTGTAACTTTGTACGTGTTTGAATTCGCCTATTCCTTAGTTCCAGTCCCTGGTCAGTCAAAGTATCGGAATTTTGAATCAAAGAGGATCCCGACCAATCCCTGATCCTTCTTGATGCCGATGGCCCCCCTTGCGAATATGATGCAGGCAGCACGATGCTGATGGATGTGAGCTGAGCAAGCCACGAGGTACCATCACCGTGTCTTCGGGTTCGATCGATTCGAATGATCCTCTTTACCGAGCAGGCATAGAAACAGATGATGCTCCACGCTCAGGTACGGATATCTCTTGGACTCTTCTCGGCTCAAGGGCTCGGTTCAAAGGTCATTTATTCATTCACCAGAGAATCCGGCAACTAAGAAGCAACTAAACATTTAGCTAGTGTTATGTCTGAGGCCTCGGCCCTAACGGCCACTTGCACGTTTGTATCCGTAGAACAAATGCCAGTCTAATTCCATTGGATGCTATGCGTCGTGGGGTTGCATCGCCATCGTCATGTCCCGCCACGAAATGCCCCGCGATAAGCTGCCTCGAGGCTCTTATGTCGCTTGTGTCTTCCCCTCCATTAGTGATCTACAGGAACAAGAAAGAGCACGGCCAACGGCCACCCCGTGGCGAATGAGTCACGTTCGCGCTATTATTCTCAACAATTCGATACCGACTCTCATAGAATCGTCCAGGTCTGGCCTGTTTGTTCACTATCAGCAACCTGGGGCTGTCGAGGCTATGTCGGAGCGGCATTCACACGAGGTCTGGACTGTCGATCTTCATCCTGTTAGCGGGCCACTGCAACCACATATCTGTTATTTTCCGTGACGTTGGTAAAGATCACTATCAGCAGGGCAAGGTACGTATTCATTCACAGACTTGCGATATTGCCTTCTTGTCGGTGAAGAGGACTTTCTGTCCGAATTTCCGGCTGCCTGCAGTTGCCTTGCAGATCACTTGTTGAATAGCCTCAAGATATGATGATCAAGGTACATGAGAGTGACGACGGAATTGATAACCCTTCTTGATGTCTCAAGATGAGCTGTCAACAACACGAGTGGCCTATCTGGGCAATTCGCATGTCTCAATCTTGTTTCCTCCCCTGCTCGGCTTCACACAGTATTCTGTGGCTGCAGCATATGTCTTGGTGCAATATGTAATGTTGTGTGTATGGGGCCAGAGAAAATGGCTAACTATCAATCTTTGGAAACAAACACAAGTGCCGGTCTGAGAGTCCAGCGACTACAGCAGTGACTAGCCATAATATGAATAGCTGCATTCTTAGTAAACTATCATGGCTGATGTTTTAGTTGTTATCATATTAGTTGTCTCCTTAGAAGTTGCTTCGTCAACTCTTTCCAACTGCATAGTTTACCCTCTATTGATGTCTTGCAATGACATATCATTCTATCCAGGTTTCAAAATGTATGTATCCCTCCTTAACTCTAACCATAACTTACTGTCTCTTGTACGTATTGTGGTCTACCTATGTCGAACATGGCGTTCATCACGTGTAACTTTATTGAAACCTCCACCTCCACCCTCACAACTCCACTCCACTTGTCTTCCTCTTCAACATCCATCTCACCGCCCAGCACTCGCTTCTGTAACCATAGCTTATGAGCTGCAGCAGAAAAAAAGGGTCCTCGTACATACATTGCAACCGCCCTAACCCACAGCCCCAGTCTCCGCAGTTGACCAGCCTTTGGCGGTTACTGGTATTTTGTCTCGTCTCCGCGCAAACAAACGAGTTACAGTAGATACGGGACATCCATTCACCTTGAAGCTTTGGGATTACTTCAAGATCCCTGATGCAGATGCTCTTTTGTTTGACCTGACAATGAAATGAGATGAACCATCCTATTCCGGCGGGCGCGCGTGGAGCGGCCGCATGAGCTTTTATTTCATCCTTGCTATGGATTGTTACAGGTCACTTCTTGGGTTGGAGAGGTTACCAACCAGAATCCCTGCTGTGTCCTCCGAGTGCTTGGGAACCCAAGATTGCATCCGGATCATCATCTCGGATTTGCTGGGTTACTCGATCGGAACTTGATCAATATCAATTCCCCACACCAAATTACGGTTGCAGCTGCGCTCAAATGTGTGTCAGGCATGTCCTGGCAGACCGGTTCACGTCAAGAGAGACAGCTGTGTTTCCACCTCAGAATAATCCTGGTCAAAGGTTGACCGTGCCTGATCACAAGGAACAACTTTCAGCGAATCTTGGCCATTGGGAGCAACATTATTAATGCTTTGTCGGCAAATGTTACTCTTAGCACATCACGGAGTCACGAGATGGGTGGCATAGCAGCTGTTCGCTTACTCTGTCGCCTTTGACATTGTGAGTCTTGTTCGACGTCTATCATCATCATTGGCCTGGGTCGACTAGTGATGGGCGGGCCGTCCCTTGACCGTCTCACTGAAGTGAGCAGCTGACTTGTCACAAGATGTCTCCCAGTAAAGTCACTTCTATGAACATTGAAAATCTTACCTTCAAAACCCATTTTCTTTAATTTGGCTGCCTGCATCAATGTAACGCCAAACCCTCGCTCACAACACTCCATGTTAAAACACCATCATCGCCATCCTAGCTTTCGCATGCTATGCTCGGATGGATCATGGTGGCTGGCCTCAGATCTCTTAATGCGTGGCTCATAAGCTTTTCCTCATTGAGATTAGCACGTTATCACATTTCAAGGGTCCGAAGCAAGTGGTGTGACTTGTGCATATGCCATCATGAGGCTGACTGTCAATCCTGTCAAGGGTCTTTGATCCAGTGGAAAATGCATCACATCACTTCAGCCGCGAGGTCCCTTTGCTCTGTGGCTGGCAGTACGTTAACACAGCTTAACAACACGCAATGGCCTGTCTAATAGTGAAACTTGTTGTGTCAGTCGAGGCTTGGCTGCATTCCATTGTATTGTGAGCATCGAGTTATGAACTACAACCCCGCTATCCTCACAATTCACAATTCACCACCCCGTTATTTGAGGCATATGTTAAAGCTTCATCAACATTTTCCCCGGCTTCACCCGCCAACTAATACATATCACTCAAAAGCCCTTGCCCACTAAGTTAAATCTGAACGCCACTTGAACACGGCGGCGGCAAAAGGCCGCATCACAGTCACAGTCTGTTTGCTGCTTACAGTCATTTCAGGGATATCCCTTTTCTCTTAGCGTGGGGGAGACCACAAAACCACTGAGGAATAAACTTTTACGACTTCTTTCACGAATTGGCCCCTCTCAAACCCCTCAAACCCCTCTCCTCCTCGTCACATTTCGCCTCAGGCTCGGACGACTGTAGCAAACAGCAACAAGGCCGTCGATCACTCAAGGTGTACTGGCGCACAGCACCTCAGCCCATCACACGAGCTTCCGCAAATCACCTGGCATTCTTGCTCGCCTCCTCGCGACCGTTGAGTTCTGCATACGCTATGATTGACGTCGATCGAAGTTGCCTGGCCCTGAGACCCCGGGCCACTGCCAGGCATGATCACGGGGCTCGCTTCGAGAACCTCAGGCTGTAGGGTTGCTGAGTGAACCCCGTATGCGTGGAGACACTTCATGATGATCTTAGCCTTGTCTGCAAAGCCCTGGACAGTTCTACTGTCGACGACGATGTGGGCAGAGGCGACAAATTTGCATTGGTCCAGGCGCCAGATGTGCAGCTCGTGTACCGATTTGATGCCAGGGATCTAAATGCTTGTCAGTCTTGGCTCTGAACAGAATGAGCTATACGCTGTTACCATTTCAATGTCGTGTTTGACGTCTTCAGGGTTGACGCCTTTAGGCGCAGTTTGTAGTAGAATAGCACCGCTTTTCTTGACTAACGGTATAGCTGACAGGAGAATCATGAGTGAGATGAAGACTCCCACTGCTGGGTCCGCATAGTATCGACCTTCTCCTTTGAGCTGCCAGACCAGAACTGCCGCAATGATGACTCCAATGTTGTTGATGGCATCTCCCAGAACGTGAATGAAAACGCCAAGCATACCCAAGTCCCTTCCCGGGCTCTTCACAGACACGGTTGTGTGTCTATGATTATGGTGGTTCATGGGGATCTGTTGAGCTATTGTTAATGCTAAAGACTCTATAATATGTAGGAATGCTATACTCACCTGTGCCAAACCTGTTACGCTCTCGCTTATTGCCTCGTTAGTCAATGGCCCAGTAGTCTCCTGGTTCTGTTGTCTATCATCATGGCTGTGTCGCCTATCTCCCTGGTGGTCATGTTCATGGTCATGCTCTGAAGGTGTAAGTCAGCGAGTGTTGTCGCGAATATCAGAGGAGGATGGAATCTTTTCTCACCGTGAAGGAAGGATAGTACGAGAATGTTTAGTGCCAAACCAACGCAACCAACTATCATGATCAGGAAAGGCTGCTGTACGCCTATTTTGTTAGTTTCTTCTGATTGTGATACGGTATATCAACTGAGAACTTACGAGTCAAATGAACGAATCGTTCAACAGCCTGCACTAGAATACTGATCCCCAGTGCCAAAAGAAAGACTCCGTTGAAGAATGCTCCTAGTATCGTTGCTCTGTGCCATCCATATGTGTATCCTTGTGGAGCTGGTTTCGTATGTTCTTGCAACTATCATGGTAAGCTAAATAAGGCACTTGAGACGCAGGTCCGCAACCTACCATCAACGCCATCAGAGCGACAACTATTCCGATAAGATCACTAAGCTGTTTGTTGTCAGATATCCATCTCCATCTTGATTCATAAGGGATTTGCATACGTAGTGAAAGGCATCGGCGATTAATGCGATGGAGTGAGTATAGAACCCAACTATATGCTGTCAGTTAGGGTTCCCAAGATGATATTTGACTTACCAGCCAATTCAGCTGCAAAGAACGAGAAAGATATACATATTGTGGCTATCAGCCTCTGCTTCTTTGTGATTTTCATTGTAATATCTTGGGGTTCTGGTTTTCGTTTAGAAATTCTGTTATAGATTCGTTTGGATTCTCACTTCTGGTCCGTTGGGTCGACAGCTTTGCAAATCCAGATTTTAAGGGGGTTCTCATTATCAATGGGGTCAACTCGGCTTTATACTCCTTGAAATTTTCAAAGGAGTGGTCCTCCGCACTTAAGAGGTCTGAATAGATGAGTTCTCTGAGGAAGCTGGCATAACATCCCATCAGCTTGTAGGGCAAACAGCAGCGAATTGTTGTCGAAAATAGCCAAACAAGTCAGAGATAGATTCCATACCCATAGAATATACCGATAGAAGTCAGCGAAGCGAAGACTGATATTAAAAAAGCAGTTTATCAAGGTGTTGGCTCATGTAGCTATCTGTGATCGGGTTCCGGGACAATGATTGGGGTAGCATTAACTTGCCGGGCCGAAGATGGGATACAGGTATTTTTTGGTTAGGATTCCTGTTTCACGACAGCTCTTTGTGCTTGGCGAATATAAAGCTCCGCGCTGTTGTGTGCGTTGGTGATGTTGGTTGTTGCCATGTAAGGTTGGCTTGCAGTGAAAACTATACAAATGGCCAATCTTGGATGAGCACTCTAATACACTTCAAAGACTTCTATATTACATCTATTCATATGGCTAGATGTTAAATCGCTATCTGTTTTGAGGTTCGCCGACCGTCTTGTGTAATGTCACTGTGTCCCTAGAGTATGCAAATCTGTGTGTCTCCTATTCACCGATATTCTAGCCACAAAAGAATTTGTAGAGAGACGGTTTTAGAAGGGTAACCATGGCAAAAGCCGACGTTGGTTATAATCAAAGACATTTGATTTCGCAATACAAAACGATGTGTTGCTGATATGGAGAACAAAGTGGGTGACTGTACCAGCCCGTATTGGACCCTGATGTTCAGGGGTAAGAATTCTCCAAGAAACAGTGTTTGGCTCGGAACTCTGTGATTCCCTGGCTCATTTAGCCCGTGACAAAAGGCAACATATCCCGATTTCAACTCAAGATATCTACACAGTCTAGCTCACTGAAGTGCTGAAAGAAACCCGTTGAAACAAATCGCATTATTTTTTCTATAAATCGACCAAACGCCATGCGTAGATGCCACTGCAATCGACAAATCACTTCTTCCTGGTAGGACGAGCGTTCTTGAGCCTCTTCTTCTCCTTCTCCTGTCTTGCCTTGCGGATATCGTCCCTGCCCTTGAGTTCCTTCTTGCTTCCCATACCATCGCGGAAACGACCCACGCGCTTCTCTCTCGCCTCGTCGACACGCTTCTTGCGAACCTGGAAGTCGTCGCGGTACTTGTCTGCCTCCTTTGGTGCCCTCTCCTGCTTGTGTTTGTAGCGGACACCAGAGGGAATGTGGGCGACATGGTTCGCACCGCCAGGACGTTCTGCCTCGCCGACGTGAGGGAGTTTGCCGAGACGGTTGGCACGCTTCCACTTGTCGAAGCGGCCACTTTGGAAGCTGGCTGCGATCTTGACACCACTCTCACCACGGATCATCTTGGCACCCTTGGATCCGTCGTCGTCGTTCTCTCGTGACACATACTTCTTCGACTTCTTGTCCCAACGCATCTTTGAGCGAGTTGGCTCACCGAAGCTCTTGGCGTTCTCATCATTTGTAAGATCCATGGTCACGCCACGAGCAGCCTCCACAAAGTTGGAAGAGTCCTGGCCACCGGACGACACGCCGTAGCCACGTTCCTCGGCGGCGTTGAATGTTCGAGGTGTGTAAGACATGAAAACTTCTGAGTCTCGCCAATCCGTCTGTCCCTTCTTTGAGTTGGTGTTGGAGACGGTGACCTCCAAGCCATCATCTGACTCCTCAGGGGCCTCGTCCACATCCATCTGGTCTTCATCTTCATCAGACATGGCGTCCACCTCGGCACCAACTGGCACATCGTCATCAATGCCATCGAAATCGTCGTCATCCTTCTTCTCTGTTTGCCTTCGTGGCGTAATTCTCTTTCTCAATTGCTTCATTACTTCGGCAGCTTCAGTAGTTCCCTTGTCTCGACGTCCACCGATCTCAAAGATAGTCTCCTGAGGCCTGAAACCACTGATTCTAGCCAACATATTGGCTCGTGCTTGTTCAGCTCCATCAACGTCCTCCCCAAAGAGTGCATGAAGTTGTGTCCAACCCTCACTTCCAACCAATTCTTTCGATCGCTTCGCACTTTGACTAGCTGCCGAGTTCCTTGTTCTCAAGTAGAGCTTCTCTGCCTTGATAGCAACTCCTCGTAGCGCTGAGATGTCCTCACTTTCGTACAAAGCTTTGTTAAACCATTCGACCTGAGCTTCCACAGGGTCTCGTTTTAATGCGCCAACAACCACATCATCTGCAAATGATGGGTTTTTGGCCTCCTGACCAATAACAAGTCTCTTACCAAGGAACAGCTGAAGGTCAAGGAGATAAGGAGCGTCAGTATCTCTTACGAGACTGTAACTCCAACCACGTTGGCCTGCTCGAGCAGTACGACCAACTCGATGAACAAAAACCTTGGGCTGGGGAGGAAAGTCGAAGTTGATGACATTGGCAAGAACTGGAATATCGATACCACGAGCAGCAACATCAGTAACGACAAGAATGTTTGTCTTGCCTCTTCGAAAGTCTTCGACCTGAATTCTTCGCGCAGTCTGATCAAGGGATCCGTAGACATAGGAAACAGCGAAACCGGCATAAATCAGTAAGTTGGCGAGGTACTCGACGTGATGCTTGGTTGCTGTAAAGATGATCGTGGAATGTTCTGTAGGCTTCCCGCTTGAACCGTCTGCACCCCGTTTTCGCTTCTTGGATCCTGTTTCGGAGTCCTCAGCGCTCACTGGGGCTCCGACTGGCATTTTGATAACGTCGTGGAGGATATGCAACAAAGATCCCTCCTTTTCAGCACCCTTGACAGAGAAGAAAGCACTCTCGAGATCAGGAGAGACCTTTGTCTCGGCATCAAGTCGCACGAGACTTGGATCTTGTAAGCCGGCGCGAGCGAATTCAACCAAAGAGGCAGGCAACGTCGCAGAGAAGAGTAAACTTTGCCTTGAAGGTGGAAGTGCATGAAGGATTTCAGTCAACTGTGCCGCAAAACCCATTTCAAACAAGCGATCAGCTTCATCGAAAACCACGTATTTGATAGAAGAAAGGTCCAAAGACATCTCGACCTTCAAATGAAGGAATCGTCCAGGTGTTGCGATCACGATATCGGGATTGGCGGCCATAGATCCGAACTGCTCCTCCAGACTATCACCACCAACAAGCAAAACGCACTTTAAGTCGGTCCCTCTGCTGAATTCCTTCACAACCTTCAAAGTTTGGATCGCGAGTTCTCGAGAGGGCGAAAGGATAAGCGCTCGTGTTCCGAACCTGGCGCTATGCGCGCGCAATCGTTCGATCATAGGAATAACGAAGGCTGCTGTCTTTCCGGAACCTGTCCTGGCCATGCCGACCAAATCTTTTCTGTCCAGAATCAAAGGAATGGCTTTACGTTGGATTGGAGTTGGGACCGAGAAACCTTTCCGTGTAATGGCCTTTAGGAGGTTGCTGTTCAGACCTGGAAGATATTAGTAGTTTCTTCACCTCATATGTTGACATTCTTACCCATTGCCTGGAAACCTCCACCCTTCTTGACTGTTCTACCCTTAAGATTGGATGCTTTTCGAAAAGAAGCCGCCTGTTGAAGGGCAATGAAGGCCTCGTCGTTGTCATCGTTGCCGGGCTCTGGGCCGTTCAACAGGCCGTCGAAGTCGAAGTCCGCGCTGCCATCGTTGCCGCCATTCTCGTTTTCGCCGTCGCCGGGGTATAACGACCCAAAGATATCAATCTCCCCATCAGAAGGGGTCGGTGAGACGCCGCGTTGTGGCATTGTGACTCGCCGTTGATATCAGCAATATGTATGCAGAATTAAGATAGTCTAACAGGCTCAGTAGGTAGCTCTCTTTCCAATAATTTTTTCTGTTATCTTATCTCGCGGGGCATATAAGTGGGTCACTTTGTTCCAGCGCTGCGACTGCCTATCGCCTACTATTAACCTACCCTTCACTCACTTTCAACCTGGTTGGTTCTTCATCATTTCAACTTCTAGAAGGCGATCAATTGCCCATAATGTCCAGCAAAGATTCGAAAGAAGATAAAGACGCGCTCGATGCTCTTGAGCTTGAAGCCAAAGAATTTGATAAGGTCAGTTGTTTGCGACAACTATATCAGTCATCAAGACTCCCGCTGACTCTCCCTCTAGGATGCTGAGATTGACCGCATCTTGAAGGCATTTCGCCTCGACGCGTATGTGAAAGCCCCGTCATTTCTCTACATTGAGATCTAATTTTCTCATAGTTATGCCGTTCTTGATCTCCAACCTGGTGTCCCTGACTCAGACATCAAAGTTACTTACCGCAAGAAGTCTCTACTCATCCATCCCGATAAAACAAAGAATCCACTGGCTCCAGATGCGTTCGATCGGCTAAAGAAGGCCCAGACAGAGCTTATGGACGAGAAGCACCGTGCACGACTAGATGAAGCTATCGCGGACGCTCGAATGTTGCTTATTCGCGAAAACAAATGGACGGTGGACAGCGAAGAGCTCAAGACGGAAGAGTTCCGAAAGATGTGGCGCGCAAAGGCCCGAGATGTTCTCATTGATAACGAGCATCGCCGACGTCGCCAGATGAAAGCCCAGCTCCAGGAAGAAGGTCGTGAACAACGACGTACTGATGCCGAGGTGGAAGAGCGTAAGCGCAAGCGACAGCATGAACAGGATTGGGAAGCCACCCGGGATGAGCGGATCAGCAGCTGGCGACAATTCCAGAAAGGATCGGGTGGCGAGAAGAAAAAGAAGAAGAAGCTCAAGCCCATCGGCTAGAGACCTTGGTATTTCGCGGGAGTTTATTGGGAAGACATCACGAAGGGACACGGCTACACTACACAATGTCGCGCTGGTATGTGAGTTAAATAATTATGATGAACGGTTTGGACTCTAATCAAGTCAGACAAGGTGCCCCCAGGTTTCATGCCTCACTCGACTCTGGAGACGCCGGTTTTCAGCACGGTAAGTTCAACCTGAACGTGTATCATTGACGTAGACCGCGTGATGTATTCGTAGTATCATTCATATCCAACGTGCGCCTTCAAGTGACTTGAAATGCAATTCAATGAGGAGAGTGGCCTCGTTGGAGCTTCCCAGCTCCTCTTCTATACTACAGGATTAGTATACAACAGATCTGATGTAGTTGGCAGATCTACATGAGTAGTTGGGCTATCATAACCCTCCACCGACGCCATACAAAAAATATGAACCTTTTGAACACCAACAAATGCGCTTCTCCCACTCTAATTTTAATAATACCCCCAGTATATGATACATATCATCATCAGTCGGAAGTTATTTATTTCTTATCCTTATCATCAGATTTCTTGCTTGAGCCGTCATTCTCGCTTGAATCATCATCCACCTTTTGGTGAGCGGGATTATTGGTCAGTGTGTGCCAAAGCGATTTGAGGAAGCCCTCATTCTTGTGCGATTCAGGGTCATTTGGGTCCCTTGAATGGTCAGTATCAAATGCTCAAATTGATCAGGCTGCAATCAGTGCCTTACCTTGAAGAACCGACGCCCATCACACGCTTGGCAGTCTTATCACCCATTTCGTCGGCAAGCAACTCAACGATAGTTCGCTGGTTGGCCGTAAGATACTTGGGCATACTGACTCGGTATTCGACCCGGAGATCACCGTTGACACCACGTCGAGAACCGAGACGCTTCATTCCCATACCAGGAAGTGTGATCTTGTCACCAGTATTGGTACCAGTGGCAACTTTGACATTGACTGTTCCATCCAGAGTAGGGATCTCTGCATGGCCACCCAGTAAGGCAGTTGTAAGAGGAATATTGGCAGTGTAAAGAATGTTGGAGCCGTCTCGACGGAACTTGGGGTCCTTGGCAACTCGGATAAAGACGTATAGATCTCCGTTCTGGCCACGAGCATTGGGGTCGGAAGATCGGCCAGTAGCAGGCGCGTCACCAGCACCGTCAACTCGAAGTCGCATACCATCCTCGATACCGGCAGGGATATCCACCGTGATTGACTTTCTCTCCCTCACAACACCATCTCCTGAGCATGTCTTGCACTCAGCTCCCTTGGGAATAACCGTACCGGTACCCTCACAAGTTCCGCAAGTAGATGCCATTTGGAAGCCACCCTGCATGAAGTGTACTCGAGTTCCAGTTCCATCACAAGCACTGCAGGCACTCCTCGATGTGCCGGCTTTCAGGCCGTTACCCTTGCATGTACCGCATGTGCTGAGTGGTGTGAGCGAAATCGTCTTGCTGGTGCCTTTCGCCGCCTCCATAAAGCTGATAGTAGCTTGAACTTCGACATTGTCACCGACCAAGATCTCTTGCTGATGAGCTTGCTGTCGTCCACGGCGTCCAAAGCCTTGTTGTCCGGTAAATGCTGAAAATATATCCTCGAAGTTGACACCACCTCCGAAACCTCCCTGTCCGCCAAAGCCGCCGAATCCCCCTTGTGTACCAAATCCTCCAAAGCCAGAGAATGGATGCCCTCCACCGAAACCACCACCACCACCTGGGGCACCTCCCCCGCTGGGATCGAAGCCAGCGGCGCCGAATTGGTCGTACTGCTCGCGCTTCTTGGGGTCGGACAGAATCTCGTATGCGGATTGAATATCGGCGAACTTATCCTTGGCCTGGGGGTCCTTATTCGTATCGGGATGGAACTTTTTCGCTAGGCCGTAGTATGCCTTTTTAATCTCGCCGGCCGATGCGCTCTTACTAACACCAAGAGCCTGGTAAGGATCCTTCTGCTGGACGGCATTTGTAGCATGGAACAACTATCACATATCAGAATGTAAAACTTTATCAATTGGTATTGGCCTACTCACCCGCTTCGCTGAAGGAGCTCGAGTCCTCTTCCTCAAAGAAGATTGGTTTTGAGAGCCGGCCCGCCATGCCGCAGTGTGAAGCTGGGCACCTTTCTTTAAACACTGAATCTTAGGTGCATTTTGCGCCAGCACACGCGCAGGAGCGGCGGCCTTTGATATCAAACTAGGATTCATCTTGAACTGCAAGAATTCATCTGACTCTAAAAAAAATACAGAGAAATGCAAAAGGTGCAACGAGGGAAGAGTGAAACGTCACGAGCAACTAGCGGAATAGCTCGTGCTTCTCTTTTTTTCGAGACCTATCTCGAACTTTTCCATGGACAAGCCTCAGGCATCCAGCTTCGTCATAACGGCCGGCTTCGGCTGCGCTATACACGGAAGCTTATTGGTCAATATGTATTCACGAACAGAGAAAGCCGATGAAAAAGCAGCTCGCTCAGGAAATAACTTTTATGATGAGTTCAGGCAAGAAAATTAGTAAGATAGTCAGAGTTTATGATCTCAAGTCTAGAATCATTCCTATATGTCATATATAGCTATCAAATTAAGAAGAAACTCAATACTCGAATATCATCGCAAAGATATCGGCTGCTGTCTTATGCCGAAAGTACCCCGACTAGCCGAACATTCGATATCATGCATGAGAAGCCGAGAACAGGCTATAGAATGCCGTGATTCTTGACAGATCATGAGTGGTGGTGAGTCAGCAAGATCATTTGTCATTTTCTGTGCAGGATGGACTTTGAACAAGTGATTATGTCCTCGGTTGTCCTCTTTATTGAGTAGGGGTTAGATTTTGAGCTAATGATCAATTGCTGGCTTATCATGATAACTCCCCAGGCAACGCCAATGTCCAATTTTTAATGACTGACAAACTTTAAAAAAAAAATCGCAGTTAACAAAACAACGAAACAGATATAAGAGAATAATAGTGCCATAGTATTCGCATAGTCCTTAAATCCTTCATGAACCTTTGGGTATCAGAGTACCCTGAAACATAGTTTAAAGCCATTATCCGGCTCTGCTTAAAGTGGTATCCTTATGACGTAATCTGAATCCGCGCAAGACATTCAAGCCTATGTCGTGAGTCTCCCCGTATGCGCAATGCAATCATGCCCGTATGCCTTTGCAGCCCTTTGTAAAAAGAAAATTCGCAGGTCGCTGGAAGCAAAAGTGCTGTAACGCTTGCGTTGAAACGCCAAAACTCCATACCAATGTAACCGTTCCTTGCGTAAAATCCATCGCTTATAAGCGCCCTTATTTTGCAAAAGTCGGGGTCTTGCCTCCCGCGTATGGTTTGGAGATGCGACTAGGATCGTGACGAATCTTGTAAATAAAGTCGACTATTACGTCGTTCTCTTGCACGCCCATTCCATTAAAATGTTTACGCACGGCGAGTGCCAGCTGGTCTTTGCTCTGGCGACGAGCTTGTCGGCGTCGAACCATCGTTGGAGAATGGATGCCGATGCCATTCGGCTGCGAAAGGATCCATTGGCAGTATGGGCTCGAGAATGAGCTCGGTGTGTTCAGGCGATGCTCGCGACGGTAGGCATGGAGGACATCTCGGTCGAAGGAGGCCCAGTGCAGCTGGGAGGAAACTAGTTAGCATCTTGATGCAGAATCAGAGCGACCATAGTCTGGGAAGTGTTGCACAAGTGGTTCGATAAATAAGTGAGACTTGAAGCTGAATTTGCGAAGGAGAGCTACAGGATGGCAGAATAAAGCAGATACTCGGACAATACAGTGCCTCAGGTATTCTCTAGTAGTCATTGTATGCTCGAAGTCTTTCAACTATCTCGGGGCGCGACCGTAGATCAAGGGGGAACGGAGGGGTTTGACGAACACTAGGGGGAGAAGGCTCAGCTGGCGGTTGAGGGGGAGCAGCGGCCGTAGCATTTTGGACCTCGCGAAGGTGAGAATGGTTCTGTTGGCTGGCGTTACGACGCATCTTCGTTGAGGTATGGCCATTCCCACCCTTTTCCTTGGAATTGGGTGTGTCCGCCTTGTCGTCGTGATTGCGGGATGATTTCGCGGGAGGCATGATGGGCTGCTGAAAGATGTGTGGATGTTGTTAAATTGACTCGTCGCAGGAAAATGAGAGGCTAATGGGGGGAGAAATTCGATCACATAATAATAGAATAGGTAGTAGCAAAAGGATCAACGATTTGTGGAAGGAAATGAGACGGGAGAAGAGTTGGCCGGAGTCGGTGCGTGATCACTTATTTTTCGGTGGATAGGTACTACCTTAGGGACGGCCTTACCAGTGCTATCGCTGCAATAGCGTGGCAGCTGGCTACTTCGCAAGTAGAAACCTCCACTACAAAAGCGGAATAGCCCCTTTGGCGTCTGACTTCTAATCAGAAGACTCGGGGTGAGTCCCCGAAGGAGTTTTTGCAATTTTTTACAACTTCTATTATATCGATAAATTTTACCTGGATTTATTTTGCGATCACAGGAAATGTCCTATGTATCGTTACGACTCGATATGGTGGAGTTTTAAGGAAGAACATATTTAAAGTTGCGGTTTCTATGGCAGCCCGAACCCGACGTTTGCCCTTCCAGTTCAAGTCAGTAAAGCGATTAGATACCTACCTAATAATTAAAGAATGAAAGCTTAAAGAAATAAGAACTTAAACAATGGCCATTCTTTTCCGGGCTGGCTTTTCGTTATTCCATTCTGGCCAGCCCCGAAGTGTGAAACTGACTCCCAAGGTTCCTGGACAAGAATCAATTGACTACTAACCATATAAATAATTTTAGATCGGTATAAGACCTCAGCATCAGCAGAAAGAGGAAGAGATCAACTCATGAGCTGCGGAAATAAATCACCTGAGAACCCTTTCAAACGTTCTGGACGGTAGATCATCCATTTGCCTTTTAGCCTTTACTGTTACTCGTTAGTGCAGGGGGCCTGCGTTGCTAAGGAGCTCCATAAACTCAACGGTGCCCCTCATTGAAATATTCCGAAATCAAAGAGGTAACGAAGGGCTGAACTTGAGTTCAATATGAAAAGAGCCTTGATGTTAGGAGCAGCTACTTTCATAAGACAATCTAGATGCTCGAACCACAGTTGTAGGCTTTGAGCATGCGATTGAGATGTTACTGCATCATTATAGCTGGACCGATGTCGCTACAACTCGTCATCGTGAACTGATCGTGTGCCCATGAAGTACTAAGACTTTTGTTCCCTTCTGCCCTTCTTTCATGGTACAACAACTAAGTCTCAAGGATCCAGGTTCGACGGAGAAGCTCCGAAGCACTCAAAAGTCATGGGCTAAGCAGCCTTAACAGCACATGGTATCTTGGAACGACGGCATCAACATATGATGAACCAGTGCTACAGATCATTAAGCCCAAAGGTCGTCACGAGACTCCCATATGCCCATTCTATGTGGGACCTTGTCCAGACTAAAAACCACCCCCACGCGGTAAAGCTTGACTGCTAGTGAGTCAATCAATCAATCACTCGTCACTGGTACATCGCAAAGCGCGGCATCGTCTTAGCCTCAGCGATCGCCTTGGAACCGGAGATCTAGAAAACTCCATCACTCCACTATGTGATCCGGCCGCATGGAATACAGCGCTGTAACTACCGATCGATTCACATTGTCAACACGCAGGACCCTCAAATCATGTGGATAAAGTATCACTTTGGCTGATGACTATGGTTTCAAGTCGGATTTTTGTTAGGCTCATAATCGTCTCGAAACATCTCAATGTCCTCTGCTATTGGGTTGCGATGAATGCTAGTTCGTGGAGTGCCATTCCAGGAACCTGGCTTTCCATTTCTGGCTCACCGAATAGGCTGTTCAGACCCAACAGATGCAGACTCAAGGATGAAAGGCTACTGCAACTTGCCAGAAAGATCACCGACGATGGCGTCTCGGTCGAGAACGGGATACGTCGTACTCCGTCGTTGTTGAATCTATTGGCCGATGGTCGTGCATGTTGTCGTAATTCCAGCCTCACGAGGAGCAATCGATCAGACTCGATGGGAAGAGACTCGACACGGTGTTGTGTGTTACTAGTTCATGCATGAGGCAAAATGTCATGTCTTGTGGGATGACATGGGCGATCCCTCCAGCTGGAACTCTGGGAGTGTTGAGCAAGACGTTTGTAAAAGAAATTCGTGTCACCATGTGTATATTGAACCGGATTGTTCACAGATAGGGCACCTCCAGGTGTAGGGATCTTCCCCGGACTCCAGATCATAGCCTGCAGGTTACCTATCTACTCCGCAATCCATTACGTTGATCTTGAGATTTCCATGAGTGAATGGAACTCAGCGTCTGCATGTATCACGGCCAATAAAGAGTCCCTGAGATAAGGTCCAAGAGTTTGGACAAGGAGATGGCTAATCAGGGCTGCTTACATAGGGGAGGGACCTGCATACCTGAGGAAATATTTGCAGGCGGAGGTGATGCGAGCCAATACTATCCCCAGCCAGATGTATCAGCCGCTGTGGAGAAGCATCATTGCGAAAAACCCGGGGTTTCTTGTCAGGCGACCTGTTAGCGCTCAGAAAGTTGATAAGTCTCAAAAAATGTCTTAATTTTGAGAAACATGAACAGCTTTGGGTATTAGGATAGGTGTCATGTTGTGGTTCATGAGTTGACAGTCGCTGACCAGTTATCACAAGTTTTAGTCGATTCCCTAGGAGTTGGGATGAACAAAAGCAGTCTCACTCTATTACCACGTGAAATTGACAATCAGTTTGGAGAACGAGGCATCGAATCATCCTTGTTGGCATGTAATTGATATATGGTCGATGACATAGCGACAGCAGCCTATGGTCTTGATAGTGTCATTATTAGATGTTATATTTTCACAGCTTTTGGATTTGACTTATGAGAGTATAGATAGCTCTATCTCCAGAATGCTCAATGAGACCAGTGACTGAAACATGATCAGCAATACCAAGATTTTCCCTAGGTTATGTTCACGGTATCAGAAGCAAAGAGACAAGAATAAGCTGGTGCATCATTGCCATACCCAGTAGTCGAATCACGTTGTGGATCAATGATCGACAACCTTCATGTTGAAGACTCTAAGAAAGTTGAAACGGTTGGCGGAAGTCTTTTTACTACAATTCTCCAACTCATGCAATCAAGAGTCAGATTGCCGATGTCTCCTAATTAGAGCACCATAGATAACATGAGCTCGGCTCGAGTTTAAAGGATTACGTACCGAGTATTGCTACCTCAGATACGCGTCCGTCCTGGAGCGTTGGCCATCTCCCCACCCCGATGTTCCGGGATGAAGCGCACTGCTCATGCCACCATTGAAGAGCTGATGACAAACGAGAGTGAGCCTAAGGCGGCCCGCGGGCTAGCATCATCGCATCACGCAAGGGCTGGTGTACATAATGCCAGCGTGACAGAGCAAATGGGAGCCCGGAGTGGCCCGTGAGATGTCGGCTCTCATCATACCCAACTTGGCTTCGGGGTGAGTGGTCCGAGAGATCGTGAGGCGCCATTCATTGTAAACGGTTATTGGACGCAGTTAAGAATCCCAGGTTGGGGTTATGCCAGATTGGGTAAGCATTGATTGATATTGGGGTCGATGAAGAAGTCATGTCCACCTCCTGAGCTGTAATGTTGGTTGGTCGGACCCATGAAATGTCTCACAAAATCGAACCAACAAGGCCTCGAGCCTTACGAATTATTTCTGGCCATGTCTGCTAAACGTAACTAGAGAGCCTGTAAAAGTCACACTTGTTGGTGTCTATGCATGTCGCAATGGATCTCAGCTCTCGGTGAACTGCCAAGATGCCGAGTCCAAGTGCTCACCTAAATAAATCGTCAGTGAAGAGACTGATCATGGATGCCCGGTCAAAATGTGAACAGACGTTATCACATCGACAAAGCGCGATATCCCTGTGCAGCCATCCTCCCCGGAGCAAGGGTGCTCAACAACCTGGTATATGAATTCATACGTTGCTTGAAAGTCCTCATTGATGAGACATTCCTTTGAATTTTACCTAGACTGGGGAATTCTTCAGCACGCATTATACCGTCTTGTATTTCTTCTTGATCAACAAAAATCATCGGCAAGTCGGACATCAAAGACGTGAATGAGGCTGCGCTAGTAGTTTGCGCAGGGATATGGAGGTTGCATGGAGAGAGGCGAGGGTGGAGAAGCGAAGTGGAGGAGAAGACGGACGCTTTACCGAGAAGGCAAAGACATGGTACGAAAAGGGTTCAGGCTCATTTAGGATGGTGAGCGTGGATTGGCCATTGAGAGACCCTTGTGTCGTAATTCAGTGAAGGTGTCGAAGCCTCGAAGGTAGGATTTTGGTTATCCAATTTAATGGGTGAGACTCAATAGACTTGAACATTTGAGGGGCTCCATCCTTTTTGTTAAAGTCAACGACCCCCCACTCTCTACCCGCACCCACGTTCCCCAGACCAAGCTCCGTCTTTTCTTCAGTTCCGTCCCGTCCATCCCACGCTTTGCTCTGCAAATGAAGCTTTTGGTAAAGCGACTACACTTGCAGTCCAGTACCTGTACTTGCTTCTTCTGGTATTCGAGACCCTTTGATATCTCGAGTACTGCGTTGTTTTGCTTTTGCTGAGCGTGCCTGAACTCTTATTACTGTTTCTTATTTGTGGTGTGAGCCCGTTTCATCTCTGTTCCTGATTATCTCAGCCAGAAAAGTCACTCAACTCAGGCTGTAACTTTGTCGAGTACCTCGCTTTTATCCTGTTGTTCCGTCTTCTGTTTCTCTCTTCTCTCACAACCCCTCGGCTTCCAGCATCCTTCTGTCACACTTGTGTTGCATTCGTTGCACATCTGCGAACCTCATCTCAAGGTCGGTAATTATATAACTTTCTCTACTCATTCTTTCTCTATTCACGTCTCATCTGCCCCTCTGCATCCTCATCCTTGACCGGCGCCACTTCAGACAGCAAGGACCACACTTGGGCACGTCTACTTGTACCACGAAATCACCACATGCTTCGAATCGGATCATTGCATGTGAGCCACGAGAAAAACATGGAATTGTCGTTGTCTACCACTGGTTAGATCATATCCAATACTGGGCCCAACCCCTTTGTCTCCGTCCCTGCCGTATGTCGTTCGACTCTGCTCTGCCTGCCGGACGACGATGAATTATACCTTCTCGAAACACTTGTTCAAGGATGATCCTGTTCATCATCAGTCAAATCTTCCGTGTTCCTGTCGAACGTTACACATAAGCAACGACCTCAAGTCAACTCCGTCATCTAGACAAGCCTGGTCACCTTATACAAAAGGAAGAAGCCTCACCCGGCGCCGCAACAACGCCTCGACCACTATCATGTCTGAATCTTATCTTCTCTCCACATCATGAGATATACAGGCCAGCAATACGACAACTCACAACGTTTAAATGACCAACTTTAAGATGGTCTCTCGGCATCACCCCGTCTCCAGTCCTCAGTCATGGTCCCACATCCCGGCCTTCCCCAAGCTGGCCCGTCTTTCTTTGATCCACCTCAATCAATAGCATCCTCCATATTAGCCGCAAAAACACGCGACACTCATTGTCTTTCGCTGCTAACATTAAGGGACCAGTTCAGCTCCAAATTGACCCCATTAGCTTGGCTCCAAGATCAAGTCTGATTTATTTTATTTTATCGCGTGCCGATCTTTTGTTGTTTGCGACTCTTGGCCGTACAAGTCACGCCAGCTCGACGACATCGATTTCCGTTTCGGTCATGCGTTGATTGCAATATCCTATCATTGCGTAGGGGTCCTAGAAGTAATTATACGACTTAATTCCGTCCAGTCCCACCTTCGCGAACCCCGGCCATCACGACCCCGCTATCCTCGGTGACAGACCCAACTGCCACGCTTTGCGACTCTAGCGATTACCAACCGTCATCCTCGAGCCTTCGCCTACCACTGCCTGGCTGGTGGATTCTTAGCCCGTCGCTTTATAGCACGGCTCGACTTGCCTGAGTCTTTTTCCCAACATAAACATCGCATCGCTTTCACTTCATAGGCTTCCTATTCGGACATTGGGTATGGCCTCCGTTATAACAAATAACGTGAAACCGACCCTTCCCATATCCCCGGTCAGCTCCGGCGCAATGGGAGCTCAAAATATATCGCCTCGCGACAGTTCGGATCCTACAGGTCGCGGCCGACGAAGAAGTCGCTCACCCGCAGATGACGGCGCGGACCAGGTTATAAAATCAGAAGGAAACCAAGATGGACCAAATGGCGCATCTTCCAACTCCGACGGCCCTGGCCCTGCCAGAAAACGAAGACGGAGCCGAAAGGGCCTGGACAAGAGGTTTGAGTGTAGTGCCGAAGGGTGTGGGAAGAGCTATTCAAGAGCGGAACATCTGTATGTCTCGAATTTGTGCAACACTCAGAGGTCCATGCTGACATATGACAGGTACCGGCATCAGCTTAACCACAACTCTAAACAGACCTACCACTGTACTTTTCCTAACTGCACGCGGACTTTTGTCAGAGGAGATCTTCTCAAAAGGCATATGGACCGACATGCTGCGAAGGGCTCGCAACTCAACCAGAGAGATTCTATCATGGCACAATCCATAGCTCCGGGTCAATCAAACCAACAAGTTCAACCTCCTAATTTCAGTCGGAATAATTCTATCGATTACTCAAAGCACCAGCAAACGAATATGCCTTATCAAACACCACAGGTTCAAACACCTAACCCATATTCGCCCATGAACAATACTCCAACAGGCATGTACCCGAACGGAGCTATGCCAAATGGAATGGATAGTTACATGTCCCCGACCCAGGGTTATGATAATCGTACGCCGCAACTCAGCCAACCACAATCTCCTTCAATTCAGCAGAGGCCGTCTATGTCTGCCGGCAATACACCATTCAACATGATGTCTCCAATTGCGAATCAGCAAGGGTTCCCAAATCAACAGAATATGTCGCAGAATAATTTTGTCAGCCAGCAAAACGTTATGCCTATGACCCTACCTCCGGCTCAGTACCCCAACGGACAAAATGCTACCGTAGTTACTTCAGCGGAATATTCAGAGCCAGGAACCACGCAGCCTAGCGAGATGATGATGCTGGATCAGATGGCTATGCCGGCAACTGTTCCTGTCTTCGGAGAGGGAGGTGATATGAACAAGTCACCCTACGTTGGGATGCCGGAGGACTTTATGGCTTACCTCTTCAACTCCCCCAGTCAAGCCATGACACCAGTGATGGGCCCGAACTACACGAAGTCAGTAACTCCTAAAACATATCGGAACTCGTACTAACTTGAAACTAGTTATGCGGAATTGCAAGGAAATCAATTCAATATGAATCTTCTGGGTACAGATAGCAATTCACTTGGATACTTTCCAAGTGCTCCTCAGCAGGTAATGGCTGTCAACAACCTTCTTGATCAACAGGTTCCGGAAGCCACGATATCTGAGGAAAAGAGTCAAGAGCTATTCGACTTTATCAAAGAACGCTTCCATGACAACAAGCATGCTCCACCTGATCGTCAATGGGCCGACCTGCTTGAAGGTGATCGATCAAATGGCGAGCATATGTTGAGTAAGAGGATGATGCAGGCTTACATCGGTTCTTATTGGTATCATTTCAGCGATCAGATGCCTATTCTTCACAAGCCTACTTTCTCTCCTGACAAGACACCGAACTTATTGCTCCTCGCGATGATGGCCATCGGAGGGGCTTGTCTCGACAGGACCCATGGACATAATGTGACAAGAGCAAGCGCCCAGCTCTCCAACTTTCTTGCCTGGCATCTTCGTTGGGACATCTTCATGGACGTCAGCTTCAGGCCGCCAGCTAAGCTGTGGATTTTCCAAGCTTTGATTCTCCTGGAATTATACGAGAAGATGTTTGCGACAAGAGAACTCCACGAACGGGCCCACATTCACCATGCGACCACTATCACTCTCATGCGACGAGGACGATCTCTGATCGGCAAATCTGCACTGGACTCTCCGCCGAACCCTCGTGATGCATCCAATGGGTCTCGGCAGTCCTCCACATCCAGCTCGACAGGAACAGCTGATAAATGGTGGGAGCATTGGGTTACAAACGAGGCGACCCGGCGTGCAGCATTCGCGGCTTTCATTGTTGATTCGATCCATGCTACGATGTTTGGTCATTCGGCAGTCATGGTAGCTCATGAAATGCGACTGCCTCTTCCTTGTGACGAATCTATGTGGCGAGCCGGAAGCAGTTCTGAAGTTTGGAGGATTGAGTCAAACTTAATGTCAAATGGCATCAAGCCAACTTCATTCCTGGAGGGTCTCAAGAGAACTTTGAGTGGTCAAGATGTCCACACGACATCATTCGGTAGAACGGTGCTCATGACAGGCCTGTTGAGCGTCTCATGGCACATGCACCAGCGGGATCTTCAGGTCAATGTCCTGGGCGGCGGCATCATCCAGGCTCTTGGTGGTCGTGATCGATGGCGGGCTACTCTCACTCGAGCATACGACACTTGGAAAGCTGATTTTGACAAGCATCTTGAACGAAGCGAAGCCGCTGACCCATATCGAGACGACGCTACTAAAAGGCAGGAGTTCAACGTCGTATTTGAAAGTCGCACGGTTTTGCACCATTTGGCACACATGGCCATGCATGCTGATATCGTGGATTGCCAAATGTTTGCACGAGCAAAGCGTCTACTTGGTCGAACGATTGGGCCTCAAGAGTTTAATAGTGCTCAAAGGCGAATCAAAGACCACTGGGCTCACTCCGCGAGGGCGAGAGATGCAGCCTTTTACGCTATCAAGTTCCTCTGCTCAGTACTTGCTCCAGATCAAGTATCTGCAGCACATGCGGGCGGGTACCACCTCGATGAGCCTTACGACGCCCGCGACGATGTTCTCTTGAACCGGCCTTGGGTGATGTACTTCGCCGCCCTGGTTGTTTGGAGTTATGGATTCGCGCTCGAGGGACCTTGTCCCAATATTCCGCTACCTACCACAAGGCACGAGAAGCTGCAGCATATGAGGAACTATTTTATCAAATTCGGTGGCATCGACAGTCCCGGTGCACTACAAGGTCGATCAGGGGTCAACGCGAATACAGCCCTTCTCATGGTCCTCAAAGACACGTTTCAGGTATGTTCTTCTGAGCTTCAAGGCTGAGCAGTAACTAACAAGCTTATAGACAACACGTTGGGAATTGCTTCATGAAGGATCAGCTCTTTTAAGCAATTGCATTATCCTCAATCAAGGCGGAACAATTGACTAAGATGACGGTGCTCAGTTCCTTGTTTCAAGCAGGCGTAAAAATGTGTGGAAGTTGCACGAGTTGCTGGGCTATTCCTATGAGGGCAAGGGAACGACATTCCTCCGCCCTTTGAAGGAGGATGAATAGCATTTACTACGGATATAAAAGGATATTGGCGCATGGATACAGAGGGTTTACAATTGGTATGAGATATGATGGATTCAGAACGGCATGGTTTACTTAGATGGAGTATGTGGCTTCTTGCTTTTGCATTTTAGAATACCCCAGTGTCGTTTTGCACAATATGATGGTTTTCAAGCGGAATGTCCTAAGAAGGAAATTGCTCCAATCGTTTGAGTAAAATCAAGGTATGGGTGAACGGGTTCGTCAACTCCTGAGATATTGTCCACTCCAAATTCGAACGCCGTTATATCAAAATCAATCAGTTCAGAATGTGGGGATTTGCGAGGCTCTCTTCTAAAGGCAAGTTCGCATCGAGAAGGAGAGCCGTCAGTTCCTCTCCTGCTGCACCCTCCATCTCTTCGTCTTCATCATCCTCATCCTCGTCATCTTCGCCAGTGTACGGCATTTCTCCCTCCGGATCAGTCTCAGAGTCTATGTCGATCAGAGCGCCGTATGGCAAGAAGAAGTCGTTTGGCAGAAGGTCGTCCTCCATGTTTGCGACTTGCGCGAGGGTCGCGCCCTTCCAGAAGGCTGTGGGACCGGCAGGTCCGTGAACATCGTAGTCACTGCACTCGGCATTAGTGAATTACTAGAAGGTGAGTATTTGGTGCTATACCTATCAAACCAGTTTCCTACGACGCCTCGAGCGGACCGTACGCCTCCGATCTGAACACCCTCACTGCGCCAGCGCTCGACACCATGGAAGATTGAGAATGTAGTCCATCTCACCTCGCCTTCTTTTGTCAGGCGAGCAGTGCCTTTGACGTTGAATGTGCTCATGTTAGCTCTGGCTGAACCTTTTCAACTTTACTTTTGGGAAGGGAGACAGTCTACTTACCTCGGATATTTGAGTTGGCATTGTCGTCAAACGAATCGTCCAGAGAACGAGATACACCACGAAAGTGAACTACTGGTAGCTCTTGGCCGTCTTCGGGGCCTGGTTCTTCTATAGATGTAACATTGACTTTCATCATGATAATGCGAGTTGCTTCACCCACATCAAGTGGTGGGCGTGGCGCATCGGCGGTGATGAGTTCGGGGTCACCAAAATTAAAAGCGAAGAAATCGCTATAATCAAGAAAGCACACAATCTGAAACCTTATCTGTCAGCTTATATTTCATGGAGAAGCAAATAGATACGGGAGTATCCTGAGGCCAACGAACGCGGTACCATGTGCCTGTGACTCCGTAAGGGTCGCGGGCCTCGAGTGATGTGATGTCACGAGGCGGAGGAGCCATAAAACTGTTTTGAAATGACCCCGAGAACGGGCTGTCCCAAACCTCAGCGAATATTCGTGCAATCTGGCGTCTTGCGCCAATGTTGTGGCCTAGAACAATGAGAATAGCCTCCACTTTTTCCCAGTCAACATTGAAAGTGCCATCGTCTTTGAATGGCCCCCATCCTGTGTTCTGGGTAAACTGGCGCAGGTCGTAGACCTTGGAGCAAGCATAGGGATACGTTTTCATAGATCGTAGGCGACCAACGTTGAGGATAGGCCTTGAATAAAGGCAGTGAAGATGGGCGCTCTGTTGCTGGAGAGTCCTGTAGCCGTCATCACATGAGGTGGGCGCAGAGATACTGTCTCGCGTGGGTTGGCGGCGCAGGCGGTTGAAAAGCGATGAACCCTGGAGGAAGGCCTCGGCAGTGTCGTCTCGAGAGAAAAGACTTTGCAGGTGAGCGACGTTGCGCGATGGTGCATGGGTCTTGGAGAGGTTGATGGCCTCGTCGTGAGAAGGTGAAGCATTTTTGAGCAGACGAGTGACTGTGTCGTGTACAAATTCGAGTTCAGATTTCTATATGTCCATTAAATCTTACATTAAATGGAACATGGGATTTCTTATCTTGTCTTACCTCTGGGTTGTTGCATATACTTTCAAGCTTCACAAAGTCGCGAATCTCTTGCTCGTAGTCAAGGCTCTGGTTACTTGGTTCATCCTGAACTGTTTGTTAGAATTTGTGAAAACCGTCATGGAATACATACCAGCGTGTTCAGATAGACATCTCGATATAATTTGTGGTTCACCTTCGTGACTGTTTGAAACACCTTGGACACACGGGGCAGTATAACCAGGTCGGCTGGGGCTATCCACTGCAATATGTGATGCAGTATTTCAGCTGGAAGCTGCAGAATCGGCACCGTAGCGTTTGGACCGTCCATGGTGTGAATAATCTTGCGGTTTAGTTTTGTTGTCTTTGAGAGAATGTGAATCTTTGAGATGAGGCTGCCATGTAATGACGATATAGAAAGGTTTCTGACATTACTTCCGGCCGTGTACATCGCATCGGACTTAACGTGCGGAGCTTGTGTGGGGGTGGCGCCGTCTTGGGATAATCATTCATGAGCTTACCCTAGAGTGAAATCAAGTTCATGGTTGTTTTTTTTTTGGCACCTAATCATAGAATATTTCTAACTTTTTGTGATGTCTGGTACTCATGGAAGTGCATCTACATCTTGGCCTTGATATCACCATCAATATTGACCTTTCCATGCTCAGCTGTGGCTAGGAGAAGATTGTCTGACCTCCTTCTCATACTTCCGTGCAGAGAGGCTAATTTCTTCCCAACTTGAGTAATCGAACACTCAATCAATACCTCGGTTCCAACTGGTACAGGTCGCATATAAGTGACGTTAAGTGTCCTGCTCACGCCCATATGCTGCCAGAATCCAGGCTTGTTAACCAAAGCAAGGGGTAATGTCGTACACCAGTCAAAGAGTGTGGCCGCGCAACCTCCGTGCAGGTTCTGTAGCCTGTTGCAATTATCGGGCTGAACTGTATATGAGAATACACATGACGGGTGAGGTCCTTCAGCATTGGTGGACACGAGCTGGAGATGAGGGATGAGGGTATTCATCCAATCCTAGGGTTATGGTCAACATCCGAGACGAACCCGAACAAGTGAGAAACTTACTCCTTGCTTGGAATGACCGCTATCATTTTGTGAAAGTTGTAACCAGGCTTTGACTCTTTCTTCTGGACTGCCCTCTTTCAAGGTCTTGCGATGATTGTCTGTTGGTTTGGTGTCGGACATGTTGTTTGGTCTTTAATGGATAAGTTATTGTACTCAAGCGAGGCTGCAGTCACCGAATCAAGATGGATTATGAAATGTGACGGTAGATGACCTGAGCCTTTCAAAAAGATACAAAGCAGAATCCGGGGTATCACATTGAAATTAACATCTGGCTTACCTTTACTTTACCAGTTGTCGATACCTCGGTCCGTTGTAAACGCTACCTAACCTCAATGCTGGTTATTGCCTTTTTCAGCTAATGACCCCAGAAGCCGAGGCACTTCCATCGGCCAACCAGCCCGAGCTTTGGTGTCGTGGTCGTATCCACTTCGCCCGTTATCGCAGCTGCACAGTAATGTAATCCGGGGTCACTAACAAATTCCACTCCACTAGAGATCTCCTGTCGCAGCTGATCTCCATTCATACTCAACCTTGAATCCATCACCGTCCATTGACATTATTCTACCCATCCTCCGTATCCTCCAGGCATATCCTAGAGGCAATGGAGTTCGTCACAGCCCTTCGGGGCACCTTCGACGAACAGAAGCCGTCTCTCTTCGAAGTACTTTCTGAGCAACAGCTCAACGCCCTCCTCCCGCCGACCCTCCGCTACCTACTTACCATCGCGACGCATCGACACCCACGATATCTCCTAAGAATACTAAACTCGTTCGATGAGATATACGCTGGTGTTATGCTGCTCGTTGAGCGGCATTACCTGCGCACCCGAGGCGGCTCCTTTACAGAGAACTTCTATGGCCTCAAGCGCGAAAAGGGCCTCCATGCCGAAGTGCCACGCGCGAGCATGTCATCACCCGATATTGTGCGCGAGACATTGAAACTCACGACTCGGGACGTCTGGAAGAATCTGCTCGTCATTGTCGGCATCCCTTACCTGAAACGGAAGCTTGACGAGAGCTACGAGGTGAATGCGCCAAGAGCTCTTCTCGGTGCGGCATACACGCGAATGCCAGAAAACCCGACTCTTCGCGACCGATTCCTATACTATTACCGATGGTTCCTCAGGAACATATACCCGAGCGTCAATGCCGGCTATTACTTTGCCATGCTTGCTTTCAATGTGGCGTACCTCTTCGACGGGAGCAAGTATCACAGCCCTCTCTTGTGGCTGATAGGAACACGTATTCGAAGAATGTCCGGGGCAGATTACAAGGCCATTGAGGCTTTGACACAGACACCCGAGACAGGACACAGACCTGGGTGGCGGTCGTTGTTAAACCCCCGTGAAATGGGCCCACGGATATTGTCAAGCTTGTCGATTTTGCTACCGACAAGTATCTTTGCCCTCAAGTTTTTGGAATGGTGGTATCAGTCGGATTTTGCGAAGCAACTTTCACGAAAAGCGACTGAAAGTGTTGATTTGCCCCCGCCTGTGATTTCGGCAGATGGTAAGGGAGGCTCCAGCAAGAAGAAGCCAGAAGCGAAGAAAGAGGAGTCAAACGAGGGAGACTCAATCCCTTCAGCAGAAGATGCGCCCATCGCCACTCCCTCGTTGCTCCCTGTCTACACAATTCCATTTCCAAGCGATTCGGCATTGTGCCCTATTTGCGTCGATGAGATCGTCACTCCAACAGCCTGTCAAACCGGCGTCGTTTATTGCTATACATGTATCCACAAATGGATCGAGGGCCAGCATCAGAAACAAGAGGATTTTATGGATTCGCGCGAGGGTAAGTGGGAGAGTGGTCAAGGGAGATGCGCAGTGACAGGCAGAAGGGTTCTGGGTGGAACTGAAGGCTTAAGGCGGATAATGGTATAGAGAAGTCGACATTTACAGTATAAGTTACTGCATGCGTCGAGTTGGAGATTTTCTAAGTGTTGGCGTGCAATTTTCGATACCCAGGAGACTTGGATGTCTCACCCTTTTAATTGAAGCAGCTTCACTACATCTCAATGCGGTTCACTATCATAATTGCATCTCTCGACTTTGGAATGCATGCGCGTCTCCATGTTTCACTCAACGTCTGATTTACCTGCGTCGACACGCTATCATCGACGCCAACCGCTCAATGTCTCACTTTAATCTCCGCCGCCTTGAGGCGATTCAGAGGCCAGCCACACTCTGGCCAGAGAGTCAATGAAATGGAATGTATAAGATGGCGCACAAAGAGATCAACGTCATGCTCTCTAAGGCGAAATGCGATCCCAGCCTGCAGACAATGCACAGTTGATGGAAAGCATTGCATTCTCTCCAGCGTGCCCCTCATGATGCTATTGGCTCAGCGTAGAATCTCGTGGTGTCTTAGAATAGCGTCACAACTTCTTGACTACCTCGAATGCGTATGCTTTCAGACGTTTGCCAACCACTACCGAATTCCATATGCGGGTGGTGCTCGCCGTGTAAGGCAATGGACCGTAAAGAATTAAAAGACGAACTGCTGCCCGCGGCTTTTTGAGATGCAACGACTCATCCTCTTCAGACAACTCTTCTACTTTTGTCTTTTGTCCCCATATCCGTCGTGAACTACGATGGCATACTCATTAACCACCTCCTTCTTAGGAGACTCTCTCATCTCTGGTTTCGACTGGTTCAATGGCCGTGATCTTTCGAATGGATTCGTACAGTGAAAAAGACTCATCCGTCTCGAGCTTTTTTCGTTACTAATACCATGGCAGATATCAAGACCTAGAGGGTGCCGAGCAATATGGCTTATACTCCGTGGATCCTTTCAGTAATACTGTTCGACTTAGACCCGACTCCGCTAGAAAATTTGATCTGAACGAAGGAAGACCCAGTATTCGACTTGAAAGCAAGGAGTCCTACCAGTATGGATTATTCATCGCAGATTTCCAACACATGCCTATTTCACAATGTGGTACTTGGCCAGCCTGTATGATCTTCTAATCTATCTCTCGAGTAGAAGATGAACTAACATGGTGGATATAGTCTGGGCATATGGTGCCAACTGGCCCAACAATGGCGAAGTTGATATCCTTGAGGGCGCCAACTTGGCTTACACTAATATCATGTCTGCACACACGGCCGATGGCTGCATGCTAGACCCCGCAGACTCGAATCTCTTCTCTGGAAACCCCCAGAGCCTGGACTGTGCTGTTGGTACAGATAATGTTGGATGTGGCTTCACCCCACCCGCCAGTGACACTTCCTCTTACGGTGATGGCTTCAATGCTGTCGGCGGTGGTGTATATGCTATGGAGTGGGACTCAGAGTACATCTCGATCTGGCACTTCCCACGAGGCGCAATTCCGGCTGATATCGAAGCCAAACGACCTGATCCTAGGAAATGGGGACTTCCTCAGAGTTTGTTTGGTGGTTCAAAGTGCAATGTCGACGAATATTTCAATGATATGAGGATTGTTCTGAATATTGTAAGTGGCCCCTACGACAATAACCGGAGAATCTTGAACCAACTAACTTGTCTAGAACTTTTGCGGCGATTATGGTGAGGGAACCTGGGGAAGTTCTGAAACTTGTCGAGCTCTCGCCCCAACTTGTCGTGAATATGTTGCAAGTAACCCTCTGGATTTCCAAGACGCCTATTTTGATGTCAGCTACATCGATGTCTACACTCGCCTGGGAGGAGACGTCCCGCCTGTTGTCCCATCATCAACCAGTGAGGCACCTACTGAGATCTCCATCCCTTCAGCTAGCACTCCTGGCCCCAACACTCCAATCTCAGGAAACACTAGATTCCCGAACAGCACCGCCATCGTCACTCGTCCCCGGCCTAAGGAAGACGCATCCGCAACAGCAGAGCCCACAACTACAACTACCTTGACAGGCATCTCTTCTGTCGAGGTGACAATTCCTGGCTCTGGAACCAATAGTGCAACTGTTAGCTCTCTGCCTGTTGCTACGGGTGGAAGCTCAGTCAACCCAGCTAAGATTGATGATTATGCATATCTTGGCTGTTTTGGATCGCAGACTGGATTCCAGACTTTCAATGAGAAAGCTGAGAGCGACGATATGACTATTGAGAAGTGCATTGAAGCTTGCAACGGCCTGACTTATATCGGTCTCTTTGAAGGGTGAGTGGCTCAAATCGAAACCCAAAGCGACATTCAACTGACTATTTCTATAGAACCTGCTATTGCGCCTCCAAGCTTGACGCCGATACCCGTGCTTTGCGCAATGAGTCTTCATGCAATCGCCCTTGTCCTGGAAACGACGATCAATTCTGTGGTGGCATGGTCTCTCAAAGGTCTAAACGGAGCATTCCTCTCCGCCGAGACGCTCCCAACAACATCCTACTCACAGTTTATGCCGACACCAGCGACGCTGGGCAGCCTGACGTCCCACCTGGCATGGGCCCCGGTGTTGATGGAACTGCCGCTGGTGGCTCATCAAGTCCAACTGGTGGAAGTGGCCAAGGCAACTCGCCTGCTGATGGAGCAAATGGCTCAACCGAATCCGATAGCCAAACAGGAGATTCAGCTCAACGGACTACAAATGGCCAGGCTGGTTCAAGTGATGACCTGCCCGCGGCTACTAATAACAGAGTGGTTGCCGATACCGCTACAGTTACCGACGTTGTAGCTGGCACTGATACGGACGCTGTGGTTTTCAGCACTTTATCTGATGGCGAGGTTCTTGAAGCAACACAGGCTATCCCTGACACTGGCCGGACAGTTGTCACAAGCACGGTCACTTTCTTTACAGTGCTCCCATCGAACCCTGGATCACTTGTACCTCAAGAAAGTATCGTCACCATGAGCTACTCACTGTGTGACTACTGCGACACTCCCACCTTGATTCAGCCACCAATGGCGACGAAGGTTGTTGAATGCGACGGCTGTGGTACAAATGGTGAAAACACAGTCACATTGACTGTGCCCGTCCATGTCACCGTCACCGTCACTGGTACCGGTACTGGTACCAATGCAACCCAGGTGACTGGCAATGCGGCTGCAGGAGTCGTCCCAGATCAGACACGAGAGATCCCTCCTATTGTGCCAACCGGAATGGGAAGCAATGCAAATGCTGGCCCTGAAGTAACGACGATCGTGATAACATACTTGACAACCCAGCTGGTCACATATGGTACGGAAACGAGATCCGTCGCTACCGAGACAAGAACCATGCGGCGCACGGTTGTCGTTACTGTATCAGACATTGAGACGATGAGTATTCTACCTGTACCGTCTCCTGGAAGGCCAAACACCCCGATTTCCCATGCTACACCAACACCGGGCGCATCGGGTGCGCCGGTCGTGGTCTCTAGTGCTTCATCGAGAGTCGATGACTTCTTCGTTTACTTTGCGATTGTGGCCATGGCAATTCTGGCCTTGTCTCTTTAGGTGCTTTTGGTGTTGATTTGACATTTGTTTCATTCATCCTTCTCTCCACGAAGATCTAATACTGGGAAATGTACAGGATAT
Source organism: Fusarium oxysporum Fo47 (assembly GCF_013085055.1). Classification (NCBI taxonomy): domain Eukaryota; kingdom Fungi; phylum Ascomycota; class Sordariomycetes; order Hypocreales; family Nectriaceae; genus Fusarium; species Fusarium oxysporum. The sequence goes on along the minus strand of NC_072843.1, from coordinate 1,659,448 downwards.
ACAAAAACATAGACATGTTTGATTATGGTTGGAAAGGGTACATGTTTGTTCAACTACGATAGTCATATTTCTTTTGTTTGTCACGACATATTAGAGCTTAATGCACGATAATACCAATAAGATGATATTTCAGATATTTCCACTAAGTTCTCAGAGTCTATAGTTGACTCAGAAGTGAAAACATACCTTATATATATTTAAACTTGCTTGCTTGCTTGGTCTTTCAAATTTCAACAACAACCGCCCTACTCTTGACCTTGCCCGAGTTGCCTTTCATCTGCGCAGCATTTACCATGAGACTACCATTATTACTTCCAGGACCAGACATGAGCCACTTCCATGCCACGCTATGAAGGCCTTGGGCTACAAGACGCAGATAATCAAGCCAAGCCTCATTAGGGATGAAGTCTCGGATCAGACCGCGACGAGGTCGTGACATGATACGTTCGTAAGTCTCCTGGAAGGTATCGAAGAAGGCTGATTCTCTACCGTAGCCAAAGTGGACGTGGCCGAAGACGTGGAGACGGGGCTTTACGCGCCAAACTTCACGGAGGAGATTGCTGTCCCCGAGACCGAGATCAAGATGATGTTTCTGACAGTGTGTAAGTTGAAAAGCTGCCACATTCGAACAGTAGAGGCTTACCGGAGGGCAATGGGTGATAAGAATATCGGTTTGCGGAGGTACCTTGCTCAACCAAGGGTGTTTATCTTGAGTATACTGGAAGCTAAAAGCATCATTTCTGTTAGTTATCACGGTATAGCTGGATCTTTCATAGACTTACGCAAACTCCTTGGGACCAATGCTTGGAATATCAGGAACACCAAAGATATTGACGGTTCGACCCTTTATCTTTTGCACAGTCAAACCGCTCTCAAGATAATGAAGACCCTCCATGTTGGGCTTAGCACCTGAGCGCGCATCCTCTTCATGTCGACTTTTGGTGTCAAACCAACTGTCATGGTTACCTGCAACGACAACCTTGACAGGATGAGGCTGTTCACGAAGCCAATCGAGCTGTTTCTGGATGTCTGCTACGGTGCCGGAATCTGTAAGATCTCCTGCATGAATGAGAATGTCACCATTGGGAATGTCGACTTTGAGATCGTGTGTGTCGGAGATGCAGACGACGCGAATGGCGGGCTTGTCACGCGGCGGGTGGAAAGGTCGACCGCGGAGGAGGAGTACAGCGTGGTAGAAGAGAAAAGCGAGATATGTTAAAGGTGATGAGATGAGATTGTCGAGGAGGGTCATGGGCTCCCATTGGTTCCGGCGACGAAGGCCTATGCAGGAGAGGAGGCCCATGATGGGCGTGTATGAGGTAGTTTGAGCTGGGAGAGTTGAGAATGAGAGTTCAATTGGACGAGAGGTAAGAATTGAGATGCCTCAGTAACCGAATGAGTGATTGATTGAGTGAGTGGAGAGCTATAGCTATTGATGAGCTGTAGCTGTGATAGCTCAAGGTAAGAATAGTTCGGATGGTGTGGAGTGACCATGAGCTATGAGCTATGGGCTATGAGCGGTGGTGACGAAAGCTCCAGCTATAAACGGCCCCGCAGTGACGCTAACTTGACAGCAACCATCCCTACCTCTAGCCATGGCCATGGGAGATTGTTACAGGAGGTTACAATATAGAAGAAAAAGTATCGAGTGTTGGTATCATGAACTTGAGCAGAATGAATGAAGGGTATTGAGATTGAGCCTCTTCATACATCATTTGTTCTCATCGAGATGCTCCAAGGGACACCCACAACTGAAGGTCGTCATAGTGATCCAACTCTTCGACATGTGAAAGCCATTGGCATGTTTCAAGCTTTAGTTACCTTCATACGGCAATCTCATAAGCAAGTTGTGGTAGGTGGAGCAGAGTATCGATGGAGAGTAACGGTATACTCAATCAGTATATATGATTTCAGTGAATAGCATCATATCATATGCAGCTACTATATATAAAGGTAATTTTATCATATCCATGCCATGCAGACAAGACCCATATCTTGACCAAAATGTGTGGTGACGTCGCCTAATGTGCCAATCTCCCCACTACAGCAGTGAAGCTGCAAGCTGAAGCTTCCCTCAGCTGGGCCAGGATCTTAACTAAAGCTTGTTTCTCCAACTTTTTTCACCCATCGTCATCGACCCAACCTCATTGGATTGGATGCCTCAATACACTGCATATCAGTATTCATTTCCCTACCCTGCCCTGTTTTGCTCTTTGTCTCATCTTGTCTTGTCTCGTTTCTGTGTCGATAACCTCTTCCTCCCTCCCTCCCCTCCCTCCTCTTTTGCTTCTCTTCCTTCAACCTCTAGGTCATAGCATATGGTCAACCTCTGCTAAATATGTCCAATCTAAAGGACCTGTACAGCCAATCTGGCGACGAGAGCCAGACAAGCAACTTTGGGTCAGCACGAGACAAGTATTTAATTGAGCACAACTAACACGACCCAGCGTCGACTTTGTCATTCACTACAAGGTCCCTCCGTCAGGTAAATGGTGCTCTTCAATAACTCACACGCAACTAACACACCATAGAACCCGCAGAAGCTGAAGCCGGCTTTGTCCAGCTCATCCAGGCCCTCACCACTGTTGGTCTAGCCACCGAAGTTCGTCACGGCGACAACAACTCCCTCCTCGTCTTTGTCAAAGTCGCTTCCCCCGATCTCTTCGCGAAGCAAGTCTACCGCGCCCGCCTTGCCGACTGGCTGCACGGCGTTCGAGTCTCAGCCCCCCATAGCGACGTCAAACAAGCCCTCCAAGATGAGCCCGTTGTTGAAGCAGAGCGCCTGCGCTTGATCTACCTTATGATCACGAAGCCACGTAACGAAGGTGGTGCTGGAATTACTCCGTCCAATGCAAAGTGGAAATACGTTGAGTCCATATTTCCTCTGCATAGTCACAAATTCAACAAGAATTGGATCAAGAAGTGGAGCAGCAAGTATATCCTGGAGCAGAGCGACATCGACGACATTCGAGACAAGTTTGGTGAAAGCGTTGCCTTCTACTTCGCCTTCTTGCGATCCTACTTCCGCTTCCTCGTCATCCCCTCTGGTTTCGGCTTTGTCGCATGGCTTCTGCTCGGCCAATTCTCTTTCCTCTATGCCCTGCTCTGTGGTCTCTGGTCTGTCGTTTTCCTCGAGTACTGGAAGAAGCAAGAGGTCGACCTTGCCGTGCAATGGGGTGTCCGGGGTGTGTCCAGTATCCAGCAGGCGAGACCTGAGTTTGTGTGGGATCGCGAAGCTGAGGACCCTGTCACTGGCGAAGTTGTTAAGGTGTATGAGCCCATGAAGCGCATCAAGACTCAATTGCTCCAAATCCCCTTTGCTCTGGCTTGTGTTATTGCTTTGGGTGCTTTGATTGTGACCTGCAACTCCCTTGAGGTCTTCATCAATGAAGTCTACAATGGCCCTGGCAAGCAGTACCTGGTAAGTTGACCCGAATACTCTCACTAACATGACTGACTAGTTACTAGGGCTTCTTGCCAACCATTCTTCTGGTTCTGGGTACTCCTACTATCTCCAGCCTGCTCATGAGCGCTGCTGAGAAATTGAACTCAATGGAGAACTATGCTACTGTTGATGGTAAGGATATTGGCCCTTCGAACACATTCGAAGCTAACCTCTGTAGCCCATGATGCTGCTCTCATCCAAAAACAATTCGTCCTCAACTTCATGACCTCTTACATGGCTCTTTTCTTCACAGCATTCGTCTACATTCCCTTCGGCCATGTCCTGGTCCCTTTCCTCGAATTCTGGAGAAAGACAGCCCAGGTTGTCACCTTCAGCGAGAAGCCGCTTCCGACAAGGGAATTTCAGATCAACCCTGCTCGAATTAGCAACCAAATGTTTTATTTCACAGTCACGGCTCAGATCGTAAACTTTGCTACCGAGGTTGTGGTACCTTACCTCAAGCGAGAGGCGCTCGAAAAAGCCAAGGCCCTCAAGTCCCAGCCAAAGGTTCAGGACGACCACGAGGAGGAAGCCGAGTTCCTTGAACGCGTACGCAAGGAGAGCACTCTCGAGACGTACGATGTCTCGGGAGACTACCGTGAGATGGTCATGCAGTTCGGTAAGCTGACGTTGGAAATGTTTGTGAAACTCAATATCTGACCTCGGGCATAGGTTATGTTTCCATGTTCTCAGTCGCTTGGCCACTTGCAGCTTGCTGTTTCCTCGTCAACAACTGGGTTGAGTTGAGATCCGATGCCCTCAAGATTGCCACCAGCAGCCGACGACCAATCCCATGGCGAACCGACTCAATTGGACCCTGGTTGACCGCACTGAGCTTTATTTCTTGGCTCGGCAGTATCACCAGCTCTGCTATTGTGTACTTGTGCAGCGGCGCCCGAGGTAACGGAAGCCATGGTGAACCATCGCCTCTCAAGGCCTGGGGTCTGCTGCTTAGCATTCTTTTGGCTGAGCATTTCTATCTGGTCGTCCAACTGGCGGTCCGCTTTGTTCTCAGCAAGTTGGACAGCCCAGGCGTGCAGAAGGAGCGCAAGGAGCGTTTCTTGATGAAGAGAAAACTTCTCGAGGAGAACATTGGCCAAGGTGCATCGGAAGAGTCTTCAGTTCCAGGCATTGATCATAGTGAGAAGATTACTCGCGAAGCTTTGGAGGAGGAGGCCCGACAGACTTCCATCCGAGGTCATGGAACGCCTGAAGAGATGTAAGTGGACTTCAAATGATAGTTCCATGTGTACTAATGGATGTCACAGGTTCTGGCAACGCCAGAGAGGCATGAATGAGACCATTGATGTCGGACGCAGAATGATTGAGCAGCAGGTAAGTCTTCGATGATTCATGATTCAAGGCTGGGGATTAGCTAACCATTTATATAGAAAGCTGCCGCGGAAAAGAATGGAAAGGCCAAGTCTGCTGAGCCAAGTATGAAGGCCGCCTGAAGTGGGTTGAAAATCAAGGCCTGGAGCAAAATGGGGTAGAATCTGGAGGATGGAAAGAAGTTGACAGAGATGGAATGATGGTCATGGTAAACGAACGGCTATGAGCTCACGATTGGTATGGATTGGAAGAGATATGTAACATTGCTTTGTTGGTGAAAGGAGTGCTTTGGTTTTCAATTGAAAGTCTTTCTCGACTGCATCATCTTATCCTTTCCTTCTGCCCCAGTCATGTCGAAGAATTGAAGATCAAAACAGGCAGACACGTGCCACAGGAACGCCATGGCGAGGCATTCATGACAAAGAGGGCCGCTAACGCACGTGCGTCACTCTAACAGGGCGGAGGCTGTGCCGTATGAAGATCGCTCCCTTGACAACGCCGCGGCTGAAAAAGTCTAGAGCAATGAAATGAGTTACAGAGCAAGGCAATTGGGAGGAGGCTTGTGTGCCTTGTTTGATCGACTTGAATCCATCGTATCTGGAGGATGGTCGTGCATTGATCATGCGAAGCCAGTTTGCTGGTTGATCATGGCAGCAATAATATAAATACCTACCTAGGCAAAATCAAGGTTCAGCCCAGGCCGTTCATAAGACTTATCGATCCTATGATTGTGTTCTAGAAGATATTGTTCAAAAACTTTAGGGTGCTCCCGTCATAGTAGCCCATGTCTCAGATCACCCACAGCAAGGCTAACTAGGCTATCATGAGATGCAGTTTGCCTTGACGATGTCCATTCTAATGAATTAAAGCCTTGAATGATCAGCGCTGTCAGGACCATATCCGGGCCTGCATTGTTTCTTGACCCCATTCCATGATCGCCGTGGTCCACATTGTGTTGTGTTTCGTTATGGGGCCTCAAGGCTACGAAACATGATGAATTGCTTGCAAGACATGGGGACAAAGCAGGGACAAAGAAACCTCGGTAATCTGATCATTTTGTTACTAATTCCGCTATACGAGTCTCTGACCCCCCATTCGCAAACACTGACTATCCTGTCGCTGCTGTGGTAACTTGATCTGTTCAGTACCTGACTACTGCATCGGTTTCATCAGCTCTGACAGTTCTGACCCAAAAGAGCCCTCGGTCAAGATGTCTTGTTCTGACTAGTCATATATTTCCCCTGGCTATCATGACTTAACTTTACCGAGAGCATCGACCGAGCAGAATTTGATTAAAAATTCCACTGTTAGAGTTAATAGTGAGTGAGTATGATAATCTGGTGCATGAGGCCATAGAGAGTCCCCCAATCCCGTTGCGTAGATCCGTCAACGTGGGCAGCGGCAAGTGGAGCAACTCCGCCTTTCTATCGTTCTGAAAGGAAGGAGGCCCATGTCATGTCTTCTCTAACCCCCGCTAGTTCCATCCAACCCGTCCGTCTCTTCAGGTCAACTCACTCAAGACAATAATTGCTTCGAGAACCCAGAAATCATGACCCTAATGCTCGGGCGACCCCTAACCACACGCACTAGATCGTCGGGGATAGAACCATTTCCCACTGCTCTCACCGGGGCCCGGCTTCCGGTCGGCCTATCATGTAGTACACGCATCTCATAAGCCGCATGACACCAGACAGCCCAGACACCATATCGCAACAAAGAAGGGCCCTAGTCTAGGTCTAGGACTATCACTGACTGCAGCCTACTGCACTGCTGTCGATTCAAGCTCTCAGCTCGAGTGGGTGCTAGTGTGCCCTGGTGAGTGCCCAGCCAGGCCATGAATGCTAGGCCGTGCCATGGTCATGGTCATGGCCATGGTAATGCTATAGATGCAGCATCCCCATGTTGGTTCCCTTCTTCTTCCTCTTCTTTCAACCTTAGTTCCCAACCTTAGTCGCTTCATGACCGTTGCGGTTACCTTACCCAATTCCACCCTGTCGTGTGATGATCCCCCTCCTCATTCCTTTGGCCCCCCATTTTCGGCCCTCATATTGACTTACACGCCCACCTCATTGTCACATACACTTTCACCACAACATCCCTTCTTGAAGTTCCAGCCAGCCTCCCCAAGAGTTTCGACTACTTGATCTCATCATGGATGATGTAGCCGACCTTGTCATCGCGCCCTTCCGCGACATTGTCGAAAAGGGCCGTGAGGCAACACAAAACGCTGGCGATGATAAGACAATGCTCAAGGCCTCCCAGAGCCTGACAAAAGAAGGCGAGCGTGCACTCAAGAAAATTGAACCCTTATGTCGAAAACACCTCGACGAATATGGCTCTAACTTTCTTGATGCTCTCAAGGAAAATGGTAAGTCGTCATTTCATCTTCAGCCCGCCTTGTTATTTCGATCGACATTGATTGACTTTGCCAACCCAGACGAAATCGCGGCCTTCCGAACCGAGCTCAACGAACTGCTTTGGGAGTTTGACGACTACATTGAATTGGACGATTTTGAGCCTGAAAAGTTCGCCGAACTACAAGCCCTCTCGAGGAAGGCTGCGCCAAAGGTTTACGACATTCTCATGCGCCTCAAGCTGGAGGTTCCCTATGATCATGATAGTCGCTCCATCATGACTCGAATGTCCGGGTCACAATCAAGACCAATCTCGCCAGATGCACCCCCTCTTCCGCCGATATACCCGTTTTCCGATTTGAAAAAAGATATTCCCCGAAGCGCCTCCTCACTCGCTGAAAGCCGATCTAGCAATGATCCTGCAACGGTCGAAGCAGCTACTGCCGAGTTGCGGCGCATGATGCAGTCTCGATCAGGACCGGATGAGGGTCTATATGCCGAATCACCAAGACCCAGCCATACGCCCCAGGCTGTACTCACACCCGTTGAGCCGCCTCCAAGACCACCATCAGGTAACCCATGGGACTTCAATGTCAAGACCTCACCGAAGCCACGCGACAACCATTTCCCAGAAGACTTTTCCTTCGAGAGGAGACAGCCCGTGGCCCCAGTAGAATCACCCATTGAGCCGATTTCACCACCTCTGAGCCCAGATTCAGGTAGGGAACTCCGTCCGCGCCCACTCAAGATGGGAGGAGATCGCTCGTCTCAGTACAGCAACGACTCCCAAGTTAGTTCAGTGGGCATGGAATCCGGGACGTATGAACGAACATACAGTGTCTTCCCAACACCACGAGGTCGCTATTCGAGCCACAACTCCATCTTGTCTACATCCATCCCCGAAGATGTGGTTTCAGAAAGGGCCAGCACAGGTTACGTTTCGCAGCTTTCTCCAAGGACGGTTCCGCCTCGATCGCATTCGCTTCCTCAGTCTCGCCCTGAATCTGTCGAAACCAATCCTGGCTCTGTCTTTGACTCGGGACGACACGATGGAGTGACCACCCCCCTCACAGACAACCGCGAATCCTCATATTCAGTGGCAGATGGTAGTCCGACACTCGGCACTGCAGAATTAAGTCCACTGCCGGTAAAGCCTCCGCCAGTAACCAACTACCAGGGCATGCTTGAACCAGTACAGCCTGTCATGATGCCAGAAGTCGATAACCTACCGATTCCCGTGGAAACTGAAATTACGATCCCCGAACACCCACCAAACCCGTTTGCCATTGACTGCAAACTCAACCCTCAGAGTTCCTTCTATGTTCACAAAGGTTTTTGCGATGGGGCAAAGGAAATATTGAATGGCGGTGCGGGAGTCAAGAAGACCGTGAAAGCAGTAAGTCATCTCTTTGTCCTTTTTGTCGTTTGATGCTAAAAGACACAGGGGTTCGCAACGGTAGCGACAATTGCAAAATGTGTCAAGTGTCACTTCGAGCTCGATTTTAATGAAATCGACTTGGATGTCAACAAAGCTGGTAAGTCCACAGGAGCCTCTCGAAATCATGATTGTCGTGCAATGCCTTGCTGACTGTCCCACAGAACGAGGAAACTTCATCAAGAATGGTATCGGCTATAGGTTGCGATTCCTTCAAAAGTCCCATTTGCCAACTCGGCGCTCTGATGATGTTCTGTATGGTTGTGTGTTTTGTATTACCCAGGGCAAGACTCTTCACGCCAGTGACGCAACTGTGTTCATCAGCCAGAAAGCCCTTTTTGCTCATTTGGCTCGCCATCCTCGTCCTCTGCCAGCAGTCCCAGGCTTCACAGTGATCGACCAGACTGAAGTTCCTGCCGAATATAAAAACGACTATGACCTTCATTTCAAATCACCTGTTGAAACACACCCTGCAATTGAGAAAGCTGATGAGATATCGTATTTGCCAACTGCAACCAGCAAGGAGGCTGCTCGCCGTATGTACGGCCAAAGACTGTTGTACGATAGGACGCCGGCGCTTGAATTGGTTGTTAACGCAAGGGTTTGCGGCCTTACTTGGCCTGCAAAGTACCTTGGAGAATGGGCAATGGGTTGGTACGACGGTCAATGGGCTTCAGTTCCCACGGAGATCATTAAGCTGGATCCGCCACCATCCAGTCAGATCAAGATCGACGGAACCAGCCCAGTCCAAGTCACCGCAAGATGGAAGTTTAACCAAAAGGACAAAGTCAAGGGTGACTGGCTTAAGTTTGAGAAAGATGAAGTCATTACCAACGTCAGCTGTAAGTTGTCCGTCAAGACGCATGTCAAGGAAAGACTGTTTATCTGACTCGCAAATAGGGCCTTATCAAGAATTTTGGTGCTGGTCGGGGACGAATTCCAAGGGCAAGACAGGAATCTTCCCTCAGGCGTTCATTGACATAGCCACGCTACGCGGTTTTGGCAACTCAGGCTCTGACAGAGCAAGTATCGTGAGTAACGAGAGAAACAAGTCCCTGTCTGTTTTGTCTCGGTTCTCGTCTCGCAAAGCCAGCCGAGCAGGAAGACCTGGAAGCGTAGCCGGCTCGATCAGCAGCAACGAGATACCGTCGCTTCCAACCCCGATCATGAGCAGTGCAAGCGTACGCGATTAAAAAAAAATCGAGGAGTCCCTTGATGGAATGTAATATGTATGGCGACGAAGGGCGTTGGGTGGCGTATGTGCACTATACCCCAGGATAACTAGTCCTTTTCATTTATTTTGCTTCATCATGTAGACTATTTTTATCATATTCTCTTTCCTTTTGGAGAAAGTCAGATTATGACTGGTAGCTCAATTCGAATGTTGACATGACCATGTCCGCATCGTGATGGCTCTACGAAGGGCATGTTTGCCATTCAATAATTGCTTGAAAATTGTTGGACCCAATTCTGATTTGCAGGTTCAACAACAGGTAGGAGGCGCCGCCAAAGCAAGGGTTCTTGCGGTATGGCGCTCAGTTCATCGTCGCCAAGACTGTTAAGATCTTGTTTTTGGTGAGCCATGACTTCTTCCAGGAATAGTTTTCCATATATGACGAGCCTAGACTGATAGACTGCCGGAACCGCCGAATTCAATAATACGACAGGCCCATGTTGTTAAGTCTAGAAGATGGGTTGAAGATTAAAAGCTAATGAACGAGGGTATCATTAGTGACCTTGTCTTAGGATGAGTTGAACGAGGTCGACTTAAGCGCCACGATACCCGCCCTGTCGTTCAGCTACCGCTGAGATCAAAGTTTATGAGGCGCTTGGGACGAGTAGACAAGGGTGTAGCGAAGACCAAATCGAAGCGGGAACCGCCTGATCGGGCTTGTTTACTCTGATAACGTAAATGGCGCATTTTCTTTGTTTTCGTTTTTTTTCTCTTTCTTTTTTTTTTTTTCTTTTTTTTTTTTTGGTAAGGTTATGTGTAAGTTGTATGATGAATGTGAAAAGCCTGAGGCAAGGTAGTTGAGGCTCCGTAGAGTTTAGTGCACAGGTGCTCCTGCAATCCATCTGCACTTGCACCTTGCTCAGAGATCTCCAGTGCAGCAGCTGCAGGTACAACGGGCCTGTCTCCTGCCCTAGTCATGAACCTCCACTCGACCCAGAAATGGTTTGTTTCAACTAGAGATTCTCGGGGAGAAAGGAAAGGAAGGAAAGAAAGGAAAGGAAAGGAGAGGAGAAAAAGACCCATATTCAGGTTGGGCGCGCTAAGGTCACCTCTTTTTCTCTGCCGTCCTAAATACGGAACACGGCCGTTGGTCTCGACTTCTTGGTTGGCTGTGACTTGCATGTTCATGACAAGGTATAGATCTTCCTTGAGTTATCTCGCCCTGCAGCCCTTGTTGGGTCTTCAGGCTTCAACTGATCGGAAGTTTCGATGAAACATCTGCACATCTCCACCCTCAACTGAAAATCACTACCTCTTGAGAACATGCTGAGCAATGCACAATGCGTATTGCTGAACATGAGCCACGCCGCATCAACAGATCGTCTCCGAGATCGACATGGTAATTCCGTCGGTAAAGGCTTTGTCAAAATTATTAAACAATGCGATAATCGATACTCATTCCCTTTGTGACATGACTGTCCTTTTGCCGATGTCACCTAAGTTGTGCTTTTTACAGTAACCTCCTGGCAAGGGTGAGTCTCAGTTGGCAGGCTGGCAGCTCGATATAGTAACTTATACTTTACCTCCGACAACCACGGACCCGATGAAGGCGTTTATTCAACAAGCTCAGCTGTCGTTCTCTTCCGATCAGGACACAAGTGACACCGTGCTTGGGAATTCAATCGGTTTTGTGCAAGGATTAGGTCAAAGGCGTCGATTGTTAAAGGTGATGAAGAAGGAAGATAAGTTAGATATCAAAGGCGCCAACGACCTGAGCGGCTACAGCGGAGGCTGATATGCTCCGAGAGACAAAGATGTTGTACAGAACACAGAGATAAGACTCCAAGCAAGGGGATGACGAACCCGGAGTCGTGCAGACAAGATAATACTTCAGGAGCACCAGCAATGCCACCTTAGGGCTGTCCAACAAGATGCGCTGGCATGAACAAGAATAGGTTAGGATGGGATGGGATGGGATGATTCTGAAGAGTGTCAAGATCTAACTGTATCTTGTTTGTGTAGGTAGTATTGAAAACCCACATGCGAATTGTCGTTATCGCATAATATTGGCATCCAGCTTGAAACACCAAACCCCGGCTCGAAGCCATGACAGCACAGCAGAAAATAGGCGATCACAGAGAGAGAGATACGCATGATGATTTGAGGATCGGTCTGCAGGGATATGGTACAACTCATCAAGTCCAAGAAATGGTCTGCAGATCTGGAGATGTTTTCTTGCTTTTGGTCCTTGCTCTACGCTTTACAGGATCAACCTGGGAGTTATCCCCGTGCCGTGTCTATCAAAGTCTGCCTTATTAATATCTTCAGATGTAGCTGAAGGTGACCTGAGTATCAGGTCAAGCACGTGGCGCAGCTAACAAAAGATAAGGTCGATGTCCTGAGACTACGACGGGTAAAAAACCAGTAGCGTGCCGTCCGTCCACTAAAACCCTGGTAGCGTCAGGGGTTATCTTAAGTGCACCGGCAGTCTCTTTTTCTTCTGTGGAACCTATCCCGTAGTCCTGGGTCTGAAACATCAAGCGCCCCATCACGACTTTCATCGGCGCGTCGCATCTTCACCTTCAACCTCTTCCTCGCCCAATCACTGATGGTTACTGCTCCGAGTCCACATACTCCACTGAGTCTTGGCTGGGACAGCAACAATTCAGCATTATGCTAACCGTAGCGTTGGCGTCCTCATCCTGTACGGTACCCGTACCTGTACCCCTGGAGGGCTTTTCTCTCGCTATGCCATGTCGTAAGTGGTGCTGGTCGCGGCCATGGCCATGCCCACGTTGAAGGAAACATTCATTCATCAATGGACGTCAATGCAATGCAAGTCGTGGGGGAGTTTGGTGTGGGTTTAGACAAAGAGGCATCCACTTGAGGGCAAAAAGTTTGATCTTGTTTGTATGTAGCTATATAGATCTCCTGGTCCCTTCTCATATCTTATACCCGAGCTGTTGCTTCTGTTCATTTCATGCCTCTTCTCTGATTCATTCAAACTCTGAGAGTTATTAAAAGTTCTATTCATTTCTGATATTGCTTTCTCTTTCCTCAATGCTATCAAAACCCTTGTTTCCTTAACTTTCATTCTTTCAACATGCATATCCCCTGGGCGGATCTATTTACCGGGACGACTTTCGTTACTTCAGTCAAACCTTCAACTCAAGCTCGAGGCGTCACCACGTATACTGAAAAGGCAGTTACTGCTATCCAAGTTTTGAATGAAGAATTCTACAATTCTGCCACCGGTGTGTGGGATAATGCTTGGTGGTCGAGTGCAAATGTCAGTCTAGAGTCTCTTATACTAGACACAAAGCTAACAACAACCAGATCATAACCACCCTCGCTGATTTCTCAACTCTACGTCTCGAAGAAGCCAACAAGTTAAATATTGGAGGAGTTCTCGCCACAACCTACGAAAACGCCCAAAAGACAACGGTTCATACCATGAAGACAATGACAAACGGCCTCGTTGCTTCTTCCTACTGTATAGACTCAAGCTCAGGTTGTATGATGAAGCGGGGTTTCTTGGGAAAACGTGGTTTCGACGACTTCCTCAACGAGTTTTACGATGACGAAGGCTGGTGGGCTCTGGCATGGATCAGAGCATCGGATGCAACTGGCAACGACCAGTATCTCGAGGCTGCTATCGACATCTTCAACGATATGCAGACCGGCACAAACACACCTTGCGGCGGCGGTATAAGGTGGAAGAAGGAGGGAGAGGATGGCTCAGGCTACATCAATGCGATTGCAAACGAACTATATCTCGCAACTGCTGCTTCGTTAGCACGACGTGTCTCAAAGAACAGCACATACCTCGACATAGCCAAGAAGCAGTGGAACTGGTTCTCCGACAGTGGCATGATAAACGAGAAGGGACTTATTAACGATGGGTTGAACGGCGAATGCAAGAATAACGGTCTTCAGACTTGGAGTTACAACCAAGGAGTCATTCTGGGCGCTCTCGTCGAACTTTCGCTTGCCACAGGAGACGACGCTTACACCGACAAAGCTCACAAGATCGCCTATGCTGCCATTAAGGAACTTACCAACAAAGATGGTATCCTTATCGAGAGTGACGGTTGTGAGACCAAGGAGGGTCACTGTGGCGCAGACGGACAGCAGTTCAAAGGTATCTTTGTCAGAAACCTTCGATACTTGCACACTGTTTCACCAAAGCCCTTGTACCGTCGCTTCATCACGAAGAACGCCATCTCCATTTGGAAGAAGAGCCGCAGCAAAGACAACAAGCTAGGCGTTTCCTGGGCTGGGCCTTACATTGATGCCACTGGCCCCTCGCACAGCAGTGCTTTGGATGCTATAGTAGCAGCGATCGCAGTTTCAAACTTATGATTTAGAGCGGGAAAAAGACTGGGCGTCATGGATGGGTAAAAGAACAAACTAGGGATTGGATTTATTGGCGAACCTGGGTTATTTCATCGGGCATAGAGGAACACGGCTTACGAGCATTAGACAAGATAGGGTCTGTGACTCCTGGTTTATCTTATTTGTTAATGGTTGATACCCCCTTAGAGGATTTGGAGGACAGACAGGTAGCTGGAGCTAGGTAAAGAGAAGATATGGAGGCTTGAGGCGCTCATAGACGGACAGACATTCTTGATAACTGTGTAAACATAATCAGTTTGGACAGTATGACGATACAATAAAATTGAAAACATCTATTGAGCTTTGGACTCCTTACACAACGTCGAAGGATTTGAATTTATATGATTGCTTTCATGAAGTGGGAGTTGAGGCTCAAATTGCTATTCAGTGATGTACAGTGTAACCTACCATGGCCATTGTCCGCACTGTACGGAATCAAGGACGGTGAGCTTTTGATGCACCAATTCACAACAGCTCTCATTCTTTACAACCGAGGTACGATCCGGAAAAGCCAATAGCAAACTTTTAATTCAAGTTGAGATAGTTTCTGAGAGTCAGGCTCATCTCTATTGGTTTATCTCTATCCTCCTCGAATCACTACCATCGAAAACTTGGACCCGCTCATCTCGTTAACTCGTTGCCTGGCCTCACACAGCATGTTCAAGTAGCAATTTCAGTCCTAACAAACAAAAGTCAGGCAATCTGATTGTGTGTCCCTGTCCCTACTGAAGAAATGGACGCCCCAGAAGCAGATTTCGATATCAAGCTCCAGAAGATCTCAGCGGATCTTCTGGGGGACTTTGGCCGCTCCCTGCCAAGTTTCCTCTGGAAGCCGGATGGCCACGGCGGCACAAGAGTACGCTCGCGGGTGCGCGCAAAGGAGATATTCCGACTTACCAATACTGTATGTCATCTCTTATACTAATAATATATATACTCACTCTCTTATTTAGCTCCTAGATCCCTTCCAAGAACTTCCTCAGCTGTTGGATCCCTACCTGCCCAAGTGGATTCCCCTCCTTGCTGAGGCGTTTCTCAAGCATCTCCAAACTCGCCATCGCGGAAAAGCACTCTCATCCCGCTCTAAGCTCTTGGTCTCAGTTGAGTTTGCCATATGCAAGATCATATACACGTTTTGCAAGATCCGCGGCGAAAAGGTCATTGTGCGTTTTCTCAATGTTGAAGCCAAGTATCTAGAGTTGCTCCTCTCTGCCATTGAAGAGTCTGAGCAAGCTTCTGTTGATGACGTTGCTCTCGGGAAATGGTCATGGGAGGAACGCTATGTCGTTCTTTTGTGGCTTTCGCATCTCCTGCTGGCTCCCTTTGACCTCTCTACCATATCTTCCGTCGACTTGCAAGATGTTACAGTGCCAGAGATACCAGGCCTGGTCTGGCCTGAGAACCTCCCTGCCATTACTGTACGTGTGATTCCTCTCGCTATCAAGTATCTTGGTACTCCAGGAAAGGAAAGGGACGCTGCAAAAGCTCTGCTGGTGAGAATGTCTATCCGTCGCGATATGCAGCAGCTTGGCGTCCTCGAAAGCCTCATAAACTGGTCCCTTGCTTCTCTACGCCCGAAACAGGACCAGCCGCTACAAAAAACATACTTCTATCTAGGAGTCCTATCGTTCCTAGCCGGTGTATTGCGCGCATCGTCAGATACATCTGACATGAATCCGTATCTTTCGACTATCTTCTATGCTATCCACGAAATATCCGCTGGCGAGAATGCGCTCTCTAAAACGATTATCTCGTTAGCCTTAGCAAGAAAAATGATTCTGAAGGTTATTCGATCTGTGGTTGTTTTGCGCCTTCGCCAGACACCACAAGATATGGCCAGCACTGAGCTTACAGAGACAGCTATTGGGTATTTGCTTGAATCTGTAGCCGACAACGATACACCAGTACGATTTGCAGCAAGCAAGTCTTTGAGTATCATCACTTTGAAATTGGATCCCGATATGGCTTCTCAGGTTGTTGAGGCTGTCCTTGAATCACTGAACCGAAATGTCCTCTGGACGAAACCCGCCGGGGGCAAACCAGTCAGAGACTTGTCTGCTGTGAATAACCTCGAATGGCATGGGCTCATGCTCACACTATCACATCTGCTCTATCGAAGATCACCGCCCACTGAACAATTGTCAGATATTGTCCATGCTTTGCTTCTTGGTCTGTCATTTGAGCAGCGAAGTATGTCTGGAGGTAGTGTTGGAACCAATGTACGAGATGCTGCTTGTTTTGGTATTTGGGCCCTCGCCCGCCGATATACGAGCTCTGAGCTCCTAGCAATTCCTACACACTCTGTCTTTGCAGCCAAAGCTCATCCGGCAACAAGTTCGATCCTTCAAGTCCTTGCAACAGAACTCGTTGTGACTGCTTCTCTGGACCCTGCGGGAAACATTAGACGCGGTGCATCGGCTGCCTTGCAAGAACTTGTTGGACGACATCCGGACACTGTTGAGCAGGGTATTTGGGTGGTGCAAACTGTCGATTACCACGCTGTTGCACGACGTTCCAGAGCAATCGAGGAGGTTGCGGTAAACGCGACTCGTCTTGCAAGCCAGTATGGCGAAGCCATCATTGATACCCTCCTAGGCTGGAGAGGTATCGGCGACCTTGATGCTGCTTCAAGACGCGTATCTGGTGCCGCTTTTGGAGTCCTCACCTATGAGTTATCGGACACCAAATCTGAGGACTCTCTTGCCCAGTTCAAAACCATTATTCAACTGCTGACTGATCGCCTCAAAACACTTCAACCTCGTCAGGTTGAGGAGAGACACGGTCTGTTGCTATGCTTTGCCTCTGTCCTTGATAAATTTCCAGCCTTGTTCAGCTCAGGCGCAGAGAAGAGTAACCCGGTGCTGATTGATGAAATACTTTCAACGGTCTCAGGGGCGTTGGAGAACCTGCAGTCAACTGCTTATCGAAAACCGGAATTGCTCGCTGAAGCCGCAAGCCGCCTAGTCGTTTCAGCGTTGCCTATTCTACAAGTTTCAGTTCTCGGCATGGATTCACAGCAAGCTCTTTGTCCAGGCCAAGAGCTCCTTCATCCCGGGAATGTGTCAGGCTATTTGGGTCTCGTATCTGCACTCGATTCGTGCGATGAGGACCGAAGTGAGACGGTAGCACGACTGATCTCGGCATTACGCGCCATTATCCCAACCTGGTTGAACCGCAGCGAGCAAGAAACGATTGAGCCAACTGCTGCTGCATCATTGGCTCTTCTCATTCTTTCTAAGCCAATTGACAGAGAGGCACTCCTGAGTGAATGGGCAGAAACTGTCCAACGTCGCCCAACAAGCAGAACTTCAGTGCATGGAATTGGTTACTTTTCTGCACTTACAGTCGCGCAGCCTCTGGTAAGCTCGTCTGAGGACGTGGCCTGCCAGGCGATCCTAGAGCGTTGGACATGGGATAGCGAAGTTGAGACTCGCGTCGCCATATTGCAGAGCTTGGCTCAAAGCAGTGTTCTGCATAACAAGCCTCTGGTGTTTCTGCAACTGATCGTTGAGGGTTTGAACGATTATACTACGAATGCCCGAGGAGATGTTGGATCGCACGTCCGTGTGCACGCTCTGAGAGCCGTGAAAGCCTTGTGGAATAAGCTTGATGATACAACTGCCCAAGGCGAATGGGAGGAGGCTTCCGTGCAGGCTCTATTCTTCAGTGTCCTTCGTCTTGCTGCAGAGAAACTCGACCGCGTACGTCCTGAAGCTCAGGCCGCAGTTGCATTGGTTCTAGAAAACGGGTATGTGCCAAAATTTCAAATGTCAGATTCCTAGACATACGACTGACTTCTCTTAGCCACGCGAAGCACTTCCGCGAACTCACTTTCTCTTCCAGGGCCTACTTTGAGAGTCTCCTTGAGCTTCAGGCGGGCGGTCGTCTTCGCCCATTGCTTGGCGATATGGCTAAAGGAGACACGGAGAAATGGATGACAGAACTCATGTCTGGGTTTGTGGGATCTGCAGACACGGGC
This sequence comes from Fusarium oxysporum Fo47, assembly GCF_013085055.1. Classification (NCBI taxonomy): domain Eukaryota; kingdom Fungi; phylum Ascomycota; class Sordariomycetes; order Hypocreales; family Nectriaceae; genus Fusarium; species Fusarium oxysporum. The sequence continues at coordinate 1,641,334 of NC_072843.1, read as the reverse complement.
AACGAGGACCTTGTCATTGCTAGTCGAGCGGCGCTCTGCGACTTCTGCGAGGCCAAGCATGAGAACCTAGATCTTATCTGTCACGCGATGTTACAGAATCTTAAGTCCCGACAGGGCCAGGATAGGGTGATCGTGCCAACCCTGGAGATCATTGCATTCCTTTTCCAGATGCAGCTCTTCCAGAAGAGCAGCGTCAACCTTCGTAGCTTGTGCCTGCAGACACAGAAGGCGGGTTACAAGACAGGTAACGTCCGAAAGCTCGAAGCGTGCACCAAAGTCTATTGCGGTATTGCGTCAATGGCTGGCCAGGAAGGCGCTGAGACAGGTGTCCAAGAAGCTAGGAAACGCTTGGGTGCTTTGTTGCATCATCCCTGGCCCAAGGTCAGGAGCATGGTTGTTGATGGTCTCTGGGGTGTGCTTGAAGAGGAGGAAGAAATCGCACAGAAGTTAAAGGGCGTAGACTGGGGCCAAGCCGGCAAACTGCAGATCAAGACTGCAGTTGAAGAACTGAGGTTGGGCTAGTTTTCAGACTGTATCCAAATAGGGCAGCTCGATAATGCTTGAGGAGGTAGCAGAGTCGCAGTGGCTGCGCGGCTTGAACTTTGGTTCCTGATCGACCCGCGATTACAAGGCTGAATATCATTGCAAAAGTCAAAAGCCGATATCTACCGAACAAAGAGAGTTGGTAGGCGTCAGACTTGTTTAATCGTTGTGACCCAGAGAGGAAGGTAAGTTAACCAACAGCCATCCATTAGCAAGCCTCTAATGAACACCGCCAGTCAAATGATTTGTGAGACCAGGATTGTTGCAAAATTATGCATGGTGCTGCATGGAGTTTCGTGGCTTGAATAATAGTGCAAAAGCCACGGCACTGTCTTGGTTGACGAATTGTCCAGTCAGGGCCAGTGACCGACTCGTCAAAGTTCAGCCGACATCAGGCTATTGCAACAAGGCATTATTGATTTGCGCCATGTTTCTGCCGGTGTTCTAGAAAAGCCACTAGATGTCTCGGAACGCCCGCGATGTATGTTCTTAATCATGATCTCACATAGATACCAGGTAGTGTGATAGGGTTGAAGTGGTGAAAGGAGATAATTATTTTCATTAGCGTCTCGGGACCGAGGCGAACAAGCTGAAGGGCAGCTAATGGGGGTTAAGGCCACTAGCCTGGAGGAATGAGCAGAAACTGTACATTCATTAAGCTAACTATGGCTGAATGAAAGAAAGTAGTTGATGTGTTTTGATACTGAGGGACTTTAATGAGAGAGATCAAGATAAAGATTACCGACTCAAGCATCGACAAGTTCGTGGCTTTGAATCTAGCATTGCGCCCGTTGCGCATTGCTTGCAGAACCACAGCAGACCTTGACCAATTTCGACATTGTCTGGAGGAGATACTTCCTGTTTCACGGTCATACAAGTCCGACGCTGTTACATTATCGCCATGTTAATAGGTACCAAACCAAAAGGCAGCGGAATCGGGCCGGGAATGATGGTTTTGACAGGCCTTTATGACCGATACTCCAAAACTGGATAGGAACCGTTGCTGCAATACCCAGGGGTAGTTCCATGAGATTAGCCAATTAATTATTGACTATTTCTGACTTGCTAGTTCAACCTGATGCTTTGTTGTGGATATCATGTAAATAGACGAGACGAACATGGCGTGTTTGCTCCGCATAGAATTATAGGCGTCGAAGCCAGAGCTGCGCTAGAGAGACGATAGAGGCGAGTGAGATGAGGCCAACGGTCAAGGTTGGAGAGAGATAAGGCTGATGCATGTATCGTGAGATGTGGAGTTCTGCAGATAAGGAGAAATATATGTGGATATTATCCGTGTGGGTTATTACAATCACCCACAATTTCGTATCATCACTTTGATATGTCGTGCCGCGTGCGTGTGCCTAACAAGACTTGAGATGACCTTGGCTCTCCATATTTGATTCTGGGGTTGTGAGACGGAGACCCTTGATGCCTGAGGTTTGAGACCTTGGCTTGCAAGATGAGGAAACAGCTACGAATTCATTCCACTTGGACCCAATCTGCCTTGAATGTGCAAATCAGGAAGTCGTGGCAAGCACGGCCTTCGCTAAACTCTAACGCGCACGGTCAAAATGTCAACTAAACTCGAGATGCTTTCTCTCAATCATGAAATTGCTTGACTTTCACATGAACCTACCACTTCATTCCAAGAGTCCCAGTAGAATGGTCTGAACGTGCGTGGGGGGTCATATGCCTCTCTTATCAATTCTGGCAACCACGTTGTCGCGTGATGTGACATGTCCTTCCGTGATGGGCGGCTGGCTGCTCGATTGGACCCTTGTTTCAACGTCTAAACCCGGGGGAAATGCGAGCTTCATATTGGACGGTCTATTTTGCCCGCTTTTCAGCATCGAACCAGCAAACTCAAGTCTACAAAGATGTCACTATCACATCGGATACGGCAATGTCAATGCAAAAGAACAGCTCATGATCAAGTACTCTCACAACGGAATGGTTGCGGCCAGTCAGCGGAAGCCAAACCTGGGCGCCGTGATAAGCGACATGGAATCGCGCCCAGCCACAACAGCAAGATGGTAACACCTTTCCGCTGCTCCTTTCACGTATCGGGCAGTTCCGTACAAGACACGTGAAATCGCTGTTGAATCCAGACCGATACTGTTGCATTCTGTCACCATCGAACCCTTGTCAAGCTTAAAGCAATCTCTCGCTGACGAAACAGCGAGCTAGTAGCCAATCTCAACTGGTGAAAATGGCATACCTCGGCGGCTTGGCCACGGTTACGGTTATGTTTATCACCCGGCTTGGTGACCGACAACGGAACCGCAATCCACTCACCACGAGGAAGCCACAACGCCGTTAAGGAATCTGTACTCGGTTGAGTTCATTGTGTACTTGACAGCGTGGTATTCTCATGACTAGTTTGGATTTCTTGAGTTCGGTACTACCAAGCCTGGTGGCTGACTTGCTAGTCCTGCCCTGTGCCTTGTGCCAGGAGATGCGATGGGCTGGGAGCCTTGCAATTTGAAACTATGAAGCAAAATCTTGAAGAGTTGTCACCACAATGAGAAGGGGGCCTTCGATATCAATGATGCTTCACCATCAGTATTGCGTACCCATGCTGACTGGGTGTCAGAAATTAAACTACTTGTCATCCTCATGTCTCGCCATGCTCCCTAATACCAGTATGGCACCCCGAAAGAGCATATTTCTGCTCGTTGGCAAGAACTTGATGCCCTCCTTGGCGTCTATGTTTCGTGTGCTACCATAGTATGACTCGGCCATCCACATCATTAGCACCTGCGACTTCGTGGAAGCCACCTGAGGTGGCTATTCGAAGTCGATATTCTGCTGCTCAATCAATTTTGATTTCTCTCATTATTAGCTTCTGGCTGTTGGTGTCAACACGGTACAGCATCGTTGTCTGCTGGGCCGCCTAAACCATTTATTCACTAGGCTGTCGTTCTCCCACCTTCTCTGTCTTGGCTTGACTGCCCAACCCCAATCGTTGTCTCAATGCGGATGCCAAGACTCGACGTCCTTGATGCCATAGACTCGGCACCCGTGGTTATCGTTTGTCTTGTCTGCTGACTTGACGACACCTCAGAGATTAATCATCAAGCTCTGAAAGCTTTCATATTATCCTACTTGTGATAACCAACATTTTGAGTCGCCATCGAGCCAGCTATCGAAGGTCCAAAATATTTGAACCCCAAGCGCGCTAGCTGAAAGATCCTGCATCAGGACCCTAATGCTCATCGGTCCAGCCCCAGCACTAGTGGAGCAAAAGCCAAAGAAGACCGGTGCTTTGGATGCTTGATTACCCCCCTGTCTCGTTATGTCTGTCTGGCCCATTTCGATTCTGGAACTCCACATGGTTGTGGCCAACGCCCCTCCCTCCAGGACGCACAGGGTCGCTGATGACGGACCATGGGCTTGGGGGCGATAGGCTCGTGTGAGTACGAGTGTGTGAGTGTACGCTGCGCAATCCCAAGACTCGCCCATCAACGCTACAGGAACTGCCTGTGCCTTCCGGATGGCCAACCGGGATAAGTCGATTCGCCCACATTCGCTCGCCTCCGCAATATCTTGGGACCAGCCGCACCTTGTCTGCCTCCACTCTTCCTCTTATCTTGACCTGCTGCTTTCTCATTTACTCTGCTGTCTTAATACTACCTTCAGGTCTCTTCCCTACCTGGCCGCGGCCTGCTGGTTCATCCCTCGATCAACTGCGAAGTAATCCACCGATGCATCTTGGACCTGCATCACCCACGATATTGCGCATTTACCTTGGTTCTGGATTGGCTTCTCCACGATTGCATATTTGAACAATAACTACAAGCTTGATCGATACTTGTTCAAAAGGCAACGCTACTGTTTTTACCGGCTATCACGATTATAGTCGACATATCAAATTGATACCGATTTCCACGAAGCGACGAGTCTACGATTTTCATGCATTCTTCTCCCGCTGAGTCGATAATACTATCACTCGAGTGCCACCGCTGGCGGCCTTATGTTGAGGTAAATCGCCAAAACACTTCAAGGTCGACTCCCGGCACCCTACCACGACATATTCGACCACCCACCACGATCACATCGATACTTCCGGCCAAGCTCTAGCCTTCGACGTTTAATCACTACCTCGCTCGTCGAGCCCTCTGCGGAGGACGACGGGCGCGGACAGGGGACGCAAGAATGGCTCTCTATTCAGAACCTCCAACTCTTCGCGAATTCAAATTCGATAAACCGACCCTCCTTGTTTGCTGGTGGGCGACATCGTTCTGTACCCTCATTATCCTTCTGCGGCTTGCAGGCCGCTTTATCCGTACCGAACGGCTGTTCACTGAAGATCGTGTTGCGGCCCTAGCTTTGATCCCTCTGTATGCTCGCATGGCATGCGTTCATTTTATTCTCATATATGGAACCAACAATGCTCAATTTGATGGTGTTGAGCTTACTGACCTTCAATTGCGTCAAAAAGCCATCGGAAGTGGCCTTGTGCTCGCCAGTCGGATTTTCTACGCCGCAACGTATGTACCGCCCTCATTTAAACGTTGCCCATCTTCCGCATTCTTCAAAGGGTAAAGCGAATATGGATCTTGACGCTGACTGGTCATAGCCTTTGGGTACTTAAGTTCGCAGTTCTCGAGTTCCTTCACCGATTGACTCGAGCGACGTGGGAACGATCATGGCAGACGTCTTTATACGTCATTCGAATAATCCTCGTTGCTACTTTCATCGCGGTTGTCATCAGTGACTTTGTCGAATGCCGCCCTTACAGTCACTATTGGCAGGTTGTGCCCGATCCTGGTGGCCAATGCCGTCAAGGATACGTGCAGCTTCTCACGATGGCAGTCTGCAACGTGGTCACTGATTTGTTGCTTGTCATTTTCCCAATTCCGATCATTGTGACAAGCGGAATGACAATCAAGAGGAAGATACAGCTTGTGCTTCTCTTCTCTCTCAGTCTATCTGTTGTTGGGGTCACTCTTTATCGGGTACCCCATATCATTGATGATCACGGTCGTCAGCAGTATCGATCGCTTTTGGCATCGGTTGAGCTTCTTTTTGCCACGGCTGCGGCAAACTCACTCGTGTTGGGATCTTTCGTGCGTGATCGCGGCCTGAAGAAGCAAAAGTTCCGCCGTTCATCGGTAGCTGAGTCCCTCGATCCCTCACTCAACCTCCGCCGCCCGACTTTGCACCGACACTGGGGAAGCGATGAAGACCTTGTACGGGACGTTGGCATGACCGTTGACCCAGAACTTCAGGATCAGCCTGATAACTCGAGCGAGAACGGTGCTCTGCAATACACCCCGGCCCCTCTTCTTCGCAAACTGGATCAAGACCTCGAGCGCTGGCAATTTCCTCAGAGAAAACGCAGCAACGAAGAGCACAGCGATGATTCTCTGATACAACACGACCCACTCTCCCAGTCGAAAAGTGAGAACGGCATAGCACCAAGGAGAGTTTCTTTCTTCGACGTTGGTGGTCTGCTTGATGTGCCCCCCGAGAGTTCTGGGAGCCTTCGAGCAAACAGTCGTGCGTCGTCTAAGGAAGACTCTTCACAGTCGCATTCGCCCCCAGCACCTTCATTACCAGCAGGATCCGGAGGCTTTCGCCGAGGTTCAACTGCTTTGCTCCAAGACCTCGGTGGCCTCTTTGGACCTATGAATTCGAGGTCAAGTCGGTCCAAGTCCAAGCCTCGAGGAACGGAATTGCAGCCGATACCGCAATCCCGACAGGAGTCGCGATACGATTTGCAAGGACCGCCCGTGGCGGAGCTGAGGGATCCCGGCGGCCTTCTAAACTAGCGGCAATAATCTTTGGTATCATCTGCCATCACCTTTGACGACATCTTCACATTTTCACATGCGACTACCTCACGACAACAGCGATTTTTATGGGATTTATTTGGCCCGGCTTGGAAGATTTATATACGGCCTGGGGCGTTTATGCTACAGGCTCTGAATGTATTTTTGGTTGGCAGGACAGGAGTAATGCGCAGGCAGGGATCTTTTACTTGGGTATATGCGAAGTCTCAATACAAGGCAGGATTTGGAGATCAGGCATTCGCGCAACTATCGCGGTTTGCATTATGATATGTTTGGGATTTTTATGGCTGTGTGTCAGGATGACATGGTTATTGGTTATATATACCCGGCAAACGCCAAGTTAACGTTTAATGGCATTGACATGATTTGTTCAATCTCTGAGAATATCCTGAATGGCCTGACAACACAATCGCCCATTCGAGACACCGCGCTGGCAAGGTTACAGAATAATTCGATGCCCTGGTGGCGTCTGTCGCTTTAGAAGAACAAGACTATAACTAAGGTATTCACAAGTCTCGCATCTTCCTACGCAGAGCAAAGGGCAAAGAGTAACTCTCGTAAATGCTTTATATTCCTTCATTGGCTTTGCTGCGGCAACGCGCAATATACATAGAACCCCTGAAACGCCAGCTTTTTTAGAATTTCAAGTGCAGTGTGACGCCTCCGTCCTCGTACCAAGAGCCTTTCCATTCCTTTCCATCCAACAGCTCTCATCTTCGACTCGATCTCAAGACTGCCCCATCCATAATTGTTCATCTATACACACAATCTATAACTGGCATAACGACCAGCCGTTTCACTGTTTCGGATAATCTTAACAACTTGGCCCCGCTTCAGACCCAAGTAACGAGCAACAGGGTCCTTTTGCAAAATACGTGGTAGTTGGGTCTCCTTGAGGCGATAGCGCTTGAGAAGAGCGAGCTTCTCCTCGCGGGAGAGCAAGACGTGCTTGGGAACAAGCTCGTGGTGGGTAATGTTGACAAGAAGATCATCCTCGAGGAAGCACTCGATCTTAGCGACGGACTCGACACTCTGGAGAGTCTTGCGGGCGGCGGGTGAGAGAGGAACGTGTGTTACCATGATGCCAGTCTTGTAGTTGTTCGTGATCACATATTTGGCAAATTGTCGGATCTGGTTGACGCCGAAAGTCTTATCGGCGAGGAACTCAACCCAGACAGGACCGCAGTCGGCGCCGGGGTTGGGGTTGGGGTTGGCTGCTGTCACGGGAGGTGTGTTTTTGCGGATCATGTTCTCGCTGGGACGCGCCGAGAATTGAAGCTTGGCGCGGCTGTAGTCGAACTGTTAGTTCCATGGTTTCTTTGTGATGTCGCAAGTATAGCCGGCCTTACTTGATGGAACCGTCGGGGTTGCAGTATTCGTCGCGGAAGCGGTCGAGAGAGATCTTGACTTCCTCTTCAGCGAGCTCGTATTCCTTTGAAACGTCAGTTTGATGCTTATTACAGAAAAGCTACACAGTTGAAAATGTTGCGCGCTTCTCTGAAGTCTACAATAGGACTCTTAGGACAAACGTACTCGGTCCGCGACCATCTCATGGATAGTCCTCCATGCTCGCCAAAGGCGAACAACCTCCTTGGACCTGGCATCGGTGGGAACGTGATCGATATCCATGATAGCGAGTGTGAGGTGCGATTCGAGATGGGGTGTTGGTGGTCGAGGTAACAAAGACAAAAAGGAAGGTCGGAATCGCGAGCGTCGTCAAAAATGTTTCGTTCAGCCTCGCATCGTCGCCGCAAAAGTCCAAACTTCTTTGAGCGGGTCAGAGCACTGAAAGGGTCATGTGATTCTGATGGACGCCACGCACCGCCACCTATCCCTACATCAGCCACCACAAGAGGGCTAGTCTGATCATGGAAGGTGGGGCGGGAACGAACCCCTGGGCCTGGGACGCGCCAGTGAAGCTCAGTGGTCTTTCCAGCGAACGCTAGGGGAAGGACCCGAGTCCCAAGGGAGGGGCACCCTAGAAGGAGCAAAAAGAGAGGAGAGTGAGCTGTAATACTGAGCGAGACAATGGCAAGAGAGACAGCTCAGGGGCGCACGGGCCTGCCCTGAGAATTCACAGCAAGAGACACGGGTCCAGAACTTTACCTCAGAAGCAGAAGGTGATAGAATTCCACTGGCCGAGACTGCATTTGCGCTGCACCGCACCAAACTACTCTACCTATACCTTTACCTTAGCTTTATTCTGGGGTCGTCTTTTTTTCCCTCCTTTTCGACAACACGTGTCGAACTTTGCTCAATTTAAGCCTCGCACTTTCACTTCTCCTCGAGCAATCTCGCTCCTGGTTTCTTGTCTTCCACTTGATTCATCTTGGTTCTCGTCTTTGTATTCTCCTCTCATCGCAATGGCCGAAACCGCAACCTCTCCAGCCCCTGCGGCGGACAAGGCCGACAAGCAAGCTAATGTTCGACCTCCCAAGCCTGATGAGAATCTCTTCAAGCAGGAACTCGCAAAGGCTGAGAAGGAGCATAAGGCTTCAATGGACCGTCTGGTAAGATCTCGCTCAATCCCCCTCCTTTTGAAAATGTGGCTTGGATCGACCCAGATTCCACATCTGTGGCCTCATGAGCTAGAGCTATTAGAGTCAACATCAACTAACAATTATACTCTTCTAGGCCGCTGTTAAGGCTAAGATCGAGATTGCTATGCCCAACAAGAACAAGGACCAGCCCAACCCTACCCAAAAGCGACGACAAGAGCTCATTGCTCAGGCCAACGAGATTCGACAGAAGCAGGCTGGCGGAAAGAACGCCCGTTCTACTAAGCTCGACCAGATCAAGCGCCTCGATGAGCAAGTTCGAAGCCGAATCAATGAGCAAAAGGCTGCGAAGAGCAAGGTTCCCTTCAAGAGCCTCGAGGACCTCGACCGCCAGATTGCTAGTCTGGACAAGCAGGTCAACTCCGGCACCATGAAGCTGGTAGACGAAAAGAAGGCCTTGTCAGACATCTCCAGTCTCCGTAAGATGCGCAAGAACTTCGGACAGCTTGACGATGCCCAGAAGCAGATTGACGACCTCCGCGCCAAGATTAAGGAGATCAAGGATAGCATGGACGACCCTGAGCAAAAGGCTCTATCCGACCAGTATAACAAGATCCAGGCCGAGATCGATGCTATTAAGGCCGAGCAGGACGAAGCTTACAAGGGTCTTTCCAGTCTCCGTGATGAGCGCTCCAAGCTCCAGGCCGAACAGCAGGAAAAGTACACCGCTATCCGTAAGCTCAAGGATGACTATTACGGACAGAAGAAGGCATATCAGGCCTACGACCGTGAGGCTCGAGAGCGTTACCGCGAGAAGCAAAGGGCTGAGCAGGAGCGTTACCACCAAGAGCGAAAGAAGGCTGAGGCTGAGCGTCGTCTGGGCGATGCCAGCGACCCTGCCTACCTCGACGAGATCCGCCGCGCCAACAGCCTGCTCCAATTCCTCGATCCCAACCACAAGGTTGAGAAGGGTCCTCTGATGGCCGACACAGGTCTCGGTGCTCAGGCCCAACGAAGCGTTGACGAGTCTGGCCTCAAGGGCACCAAACTTCTTCGCAAGGAGGACCGTGATGAGGAGTACGCGCCTGCCGTGAAGAAGGGTAAGAAGGGCAAGAAGACTGCTCACGGCGGCTCATCGAACAAGTTCAACGTTCCCCCAGCTGTCGTCGAGGACTGTGCTGCCATGGGCATCGACCCTCCTATGAGTGCTGCCGATATCCCTGCTGTCGCTGAGAAGGTCCGTGCCAAGCTCGATTTCTGGAAGAACGACCAGGAGGCCCAGACACAGCGTGTAAGTCACCCATCTCATAAAGTGCTTACGAGGAGACGATGCTAATTACTATTCCAGAACATTGAGAAGGCTAAGAAGGAGATCGCTGAACTCGAGGCCGCTGAGGCTAATGGCGACAAGGTCGAGCAGACCACTGCTGACCTGAAGGAGACTTCTATTGCTGACAAGCAGGAGTCGTAAGCTTCCTTCTCATCGCAACATTGATTGCTCGTCGGTAATATCCCATATCGTCGATGCTCCCTGGGCTTACAAATTTCTCCTGCGCTCTCTCTCTCTACCTCGCCCCAATTGATATTATTGTCCTCGTCCTTTCCGAAATCTGTTGGAATTCCCCAGCGCCCACTCGGCATAAAAATCAAACGTTGAGCTTATATCAAACGTTATTCAAAGTTGTCTTGCCCACCAACTTCATTGTCTGAGTTACTTCCTGCTTCATACATCCCTTCTCCCCCTCTTTCAACGCCACATGCTCGAATCTAAAAAGCGCTTTTTTGTGCTGTTTTTGTAATTAGGCGCAGTTTCTTATTGAAGTCATGCGCAAGGAAAATGACAAAAAGTTGGTTCAATCTCGTGGTGCATTGCATCTATTATCATTTTAAGTTGCGTGACATGAGACTCGGTTATCGAGTTCCCTGTAGATCTTGCCCATAGGGTCGGCTCAATTGCTTATTGCCGCTCATGGACAGATTTACTAAGACATGATGAGCTCATGCAAACCTGCATCAAAGTTTTAGTTGGGCTGAGCCTGGGGTCGGGCATATACTGCTGTGCCTCTTTGGGTCTACACTTTTCTGCCTTCTTTTCTGCTTGTTTTGCCTGTTGTGTGCATACGTATATGCAGTCGACCAAGACATGGTCATGTAACTATGTATGCACTGTCGTCTTACCGCAGCAGATGATGTGTTGAAAACGCCGGCATGAGCTTGCATAACCTAGCTCACACCCTTCGACCTATCGCCATGACCTTGACTGCCTCGGATGCGTGCCCCTCTTTCGCATCATCTCCCACACGTCCAACCAAGACATGTCTTTGTTCGCCGTGATGCATGTCAAAAAGGCAAATGAAGTTGTGGTGTCGTTCATAATTTTGCCTTCAGTGGCGTGGTATTTGTAATTTCAGATACAGATAAAATCGCCAAACTTTGTTATCCCCAGTTACTCCAAAGAAAAAAAATGCCAGGCGGGAAAGCTTCTACTCAAACACAAATGGCATCTTCAGCCCAAACTTCAAAAACCCCCCAGTAATGGTGCCACCGTGGTCTGCTGTGCCGGTAATACTCCACGCCCTAGTTATGCAATGGTCGTGATGTTCGTAGAAATCGTAATATGGATTTTTGTAGCATACTCAGCACCTGGAGATAAGTGCTCACAATTAACGTATTGGCCATTTGTAGTCGCTTAGTATGGTGGAGGGAAATTATAGGCACCCGGCATTGGCGGCGGGATAGCCCCAAAGTTAGGCCGTCTCATTTGAGGGCCGGGAGTTCGGCGATCGGGTCGGGGCATGGGAGGCTCCTGTGGATGCATCTGGCCTGGATCACCACGATATCCTGGAGGTGCTACTACAGCAGAGGCACCGGGAGGGGCAGTACCGCTTCGACGATTCACTTTTCGCGAGTTTGATAACGAGCCCAATGGCGGGTCCTTTACAGCCGGCTCATCCTCCGCCGGTAGTGTGAGTTCAACAAGTCCAAAGAAATATTCCAAAACTTCAGGATACCGTTGTACGCTCGCTTGCCAGTCTTCGTCAATTCCACGTTTGAGGGACGCTTGCGCTTCAGCAACTTGTGTCGGATGAGGTGGTGCGTGGTAGTAGTGATAGGCGTGGGCAGTAATTCGATCCATATGCGCAGCATGGGCAGTTTTTCGTTGATCAGTAAGGAGGCGGAAGTATTCAAGTATGTAGTCTTGTGCATGCCCTCGGACCCAAGAACTATGGGTTGGTAGTCAGAACTGCTTCGCAGCGTGATGGGAGGGCAAAATTATTTACCGTATTTCATTGTATATCGACCGCATCATGCGATCCTCGGCTTGTTTGACAGCAACGTCGAGGCCCTTAGCCTCACACTCGCATGCCATATTGGCCGGAGCGTGGCATATCGCGCAATCAGGATCCATCCTGAAAATAGACTTGCCACTGTAGGGATAACTTCTGGGAAACATCTTAGCTGTGATATCAGGCGAATTGGTTTACACCGAATTAGAGCGGGTGAGCGTAGTGCAAGAGATGGCCAGAAAAACAATATTCATCTACGGTCAACTCATGACAACAACGTGAGATCCCCCTCCAACCCCGCAGACGTCTTTCATAGGGTTGTATGTGCGTAGGAGAGAAGACCAGCAACAGTGAGATTGAACAATGAGAATACAAGAAATGGGGGAGGAGGTAGGGATAAGGATGACAGAGAGAAGTTAAAACGGACCTAGCTAAAAGGCACGAGCCGTGTTAAAGTCGATTGACGGCGTGGCGGTAAGGAGATAACGACACTGGGTTGCAAAATGGTCTGGTTTGCCCATCGAGAACCAGCTTGGGAAGGCGAGCAGCTGTTTCGCTGGAGCCGTATGTATGCTGCACTGCAAGCACCAGCAGCTCTCGGGGCTCAAGCTGGAAATGGAGGGAGAAACTGAAGAGCGAGATGGAAGAAGTCGCGTGGGGAAGCGAAGGAAGCTATGTGGAGAGATCGAATGAGAGCAGGCCGACCACGTCTACAGTCGTGGCTCGAATGCGGGACCACGGATCGTATGCAGGCTGGCCCAATGGCTTCGAACTGGTACAAGGGAGGGGTCGATGGCGGCGAACTGTCGTTGGGTGATTGTGCGGCTCATGTGCTTTCTGCTAGGAAGGGTGGTGTTGACAAACAGTAGGTAATACACCAGATGGAGGGGTGAGTGGGACGTCAACGAAGAGTCAAGTCGAGAGTTGACCGAGAAAAAATATGCGAGGTTTGACGTGAGATATTGTACTGCAGAAGAGACTGGAGCTGGATCGACTGGCGAAGTTCAAAGAATGCAAGAGACAGCCAGGCGTGACAAATGGGGTCATCGGTTGGGTTGACGATGGTAAGCCAGTGAGCATCTATCAAGAGTCGACGAATGAAGGTAAGGCCAGTCGTTAAGAACCCTAGTAGTAAGGCAAAGAAGACGGCGAGGGAACACTGAAAGGCTGACCACAGACACACAAGAGGCTCTGCTGGCTTTATCCATTGCTGCAGCACCGATTCACCGCATTTTGGCGTCAGCTGGCGTTTGTTGTTAAGCTCGGGAAGCTGGGGCTAGCCCAATGCTGGTCAAATAGCAATGGACGCCAGCAACGAGCCATTCTAGGTGAGCTGCAGGATCCCGTCGGGGCGAGGCGAGACGAACAGCCAGGGGAGCATCGTCGAAAGAGAGTTGAATAAAGTTCAAAACGTTCGCTTTGTTATCGGTAATCTTGAGCATAAATATCAGATATTAAAGTAGTTTGTTGGAAATCGCATGCCCGCACTCGTACAGCGCGTGCGTGGGCGTTTCCTTCACAGAGCGCCGGAAGTGAGGTCCGTGAGTGTGATACGGAGATGGCCTAGTGGCAACTTGCTGCGACATGTCGGAGGGACGAGATGTTGACATGGTACGAGATTGAAGGTATCACGAAGTGAGTATTAGAGAGGAGAAATCAGATGAGGAGAGAAAGAGGCCTTGAAACTCTTAGCACTGCCTGCCTTCGTTAGTCCTAGCTGAGACCTGAGGCATGGATCCAAGCCGGTGGTTGCCTTGTAGGTTGGTGGTAGGTAGCTCTGCACTGAAGTCCTCTTTCCTTTTTAGGACTTACACGAAAACCACTTCATGACGAGATGCTGGCTGAGATCAAAGTACCTGAGAGAAATCGATGCCTGGAATTATACCTACGTAATTGCGCAGAAGCTATAGCCTTGTCTAATAAATTCAAGAAATTGTACTTGTATTATCTCATCTATCATCTGCTCTGTCATGTTTAAATCAAAAACTCACGCAATGACCTTATCTAATCAGCAACCCCAAAATTTCGACCAAGCTCAAGGCAAGACATGATTAAAAGATATTCGACATAACAGCTTCAATTCTACACCAGAATTGTCGCACAATTCTTTTATTATGGCTCCACGGTGCCCGGCTATGTCGTCGACACTCCTACCATTCCTATACCCTTCGATATTCCTGTCAAGACACACTCTCGCCAGCACAGCAGCTCTCCGACGTCGCTTCAACTCCACCATAAACGACCTTCCAGAGTCACGACTAAACCCTGCCCCGGACGACTATGCGTCTCCCAGTTTCTCAGACAAAGCTTTTTTGACTCTTTATGCTGGTAGAGGTGGAAACGGCTGTATTTCTTTTTTGCGAGAAGCATACCTTGCTGAGGGCCCTCCCAATGGCGGCGATGGTGGTCACGGCGGCAATGTCTACATTCAGGCGGCGCATGGCGAAACCTCGTTGCACAAGTTGGCGCGCAAGCGATTTGTTCGAGCCGGCCGAGGCAAGCATGGACAGGGAAGCGCAAAGAGTGGAACACGAGGAGAGGATATCATCATAACTGTGCCTGTGGGAACAGTAGTCCGTGAAATAGAGCGTGAGGATCCGGTGCTAGACGAAGAGATGGATATGCGCTTGTGGCGCGCTCAGCAGAAACAAAAGAGAAAGGAGGAACGTATGGCTGCTCTGGAGCGAAAGCAGAGGCAAGAAGAGAACGAAGAGGGTTACGAAGAAGAAGAGGAGGAGGAACAAGTTGAAGAGGAGGAGGAGGGCGATCAGGATCCTGAGCGTCGCAAGTGGCTTTTATATCCCGGACTGTCTAAGACTGACATCAAACAAACCGTCTTTCCTCGATTGCCTAAACGAACTCGGCTTCTTAAACAACCGCCTCCCACCATCCATCTCGACTTATCTCGCCCTACCCCAAAGCCAATCCTTCTTGCAACTGGAGGTATTGGTGGTTTGGGCAACCCCCACTTCACATCTAGGGCGCATCCTCGGCCCATGTTTGCTACCAAAGGTGAAGAGGCTGTTACCATGAAGATTGAGCTTGAGCTCAAGCTCCTTGCTGACGTCGGCCTCGTCGGCCTTCCTAATGCTGGAAAAAGTACCCTCCTTCGTGCCATCACAAACAGCCGTACTAGAGTGGGCAATTGGGCCTTTACAACGCTGCAGCCCAATATCGGCACGGTTGTTCTTGATAAGTATTCTGGTCGGCCAGTAATCAAGAGTTATCGCCGCTATCCTGCTCAACTGGGTCTGCCCGAAGCAGTCGACACTGAACCACGCACTCGATTCACGATTGCTGACATTCCTGGTTTGATTGAAGGTGCACATCTTGACCGTGGCCTAGGCATTGCTTTCCTACGCCATGTCGAACGCGCTGGTGTACTCGCTTTCGTCATTGATCTGTCTGCTGGTAATGCAGTCAAGGCTTTGGAGTCACTATGGCGCGAGGTTGGATTATACGCACAAATGCGTGATGAAGAAGAGGCTGATCGCGCAATCGAGTCACGCATTGACTGGGATGTCACGTCGGATATGGACGGTCCTATGAATCTGCCCCCAGGTATCGCGAACGATGAAGAAGATTTCAGTTCAAAGCCAGGACTACAGATTGCTGGAAAGCCATGGTTTGTCGTTGCAACCAAGGCTGACTTGCCAGAGACACAAGAAAACTTCAAGGAATTAAAACAATACCTTGATAGTGTCACAAAAGGCGAAAAGTCGCATCCAAGCGGAGTAGCGGATGCTTGGACAAAAGACTGTGCTGTTATCCCAGTGAGCGCAATCAATGGCCAGGGTGTAGATAGAATTGTACACTGGACTGTGGGATTACTAGACGAGTAGACGAAATTTGGAGACACCTTGTATTATACCATTTGTATCAACATTTCATCCCTGATCATGATTCAAACTGTAACAACACCAAAATAACATAAAGCAATTGTGCATTGACCCATTTTTAAGCCGTTTCCATCTTCTCCTCCTCAGCCTCTACTAGCTCCGTTGCTGGCTCCTCAGGCGAGGGAAGATCCGCAACATCCACTTCCTCCTTGGTATCATCAACAGCCTCGGCCTCCTTGGCGTCTTGAACGGCCTTCTGGTTCTTCTGCGCAGCAATGTTGATGAGAGGAGATGTATCGTTAAAGATGCGTAGTAGCATAGCAGATCGATCCTCCTTGGGAAGCATAAGGTTAAGGGAGTGGATGCTCTTCCAGAGGGGGAGAGCCATGCGCTCTCTAAAGTCGGGGTCCGTGCCGTCAGGCTCAACGCGGAGAACAGCGCAACCCATGCCGATATCTCGGACACGCTCGCCGATCTCGTCGAAGCGCTCGTACTTGCCATCGTTGATGCGAGGAAACATCTCGATGAGAAGCTTGCGGAAGGTCTCCTTGTTATGGAGGTGCACAACACGAGGCTCACCGACGTAACCCTGGAGGATGGGCATACCCTCAGCCTGGATACGCCATCTGCAGACATCAGCTGAGGGAGCGTCCTGCTTCATGTACATGCGGACACCACCATGGATAAACTTGATGCCACGGCCCTCGTTCTCGATGAGGATATCGCGGAGGAGTGCGCTAGTGTAATAGATAGCCTTAGCAGGCTCACCCATCTCGTTTCGGACCATGTACCGATCGTCGGGGAAGCGCTTGGAGATATGATAGAACTCCTTAATGTTCTGGACGGTGGGGTGTGAAACGTCCAGGTACTTGAAGGCCTCCTCGACAGGGCCGTTTCGGCGAGGCTTGCTGCCCTCCTGGGCCACTTGGGCAACAGGAGTAGCGGCAGCTGAGGGCTCAGTAGACTCAGTCTTGACCTTTTTAGCGGGCTGATCTTGAGCATCCTCGGTCTCGAGAGGTCGCTTGCTACCGTTAGTAGACGCATCAGCCATAGCAACATCTTCCTGCTTGTCTTCAGCCTTGGCAGGTGTAGCTTCAGATTCAGTCTTCGCCTCGGTCTCCTCCTTGGCAGGTGCCTCTTCAGCAACCTTCTCAGCAGGAGTGACCTCAGCGGATTCTTCGGTCTTGGCGGGCTGCTTGGTCTCCTTCGACTCGTTCTCGTTCTTAGCCTTGAACTCGGACTTCTTCTCCAAGACAGTGATGAAGAAACCACCAGTGTCTTGCATGTGAGGATAAACTCTCATGCAGCGCTCAAGAGGCAGGTCAGCGCACTCGGCACCCTCAAGTCTGGGGAACATGGTCTCAACGACTCGTCCAGGGATAACACCATCGGCGCTCTCCTTGGCAAAGTCCTCGACCTCCTTCCAGGAGCTCCAGATACGGGCACTCTTATCCATGATCTTCCAGTCCTTCATTCCGGGGTATCGCTTCAGGTTGGGCAGCTCATTGCTGCAGTCGACAATCTCAACATTCGCGGGTCCACCACATCGCTCAATGGCCGAGACGACCACAGACTCGTTCTCAACAGGGTTCATACTGCAGGTAGAGAACACGACACGGCCACCAACCTTGAGAAGCTGGAGAGCGCGGACCAGAATTCGAATCTGAGTGAGGTGCAGGCCAAGAGCGCTTCCGGGTTGCCAATCCTTCCAGATGTTGGCATTCTTTCGCAGAGTCCCGTCACCGGAGCAGGGAACATCAGCCAGAATGCGATCGAACTTGAGGTAGGTTGGCTTCTTGCCATCCTTAGCAGGGAGCCTGATCGAAGGGAATTGGGTAGCATCGTGATTCGTGACGAGAAGGTTAGGGGAAGAAAGTCGCTTGAGCTGATGGACAAGCATGTGTCCGCGCTTGTAATCGGAGTCGTTGGCGACAAGCATTCCAGTAGCCCGTCCAGCGTCGCTGGGGTCGGCTTCGAGGTCGGCCTCAATCTCGTCTGTAGTCTCGGCACCAAGATCCAGGCCATCTTCCTGAGCATAAGATCGGAGAACCTTGCGCACACGAGCCTCCTCGCCCTGGTGAATCATCTCGAGCAGTTGCGCCGCCTTGCTTCCAGGAGCAGCACACATGTCAAGGACGGTCATGCCAGGGCGGAGATCCATCAGCATAGGGGGGATCATGCTGACGACTTCCTGTCGGCTGATGTTTCCAACGCTCGTCTCGGAGACCAGGAATTTCTGGAATGCGGCGAAGGGAGGGAACTTGCGAACGACGTTCTTGGGGGTAGTCATCCACCAAGCAAGCTCGTCGGGGTACCAGGGCACAGGCTGGGGAGGTTCAACAGGTCGGCCATCTTGATGCTCGATCTTGACGATCTCGGGGATATATCTGGTCTGGAGAAGGCTCTTGACAAGAAGGGCGTGACTGAAAGCGCATTGAGGTTAGCAGACAGATTTCGCGTTACGCGAGCGATTGCGATAGAACATACCCTTTAGAGCCGCAGAACCTGAAGCTGTTAGGAAGCTCACGTCTGAGAGCCTCCCAGTAGGCATTCTTCTCCTCTTCAGGCAGCTGAAGGAGGGTATCATAGAAGCGCTGGAGCTTCTCGTTCTCCTTGGGAATGGCAGGATAATCTCTCCAGCCACCTCTATCCTGGTTACCACCACCTCGGCCGCCACCGCCTCCTCTTCTGTTCTTTCCCTATGGTAATGTCAGTATAGGTCGCAATTGGGATGTTGCGTCAAGTGTATGCGCACCCTGAAGCTCTTTTTGCCCATTGTCGCAAATGTCTTGAAGTGGTTGAATCGAGAAAACATTCAATGCGACAAAAAATTTGGACTAAAAAAAGGCCCCGCCACTTTTTAGCATGTGCGACGCTAAAAGCATGCAAGGTCTATAGTGGGTTTATGATAGCTTCACTAGGAAAAGTGAGAACAATAGAAATGTTAACTTCATATTTTAGACGGAAAAGTATTATATGAATTTAGGAAACGCTTGACCGTACGAGTAATAAAATTTCTGTAGTGTCTTGTGGTGTTGTCTGCTCAGTTCCAATTAAATGCATATTTGCAAGCGATCTGGTCATGATAACCATTATGGAACGAAGGGGTAAAGATTATGAAACAACATCTTTTTCTAGACATCGTTTTTGCATACTTGTTTGGTCACTCTCTGACAATTTCATAAGATCCTGTGGTAATAGCCCCAGAAAGCTGCTTCAGACTATCAGCACCGTGACTGAAGACCATGATGACAGAGTCTCAATGACTGTTTTGAAATTTGTCGGTCTATCCACATTGACTTAACCAAACGCATTTAAATACGAGGAATAGGTGCTATAATGGATCCAGCGGAGATGTAGTGAGTAAAGTATTTGATATGATTGTTTATTAAACCCAGCTCGATGGTTGGTTACAAGCCGAAATCGGCACTCATGCTGACCCGACCTTGTCGTTCTAGGGGATTCATAGTGATATTTGGTTAGAGCTTGACAATAATTGTCAACTATGACTCCGACAACCGCTTAGAGCCTCATCATTTTTTTAGACCTACGTCTTGGCTGAAGAGGTATCTTCGGGTCGCATTTCAAAGGTATTAAATGGCTTCAGCCTCTTCATTTCACCCTTGATTCCAATCTGCCACCGCTGTATGCAGAACTAAATGCCGTCACCATTATGAGCGATGCATACCAATGGTCCCGGCGACCAAATGGACGACCAGAAGCTTGCGATCCATGTCGTGCACGCAAAGTCGCGTGTGATCACAGACGACCCATTTGTATGCGATGCCAGAGAAGAGGAGACAATTGTGGCTACACAGCATCATCACCAGCATCACGAGTCAAAGCTTCGA
Source organism: Fusarium oxysporum Fo47 (assembly GCF_013085055.1). Classification (NCBI taxonomy): domain Eukaryota; kingdom Fungi; phylum Ascomycota; class Sordariomycetes; order Hypocreales; family Nectriaceae; genus Fusarium; species Fusarium oxysporum. The sequence goes on along the minus strand of NC_072843.1, from coordinate 1,621,521 downwards.
TTCAGTCTAGTCCAGGTCTCTCACCACAGCCTGCCAAGCCGATGACACGAGACTACGCATTCAGTCCAGGCTACCTTGGTTTTACAAGCTACAACTCGGTCTTCCAAGGAGCTCGAGAGAGTCTATCTGTTTCTGATACAGGCTCTGGATTTCCCAGCCCAGAGATATCAAGTCCTGGAAGCGATGATGTTTGTTTACGCAGCTTGCCTTTGCCAACACAGCAAATGTGCCTTGTTGTACTACAGTATCTTCCGGGACGACCAGAAGCACATATGATATTCCACGACGAACCTGGTCCTGAGAATACCACGAGTTGGTCTCATACGGCTGTATCAAGAATCATTAAATCTCTGCGGCAACTTTTTCAAAGCTTTGAGGGTAGTGAATGCTTCGATGAGCAGGTTGCTGATGTGCTGTGCCGCAACACTTCAAAGCCTGTTAACGATACCTTCGATAGGTTTGATGACTGGGTAGACCAGTTCTGTGGGCCAAACATCCGATGGGAATCGATCGGGCTTCTGTGGGCTCATCTTGAAGGTCTTTCCGATGCAATATCAACCCTGAAACATCGTCAGCTTCAATGGGTTCAAGGCAAGCGATCATCTGTTCTCTCGCACGATCACATACACTATTGCATTGAGATCGCGCGCCATTTCACAGCTGGCAACGATATGCTCCTTGATCTCTGTCGACGACATGCAGCTCTTGGAACTCTGGTTTATGGCGATGCTAGTAAGTTCTCTATCAAGTCTAGTATCATTATACTAACTCTTTAGGCCCTGTATACTGGAACTCACACAGTCTGTGTGTGTCCATGCTTCTATTCATGGGCCTTCATGCTTCGGGAGAGGCATCGAGGCCACAAATACAGCCCCAAAAGCCTTCGTTTTGTGTCGAGCATAAGCGTCTACTGTATAGCTACATCTTTGCAAATGACAAATCCGAGGTCTCCTTTACTGGTAGGCCACCACTTCTAAGTCGTCGCTATTGCTCATCAGTGCCGCCCTTGGACTTGCCAGATAGCTGTATGGTATCTGAGGACACGCTGGTAGAAGAGTTCAACGCTCTGGATGACAGGGGCTGGAACACAAATGGTGAGATCTCCAGCAACAGTTACATACGGGCTCGCTACTTGATGTCGTATGTCTTTGACGAGGTGATAGAAGTGGCACTTGGTAACGATGCCCATGTCACGCTTGGATATCTTCAGTAAGTTATCCGGTGTGTTAATATTTGACATATACTAATACCATGAAGAAATATCAAAGTCCGAGTGACACAAACGTTTCTCGACATGCCTTCGCATTTGATTTTCAAGTTCGAAGATCTAGATGATCCACATCTTGACATAAATATTCTTTATCTGAGAATATTGCTTCATCTCGCTCATCGAAAAGATGTCTTTGTGGTCGAGAGATTACTTCTTACTCATGGGGCCATTGATGATGGCTCTTTACTTGCAACTAGTTTTGATTTAGTCAAAGTAACGGTCATTCTCTGGATACATAAGAATCGATTTGCGCCTATGCGGCGGAACTTTGAATGGCTTGTAAGTATCGTCATCCCCCAATAGATATTCATTCTGATTTTATGAATAGCTGGTAGCGTACGGAGCACTAGGAGGAGGCATTCTCTGTCAAGAGCTACTTCGACCAACCTTCTTCGGAGTTCATCCCTTAAATCCTACTCTTTCACGGTCGAACATCGTTCAACAACTGAGCTTGCTCGTTGCTTTCTTGAACTGGGTCGGTCCCAGCTCGCCAAACAGAGTTGTTTGTGGAGACTGCGAAGCAATCATTCAGCGTGTGCTTGATGAGCATTTGAACTCGGAACCAACTGGCAATACAAACCTGGTACCGTTAGGTATAGGGGTTCCTCAGTCTTTAACATTCGGGTTTGAGTTGCTGAATACATTTGAGTGGCTCCAGAATCGTACGTAGAGCGGCACATCTTGACGTGTTGGAACAATCATGAGATAGAGTCTTGGTTCAACGAGCCTCTGACAGTTCAGATACATTGATGGGTTGTGTTCCGTCGGTGCTCATTATGGGTAGAAGTTTGGGTATATTCATATTACTCCTTGCAGGAGACGGTCTATCTGCGTTTATACATAATGTTTCATGACTAGTAACTCGCTAGCTGAAACAAATACAATGCCTCTAGGGCTGGAATCATAACACAACGTTGACTGGCAGGAGATTCTCCTACATCATCAAACCGCCAAAGAGGGCAGCAATAGCACCACTCATAAGGCCCCATTGGATCTGTCCTCGAGCCTCGATACCAGCGTTACCGCTTTCTGTTGCTGAAGCGCTGGCAGCAGTTCCGCTCTCTGTAGCAGTGGCGGTAGCGGTACCTGAGGCAGAACCTGAGGCGCTTCCTGTCTCAGCGGCGCCAAGCTTGCCGCCACCGGTAGACTTGGGAGCAGAGCTATCTTCAGAACCGGCAGCAGCCTTGGCGTAGTTGTCGAAGCTCTTAGCACCGCTGGTACTAATGTTTTGTTAGTATATGTAATGTTGGTTATAAGATAGTGCAACTTACGGAGCATTCACAGCTCCCACCATACCACCTTGGCAGTGACCCTGGACAGCGCAGTAGTACCAGATGGGATCCTCGGACTTCACCTCGATGGTGAAGACCTTATCGCTGACCTTGGTCTTGACATTCTGGTCGCCGCTGAAGAAGGCAGTGCTGTTGATGGGCTCACAGGGCTTGGCGAAGCTGCTCTGGGCGACGGAGTGGAAGCCTTCATAGAAGTGGAACTCGACAGTATCGCCAACCTTGGCTGAGGTCTGAGCAGGAGTGAAGTTGAGACCGTTCTCTCCGACCTTGACGACGTGGACGGCAGCAGAGACGGTGCTGGCGGAAAGGGCCAAAAGCTTGATGGGAGAGGCGTGCATTTTGGTGGTGGTGGTGGTGGTGGTAGTGGTGATATGTGGATGGGTGTAGTGGAAGTGTTTTGTTTGTATGGATTGGATGTTTGTTGTGTTTACAAGTGTGAGTGTGCAAGTGTTTGTTGATGAGACAATCTCATCTTTGGTAGTTCATCCCTCCTCTTTATAGTCATCCCAATTGATGCCAATTATATGAAGTTGAGTTAAACTTCGTCCCCTGTCGGCCTCGCTGTAGGGTCCTCTAGGGTCATCTAGGGTCGTCTGCTAACCTCAAACCAGGATGAAGCAAAGGGGCGGCCGCCCTACCCCAAACATTTAGCAGGACAACAAACAGTGAGACTGAGACACAGCCACTCGGCATATGCATAGCAGATCCAGGTGCTGTACTAGGTTTCCAGCGACTCCGTACCGTCGCGGACAGTTTGATACCCCCGAACCAGACCTGAAATGAATTGGTTTCGTTTAGTGTTTTCTGTTTGACCCTTCTCCTCGAAACTCTCTGAGCGCTAGATCAAACCGGGTCCCAGACCGAGCCGAGACTCCCTGTGTAGCAAGCCATGTTGAAGCGTCTCGATAATTGACTTTGCACCGGCAATTTGGTGCCGTACTGAGCGCGCACTCTGAAGCGCCTTGGCTTACACGTTTCACTTGTGCGCCAATGGAGGTAAGCCACTGCCGTGATATCCAGCATTGTATTGGGCATTGAATGAGGCTACAAGTATGCTGACGTTGAAATGTATTCATAGATCACTGTAAGCCTTGAGGTACGGAATATTTGGCCCGAATTGTTAATTGTGTATAACGTTAAGCGCTGGCCATTTTGGTTCATTGAGTCGAATACGAATCCCACATTCTCACCGATTTTAAGACAAGCATATTCGTAATTCAGATCTGAACGGTCGAACTACCGAAGCTAGCACCCCAGGCATCCCTAGCCCTCGGTTCGCCTGATATAATACGGTTAATGCTATTGATGTTGTCGAAGGGCGAGGCCTCCGAGAAGGTATGCATTCTCTCGTGTCAGACTCAGCATATGTCACCGTAGTTTGGCGACATTGTAAGTTTGTGACTGTGGTGATGCGGATGCGAGTCTTGTTTGGCCCTTGGCTCGAAACGGCTGGCAACATCTCGACTAGTACAAACACAAAGGAAGGACTCGAAACATCGAATGGTGTAGGGGGGATGATTCTCAAACTCCAGTGGCATGTCACTGCAGCTTCTCCGATAGCATGTTGTCTTAACACAATATTGCTCTGGTATGTTGCACATCTGTGCGGCACAACAATGCCATGCCAATTTACATAATGGACGCCGAGATCTGCGAAAATACTACTACAGCTTTCTTGGGTGCGACTGCAAGTTTCGGTGAAGGCTGTCCGAAGCTTCAGGTAGTACTGTCATCAGATACCTCGCGTTCTATGATGTTGACCGAGGTCTTACCCTAAAGACATCATTATCAATCACTACGCGGTTGGCATATTTAGGTCCACTGCGATCCTCGGGCATGAACACTCGATGTGGAAGCTATAGGAATTATACTTCACGCTTGCCATCGCTTGTCATCGTAGAGCACGTGGTGAGCATCGCGAGTCTTTAGGGAAATACTTGATCTTACGGACCTGCGCCACGATCGACACGTAGGTCTTGAGGTTTGTAATGTGTTAGTAAATCTTAGCTAAGTTGTTACCACTGGCGCGGTTCAAGTTTCTCGAACAATCATGGTCGGCGGATACTTTATTCAACGAAATCGTAGGCTTAAATGCCCTATTGAGGTAATCGCCAAGGTCAACTTGAACTCAAAGGAGATGAAGCTCTCCACACGCAGCCGAGCTGTCACTGCTCTGCACCTTCCGAAATGTTAGCCTCACAGAGCAGCTACCTAGGCAGCAGTCACGTGCAGATGCCCATAGCTCCCGTTGGCCTAGCAACTGAGGCAGTCAACAGCGCACGGACCATCCAAAAAACTCCTCTATATTAATCTCGCGCTGCCTCTCTTCTTCTGCTTTTCTTTTCCTTTCTTCTTCATACTTACCTTGCTTGGAGTTTCCTCGCTCAAGAATGAGGAACCTCAGTGTGTGACGGCCTGCATTGCACATCGCGGAGTCGTCCGCACTTCATTGTCCTTCGGGGCCATGAGAGGCGTAATTTTTGATTTATAACCCATCTTTCATTGTGTGCTCGGCTTGATGCTGGGTCATGAGGAAGGAATTGCATAGCTAGGAACGTTAACTGTTCCTCGGTGCTGCGAGAGTTACGTATTAGTGATGGCAGGAAAACAGGCTGTTGGCAAATTGCGAGGACACGCTTTTGCGCGCGGAACGTAAATCATCGAGCCAAGCATGCAAATACCATTACTGATGTCACTAATCGATGATGGATGTCAAGCTCAATGGAAGTTTGTGTTCATATTAACTCAAATCGTAATCCTACATTCCCTCGTGATAGTCCCAAATAATTACATTCCTCCTCAACTCCCAAAGTTATCGTAATATCTTTGTGATTGTTTACTGTTTCTTCCACTGTCCAGCGTTCTCGACACCCTTGGAGATGCTGTCGAGCCCGCCCTGGACTCCAGTGCCGAGGTTGCCAATTCCATCGCCGAGAGGGCGGCCAGCGTCGCCAGTCGCGGAGGTGACAGTGTCGCCTAGACCACGAGTTGCGGCTCCAGTAACGTTGCCGACTGTGCGGCCGAGACCACCGACGGTGTTGCCAACGGTGCTAGTGAGGAAGTTGAGACCTCCTCCAACGGTCTCGCCAACGTTGCCGGCGGGGTTGTTGTTCTTGTTGTTGTTCATGATGATGGTCGGTGGGTGGTGGTGTTGGATATAGTTTTGGTAGTGTGGTGCTTGTGTCTTAAGATTTGTTTTGAGGCTTGAGATCTTGTAGATTGCAGATGAACAACTCTAGAATTAGTGGAAAGAAGCCTCTCTTAAATGTATCTCCCCTTCTCATCGGAATCTCAACAATATCTTGTCCTGTAAATCATCAGCCAGGTTACATCACCAAATGACGTCAAACACAGGGTATTCTTCAAAGTCGGCCGGGTTCATTGGATCAACATCTAACCACCAGCCACATAGCCATCCCTCCCGTACCTCTAAAATGACGTCCCTCGACACATAATTACGCATTCCGGTGTTTGAGACGCATGCAGAGGTGTCCCTCATCAGTGATGTTATAGGGCAGAAGAGCATTACTAGCAGGCATGTCCCGACAATTGCCATGGTGAGTTTATGTCATGTTCTGGACCTTTGGACCCTTGAATGGCCGGAGAGATGCCCTTTGTGGCGCATTTGTCCGTTAGCTGTCAGACTGTGAGGCTGTGACTGGTCGAGCAAGAGAATCCGCGACTTATGTCGTGCAGGTTTCGATGCGCACCTTGAGATCTCTGTGCGATGCGAGATGTTGAGTTGCATCGTCATGGCGACAAGATCTTGGAAGGCCATGACGTCGGACGCGCACGCAGGAGCACCAGGTGAATAGATGTGCAAATGTCATAGGAAGATGCGGAAAAATCAACATGGGCATGATCATCATGCCCGGCTTTTAGTTATGCTGCTCTAATAAAACTCAACTGAACCAAGGAATGCGCTATCTAACCAATGTTGAACTCGTCTGCCGCGGAATTCATCAGCATCATACTCTTCTTCCTGATAATGTTCTGGTTTTGCCTCTCATCTCCAGCTGCCTGTTCTGTATTCTTCTCGACACCCTTATTCGTCCGCTTCTTAGTCTTCCTCTCCACACCTGCGCCGATGCCGCCAGGTGCCTCTCTCAGGCCGTAGCTCTTTGCCGTGTGTCCCAAGTGTAATTCTGAAATGTCGAAGTGCTTTCTCTCCTCCTTGGTATGCGTAGCATATGCCCTAATGTGGGACTTGAAGCCGTTTCGAGCAAGCTCTAGTCGCTTGGTGTCTATCAGGAGACGTTGCTCGATGTGCAGCTGAAGGGCCTCCGCCTTGTCGTGGAAAGACTGTCCATCCTCCGGTTTCGCAGACGTCTCGACCGGGAATTCGAGTTTCGTCATCATTCCCTTCTGGAGAATAGAGTCGTAGGATTGCGGTGTTGGTGGTGTTGACGCTTTTAGGAGTTCGATGTATCCTTCTTCGGTTCCGGGGAGCAGGAATAATAAAGCATCACCGGGTCGACCAGCACGAGCAGTGCGACCAACACGATGGATATGATCGGCGAAACTGAACGCAGGGTCGTACTCGATGACCAGATCGACCGACGGAATATCAAGACCACGCGAGGAAACATCGGTGGTGATCAGAAGAGATGGAGACTTGCAAGCTGAGAACGATCGCAATGTAGCTGTACGAATGGGCTGCGACAAAGATCCGTGCATCCTGTGCAGAACAACCTCGGGACTTGCTGGTGAAGTGATGTATGCTGCTTTTGCCACTGTCTTCGAAACCGACTCTGCATCCTTGGAGCCTGCAACAGGTGCCTCATTATTGTTGGGGTCTCGCAACAGTTCGTAGTGGAAGTCGACAGAGTCGGCACATGATATGAAGATAATGGCCTTCATGGTCTTCCCACGCCGAGAGAATGTTGCCTTGAGGTACGAGATGAGAGTGACGAGTCGTAGCTTGGCCGGGACAACAGAGTAGTACTGGTGAAGCTGTGCGGGCGCCTTCATTTCCGTCTTTTCCACATCCAGCTCCACCTCCTCCTTCTTTGCTGCCAGGAATGTCGCATCCGCCAAACTCATCTCTCCCAGCTTTTGTACGTTCATCTTCATTGTCGCTGAGCACAGCACTGTAACTCTTCGTTCGGGTAGGGCCGTGAGCGGTGTTCCATCGGGTAGTTTGTCGGATACGTCAACTGCCTTGATAGCCGTGATAACCTTCTTCAAGTCATCCTCGAAACCCAAATCCATAAGTCGATCACCTTCATCGAGAATCAACCATCGAACCGTGCTGAGGCTAAGCGCCTTTGTATTGTCGATATGATCAGCAAGTCGTCCAGGAGTAGCGACCAAAAAGTTGACACCCTTTCGTATGCGAGCCTTTTCCGCCTTCTTAGATTCTCCTCCGGTAATTGCTGTTGAGACGAGCCATGGGAACGGTCGGATGAGCTTCTCCAGAACTGTGTGAACCTGTTTTGCAAGTTCGCGAGTAGGCGCAACGATAATGGCAAAAGCACCAGAATCTCGATGAATCTGAGCCTTCCCCTTTTCGCTGAGAAGTAGAACACGATGTAAAATAGGTAACAGGTATGCCAAAGTCTTTCCAGAACCAGTTTCGGCTTGCACAAAGGCATCGGAGCTACTCGTTAACATGTGCGGAATCACCTTGTTCTGAATAGCCGTGGGTCGCTCCAGGTTCATCTTGCCAAGCTCATCAACAAGTCGGGCAGATATCGTCAATGTACCAAAGTTCGCAACATCTGATAGAGGCGCATTGGTCGCTTCGGGAGCTGTCCATTCTTCTTGCTTCTCCTCTCCCTCTGTCGTCTGTGCGGGGTTGAATGAAAAGAGTCGTGAGATGACTTGTCTAGATTTGCGATCTGAGTGCTGGTTGCGAGGTTGGCCTGAACCTTCGTGGCCATCGTTGTCAGTGAACCTTGGTCGCGAACCATGTCTGTTGAATGATTTGTAATCGAATGAATGATCTCCTCCTCCATCATCTGTTCTTTGGCGTTTTGACGACCTGCCCTCATCGAATCCATCTCCGGAAGGCTTGGGTTGCGTTGTCTTCCCAGAAGCTAACCTTGCCGACTTCTCTGCCTGCTTCCTGTCACGCCATCGACCGCCCTTAAACTTGACCTGGGGCTTAATTGGACCTGAACCCAGGTCAAAATTCAGAAGCATTCCATCGTCAGCCATGATTGCGATGTTGGTGTTGCTATAGAGGTTTCACATGGGCCATAAGATATTCTCGATACAATGCGCAAGAAAAAATAAAGAGTGGAGTATCTTATCTTATCTGGTTTCTATCGATAAGCATTGTGGATGCGGTCTAGACTCTCAGATCTCAGAAGCTCTGCCCTGGCTTCATAGTTACAGGTTGACAGGGCGAGCCAAAAAAACATAAAGAAGCTCCTTCGTAAATCCGAAGCAAGGCTGTCATGACGGAAACTGAAAACTGTCTCGTGACCACCAATATCGGGAATCTAAACGTTTCAGGGCACTCTGGGCGATGCACATCGAAAAGTCCCGGGCCTTCGCTGTCAAATGACCGACAGCCCCTTGAGTCATCTCAAATTCCCCGAGATTCCTCAAGAGGAAGAGATCGATACGAGATCACGCAGAAAGTTTAATGAGGCACGACGAGGCATATTCTCGATCCCGCAGAATCGCGAATTCTGTCCGCGTAAGCAAAGGGAGGCCTTGCGAATGCCAATACTGCAACGGTCCTACTCCTTCATGTGATACGCATCGCAATCTTAATATACGGAAGCACAAACCCTTTAGTAAATCAGTGCTACGTCAGGTATGCGCAAACCGTGGGGCATTGAGGGTTGTAGTTACACGTCAACTACGAATGCCACAGACCTGACTTGCCTATGTATGTCATTGAGGATAGTTCGGAGTAAAACATCCCCTTTCCATAAGCCGCTCGTAACTTTGCTCCGTCGTGCCGGAGGTGATCAGCATTTTGCATCCCGCCCCGGAGACGGTCACAGATTGATAAGCGATAGCCTATTGATAGCCAGGCGAACCATCAGATAGCACAACAGTCTCCAAATCTCCAAATCGCTAACTCGAGGACGGATATTCATGGACTTAAAGCGAAAATGCCGGGCATGTGCTTACACCCGATCGGACTCGGCTATTAACCCGACACCTTAGGCGAGACCTGGAGGATGACAAGCGAAAAGCCAGGGGATTTTCAGCCATAATCCATAGTGATCCGTGGCATCCGTTGTAAACGGGTATTTTTCGTTGATAGTGATCCTGTGACGGACCAAAAATTGCAGCCCTGTGGCAGGACAGGTCTGCCACTCCTCCATAGTCCTGACTTTAGATGGTTGGGGAACATGTCTGGGACGGAACTCTGTATCATAGGTCAGTGTGATTATTGATGAATATTTATAATTATTTGAAGAATCTATGTCCTTTTATGGTAGCCCTTATGACTATATGCTTCTATGACAGGTAGTCTCTTGTGACGATATTTCCAAGTGAAGCAAAACCAGAGCTTGATCTGTCTTTCACATTTCTCATGAGGCTGGGACTGACTGGATGCTCGCTGACGTTGCCACACTACAATGACTGGTCATCATGAACAAAATGCTTGTTGTTCTGACAGAGAGGCTGTGGCTAGGGCAAACGGAACCCTGACGGAGTTGCGCTACTTGCCCCGGCAGAGAATCCGGTGAGACTTTGGGGCGTAAGTAGGTACAATACAGTACTTTTGGTGCCTTTCTTGAAGGGTGCTGTGCGTTTCACTCTGTTGCAACACTGTAGCAGCTGACAGCTGGTATTTTCACACAGCCTGGTTGAGCTTACAAGCTTTCGCCACACCTTGTGTAGACTCCACCAAACTCTCAATTTCGTGATGTTTCTTCGTGGTGTAATGGCACTAATTCATGAACTAAATTTTCAACAATATCTATAACCGAGGATATGGCCAAATTTTTACGTTTGATATCAGTAATTCCATCATCATGAATGGTTCTTTGCTGAGATCCACCTTCACAATGCCCTGTCCGTCAACACAAAGATAGAAGTTATTAAGCTGAACAAAACTGAAATACCCTTGTTAGAAGGCCCCTCAGGGAGCAAGAAAACCTCTGACGTTGAACTAGGGCGTCAAAATAAACGGGTCTAAAGTCCAAACAAAATATACCAAAGTTTACCTAAGTATTTTTATCATTTAGAAAAGAGGTTCTAAGTTTTCTTGCTTCCCCTTGGAAGGCTAGAACTTAGACAAGTGTCCTCTGGCGGGACATCTGGCAGCGACCCGACAGGCTGGACGTGGAGTTCCGGGTTCTCCCACGAAGTCTCAACGCTAACGGGAGAAGAGAGACTTCGACCAATAGAAGCTCATTAGACCAACGTCGAAGACAGGGAGGGCTGGACAAAAAGCACCGGTTTGTTCTCGCCCTGGCCACCATTAGAGATCGAAGAGTTGGTGGCTGATTAGTCAATGACTCTCGAGACCCTTGGCCCTGGCTGTTGACGAGGTCGATGATGGAAGCATGTTCTGAATTATGGTCTAGAAAACGGTTCCGCTCCTCGCTAAAATCGTCACTTACGGTCAGACCAAGGGTCGCGTGCGAAGAAGGGTCCGTCAATGCGGATGCACTTTTTTAATAAAACAGCAGAAACTAAGAGAATGCTGCATACGAAAATATGTATGTGGTTCAGTCATGGATGATATGATTTGTGTTTTCTGATGATCCTCCACAGAAAAAGCAATTGATGAGATCGACAAATAAAAAAAGACCATTATAAAAAGCAAGGAAGAAAAAACCTTCATGACCGGACGAGAGGGAGTTTCCAAAATTCGATGAAAGCTGATTGGTCGAGCCGAGCCAATATAAAGCTCTTCCAACGGGTTCTCCAAACGCCAGGGCCAAGTGGTCTTGCTGCTCGCTGCGCTGAATGTTCTGCTCATAGATGGATACATTATGCGAGCGGTGGGAATTCAAGCATCTATGGTTTCTAGGATCAATGATCGGTGTGAATGCGCGTGTAATAGACTAAGCAGTATGAATCGTTGCCACATGCATTAGATCCCCCCGCAAACAAATGGTTGCATTCTTTCTGTCTGTTCCTCACTTGTTCACCTGAAGCTCAACTCGTCACCTGGAAGCTTTGCCTCCGGAGGTTCTAGGGAGCTTCAGTGAGTAAGAGAAAAAGAGACGGGATGGAGATAACTTTGTTTACAGGCCCCAAGGCCCAAGCCTTGAGTCATTCCAGAACCTGCTTCTGTCTCCGATGGAGTCCAGGCACCCACAAGCTGGAAGAGCACGCTTTAACCCCTGTCGACACCCACAGAAGAGCCACTGCGGAGTCTGTGTAGGCCGCATCCAACAACGACCCGAACTCCGCGCCCCGACAAGGCCGCTATGGCCGCGCAGCCATCATCGATAGGTACTTGCAGTTACAGAGGTGTCGAAGTACTTTGTAGCGATAACAGACCGTGGAGGAAGCCCCTTCAGTGGATAATTGACCGTAACAAGCTCCATTATGAGGGCTCCAGCGAGGTTTTCCCCACACTGACTCTTGTAAGCTGCCTCTTGACGCATACATTTTTCTACGTAACTGGGCAACTTTGACAGTAAAAGTGTCGCCAAGGTATCCACTCCACTGCACCTCAGGCAAAGAGAAAAAAAGGCAGCCACTCCCCCGACCCTAAGGCCCGGGTCCATGTCGAATATTCACCCTCGTCTTCCATCCCATCCATCCTAACACCCGAGGACAAGACAACCAACCCCAGACGACTTAATTTTTTCTCGTCTATTTTTTCGATCTGATCTCTTTTCATTTCTTCACATCTTTCCTCCCCCTTCATAATTACTCTATCAATCTGGTCTGCGCGTTTGTTTGACGGCGTCCTTGCTGTCAAATGAACCTGCAATTGATATTTCCTCTTTTTTTCTAATGTAAGTGCCACCTCGAACTCCATTGTCGCGTTTCGTTGGTCCACCACACACCACTGTTCCTCCACGCCTCCCCAGATCGCATGGCCCGACACATATCTCATAATCGTTCCACTACACTCCAGGTTTGGCATTGCTCAGGCACAATGTCAGCGGCAGTTGGATATACTTGAGACGCATCGTGATCACTTCCCTGATTGTTCTTGTTACTGACCTAGAGGCTCTATAGTCTCCTCTCTTCCCCCCTGGGTGGTTTCTAAATGCCCACATACTCCAGCCTTTACTCGAATTTCGTCCGTCAAGGATCAACATTCGCAAAGTCTATCACAACACACGGTTACGCTCAATCCGTTGTTGCTGCCGCTCACCCTCACGTCCTCAACTCTCAGAACCGACCTAGCTTTGTACGACGAAAGACCAACCGACTTGGTCGCTTCTCCAACCTCCAGCTTCATTCTGCCTTCCACACTGAGCGCACAGCATCTTCGGGCCTCCCGTCCGTTGAGCATCGCCCCGCCCAGAACCATGGAGGTCTAGACGCGTACTTCGAGGCCCTACAGCACCAGCAGGCCACAGGTGAAATCGATTCCGAATGGACCCAATTCGACTTTCAAAAAAGCATTGAATGGAAGCCTACTCCTGCTTCCATCCTCACCAAGGACCAGGGACTTTCCAAAGATGTTCTTGAGGAGGCTTTGATTGAGGATGCTGAGGTCAAATCGAACCTGTCGATTGAGGATCAGGCAGCTCTTGCGCATATCGATGCTGCGCTCGAGAGGGAGATCGAGGTACGGAGCCTACAGGAAGCAGCTGAGAATGCTGTTTCTGAAGGACGACCCGTGTCTAGTCTTGGCTTCAAGTCACGATCTCCAGTGATTTCCAGGTCGCAAACTCCAGCAAGTGCCGCTCGCAGCTTCACTCCTCCTGTGGACCCCCAGTCCCTGTCTTATGCCGACCATCTTCACAAGCTCGCTGAGAATGGCCGATATGTTGAAATTCCCGCAGTCTTTGAGGCAATGCTGGCGACTGGCGTGCAGCCAATCGCGGGTGCCTACAATGCTCTCCTCCTGTCGGCTATCCATATCCCTATGAAGAAGATCGAGATTGTATCCAAGGCTCTCGACGTTTATGCCGACATGCTTAGAAGGAAGGTTTCGCCAGATGCCGAGACTTTTAACATTCTTGTTGGCCTCCTGGCATCCCGATGTCTCGAGGTTGCTGAGCTGAAGGCTGCCTTGGAGGCCAAGCGAGTTCGGTTTGGTGGCATGGATCAGGTGGGCCAATTTATGCTTGCGTCTCATGAACTCGAGCATGCCATTCTTTGCGAGGACGACCGCCTCGATCTTGCAATCCAGCTGTTCGACACTTCAGTTAACACTGATGCCGCCAACTTCACCGCCGAGACTTACCATCAGCTTATTACGGCCTGTGCCAAAGCTGGACGCGTCGATGACATGCTGCGTCTTTACGAGCACATGGAAGGAAGCCAAATCGTCCCTTACGCTGCTCTGTTTCCCACCATGATCACTGCTTTCGCCTCCTCCGGAGATCTGGTCAGTGCTGTCGAATGCTACAACGAATACCGCAACCTGGCCATTGCCCACGACGATGGAGAGACTACCCTCAACGACCGACTCGATGCTGAAGTATATGCCGCGGTCATCAATGCCTACGTGGTCACTGATAAGATTGAAGGCGCCATGAAGTTCTTTCAGAAAATCGTCGACCAATACGGTATCCGCGCTGCTGATATCAAGGATGCTCTGATCACCACTGGTTTCGTCAAGGGTTTAATCACCCGTGGTATCTACCAGGAGGCTTTAGAATGGGCTCGGTCCGTCGCAGATGAAGCTCGTGCCAAGGCCATGAGTGAGATTGCAACTATTGCTGCCGACAAGGGTGATACGGACACCGCTGTCGCAGCCTACAGTGCCATGCCTCCTTACGCGGATGACTTGATTACTCCTGCGACTGCTCTCCTCGCCATGAATGTCCGCCAGACCGATGTTGTTGGTGCCTCCAAGTACTGGCAAGTCCTATGCAATCCCGCTGTGCATGTGGATCTTACTTTCATCGAGCCTACAGCTATGTATGCCGTGGCCATGATTGGCTCTGGCCAAGTTGCCGAGGGATTGGCACAGTCAGAGATGATGTTTGAGCGTATTCGCGCCTCTGTTTCTCAGACTGAACCTCATCTTGTCGAAGAGGTTGACGAAGGAGTCGAATTCGTCACTCGATTTATGGAGACTCGTGGCATCCCCGATCCCCGCGAGATCGCTTCTCAAGTTGCTAGCTTCCAGCCTATGACCGCTTCTTCTTACCTGTCGACTCCTGTAGTTTCCACCTTCGAGGATACCTACGACCCTTACGCCCACAACACCGACTTCAAGGGATCCTCTCTTATCGCAGACGATCTTGAGGGTAACCATGGCCGCAAGGGACCTCGTCTTAGTGAGGCACTGAACCGATTCCGCAACATCCGACGTGCTGGCCGACATCCTCGTTACATTACCTACGCCAAACTTATCTCTGCTGCTGCTCGTGATGGCAAGTTCGATCTTTGCCATGACATTCTTAGCATGGCTCGCACTGATATGCCCATCATGCCCCAGTATGCTGTTGTTCGCTATGGATGGTCTAGCATTCTTGACGCCATGGTCGGCGCTTGTCTGACCGTAGGTAACCGTGGACGAGCTGAGCAATTCCACCAGGAGTTGTTGGAAATCGGTGCTAGCCCTTCTGCCAACACTTTCGGTCTCTACATCACCACGCTTAAGGATTCGACCAAGACTTTTGATGAGGCTTCCGAGGCTGTCCGTATCTTCCACCGGGCAAAGGCTGAGGGTGTCGAACCCAGCTCTTTCTTGTATAACGCTCTTATCGGTAAGCTCGGAAAGGCTCGCCGCATCGACGACTGCCTTTTCTACTTTGCTGAGATGAGAGCTCTTGGAATCAAACCTACATCGGTTACCTATGGTACCATTGTCAATGCACTCTGCCGAGTCAGTGATGAGAAGTTCGCTGAAACACTGTTCGATGAGATGGAGGCGATGCCCAACTACAAGGCTCGTCCTGCTCCTTACAACAGTATGATGCAATTCTTCCTGACCACAAAGCGAGATAAGACAAAAGTCTTGGCTTACTATGAGCGCATGAAGGCTAAGGGCATTGCCCCTACCGCCCATACCTATAAGCTTCTGGTCGATACTCACGCTACTCTTGATCCTGTTGACATGGATGCTGCCGAGGAGGTTCTCGGTATGATCCGTGCCTCTGGTCAACGCGTTGAGCCTGTTCACTATGCTTCTCTCATCCACGCCAGGGGATGTGTTCTCCACGACATGGAAGGTGCCATGAAGATGTTTGATTCTGTTGTTAAGGAGTCTCTTGTTCCCATCAGTGCTAGCCTGTATCAAGCTCTGTTCGAGGCTATGGTTGCCAACCACCAGGTTGCTGCTTCTGAACCTGTGCTTGCTCACATGCGAAGCAAGGGTGTTGAACTAACTCCTTACATCGCCAACACTTTGATTCACGGCTGGGCTGCTGAGAAGAAGATTGAGAAAGCTCAAGGTATCTACGATGCTGTTGGCCGAGAGAAGCGCGAACCTAGCACATACGAGGCTATGACCCGAGCTTATCTGGCTGTTGAGCAGCGAGAGGAGGCCAAGGGTGTTGTCGGTGAGATGCTCACCCGCGGTTACCCCAGTGCTGTCGTCAACAAGGTCCTGGAGCTTCTTGGCGGAGGACATGATGTTTCAGACTAGACGACTTTTACGATGTGGGATTCGTGATGAGAGTGTGGTAATGTTCTTTTAATGTTGGCGTAATTTGTTTGATACCCTATTGTACTGGTTGGAAGGCGGGATTGGGTTGGGCTGGTTGGGTTGGGCTGGGCTGGTTGTCTTTATACAGGGAAGGCATTTTGATAAAATGTCATACTCGAGAGGTTTGGATCTTCTTGGGCCCTGGACAGGGACGGCGTTTGGGAATCAAAATGGGACTTACGTGGAGCGTTTGCCTCTGAATGATTGAGTTTAGGGGCCGAACGTTCCCTGGATAGATCATCACCACTCCAAGAAAGGGAAATCATTATATTACATTACATTTTAGCAGCATAGAGGGACCAAAAGAGCCAGGGAACAGGGCCAGCTGGGAGGAAAGATGAAGGCCAAGAAGAGAATTGGTCAAGGAAAAGCAGAGCATGGGGTCCTGCTGCTTGTATCACCAATACAATACAAGAAACGAAGAAATGGCAATTTTGCCATCAAACAAAGCTGTCCTTGTAGTGATGCGATTTGAATTTATGAAGTTTTGATGGTTGTGTCCAAAGGTGCCATATCTTGACTGGGCCACGTAGTAGGATGAGGCTTTTATCACTTGATTGCATGACGTCTAATTGGCATCATCACGATACTGTTGGTGTTGACTAGACCCGAGCAGTTTTGGTTGAAACTCTGGTGAACTCTGCTGTTATTGGGTGATTGTCTGTCTTGTGGCTATGAATAGACCACAGTGTTAAAGTCACATGCACTGTACAGTCTAGAAATGAGGCCCCGCTGGAGTTTAATGATTCTTCTCATCTGTTAGGTTGCGTTGCTCATGCATTCAAAGTAAAGAGTTTGCTCACGACTGAGAGAGTGACTGTTTCCGTTCTCTGTTGTTCGAACCAACCACCTGAATATTTATCGTTTCTCATTTCCTGGCCATTGAAGGCTTCTTATATAAATATCACATATACAATGACCCTCCACCACCCCACCATCGCTGTCTCAGCTCCCGGCAAGGTCTTCCTCGCTGGCGGATACCTCGTACTGGACCAGGAGTACACGGCTTTTGTATTCGGCCTCGACGCTCGTATCAACATTATTGCTGGAGACATTCACACGACTGCTGGCGTTCAGCTCACTGAGATTGTGGTTGATAGTCCGCAATTCCTGGAGGCACAATGGCGGTATGGTTATCACCTCGCTGGTGAGGGAGGGGGTATCAAAGTTACCCAGTTGCAGGTGTAAGTAACCTTTTCTTCATATGAATGAGTGAGTAATGTGAGGCTATGTCCCCGTCGATGGAACTGGATGAGTTGCCAGTCCTCAGAGCGATAGGAGTTCATGATAGGTTGGACGACAATCACCACATAAGCAAGGCCGATCATGAACTTCTCACAGGAAACTCTATCTTATACGCAATTACCTCATCTTACTCACTCATCAGCAGCGGAGCACAAATCAATCCCAATCCCTTCGTGGAGACAACTCTCAGCTATGCACTCACCTACATCGACCGAGTGGCCAAGCAGCGTCCTAGTCACAGCATGGCATCTGCTCGTCTCATCATCCTCGCAGACAATGATTACTACTCGCACTCTGAATCCGAGAGCACACGTCAAGGGCGCTTTGCCAAGTTCCCTGTGACCTTGGGAGATGCCAACAAGACGGGCCTTGGCTCATCTGCTGCTCTCGTCACTTCACTGACTGCTGCTCTGCTGGCTCACTACCTACCAGAAGATCTCTTCAATATCCAGTCTGACCGGGGCAAGAGGACGCTTCACAACCTGGCCCAGGCTGCACATTGTGCTGCGCAAGGCAAGGTCGGTTCGGGATTCGATGTTGCAACCGCTGTCTATGGATCTTGCAGATACAGACGCTTCTCTCCCGAGACACTGTCTTCAATTCCCGAGCCCGGTGCGGCTGGGTTCGCGGATGCATTGGTAAAGCTCGTCGACGGCGAGTCTGCTTGGGATGTAGAGGTTCTCAAGGATGCAGTCATCATGCCCAAAGGAGTTGTTCTGCGTATGTGCGATGTGGACTGTGGAAGTAAGACGGTTGGTATGGTCAAGAAGGTCCTCAAGTGGAGGTCATCAAACCCAGAAGAGTCAAAGAAGCTTTGGGATGAGCTCCAGAAGCGTAATGAGCAGTTGATTGCTACTCTCAATGCCGGCGACGTCGAGAATCTGCCGGGGAAGATTACAGCTGTTCGAGAGATGATTAGACAAATGGGTAGCGCCAGCGACGTCCCCATCGAGCCCGAAAGCCAGACGGAGCTCCTCGACGCCCTCAGCACCGTCGAAGGGGTCTACGGCGGTGTCGTCCCTGGTGCGGGCGGCTACGATGCCCTGGCTCTCCTGATGAAGGATGATGAGGAGACGAAGCAGCGAGTTGAGGAGTTCCTGGACAAGTGGGCTAAGGAGAAGGGTACAAAGGTCAAGCTACTAGGCGTTAAGGGGGAGATGGAGGGAGTTCGCTCCGAGAGTCTGGACGTGTACGCCGGTCGGATCTAAAAGATTAGCATTGATCTAGAATATAATCGCGAGAAGCGAGGATGGACGCATGCGTGCATGCATGTCTTAGACTTCCAAATGAAACAACATGTCACTCTCCCCGTCAACGACATTGTTCCGTCCACATTCCTAACAGACACCGGTACAGCTCAGCACAGAACCCTTAATTTAGGGGTATCAGCGGGATAAGTTGAGAGCAATAGTGTCGGTGAAAGAATTAATCAGATTAGATTACGCCGGGTATGATGATATTCTGCAATGTTGCCGTTCCCGTGGTTCCGTAGATGCCCAATTCCCCCATGATCCGCCCAATTTCATTACCATTCCATTCCAATCCATTCCATTCCAATCCATTCCATGTGTATCGTACAGTTGTTCCTTTCCATAGACCCAAGCCAGTGATGTGTTTCCTTTCTCAAGACGCCCCTGATGAAACCTCTAATAGCGGTAAAAACAATAGTGATGATAAGTGCCCATACTCGATCAGTGGAGGCTGTCGGTGGACGAGAGAGAAGTGGATGTTGGAACAGTCTTGATGGGTGGTCGGACTGGATGGGAGAAGAGGCTCGAGGTTGAGCAGGGCGAGCGAGGGGCGGTAGGACTGGGAGGGTCTGCGATGCCGATTCGACTGGCGGCGGCTTGTTCTCGAAGCATAGAGAGTCTTTGTATTGTTAGTTATCATTCTTGTAGTGGTTGTAGAAGTATTGACTTACTGCTCCTCTGAGACTCCGGGGAGGTTGACTGGGTTCTTTTCGAAGCCAAAAGGTGCAGACTACAAGACAAACAATTAGCCAGGAACAAGATGCTTGATAGTATGGACATACAATCTCCATGTGACGCTTCTCCTTACGGCGTCGTTGGCGAACCATTGTTTGGACACGCTCGCACAGCGTCTGGAAGTCCTCCGAGATATGCATCTTTGAAGATCGAAGTCGATTCAAGGGAAGATTAAAGCACCGAGGATCACGTCTCTCGGAAGGATAAACAGCAGCGGATCCCATCAAGTCGACTTTGAGTCTGAAAGGCTTCTTATATAGAAAGAGCCCAAAAAGGTGGTTGGTTTGCAGTTGTAGTTGTGAGTGAGTATGTGGGGAGTTGTTCTAGAGCTGGGGAAGAAGCAAGATGGAACGAGGCAAGCTGAGATGAGATTTAAAAGAAGGGTTGGGAGACAAGAGGCTGACTGAAAAAGGTAAGAGTTTGGAATTCTTGTATGAGAGAGAGGAAAAGGCGGGAAATTAAAAAAGAAGCCTCGTTTTTTCTTTAAATTCACGGTCTAGAGGAGGACAAAGAAGTGGATGTCAGATGGGGAAAAGGCATGTGGCTCTTTTGGAGAGTGAGTGAGCGAGCGGTTGGTGGAGTTAAAACTCTGGTATGTTTTTGATACAAAGAGGATCATCCGAGTCTCAGGTACGAAGAGAAGAGATGAGAAGTTGAGGTATGTAGATAAGATGGGGGGAGGTTGAGAGAAGAGAATGTGTATAAGTGAAAGACAGTCTGGAGGTTGGTCTATAATAATAAGCCTCACAGAGCAGGACAGTTGATGAAGGAAAGGAATGTGACGGTTAGAAAGATGCAACAGCACAAGAACGGAACAAGAAATTAAGAGGAGGATATATATGTAAATAAAATATACGAGATTGAACAAAGGGAAACAAAAAAAAAAGAGAGACGACTGCAGATGTAGACGCTGATGCAGACAACACACGGAACACAACGCACACTTGCATGCACGCACGCACGCACGCACATCACTATGGTGGAAGTGAAAACAGGCAAATCAACAGTGACATACTGCCCTGAACCGTCTAAGCGCCAGGGGTCAAGGCTACGCTGACGTTTCCTTCTGGAATGTATCAAAGTCACTGGAATTCTAGCGTCTCGGGTCCTGTGCAAACCCGCCACCAACAACTTTCGCGCTCACCTAATTTTGGGGACAGGGTGGGTTCGTTCTCCATTGGGTGTCTCAGCTGAACGACGCTTCATGGTGCGACGGGGGAGAGAGGGAGAAAAAAAAAAAAAAGGGCCGCAAGGAGAACCCAACTTGGGACCACATATCGAGACTAAAAGTGACATGAAAGTAGAGACGAAAAAGTGCACGGTTGCAAATGTCATATCCTTTGTGTAGGATTTATTGCCTCTGATAAATTACGTCCATGTACAAGGGGGTCGAATATCATATACTCAATGCCTCAGGCGTGGCGCCCCAAGCCTAAGCCCAATCCTAATCTCGTGTGACAGCAACAAAGGGAGGCGGGAAAAGTCGCCAGCTCAGTCCAGGGCGAGGAAATAAACAGTATTGAATAGCTTCAACAGTATTTTCCTCCGTTAGTCACTTCACTATCAGTGACTAGGTAAATTGACCGTGTAAGGCCACGTAGTGTCAGTTGTCGCAGATTGTTCTACTCACCATAGAGATTACCGAATGCAGCAATCCCTCATCAACATAACATTCCCCAGAATGACCAAAACTTACCTCTTTTTGTCTTGGTCGCCCGTTATCGAAAACGTCTCGTCTCACCCGCTTCTGCCCTGCCCGCCTCGCCAGGGGAGACACTTCCCAGAGACAGTCGCTAAGAGAAATGATGTGCACTCAAACCACGTACTTCGTTCTTAAACATGGCAGTATATGATTGTTTGCAGCGAGCGTTTGATTCATGTCAGCACAGACCGTCGTCTCATTATTCAGAGTCACCTTAACCGGGTTCGATCAACAATAGCGACCTCTCTATCTAGTCTAGTTTGGGTAGTCCTTCAGGTGGTAGCTCTTGAGCTTCACAAACTGATCAAATCCAAACTTGCTAAGTGTCTGTCCCTTGCCCGAGTTCTTCCAGCCAGTCCAAGCCAGATCCTATTGTCGGCCAGTCAGTAATCACGTAATGCAGAGACCCTTTGTGCTTGGATCAGAAAACGTACCGGTGCCGGATAATCGCATCTGTTGACAAATACAGTGCCGGCTTCCACATCCTCGGCAAGCTCGTATCCTTTATCTGTGTCCTTGGTCCAGATGCTGGCTGTCAGACCAAACTCGCTATCGTTCATGTACTTAACGGCCTCGCTGTCATCCTTGACCTTCATGACAGGAACTACATCTTCGTCAGCAGAATGTCTTCAACTGTCGTCGGGAATCTTTACTAATTGGGGCAAACGACTCCTCAGTCATGACCCGCATGCTGTGGTTGACGCCGGTCAGAAGGGTGGGTTTCACGAAGTTACCCTTTGTAGGAGGGTTGCTGAAAGTCTCGTTTTCGGGAGTGGCATCCTTGGCACCGCTGTCGACGGCGTCCTTAATATGTTCCTCGGCAGTCTGCTTTGATCGCTTCGAAACGACAGGTCCCAATTGAGTCTCCTTGTTAAAGGGATCGCCGAGCTTGTAACTCTTGAGCACCTTTTGCACGGCCTCAACAAACTCATCGTGAATCTTCTCATCAACATACACACGCTCAATGGAGCAGCAACTCTGGCCAGAGTTGAAGATGGCACCGTCAACAATCTCTGCAGCAGCCCAATCAACATCGACATCTGACCGAACATATGCTGGGTCCTTGCCACCCAACTCCAGACCGACATTTACAATGCGGTCAGACGCAGCTTGTTGCACAGCGAGACCTCCAGCGACAGAGCCGGTGAAACAAACTAGGGCGATCTTGGGATCGCGCACAATGGCCTCCATAAGAGTGGGAGAGCCGCAGTGGAAGTACTGGCAAACGCCATCAGGCAAGCCCGCCTCCTTCAGGAGATCGGTAACCCGTTCCACGATGGTAGGTGTCTGAGGCGAGGGCTTGAGGATTACACTGCAGCCTGCAAGAAGAGCGGGAATGAGAGAGTTAACCAGAATAAGGTAAGGGTACTGTGCAGAGTCAGAAAAGATGCTTCTGGTCCAGCAAAACGGGGCCAGCACTTACGTTCCACGCAAAGATGATGAGTACAGGTCCGACAGGGACCTTTCGGATGAAACGCTTGAAGCCCTTCTCGGGCTCGCCGTCGGTGTCCTTGAGGGCCTCATCACTGATCTTGAGGAGGTATTCACCTCTCTTGACAGCTGTGGCGACCTCACCTGGTGTGTAAGAGATGGGGCGGCCCATCTGAACAGTCAACTCTTCACCGAGCTCATCCTTCTTAGCCAAGAGGCCATCGAGGAACTTGCGAACAATGGCTTGACGCTCCTTCAACGTTGTCTTGCGATAGCTCTGGAAAGCCTCAGTGGCGACTTTGGGGAGAGACTCAAGGTCAGCTTGAGAGGCGCCATTCCTGGTAAGGATGGGCTCGTTTGTGTTTGGGGAGATTGTGGTGATGACTTCGAGAGACATTGTGGGTATAATTAGGTATGTGTGAGGAAGAGAGTGAGATTGTAGTGACAGATCGTGGAAGAGATTATATCTTTGTAGCTGGCCACTTTTTAAAGTGCAAGTGGAGTATATGAGATGGTCATGAGTGTACTGTACGTGTACTTGTACTTTCTATCGTCCATGACGGACGGCGGTTGGCGGCTCGCGGCTCGCGGTGCTTCAGTTGCCCCACGTATACCAACGTAACCCGAACTCGGCGGCTTCAACCCCGCTACAATTTGATAAGACATGATAATTTAATTGGGAATAGTGATCCCATGATACTATAGAGATATCAAGACCCGAGTTAAGTCTATTCCCATTCTCAAGAATATTCATGATCATAGCGATACGAAGCCCCATGATAAGACTTTGATCCATGGAAGCTTAGACTACTAAGGTATGCCAAGTACATTGCGCTGAATTCTTTTAAGACAATTCGACTACCGCATCGAGGTTAATTCTGTACCAATACTCATAGTCCATTTTGAACATCATGCTTCTGGAAATACCATGCCTTTACATAGTACTATACCTTAACCTGCTGCAAAGCTCTTCTCGAACAATTCTTCCCCTCTAAACCTCTTATCAGTGACGTCGTTGGTTACCCCTCCAAGTCACATGACCGTCTCCAACTCAAACTCAGATCCCTGTAGTCTAGCGCGACCACAGCTTATCTTATCAGCCATGGACTACTTTTTTTTGACACTGGATTCTCCGGCCTCACATTTGAGACAGCTCAAGCTCATTGCTGCCAATCGCATTCATCATGGCACCCGAAACCAAAAACGACTTTCTCGATACGGCCGATAGCGATGAAGAGAACGATGTTGGCTACAATTCCGAGGATGATGATATGAAAAAGGGTGGCCGAGGCGCCAAGCGACGGAAACTTGACTCGGACGATGAGGATGATATGGGTAGCGACATTGAACACGATGCCAGCGACGATGAGGGCGAGCCGGCCGAAAAGGATTCAGAGAAACAAGAAAAGGGCGAGAAGGAGGATGACAAACCGGAAAAGCCAAAGCGCAAATCAAAAGACACAACTTCGACAGAGCTGCCCGATGTCACAAGAACATTGACAAAGAAGAACCTCGTCGCATCCGAAGCCGCCATCAAGAAGTCAGGCGTCGTCTACCTCTCCCGTATACCACCCTTCATGAAGCCTGCCAAGCTGCGCTCTCTCCTCGAACCCTACGGAACCATTAACCGCATCTTCCTTGCCCCTGAAGACCCAGCCTCACATGCCCGTCGCGTTCGCGCTGGCGGTAACAAGAAGCGATCTTATACCGAAGGATGGGTCGAGTTCACAAAAAAGAAGGACGCCAAGGCTGTATGCGATCTTCTCAACGCGCGCACCATTGGCGGTAAGAAGGGCAGCTACTACCACGACGATTTATGGAATCTTCTATACCTCAAGGGTTTCAAATGGCACAACCTCACAGAGCAAATCGCTGCCGAGAACGCTGAGCGCGCTAGCCGCATGAGAGCCGAGATCAGCAAGTCGACAAAGGAGAACAAGGAGTTTGTCAGGAACGTGGAGAAAGCAAAGATGCTGGACGGCATGGAAGCCAAGGCAAAGGCCAAGAAGAGGAAGGCAGATGGCGAGGGAGAGGGAGAGGACTCGGTGCGACAAGTCAAGAGATCGTTCAAGCAAGTTCCTCTGGCGAAGAAGAAGACGGAAGTGGAAGATCAACCAGCCGAGGTGACGAGGGTACTAAGCAAGATTTTCTGATCTGTATAGCCATTGTTTTTCTTTTTTTTTTTTTCCTTTCTTTTTTGCATTCTTGTCTATAATACCTGAATTTATCAAATCACGACTTTTGAAGATATAGAATCCATTTAAGACATGATGGCCATCCAATGATTGGCATGACCAAATCTCATGGAGCCAAGTGGACCCTGAACTTTATGACTCTGAGGAAAGAATGCCACCTGCATTTTCCAATTTTTGCCCCGCGCCTGCAAAAAAATATCCTTTCTGCCCACCGATAAGCGCTTATCAAGCGGCGGCGAACCAAATTCTCCCACTCTAGGATTTCTAAAAGTCACTGAACATCATTCATTTCCACCCAAACAACACCATCAAATTTCACACGACACCGTTGCCCAACATGTCGATGGATCTGGATGACCAGCCTATCTCTATAGCCCCTGTCTCTCAGCAGCAGGGCTCTGCTACGTAAGTCTTGGATCTTCCTTTACCACCCCGCACTCGTTCCATTCTTGGGCGCAATAGTAACTCGAGTTTCTTCAGTATTCTCTGCTGCAACTGCGGTGCCCCGATCGATGGAACCGCCTCCAGCGGCGCTCTCTGCTACGACTGTATCAAGCTTACTGTCGACATTTCCCAAGGCGTCCAGCGAGAGGCGACGCTCAACTTCTGCCGAGATTGCGACCGATGGCTCATGCCCCCCAACAGTTGGATCGTTGCCGCCCCCGAATCCCGCGAATTGTTAGCCATGTGCCTCAAGAAACTTCGAGGTTTGAACAAAGTCCGTATCGTGGACGCGAGCTTTATCTGGACCGAGCCTCACTCGCGACGAGTAAAGGTCAAGATCACAATCCAGGATTCCGTCCAAGATGGTATGCTGCTTCAACAGAGTTTCGAGGTTGTGTATGTGGTGGCGTACCAGCAGTGCCCTGAGTGTGCCAAGTCGTACACTGCCAACGTTTGGCGAGCTGCTGTTCAAGTTCGTCAAAAGGTCCTTCACAAGCGAACTTTCCTTTTCCTCGAGCAGCTTATTATGAAGCACGGCGCACACAAAGATACACTCAACATTCGGGAGGCCAAGGATGGTATCGACTTCTTCTTCGCCCAAAAGAACCAGGCTGAGAAGTTCATCGACTTCCTCAACTCTGTGGTGCCTGTCAAGGTGAAGGCGTCGCAGGAGCTTATCTCTCACGATACCCACACCTCTAAGTCGTCGTACAAGTTCACATATTCGGCCGAGCTGGTGCCTATATGTAAAGACGACTTGGTCGCTCTGCCTATCAAGATGGCCAAGCAAAACGGCAACATCTCACCTCTCCTCCTCTGCCACAAGATCGGTACCTCTGTGTACCTGTTGGACCCTCAGACCCTTCAGACTTGCGATATCAGCTCACCCATCTATTGGCGAGCTCCTTTCCTATCTCTCACCGATACGCATGAGCTCGTTGAGTTCATTGTCATGGATATCGACCGCACAGCAACCCAGAAGGGCAAATGGACGCTTGCCGAAGCCACAGTCGCTCGTGCCTCAGATCTTGGTTCAAATGACCGAACATACTTCACAAGGACTCACTTGGGTCGACTCCTCCAGCCCGGTGATTCTGCTATGGGTTACCTGATGGCCGGAACCGTTTTCAACAACACCGAATACGAGAAGATCGAGAGCTCGAACACATACTCATCGAGAATCCCTGACGTGGTGCTAGTCAAGAAGCACTATCCCCGCCGCAGAAAGAACCGCAAGAGGAACTGGCAGCTCAAGCGTATGGACAAGGACGAGGGAGAGCTTCTTCCCAAGAAGGCAGACCAAGAACGCTTGGATCAAGAGTACGAGCAGTTCTTGCGAGATGTCGAGGAAGACGAGGAGCTCCGTGCTACGCTCGCCCTGTACAAGGCTAAGAAGAGAGCCGAGGAGGAGATGAGTGTGGCTGAGACTGAGGAGGATGATGAGGCACCTCACGTCGATATGAATGAGTTGCTGGATGACTTTGATGAGCTTACAATGGAGGATCGGCCAATGCAAGAATAGGGCTTACATGAATGAAAAGAACTGATTTGATTTCCATGCAATAGGGCTCTGTTGGACCACCGTTGAGATTTCGTGATGGCGAATGTGCTCAGATGAATGAAGGAATATCGTCGAGTGAGGATTTAGAGGGTGTTTTCTCTTCCGTTTTGCGGA
This sequence comes from Fusarium oxysporum Fo47, assembly GCF_013085055.1. Taxonomy (NCBI): domain Eukaryota; kingdom Fungi; phylum Ascomycota; class Sordariomycetes; order Hypocreales; family Nectriaceae; genus Fusarium; species Fusarium oxysporum. The sequence continues at coordinate 1,594,574 of NC_072843.1, read as the reverse complement.
ACTGTTCCCTTGACTTTTGGCGCTGAATTCTTCGTTTGTTGATCCCAAAAGGATCGTCATCATCGATGTGTTCTTGAGCATCGCGGCTTTTGGTTATCTTACGTGCTTCGCTTCCTCCAGGTGCTGTTGTTGGTCGCTTAACGCTAGAGCCCGACCTTGAAGTTGTGTTCATAGCTGATTTCAGTGTGCGAGGAGTACTAAATGCTGTTCGTGGAGTTGATCGTGGCATGGCTGGACTGGGTGTATGCGTCGTGCGTGCTGCCTTTGTAGCTGCGGTGCGTGAGGGCGTAGTTGGATCCAAGTCATCTCCATCATCGGTCTCATCGTCATCGCCCAAAGAGATCTGCCTCCTCTTTGCTGAAGATGAATTGGATCCTTGCTTTAACCGTAGCGGGCTAATCTTCTGTGAATTGAAACCCGCCGAAGCTCTCGTTGCTGCGGTATCAGCTAGACCTGTTGATATCCACTTGTGCTCCTTTCTGGGACTCTCCATGAGACCTCGCAGACTTGACCCTACGTAAGGGGAGTCCTTCTTCTCATTTGCGTCATTACCTAAGAGCTTGCGCTGTTTGGCATTGCGGCGTACGTCCTCCTGACGATGTCGTGTAAGGAGGGTTGGCGCGCCGACTACAGGCCTTTCAATCTCACGGATTGTGTCTGCGTTTTGGTGTTTAGCCAAATTCTTCAAACGATTGTATTCAGAAGCATGAATGTGAAGTGTGAATTGGTGAGCCATGTTAACGAATTCGTCTTCCACTATACGATATCGGTCATCGTGGTCGAGGCCTGGTCTCATGAATCTGAGTCTGGTCAGTGTTTGGTATGAGTGTGAGTTTGGGAGTGAGATGGACCTTTCTTTAGGTGGCTCTGGCGGAGGCGAGGTTGAAGGACTGCGTGTGGTATCTGTATGATATTGTCGGTTTCTTTGCGGTTTTGATGAAAGTGTTGAGTCTGGAATACCTTCTGCCTCTATCACGCGCTCGCGACGCGGTTTCTTACGGAATGCTGAGGGTGTACCTGGATGGAGCGCTCGTGATGGTGTGGGTAGTGGACTCTCCGACTTCACTGAAGTTTTCCTTTCAGGGCCCGAAGGAGTTGAGGAAGTCTTCCATGGTAATTTTCTCCCCATGGCTGAGGTTCATTATTGGTGAGGTTGAGAATGTAGCTGGATAGAGATGAGTGGTGGGGGTTGCCACTTTAGGCAGCGCAGTGTTGAGCTAAACGAGAACTACCTTGCACTTATACCCATCAAACTCAAATTAAGTAAGATGGCATTCAACTCACACTCTCTCATGGAATTTTGAATTTAGTCGTGGTGAGCTACAGTAAGCTCGTATGCTGTTTCTTCTTCTTCTTATTGGCATGTAAAATGGAAGAGGTGTAAGATCGTCGTTGCCTGTGAGAGAGACGCAAATGTTTTTCACTTTATATAGGCAAGTAGGTTGATCTAGGATCGCCAGAAAACAATGCTGGAGCAAGACTAGTTCAAACGTCTAAACACTTTTGTCTGTTTTCTCATAACACTTTGTTAAATCAGAGGCTGAGTGAATGCCATGTTAGACAAACATGCCAGCAAACCAATGCTCTTTGCCTCAGCATTACCCATGTGCATCCTTTCGTCAATTTGCTTGCTGTATCGAGCACTCCTCCACCGCATATAGGAAAGAGAGAATGGCGGATAGATAGTCCCTTGTAAAGCTTTCTCAAGTGAGTCAGCATGAATGCCAGATCCTACCGCTCAATCTTCATTGTGCTTAACACACAATCTGATAATGCTTAAACCTGTGACTTCTTGCTGACTATCTGAGTCATCCATAAAGAGCAAAAAATCACCGTATTTTGTTATCTGGCCTACTATGTTGGGAAGATGCGGTATGGCAGGACTTGTAAGTCGATCAGTCGCGGTCTGTCTCTTGAGAATGAAAGGGGTCACCATATTATCGGAGTCTCTGCCGGATGGATAAAGCAATAAACATCCTATATCTATTTTGGGCCACATGGATCTTGTCCTAGTCCAAGGGAAGCCATTGAGTGGTGTGAGCATGAGTGTACTGTTGGCTGTGGTTATTAAATCAAGATTGTGACCGCCTACGGAAGCCCATATCATTCCAAGAGTGTACTCTCAGGTCAGAAAAAGCCGCCAGTCTTAAGGCAGTTTCTCAAGTCTTGTATAATCTTAAGCCATTTATCGTTCCTGCTCAATACCCTGAAGGACACACTCTATTACGGCGGCACCAAGTGTATGCTATGCGGTGGCAGTTCTATCTAAACACTACCCAACGCGGCTAAATGACTATCTTGATGATTCCTCAGCTAGCTCCTCAGGACCTTGACTAGAAATCGGATTCCCAATTCTGCATGTCTAACCGAACGCTAGACTGGCTACCTAGGAACAAGGCCCAGATAACGAAACAGTCATGTGCCCTACGCCATTCCTCACACCGGACTATTTCCATCTTGACCATATCCATACGCGAGGTACATCCTCAATTGCGAGACCCAACTAACGTTTCTCTTACCCCATGATATGAATCCTATTCCCTTTTCCTCACTCCAGGGCTGGCAGTCTGGCACACACCCCCTCCCCCGGTATCGGACAAATACCGTCGATAGTCTCGAAATTCCCCAAGTTCCTCAATGTACCTTTTTCCTGACCCGCTGCAGTGGATACGCAATTGTGTAATAGCCCAAGGCACGATTCACAGTTTTTGACTCTACGATATAATTGCTTCAGTCAATTTCATGATACTCGGGGTTTGCCGGGGCTCCGTATGGATCCTATGTTGTAAAGTTGCCTGTCTCATGACATAAGGGAAACTGAACAAACAGCAAGTTATTGCAGACGGTCAGCTTTTCTACAAGGTATCTCACCGTTTCCCCAGTCAATGCTTCGCTTCGAGACTCCGTGTCCACCGTCAAAAACTTCCCTTCCGCCGGTTTCCCCCGTATCTTTTCTTTCATGACTGACCTTGGACTCGACTATCAAGGAATTGGTTACTACACGCCCCCCCTGGTCCCCGGACAAGCGAGCGGCTCCCATGCGGGGAAAGGATAAAAATTGCATCGCGACATGCGGGGGTGGACTCTCCATGAAAAAAAAGCCAGACATCTTCTTTTTTCTTCCCCAGACGGGAGATAGTGGCAGGGGGGAAAGGGAGTGCGCGGCAATACTCTTCCCATACCCTAGGGCCCTTCACGGTGAATCGGCGTCTCGATACCGCGCGCCGCCGATAGATACTACTGAAAGCCCGGAGAACAGATAGAGAAAGACAGCGCCTTCCACCCCGAGACGGCGAGGTTTCCCCGAATTCTATTTTATGGAGGTCGCCCAGACTCTTCTTGTCGAGTTGTTCTGTAGGATCCCCGTGCTTGCGTCCATTTTTGGTTACTGCTACAGCAAGAATAGTAATTTTACCTAATGAAGCAGGAAGTTCCTGTCTTTCCAAGGTGAGAGGCGGGCCAATCACAGACTCGTATTGGATGTCGCATATCGCCCTTCTCTAAGCGGCATCAAGGTGTTCATGCTATCTGCGGGTCAAGGTCTGGCGTACGCCAAGATAGCACCCTCGATCCATGATAACCAAAGAAAGTGCGCTACCTTGATCTCTATTTTACTGCATCATAATCACACTACATCATGTATAGAAAGATAGAACCAAGTAGTTGAGTATGCAAATGCATTAGCTTGCAGTCAAGGTATATTAAAAGCTGTCAACAGCATGCATAAACAAGGATCGTCCAGTGCTTTTTGCAGAGTCCCCTTCATGACAGGTGCGATAATAATGGTAAAGCTGCAATCCCAACGCCGAGTTTCTTCCAGGGTCTTGTATTCGACCACGTCCCATGAGTTTCATACACCATCTCAAACACTCAACTTCTACCTCAATCTATACAGATCTAAGCAGACTCTCTTACTACCTTGTCAACAGCCTTGGCAAAGTAATCGACATTGTTGTCATTGAGGCCAGCCATGCTGATACGACCGTTCTTGGTCATGTAGATGTGGAATTCTTCTCGAAGCTTCATCACTTGTGACTCGCTAAGACCAGTGAAACTGAACATGCCGATCTGGTCCGTGATGTGGTTCCAGGTACCAGGGGTCTGGAGCTCCTCAAGCTTGGCTCGTAGAGTATCGCGCATGCTGATGATGCGGCCTGACATTGTGCGGAGGTTCTCTTCCCACTCGGCGAAGAGGTCACGATCGTTGAGAACAGTGCTGACGATGCGAGCACCATACAAGGGAGGGTTGGAAATCTCGGATCGCTGGAGAATAGCTAATTGGGAGCCGATACGGGTGATAGTGTTTGAGGCATCACCGGCGGGGGCGGTAACAGCGTGGAAGCAGCCGGCACGCTCGCCGTAGAGACCAAAGTTCTTGGCGAAACTCTGGGCAACAACAAGCTCGAAGCCCTGCTCGACAAAGTATCGGATAGCCCAGGCATCGCGGACGAGATCACCAGAGGCAAAGCCTTGGTAAGCAGTATCGAAGAAGGGGAAGTGGTTTCGCTCCTTCATGAGAGCAGCAATCTCAGTCCATTGCTCTTGGGTAGGGTCAACGCCAGTGGGGTTGTGTGCGCAAGCATGAAGAACGAAGACAGATCCCTCAGGAGCAGACTTAAGAGTCTGCTTGAAGCCCTCGAAATCAAGACCTTTGGTCTCCTTGTGGAAGTAAGGGTAGGTATCAATTGAGTGGCCGACGTTCTTGAAGATCTGGTGGTGGTTCGCCCAGGTGGGATTTGACAGGTAGACAGTGTGGTTGCCCTTGTAGAACCTGGCTAGGAAGAGAGCACCCAAGTGCACGGCACCGGTACCAGAGATTGTCTGCAATGTCGTCGAGCGCTTCTCTGAGATGGCGGCGGAGTCAGCGCCAAAGACCAGCTCGGCGGCCTTGGATGTGAAGCTGGCAATACCCGCGATCGGGGCATACTCGTGGTTGAGCTCAGGGTCGTTTCGGAGGATCTCATCAGCCTGTGACGCACGTGGGGTTAGCTCAAATTCCAAGACTCAAGGTTTGCGCGCAAGTCGTGGCGGCGGGGCTGTTGGGGCATGTTGTGACGCATAATTGCATGAGAAGGATCCAGGCAGCGCATTGTGGAAAGCTGCTGACCCCATGACCCGAAAATCGCAATGATGGGAGGGTTATGAGGCAGACTGGAGCTTGAACGGATCCGCTTCGGAAGCGTCATCCGGGTAGGGGAATGCCTGAAGAGCAATGCGTTCGTGGAGCGCAATACAGGTGTATGCGATCTGGGGGTTTGAGGCTTGGAAGGTTATGCGACTGAGGGAGGGTGACCGGCAATGCCGTGAAGGGGGAAGTGCAGCGAGGTGTGCAAGAGTATCATACCTTCTTAACGACTGGCAACACCCAGGGCTTTGCGTTCTCGTCTCTGTAAGCACCGATACCCTAAACAACAAGAAAGCATAGGTTAGCAGGAGCAATCATACTTTGGAGACCCTTCAGATGAAAAGGTTGTAGTGGAGGGCTTCAACTTACAAGATCGATCTTGTTGGGGCTGTTGTCGGCCTTGTAAGCTCGTGCAAGACCAAAGAGAGGGTCTTCAGGAGCCTGGGGCACGACTTCGGCAGGGAAATTTGTAGTAGAAACCATTTTGGGCGAGATGTGACGAACGATGGAGTTGAGACGAGAGATGGAGGAAGATGAAGAAGAGGTCGGCGCCGTTTTATTATGAGTCGAGCTTGAGCTTGAGCTGCTGCTGCCAGACTGGCTCTGACGGGGTGTGCTCAGTGAGGGTGTCATAGTGGGCTGCGGCCCTGAGGATTTGCGATTTAGGGGGGTAAGGAAGTAAGGAAGAGGGGGCCTTGGGGTCCTGCGGCGCCGTGTCCGGTGGTCTGGGTGGAACCAGGGGGGTGTGTCTCTTAAGTTGAGGTCGGTGGACTTGCGGGTGATTGCGAAAGAGCCTGAGCCTAGGTGAACTGAGGTGAGAGGCCCCTGTAGGAGTGTGCGTCTTTGGGGAAAACAAAAAAGGTACCTAACAGCAACTTTTGTCAGTAAGTGACGGAACGCGCCAGTTAATAAGAGACTGTTTTGGGCAATGAATTGACGAGGAAATGTTTCAATTCGCCTCCGAAACGTCTCTCAACACTCTTCCCGTGTAAGAGCCTCGGGACTCGAGACTATCATTGCTGCGAGGCACTTGTCCCTTACAGAGCCCAACGATTCTTATCTCAAGAACTCGGTGGTCTCTATCCGGGCAAAAGCACTGAATATCCACAAGGCCCCATGGCTATGACTGTTGCGTAAACCAGATTCTGGCCTGATGCAATTGGTCATATCCCCCCAGGCACTTCGCTGCAGGCGGGCAAATAGGGCGCCGTTATTCCGGACCACTGGAGCTCTCGGGGGAAGGGGCATGCCACCCGATGCCAAACAGAGGTAGAAGGTGGGCTGAGCTCACCGGACAACTTTCGCGGTGGGCTCTTTTGCTGCTTGTTGATGCTATCGTTGCATGGGTAGAAGGTTCAGTACCATACAGGTACAGAACAGAACCGCAAACCGCTTGTGCTTGTGCTTGTGGTTTCCCAGGGTGTGCGGCTGTGGTTGACTCAGACTCGAGCTCAACTCGCGACCCAACAGGGACAGGCCTAACGGACCAAGGGCAAACACAGGAAACTTCCTCTTGCGTTTGTAAAGAAACTGACAACTCACCTTTGAAGCTGTTGTACCTTTGTGGTTCCTGGAGTTCCCTCGCTCTTTTCTCAGACGATCCCAACGGGTAGCTGGTCTGTTTGAAGCTGTTTCGTATATAAATAGGCTTGGTATTCGATGCCTTAGCAGACGATGATAACAGGCGAAGAATAGTGCTTCGTGACGGTCGGACTCGAAAGCTTGTGCGGTTCAAATGGAGACGAGTACGAATCTGCGATTGGATTGAATATGCGACAGTACAGCTGTTGAGCTTGCGCAGAGATCGTGAAACAATTGACAATGAAATCGTCAGTTGTAGAGAGTTGTGATCGGGCCTTTAAATTATGCTCGCAGAATTTCAATAACTACTGTTATCTCTTCCTTGGATTGCGACAATCTAATCTTTTATGCTTTGTCCTCAAACAGGTATACCGAAAACACTTCCCGAGCTTGTGAAAAAGCTTGTGAAGCTCCATCACGTCAATATCAGAGCTCCCCGTTGTAATTGCCTACCGATACCTAGGCCTAGGTTGGTCTGCGAGGTCACCTCGGCTCCTTGCAGTCTAACGTCACGCGCGTAATGGAGCTGACCGACTGACAACCGTAACCTCACCGAGGTATGTACTCTTTCGTACATTTCGTTACTTTACTTGGCATGGGTGACGGTGAGTTTAGATTACGGAGCTAGGCTGACGTAGTGCTGTCTTTATCCGTTCGAGTAACTGATCCCATGTTCAATTTTTGCGGAGAGAATCTATGAACTTTTGAAACTGGTTATCAAGTTTCTAATTCACTTGTGGTCTGATCTGTGGTCCCTTGAACTCACATGTTTGAATCTGATCTAAAATATCTCATCTAACATTACGGATGATAACTTTAATTAGCTCTCACCGTTCCATAACTTACCCATACCGTAACATGTTAACCCAAGTTTCATGACTGTTGAGTTGGATCGACATTTTACGTCAAAATCTCTCCAGTTTCTTCCCCAAACCCCTCCCCTACTAACCAAGGCTCCAAATGGATCCGTTCCCCAGAAAAAAAGAACCCGGTTCATTCTTCCAGACCCCTTCGATTCACTTCCCTACCAGTTTAGACAAGTTACAGCATGCATGCATTGCCAGTACAGTACCGGGTGGCTCTGGCGGCCCCGGACGCCCCGTTACCGTCCTGTCACGGGGAAGTAAAAATCTTAGACAAAACATCACGGGGCTTGAGAACGCACTGTTGGGTAATAGCTGGTCCAGCGTCAGCGCCCAGTTACACACGCGCCTCCGACTTCGCCCGGCTAAAACGTAACATGATGGATTTGATTAGTCGTATGACTGACTCTGTAGATTGGAATGGTATTTGCCATGTCTATGCGAGGTTCATCTCCCATTGAAATCTACATCTACTGTAAATCTTGAATTGCCCCTGAATCCTTAGAAGGTTTTGAGGGTCCCGGCGTTGGGCCCGGTTTACCCGCCAGCGTTATTGGGTGACAGAACATTCTGCATCGTATGTCTTTGCATTATCGAATGTTTGATCTAGCCAGAGCTGAAAGACGAGGCCAGTTGATTCAGCGAGGAAAGAGGTCTAATTTGAATCTTAGATAACTATAGGAAGATTGCCGGTGTGAGATGAAATCTTCTGATTTCGCAGGGTTTGCCAAGTCCATATTATGCAGAGTATCGTTCAAGTACAGCGGCCAACAATTTGAAATCGATACAGCAAAGAAATACCTCTCATTATCATGAGATTGATACATGGCTTTTGTCTCTGATCAGCCATACATATGTTTCTTTTCGGGTCCTTACGTACAAGGGGCTGTCATTAATGGGTACATCAAAGGACACCAGTTTCAACTTAAATGCCAATACAAAACTCTTTCATTGCTCCGGGCGTCCGTTTCACTGGTCCATACACTGGCAAGCCCGTGGTCTCACTCTTCACAGTTATGGTCAATTCAGTCTGAAGTGAGGATATTTTCCAACTCAAAGTGGTGTTCGTCTTCAGGCCATGCATTTCTCATGAGTTCCTTAGGCACTACGAAGATGAATATAACAAGGCACATACATGTGCTCCGTCTTTGACTACCTGCTTAGTATATAGCATAGAGATGTAGTTGGTTGCGGCTCCCACACCCTGCCAGCTATTAATGCCTAGGTGTCAGTATGTCTGCATACCCTTTTATTCGTTTGCCAACTCAAAACACCAGATCCCAAAGCACAAGGAAAGCGCAGAGCCCGCTTGCTGCAAAGAATGTATACTTTGCTGGACTTGCGCGCTGTGTCGCCTTTTTTAATTCCTTATTGCCACCGCCCACGTTTTCCGTAGTTGCAAACGAGTCTGCTACAAGCTGATCTATATGCGCTGACTGTGTGGCGAGGTTGTTTACGAGAAGTGACTGCAGCTCAGCAATTTCTAGTAACGACTTCTCAGCAGTTCTGTCGTACGAGTGTTAGCTCATATGCCTGAACAAACTTCCCTTCCCCATGGGGTGGCGCTTGCGCTTGGTACTCTAGCGCAGATACAACCAAGCAAAGGTGTGCCGATGGAGATCGAGAGGACATATGACACGTACCTGACTTTGTCCAAACTATTCTCGAAATGCTTCATCATGTCTTGGTTCCCTTGCTCAAACATCTGGATCTGTTCCTCTGTCAACCCCTGGCTCGGGAACTGGCCGTCTTCGGACATAGGGATCGGTGCAGCAGGGGCTGTTTGGGAGTTTCGTCGGGCAGATGGAGGAAATTCCGCAAAGTCTCCAGCAATGGTGGCGCCTGATCTTGAAAGCATGCTGCGGTTCTTCTCCAACTCGCGTTTTAGACGTGTTTCCATCATTTCTTGTTGCGTTCGACAGCATAGCTCGAGTCGTTGTCGTAAAAACCAGAGAATACTATCTCGATGAATTCCCAAATCTCGTGCCTTGGCTTCAGCTTCTGCATGCTCCTCTGTTTTGCTGCTGATTATACCACCTGAAGCCCATGCTCCAAAAGCTCCTAGGCCTCCATATTTCTTTCGGATTATAGCTGATTCAGTTTCACGCCGTAACTGTTCAGCCTCGTCGAGAGCACGAATGCCAGCATTCAACTCCCGAATCATCTGTTTCGCATTGGCGTCGACTTCTTCTCGGTCTCGATCTGTAAGCACACGTGTTTGTTCTTTTGCGACTCGGTTATGTGTCTTTCGTGGCTGCGCAGTCGATAAATAAGCTTGTCGAACATCTTGAAGCTCTCGATGTAGGCTGGTGATATGAGAATTCTAGAGATACTAATCAGCTTTGGGAGTGAGGCCGAACAGAAGCGTATGGCTTACAATCCTATATGCCTCCTTTAAGAAACCATCGATGGCATCCAAGGTGACACGTTTTCTTGTTTCCGGCGCATTTCGTTCCCGCAGGAGCTCATTGAAAGTGACCGTGACATTCATGGCGTGTACTCCAAATTAGTCCAGGACGAATGTTTTCACTGAAAGGATAAGCTGTTGGTGAGCCCGAGTTCCTCAGTTTGTGTGATTTACGACTGAGGGGTTCGAGGCTTTGTCTGAGCATTCGAGTCAAGCTCTCTCACCAATAACGGTCCAGGGTTGTTGTAGACACCATGGCTGCATTGGTATGAAGCTCTGACGCACTTCGAGCAAAGCTCCACGTGGCTTAGTCATCGAGCTCAAGCTTGAATGCCGAACAAACCAAGCTTCAACTGTGATGCAACCACTTTACTAGTTTGTAATGATTTGCAATCACTCGAAACTTATACGGACCCTCTAATCCTCCACGCTTCGCGATCTTTTTACAAATAAAGATCGTCTCTCAGCTTCCACACATTCAAGGTGCGCGATGGGCTAATCAGGTTGACTCGATTCGACCTACCGAAAGACTGGATGGTATTGCAGGATTATGAAGATATCAGTCATCTGAAGGCCTTGAGTATTCTTTCCATTGAAAATTTTCTTGATTCAACGGCCAGACCGACGAAATTGAGTATGAGACTCAAAATATCTTCAGGAGGCGGATCGGAGCGGAGCTCGGCATAAAGTGGAGACACGCCGGGTCCGTGAACGCAACTTCGGCCGGTTGGCTACGGGAATAGAAGCCAAGACAACCGGAAATAAATATTCTATCACCGATGGAGAATGTTCTCCGATCGCGGGCAAATTGTTAGGTAGTATTAAAAGACTTGTCTTCCAGTTCTCGGCGACTGTCTCATCATGTTTGTTGTATATTCCATCCTTCCGTTCAGCGAAGATGAAAGAGAAAAGCCAAAACCAGCCCTCTTCCAACACCGGAAACCCACCGAGACATGACCATGACGATATCAGCATACAGAGCACTGAGTCGGAGACTCTTGGGGGCCTCGATAACAACAATACCGAGAAACTTGGCAGACCGCCACATGATGCATCAACAACTCAAGCCGACGAGACGATAATGGGTGATCCCGAGAGCATGAGCAGAGTCTCAAGCGGTCCAGCATACAGCGTTTTCTCAAAGAACACAAAAAGATGGATCCTAGCTTTGGTCACAGCAGCCAGCTTCGTCTCGCCTATGACGGCCAACATATATTTCCCCGCTATTCCCCCTATAGCCGAAGATTTGAACATATCTGTGTCACTTGTCAACCTCACTTTGACGTCTTATATGATATTTCAGGGACTATCGCCAACGATATTCGGCGACTTCGGCGACATGGCCGGGCGTCGACCCGCTTATATACTGGCCTTCTTGATTTATATATGTGCAAACATTGGTTTGGCCCTGCAACGTAACTTTGTTGCGCTACTGATCCTTCGTTGTGTTCAAAGTGCGGGCAGCAGTGGAACTTTGGCTCTTGGTTTTGCTGTGGTAGCGGATATATCCTCGACAGCTGAAAGAGGAAAATATATGGGCATTGTTGGAGCCGGAATCAATGTTGGGCCTGCTCTCGGGCCAGTCCTGGGTGGTATTCTGAGCCAGTACCTTGGATGGCCTGCTATCTTCTGGTTTTGTGCCATCTTCTCTGGTGTCTGGATGATCCCCTTTATCTTCTCCGCTCCCGAGACGTGCCGTAAAGTCGTTGGCAATGGCTCGATAGCACCACCAAAATGGAACAGGTCACTACTTGATCTTTACAGCCACCGAGGAGATGTTACAAGCCAGAGTATTCCGAAGCAGAAGTTGAAGTTTCCCAACCCATTGAAGACGCTTTACATTGTCTTTGACAAAGAAATGGCTATTATTCTATGTATCAATGCCATCATCTACCTGGCTTTCATTTTAGTGGCGGCTACCCTATCAACACTCTTCAAAGAGACGTACGGCTATAACGATCTTGAGGTTGGTCTTTGCTATTTGCCTTACGGATTTGGCTGCGCTTTGGCCGTTGTTGGTCAAGGATACGTCTTGGACTGGAACTATCGACGAATTGCGAAGAAAATTGGCTTCACTATCAACCGTAAGCGGGGAGATGATCTGGGCAAGTTCCCAATTGAGACTGCGCGAATCCAGCCGGTCTATCCAACGCTCCTCGCTGGTATCGCGATACTTATAGGGTATGGATGGGCTTTGCAAGTTGAAACTTCAGTTGCTGTCCCATTGGTCCTTGTCTTCCTTATCGGCATGTTCGTTCCAACCTCATTCAGTGTTCTCAATACCCTTATTGTTGATCTTAACCCACATGCTCCAGCTACAGCAACTGCAGCCAACAACCTCGTGCGATGTATGTTTGGAGCTGCAGCGACGGCGGCCATTGACCACATGATCGTAGGAATGGGTAGAGGGTGGTGTTTCACGTTTCTTGCTTTACTGAACTTGGCCATGATCCCGGCTTTGAGACTTGTTGACAAGAGAGGTATGCGATGGAGGGCAGCCAAAGCAAAGAGAGAAGCAATGAATGTGGCATAGCTCTGCAAGTCCAATTAATTATCTAGTCATTTATCGTATCAATAGACAGGTTATAAAGCTGCCACAGCGAACTCCAGAGGCTCTCTTTGCGCCTCCCACATCAGCCAGTCGGATCGTGTTGTTCTAGACAGTGTCAGTAGTGTAAGAATGGTGCATACGGAGATAAATCCTTACGGTAATAGACCCATGGCATTGATCTTCCAAATTCCGACACCAAGCGCAACCAGCTGGCATACCACATACACAAACTTGACCTGCAATAATTGGGAGGAAAGAGAGTCTGACTGGAAGCGTTCGAAGGCCTGGTTCGTGTTCATCAAGCCCATCAAAGGGTTCTTGAATGCCATAAAGACCATCATGATACTGAAGATCTGGAGAGAGTTGCCCGACATGTACATCATGATGGCGGTCATGGGAAGACCTTTAACAGGAGCCAGCGCGACTTCCCAGGCCTTCTTGAGCTTCAAGGTTTCCATCTCGGCGGTAGTCGGGGGCTTGCGGGGCTGAACCTTGACAGCATCCTTGTTCTTCTGTTTGCTGTGTTAGTCTTTGATCATTTCGATCGCGCGATAGAGAATGCGCGTGCCTTGGAGTTGGTGACGGTTGTTCCGGAGCTAAAACCAGGAGGATCCTGAACGCCAGATTGCTTGGACTTGGCAGCGGGAGGGCTCTCGAGTTGAGAGACCCAGATAGGGGAGGCAGATGGGCCAGCCATGATATATCGGTTGTGCTGTCGAAAGTTGCTGATAGGGATTGAGGGTCTCGAATTGAAGTTCGCAAGCAAGGTTGTTTAATGGTTGATGTTGGACGCTCGCAGAGGAAACGTTGACGTGGATTGATTGGGTTAAGTTGATGACTGTAGCCCACCCCCCATGTGGCATATTCGACGTGTGGCGTAGCTGTGGCAGCTGCAATTTCGGCTTAATTGCAACCCACTATCTTATCAGCACCTATTTGGCTTACATTACTCGAGTCTAGTGATCCCCTTTCCCAACTCCGACGCCGCCGATTCGAGACGTAAAGGTTCAAAATACGATCACAATAAACGTCGCAAACAAAATTCGAGGAAACCAGCGCCTACCCTGCTTCCTCAAGTCCAAAGAAGCCCCGTAACGATAATCCACGATCGAGAAGCGACATCACAGCGCCTTGCAACCGTTGGCATCTGGCGCACATGTGACCATCCCCTCCTATCTGCCATCCACCATCCACCCTCTACGACTTTCTTTACGCTGGGCAACGCATCCCCGCCCAATTAGGTTGTGAATATCGAAAAGACGGCTGAAAATACTTGGAAGAATCCAAAGTGAGGGGCTGTCAGGCATAGGGCGACTATTCCACATTCAACGTTACCGAAACCCAGTCCCAGTCGCCGTATAGTCTTTATTTGGGATACAAGTACAACACCATGTCGAGCTCCGCCGGTGGAGGGGACTCCAAATTGTTTGCTCGAGTAAGCCTTCCCGTCCTTCTATCATGTCTCAGCCTCGTAGGACCTGAGGTCTTATAAGTCCTTGAACCTCCACTTCACTGAAACTCGACTTTGTGTCTCCTTTACCCCTTCCTGCTTTTGCGCAGACTTTGTTGCGCGAAAAGCCTTGGTTGCATCAGATCATACTTCCTGTTCAATGTCACTATCGATACATGGTGTCGCAGCGCCGCGAACCATGTGATGGCCGCCATGTTTCTCGCATATATGCCCCCAAAGTCACTTTATGATGGCCCGAGACTAAATAATATGCAGGGCAAAGTTGCCGAGCTACGCCTCGAGCTTAACAGTGGAGGGAAAAAGGACAAGGCCTATACAGGCAAGAAGATTGCTCTCAAGAAGATTGTCGCAAATATGACCATGAGTAATAATGACATGGTTGCACTATTCCCCGACATCATTGGATGCATGGGTATCCAGAGTTTGGAAATCAAGAAGATGTAAGCATTTCGATATCTGGAACTCGCTCAGAGGCTTATGTTAAATAGGTGCTTCTTGTTTCTGGTCAACTATGCCAGGATAAGACCTGAGATTGCTGTAAAGGCAATCCCTGTACTGGAACATGTCAGTTTAAACTAAGACCACTCCAGGAGTAGTACTGACAAAGTATAGGATATGGAAGACCACAACCCTTTGGTACGGGCACTGGCTCTCCGAACAATGTCCTACATTCATGTCAGAGAGTTTGTTGAGGCTACTGTACCAATAGTCAAGCATATGCTGAAGGATAATGACCCATATGTGCGAAAAACCGCTGCCTTCTGTGTCGCCAAACTTTACGACCATGACCGACATATGGTGGAGAACTCAGACCTTATTGATCGTTTGAACTCTTTGCTACGGGATGACAACCCCACAGTTGTTGCGAGCGCTCTGGCTGGACTCATGGATATCTGGGAACGCAGTGACGCCATCAAACTTACCATTGACTATAGCAATGCCTCCAAGATGGTGGCCATTCTCCCTGATTGCTCCGAGTAAGATCAACCACAGTACATTTGTGTAATTGTCGCTAATCTTGTGTCAACAGATGGGGTCAGACATATATCCTAGAGGCTCTCATGTCCTATGTGCCACAAGAATCCGGAGAAGCGGTACTCCTAGCGGAACGGATATCACCACGACTGTCGCATTCTAATTCGTCGGTCGTGTTGACCTGCATTCGGGTGATTCTGTATCTGATGAATTATATCGCCGATCAGAAGCAAATCTCGGCTCTCTGCAGGAAGCTCTCACCACCCCTGGTCACACTTCTCGCCAAGGGTCCTGAGGTTCAGTACCTCGCTCTGCGAAATGCTTTGTTGATTCTCCAGCGACGACCGGAAGTGCTCCGAAACGATATCCGTGTCTTTTTCTGCAAGTACAACGATCCTATTTATGTCAAGGTCACAAAGCTGGAACTTATCTTCATGCTTGCCAACGAGGACAACATCGATGAGGTGTTGACGGAATTGCGAGAATATGCTACTGAAATTGATGTTCACTTCGTCCGCAAGGCAGTACGTGCTATCGGTAAGTTGGCAATTAAAATTGAGCCAGCTGCACGACGATGCATCAACTTGCTCCTCGAGCTTGTGGCAACCAAGATCACATATATCGTGCAGGAAGCTACGGTGGTTATCCGAAACATCTTCCGAAAGTACCCCAACCAATATGAATCCATCATCAGCACTCTTTGCGAGCATCTGGATTCTCTGGATGAGCCGGAGGCCAAGGCAGCCATGGTTTGGGTCATTGGTCAATACGCAGATCGGATTGAGAACAGCGATGCCTTGCTAGAAGACTTCCTGTACTCGTTCGCAGAGGAGCCTGTCGAAGTGCAGCTGGCCTTGCTCACAGCTACAGTAAAGCTGTTCATCCAGCGACCAACCAAGGGTCAAGAATTGGTTCCCAAGGTTTTGAAGTGGGCAACTGAAGAGACGGATAACCCTGATCTTCGAGACCGAGCGTATATGTACTGGCGCTTGTTGTCTACAGATATGAATGCGGCGAAGCAGATCGTGATGGGGGAGAAGCCAGCGATTACCGCTGAGTCAGAAAGACTCGATTCGACGACGCTAGAGGAGATGTGTCTAAACGTGGGAACTCTAGCCACGGTCTATTTGAAGCCGGTGCAGACCGTGTTTAGATCTGCTCGGCCTCGCAAACTCCAGGACTCTCCCGCATTGCAGAAGCAAAACCTCCTTGTTGCTGCAGACAGCCAAAAGAGCATAAGCATGTTTGGCAACGCCGGGGCGGCAACAGATATTGATCCAAGAAGCCGAAACCCGACATCAGGCAATGGTCAAGGGGACCTCGCGCAAGCAGTCAACGACGCAGATGCCTACTTTTCAAGTATTGGAACGCAGCAGCAGATGCAACCGATGCATGATCAAGGGGATGATGTCTTTGGAGGAGGTAATGGCCACTCGACAGGATACGTGGTGAGCGCACATGCACCTCAAGCGGTTCTTCAACCAGCTCAGGGTGCTGGCAGCAATGGTGATTTGTTAGTGCTATGAGTGAGTGATACCTTTGTATACTAGCGATGGGAGGCATAGTCAGAAGCCAAGCCGTTTAAGCATATCCGTATTAGGCAGGAATTTGTGATGGAACTTGTGGGAGTACAATCTGGCGTTGCGTCCAGCTCCAGGATCCGCTCAAGGGTTGCTTCATACTTGCATGAAATTATTACATATTCTCATATTTACAAGTTATGATAAATGTTGAGTTTTTTTTTTTTTCTAGTTTTTTTTCATGATACTCTAAGCATGCTTTGACACACTCAGCCACAGAATCTTACCACTTAACACTGAGGCTATCTACAATTTTGTCCGTTACCCCATCTTTCTCACATTCTCGATTTGAAGGGAGGAATCTGCGGGTGACTGCTCCGGGGAACGGCGTAGACTCGATTCGGCTGGGCCCGATAACCTTATTCCAAATGCCAATTGGGGCGAAGCACATTAGCAGAGCCTACCATTGTATCCAAAACCTCCCCCGAGAGGTCACATCTGACCAGGGGGGTTGAGGCGAAGTCTGGAGTACGCTAGATTGAGACTTGGCTTGCTGGTCTGGCCTGGTCTGGTCTATAAAGACAGTGGGGAGAGACATGTCGTTGGTGAGTTGTAAGGACCTTCTGAATGTATGCAAGTGGGCGAATCCGTGGTCTTCTGCGGGATATATCCGATGTATCGGTGTGTGAGCGGCCGTACTAGACCGTTGGAAAGGGTGTTCCCTGTGCCTTTTTCTCGGTGGAACTTTGGGGATTCAGGAACAAGCTCCGAGGCATACCAGCAGTGATGAGATCTTGAGGGGTGCATGCCAGATGAGGACCCTTAGATGTGCTGAATACGCAACTATTGGCTATAGCTTATGTTGGATTGGTTGGTAGGTAGAATACGATACGTTTCGTGTAAGTGGTTCACTGATTCATGAATACAGCCTAATAGTGTAAGCATAAGAGCCAAAAGAGCAATCTATCTAAGAGCCACTGAAGTATTATCGTAAATAATTCATCCGTTAGAGATAAGACGAAAGTTATTCATCATGTTTGTCCTAGTCATGAGTAAGGTAGTTCTCCCATATTCAATAGCTTTCTCTTAGTCGAAATACAGTGTGCCAAACAGATGGCTTGCGCTGGGGTCTTCCTTTCTGCTTGGTCTGGGCTAAGTCGCCTGGAAGCGGCACAGCCGGCTTCCGTATCCGCCACCTTTTCTACCTTACCTTTCAGTGGCTTTTACCTTATCAACCGCTGAGAATAAACTCCGTATGTACACCATGGCATCTTGCTCAGATTGCCAACCACATGGAATGAATAAAACCTGAAATTCTTCAATAAAAGGACTCCCAGCTCTAGAAGGGAGATGACCTATACTATAGGATTTCCTTAGAAGCGTCATGTTCTGAGTGAATTCATTCGCTGAGGTAGCGTTCTACTGACTTTGTTACTGCTTATGTACCTGCCCGACTCAGGTTGTGTAGTAGAGCCAGGTACCTTCCCTTCCGTTTTACCAGTAAACCTAACCGAACGGAACTGAAGGCAACTGCCTCACCTCACCTAAGGTACCTCGCTAGCCGTCCGTTGCGCCTGGTAGGTTTGTTTGGCGAGTCACTTCCGTTGACTTTGTTTATCACGAGTCTTGCCATTGTCTTGTTCACAAACAAAACGGGATCAAGCAAACAATGCTTTCATACTGTCCGATTCATTCTTATCACCGAATAACTAATATCTCTGACTGGCACAAATCGGTTCGCTGAACTTTTTGAGTGAGCGCCAATATCTGCCCGCCAAGTAGTTTACGGATCACGGATACAGCACTGTATTTGGTGTCGTCACCTCGGTCTGGGCTGGAACTTACCTTGTTTAGCTATCTTGGCTTTCTTACAGTTTCTCGCATTCAGGATTTATCGTGTATCCGGTAACCGACTTTGCCGGTATTCTCAACGGCCTCGTTATCTCTGCCATCAATTGTGTGCCTCGAATCCGGCTTGGTTGAACTGATCGACAACAACTGTCAACAAAGCAGCGCGGCCCCTTTCACTGCCGAGTCGCCCTGCCTGTCTCGGTCTCTGTCTGTCTCTCGTCATTGTCACTTTATCGTTTCCGACAATTGCAAGGGAGTCGTCTACCTAGCTCAAGCCAAGCGCCCCCTCGTTCCCCGTTCCCTGTCAGGCAAAGCGTCCAGCGACCGCGACACCACCAGAGAGAAGAGAAGTCCACTCTGTTGCACCGTCTCTCACTCCACACAGGCTCCACGCTCCAGCCGCTGGCCGCCAGGGCTCCTTGGCTGCTTTGTTTTGCTTCGCTTGTTCATTCACTTGCTCACTGTCTCCCCATTAGCTTGCCTTGGAGTACAGCGCTGCACCACAAAGCGATTCACTGCTACTACGTACTGCAGACCCGCGTTCCTCAACTCTGCCCTGCCTGGTTGTCGCGTTGCATTTGTATCTGCTCTATGTCTGAGCGTTTTATCTGAGTGGACGAGACTCCGGGCCATTCACTGCCCCACCCCCGGTCTTGCGGCCCCCGGCCTGGGCGATCCATCCTTAGCCATCTCCCCAGCGAACTTGACGTCTTTCACTTTTGCTCCCGAGACCTGGCCACGCTACGGATACCGACTACATTCATCCACATCTCCATTTCCATCCACTTTCGCATTCCTCATTTTCATACGCATCTTTGATCCGACATCCTCAAATAGTCGCAAAATTCGCATCGAATCGCATTGCTAGCGAACGAACCACTCGTTTACGCCGCTCCTCCTCTCGCGTTCTTCCCTTTTCTGCGTGGTGTGACCTCAGATCACATCCTTACCGCGCCATCACCCTTCACCCAGTATGTCGGCTCCAGCGGACTCCACCATGAGTGGTGGTAAGGCTGCGCCAGTTGAAACTTCACGGCTCGAACAGCCTAACGATGCGGTAGCCATGGAAAACATTGCCCAGTCCTCCGAGCAGGCGCCTGCCGATCACGCCCCCGAATCCGCCGATAAGACCATTACAACTGAACCAGCACTGTCTACTGCTGTGCCAGCTACGTCCGAGAACACCGATAACTCAGCAGCCACTGCAGCAGCCTCATCGAAGGGAAAGGAGAAGGATACAGCTCCTCCTCCACCACCTACTAAGCAAGACTCGAATCTGGGCATCGGACCTGCTGTGGACGACATCAGAGAAATTTCGGGGGGTTCTTCCGACGGACCCGTTTGCAACATTACCCTTCTCCTTACTTCAGGAAGCCGACATCCGTACAAGATTGATGCCAAGTACTTGAGTCGGAGGAGCGTGGATATCCCAGACCAGACGGAGAGTGGCCTTCCGGATCCCTTCAGTATCAGCGTTTATACCCTCAAGGAATTAATATTGCGCGAATGGCGAAGTGATTGGGAAGCAAAACCAGCAAGTCCCAGCAGCATTAGACTCATTCATTTCGGAAAGCTCCTAGATGATAAGGAGCAATTGAAAAGTAAGGCGCGCTGTCGACCTGAGACAAGGGGCATCATTTGCTAACCACCTCATAGAATATCAACTTTCAACCGAGAGCCCCAATGTTGTACATATGAGCATTCGGCCACAGGATCTTGACGAGGAAGAACCCAAGGCGGGAAATAAGAACCTTTCATCGAGCGGCGGTGATGGCCAACGTTCGCGGGACAGCAATTGCTGTATCATTTTATAAGTGAAGGCCACTTTTTTGACTACAGGCAACTTCCAGACTGACTGCTCAACGCATGCTCTCACGAGAAGAGCCAAATCCAAAGACTCTCATGCACTCAACGTTTTGAGTCGGCGGGGTCTTTTTAGCCACCATAGTCTTCACTTTAGTTGATGAGCATTCGGGTGACACTCATTCATTCCTTATAACTTTTCCTTGGTTTATTGTATTTATCAGCAGAAGCGTATGACGATTCTGCTGTGTGGGAGACGGGGACACCGGAGTCTACATTGGCGTATCATCGTGTATTCTGAGTTATGGGTTTGGTTGTATTTTTGTTCTGTAATCTTCTTTTTCTTCGGCATATTTGTCGACGCGTTATCAATCACAGCGCATTCATAGCAGTATAGAAAGCATTTATGTTGCGATTGCATGGTCTCATCTTCTCAGCAGAAGAACAGACGTTGGTTCTCTTGGTCGTTAACTTTCTTGAGC
Source organism: Fusarium oxysporum Fo47 (assembly GCF_013085055.1). Lineage (NCBI taxonomy): Eukaryota > Fungi > Ascomycota > Sordariomycetes > Hypocreales > Nectriaceae > Fusarium > Fusarium oxysporum. The sequence continues at coordinate 1,573,945 of NC_072843.1, read as the reverse complement.
CTGTCTAAAGTGTTGTAATTATGGTATACAAGGAGATGGCTATGTCGTCGTTTCCTTTGAGACAGCCAGCCGGCTTGTTTACTGGATCTTGAGCTTCTTTTCCATCTCGTCGTGGAATCCAGCAACGGCCCTTGTCTCATCGCCAGTGAATACATCCTCCCAGGTAATCGTAGCATCACGACCCCTAAGAATATCCTCGTGAACGCTGGGGAGGCCATTGCCGAGGGCCATGGGCCGCCACTCGCCTTTCTGAACAATCTTGAGCTCCATACCACGTCGAATAGGCTCAGCCATGCCGTAGGTGCGTCGAAGTGTCTCCATCTTGAGAGCCTCCTGAGTAGCCTCCCAGTTCTTCAGGCGGGCTTCGAGGGGATGAGCAGAGGCGGGTGTGGACTTTGAGTCGAAGGGGGATGCGCCGACACCGTGGCGGAGAGTATCGTGGATGCCCGGGGCGGAGGGGGCGGAGGATGTGTGCGAAATGTGAGTGTAGGTCTGGGCGTTGGAGTTGCCGGGGACGATACGCATTGCTTGAGACTTTGGAGGGAAGAGTTAGCTCTCATGATGTAGAGGATGGATGGGTGCTGAAGCTTACCATTTTGTGGGACGTGGTTGTTGCTTGGAAGAAGTGAGTTCGGTGGAAGAAATATGAGACGTTAGGTTAGAACTTTAGTGTTATCCGAGGCCGTTTCCGCGGAGGAGATGATGCGACGTTGATGGGCGGGTGGATTGTTTGATAGATGGAGGCTCAACATGCGGTTGATGATGAAAGCTCCAGCTTAAGGCAGCCTTGCGCTGGCGTTGCCGCACTTTGAGGGTACGTACCTTTTCCCGGTTCCGGGGAGCAAGCTGCAGGTCCGGCAGAAGGTACGTATCGCTGACCCCAGCTTCTTCTCGATGAGACCCACGCAGACATCGTTGTCACTTAAAGATTCCGACTTCGCTTTGAGACAGCATTCTTTCTTTTGCATTTATAACGAGTTTTTATTTATTCAGAGACACTCTAATATCGTCATGAGACCAATTCCGACTCGTCCTCCGATCATTCGGATTGCCAATGGCACATTCTATCGCCATCATCCAAATTCAGCATCATCACGTCCAAACCCACCTCTCTTTAGTGACTTGAGCTTCGAGTTGGCTTCTACATCGAACTCACCTCGAAATTGGTGTATTATAGGCCCATCTCTGTCTGGTAAAACAACGTTTCTTCAGGTTTTGAGGGGTAGGTTCCTCTGCGAACCACCTATTGCAAGATCATATCCCTACCTTTCTACTGAGGAAGTACCCAAGCGGTTACGAACGCCGCAAAAGGCAATTGAGTATGTGGGTTTCGATGCTGAGCTGACTGGAGGAGGGCTGGGTGGTGGTGTTGCAACGAGTGCATATCTCTCAGCGCGATATGAGTCGCGACGGGAGATTACGGACTTCTCACTAAGGGATTTCCTCATGGGCAACACAGAGCTTAATCCCATGCAGACGGAACCCAGCCAGGATGAGGCTACTATCTCGCCGGATCTTCTTTCCCAAGTTGTCAAGGACCTGAAGCTTGAGCCCCTGCTAGATCTCCCTGTCTCGTTTCTTAGTAACGGGCAAGGTCGAAGGGCACGTATCGCTCGTGCACTTCTCACCAAGCCTGAAGTTCTCTTACTTGATGAGCCTTTCATGGGGTTGGACCCGCCTACAGTCTCAGGTTTAAGCCCATTACTACACTCGCTGGCTGAGAAAGCAAGCCCGCGTCTTGTTCTTAGTGCACGACCACAGGATCCTGTCCCTGACTGGATCACTCACCTCGTGTATCTAAGAACAGACTGCCAAGTGGGATCCATGGGGCCTAAGGAGGAAGTTCTTGACGGCCTTAAGAAGTACGTCCGTGGAGTCCGAAAGGGTGGACTTACAGAAGATGAGAAGCTACCGCTACATTCACTTGTTGATATCGGTCGTGTACTACCATCGAGTGCTTCTACAGAAGTCTCCGGTAATCTAGGGGAAGCATCATATAAGGAGCTTGAGCCAATAAATCCCAAAGCAGAGCCCCTCGTTGAGATGGATGGCTGCAAAGTTCAGTATCGTGGGAAGATCGCACTGGGTAACTGGACACAGCAAACCACTGACGGTTCTAAAGACGGTTTGATATGGACAGTTCGACGTGGTGAGCGTTGGGGAGTTTTTGGCCCTAATGGTTCAGGGAAAACAACCATAGTATCTTTGCTCTGCTCGGATCATCCTCAGTCTTACTCTCTCCCCATCAAGCTATTCGGGCGATCTCGTCTTCCAGAACCTGGTACAGGCCAGCGGCCACTTACATTCTGGGACATCCAGTCCAGGATTGGACACTCGAGCCCTGAAGTTCATCAGCACATGCCTCGGAACTTGACGGTGCGCCAAGTGATTGAGAATGCTTGGTCAGAAACATTTCGAGCGAGACCGAAGCTAGACAGTGAAGCCAAAGAGAAGGTTGAGGCGGCTCTTCGCTGGTTTGCTCCTGAACTACATCCAAGCTATTCTTCAGCATCGCACGAGAACCTCTCCTGGGCGGATGATCACATGTTTGGTGGTCTGTCTTTCAGCGCACAACGTGTTGCGCTCTTCGTTAGATCCATGATTAAGAGCCCGGATGTTGTGGTTCTTGATGAAGCTTTTAGCGGCATGGATGATGCAGTACGAGACAAGTGCACGCTGTTCCTTGAACAAGGTGAGGCCAAAACATATCGAGGCGAAGAGATCATCGAGAGTGACGCCTCCAAGTCTGGTCAGGTCAAGATCCCAGGTCTTTCTGACCAGCAAGCACTGATCTGTATTGCTCATGTCAAGGAGGAGGTGCCAGACTGTGTAAGAGAGTGGCTGTGTCTTCCTGAGGCCAACACGGGACGGGCAGCAAGATTTGGACGACTTGAAGGTCCATTGAGAACTGACGAGAATAGATGGCATGAGGTATGGGGTTTCTAGAGGAAGACAGTGGTTTACGTGATACATGCTATGTCCATGGGGTTACACGGCATGTCCCAGGAGATGTGAGGCTGCTTGATTTTTACAATCTGGTTGAAAATAGACAAACCAGTGATAGCAAGGATGATCAAAAGCATCTGTTATAGACTCAAGATGAATTCAAATGTTAAAGACATTCCAACGCAGTGAAGAACTTCAAACGTCACGTCATTAGTGCTAATATGATAGGATTTTGAATTCCGCTATAGGGTAAACTGTACTTTTCGAAGTGAAGCCCGGTAGTCGGTATAAATTGAGTATCCGGCCGAGCCCCGAAACCACCAACCAAATCGACCTTCCTCTACTAACACCCAACCTCACATGCTCACATTCGTCGCGTGGGCTTTAAATACATCAATCAGCATCAGTCTGGCTAATTCTGCCATCGAATTGCTACTTTGTTCGTCATATCGTTGAAATGGCTTCTCATGATGCGAATGTCGATGATGAAGACCTCACTATCCATGCCTGCTGCGCGCCTATTACCAACCTAGCTCGACCCATTGATTTCAGTGAGCTTGAGTATGTGAGACTTGTACGAGAGAACTTTATGAATGAAGTAGCTTACAGTTTGTGTCTTTAGCGAGGAGGAAAACAGACCTTTCTTTCACTGGCCAATCTTTGGACCATTGATAGTAGAGAACGAGAGCAGCGATGCGCGAGATCACTGCGCCAATGAGAGAAGTACATATCCTCTTCCGCTGTTTCTTTCATGCCATAGTCTTATCCCTGTACATAGCGTTCCTCTCATACCTTCGGTTATCGATATACATGGCCATCGTCTCGGTAGCCATCACACTTTCGTTCCACTTAAAGAACGAAGCCACACCGTTAGAGCTGAGAATGGCAAAGCCTCTCGGGACGATATTCTGGGGACTTTCAGTCTTGACTCTGTTTGCTGGAATGGGTAACTATATAAGTGAGTGTTACTACGCCGTAGCACATGCGCCAAACTAACGCTCTGTGTAGCAACGGTCAACAAGTACAGCAAACGGGCGGCTATTGTACAGATTGGCTGGAAGACTCATGCAGTAAGTTTGTCAATGTATGACAAACGTGGTGATTATGTACTGACATCACACAGGTTTTCAGTCTCACAGCAGTCTCAATCATAGGCACCTGTCTCATCCTGCTCGTCATTGCCAAGATTCGACAACAATCATCGTCCAATTCTTGACATATGTACCCAAAAGAGTCCTTGAAATTGCATCAATACATGTTCGCTACTCAATAGCGCCTGAGCTTCCGGTACCAACCATGCAAAACCCCATACAATAGATAGTGAAAATGGAAGCCGTCCATATCTTGGCTTCGGCTGTGGATAGCAATTCGTTATGCTGTTTCCTTGATGTCCTTGGCTTCAGTCGCTGTATCTGCACTGGCCGTGCCCTTGTTCTTACAAAAGAGATCACTGGCGTCTTTGTTGCGCCTCGGCTGTCCAAACTCGTCCTCATCGTTTATGGCGCTCGGTGGACACCCGCCAACCTCTTGACGGAATTGTTTTGTAAGCTCCATTGAGGTCGTTTCAAGCTCTGCAAGCGATGTTGATTTGCCAATCCATGAAATGAGTGGCAAGTCACCTAATGCCAGGAGGTCACCCTCACGAGGTAATGTTGTGAGCATATCGACTGGGGACGCTGGGTCGAACTTTGACGTTGCACTATCTGCCTCTCCGGTCTTATCATTTTCATCGCCTTCGCCCAAGTACTCCTCTGGAGTATTAGGAAGGTCACTGTGTGCTCCCAAGATAGTGCTCGCTGTTTCCGGTCTCGGGTACAGAGTCACATACCCCCGAAGCTGTGATAGCTGAAGTACATACTCTAACCAGGCCGGATGTTTCTTGCTTGTACTCTTCTTGGCTAAGAAGGCTGGCGTTTCTGTTCCTGTTTGCTGCTTTTCTAAAATGCGTGACACATAGCCATGCAGCTCAACCCATTTGTCTCCCATGAACAGAACAGCATCGCTAGTTGGGGCCTGCCAAAAGAAAGGACTGGAACCGGTCTTTTCGTCCGCGTCCTCAGCTCGCGGGACTGTTAGGGGTGTTGTATCATCGAGAAGAGTGCTGGGAGAATAAAAACTGATACCCATGATGTTCTCATTCCAGTCCTGAAGAATGGAAGAGTGCGAGTATAGGCTATGAAGAAGGGTGTATTTCACATCTGGCTATGTCAGTGCTGCCTGGTTAAAGCATAGAAGATTACGTACAGTTGAAGAATTGAGGTGAGACCTCAGTGTGAGCCGCCAAGACAAGCACATGATTGTGTGACGGCTTGCTTGGCCAGAACGATTCTAGAAATCGAACTGAGCTCTCCTCCTCATCCATTTTCCGTGATGAAATCCGATGACGAAGAGAAAGCATTTGCGATTGAGGGAGCTGTCCAGAAGCCTTGGAAGGCCAATGGAAGCCAGACAAGAAGTTTTCCAATGGCTTTTCTACAACTGGGGGCAGCTCGACTGTAAGCTGGGGAACCGACAGGGCACTCTTATCGGCCTTGCGCAGCGAGGTGAGGAGTCTTTGTAGATTGGCTGTGCCAACGGGAGGTGCCTGGACTAATATGTCGAAATGCACTTTGTTCCAGGCTGATAACAGTTAGTGAGTATACATGGTAACGAGAAGCAAGGAGAGCTACTCACCAGCCAATGCTGAGGCGTCAAGCTTGGAGATCCACGCAAGACGAGTTTCAGGCTTTTCTGGCAGCTCTATCAGAGCAGACCTCGTCCCAGTGATCTGATCTCGTATGGCTTGGAGGAAGTAATCTTCTTCCTTCTGAGTAGAGTCAACAATAATTGCTTGAGGGTGCATGAAGTTCTCAACGTAGACTTGACGCCATATTGTTAGACAAATGTGTAACACGTTGGTTCGAATTGGAGCTTACAGAATGCACGGATAGCAGCGAGTTTCAGCCTCAACTCAGAAGACGTGGAAGCATAGTCAGTGCGGGCATCTACACAAATAATTAGAAAACAGGCCCGGTAGCAATGAGAAGAAGCCCATACCGTGTATATATATCTTACAGCTTTTATCAATGCCGTTTATCTCCAGGAGTTCCTTGATGGGAATCTCTTTCCTACTCATAAGCGCAAAATGAACATGGTTCTTTTCTTGCGCCGACATCTGGCAAGCCATTGGCAGAAGAGTAGAGGCACTGTTGATGCTGGAAGCAGCGAATAGAATGTTCTTGTTCCTCTCATAAGCGCCGCCGGTCCCTTGAATGTTGCGCAGCGTCTCTGCGAGCTCTGGGAATTTGAGGGGTCCCCTATGGTAGACCTTGTCCTGTCCTTGTTTGCCCCCCGGCGCAGACCTCTCTGATGCTGCATCGGTCGAGCTGTCGGAGAATGACACGAAATTGTATATTATGAAGAAGACGATCGATATGAAGACTAGATATGAAATAAGGCGACCGACGGAGCTACGGCGGGGAGCACGCGGCGTAGCCTGCCATTGAGGACCAGATCCCGAGTTATGATAGCGATGCCCTGGGAGGTGAAGGTCGTCGTCTTTTTTATTGGCCATCTCCTCATCCCCTGCCCAGAAGCGTGCCTTTGTTCTGCCGCGTGCAGGCGTCATATTGTTGTGGTATATTTGTCGTCAATCGGAAACGTATGGAGCTCAAGAGTCGATAGAGGACGGGTAGATAGAGCTCATGGGCGCTAGCTTATCGAAGTTTACCTGGCTAGAGACAGGTATTTATACGGCGGGTATAAACATGCAGAGGGATCAATCGCAGTTGCGATGCATTGGGCGAGGGTAACAAAAGAAATGACGCTTGTTCTGAATGATTATGTATGGGGATGGATTATTAAAGGATTGAAGATGATGGAGGATGACGGAGAGCACCTAGTTGAGGTAGCTGCTGACCCTTGTTTCCCCAGGACAGGACCTTAGAACAGCGTGGCTCGTGCTTGTCTCGTCACTGTTGCAGTTTGGTTGGTGCTAGCTTTCAGTGAGCTTCAGGACCTTTGGGCTAACTAAATCCAGTACCAGAGCTATAAGCCCAATTACTGCAAACAGTTTTAGGTTCCATGTCTCTGGGCAACCAGAAGGTTTCATGATAATAATATCGATGCTTATTATTAATAATATCATATAGAATGACCCTCATGAGACTGCTTCATATCAAAACCATCATGTCCAGAAACGAAGCAAACGAGGAGGGATGGGGATGGAAGAATAGGTATCCAAGTTCGAGCGTACCTATATAATATTCATAAGGCCAGGCCAGTTTAGATACTTGACCAGTCTGATGACAGCTGCCACTGATCGATATACTTCAAATAATCATTCACATGTGGCCTCTGAGTCTAAAACAATCCTTGTCAGGCTTAACTCGGGGCATTTTTCATGGTGGGGCACGATCCAATTCGCCGTCGCAAAATATTCATGTAAATTTTTAGCCGCCTCTCAACTCGCAGTGAAACTTAGGCAATATCTTTTATTTTCTGACAACAGATAATATTGCAATGGGAAAATCTCGAAGAGCCCGTGGCCACGCGGCCCGTAAAGACCCCATCGCAAAGACCGTCAAGCCTCCTTCAGACCCTGAACTTGCTGCCCTTCGCGAGTCAAAGATTCTCCCAGTCATCAACGATCTCAAGAGTGCCGATCCTAAGTCTCGCTCTGCTGCTGCTTCGGCCATCTCAAACATCATCCAAGATGAGAAGTGCCGAAAGTTGCTTCTGCGTGAGCAGATTGTTCATACCATCACTACACAGACTCTCACCGATGCTGCTCTTGAGAGCCGTGCTGCTGGTTGGGGTATTCTGAGGATCCTTGCGCAGGAGGAGGAGCCTGATTTCTGTGTTCATCTCTATCGTGTTGATATTCTCACTGCTATCGAGTTTGCTGCTAAATCGGTGAGTGTATTTACTCTTCCAACATGGTTCATATACTAACACTCACAGATCACTGAGATGCTCCTCTCTAAGGACCTCGAATTTCAAAAACGGTCAAAGCCCGAACAAGCTACAATTCTCAGCATTGCTTCATCACTAATTTCTCTCCTTACTGCTCTCGCAGAAGCTCAAGACGATATCCTTGAGGCCATCTCCCGCAACACCACCATCACTCGCTTCCTCTTGCTACTCACTTCAGATGAGCTCGCCAGCAGCCCCGATATTGTCTCACTAAGAAGTGATGCTCTGGCTTGTCTCATGATCCTCTGTGAAGATAACGAAGAGCTATCTGACAAGGTCGTCAACTCCAAGGAGTACCGCACTTATGGGACTTTGCTGTCCCTGCGCAAGACCGCCAACAGCGATGGCGTCCTTGCATGTGGTGTCCTCCACAACCTCTTTTCCTCTCTCGACGGTCAGGACATCGCTCTTGGAGCCGACAACTCACTTCTCATCCCCACCCTTTCACAGGCTCTCAAGACATTTGAGCCAGGCCAAATGACCGATGCTGTGGGCTGGGCCAACCCCGTCGAGTATCAGCAGCTCGCCCTTGAGATTTTAGCTTCTATTGGAACAACATTGAACACATCAGCTGAAGCCGAACCCCAGAAGGAGGAGAAGCCCGAGGTCAAGGATGATGAAGAGATGGGTGATGCAGACGAAGAGATCTCTGACGGCGAGGAGGAGGGAGGCGAGGAAGATGATGACGAGATGGACGACGATGAGCTGGAAGCCGACATGGAGATGGTTACCGGTGCGGACAGAAACGAGGAAGACAGCAACATCGATGATCTCCCCATCCTCAAGACTCTCATTGACAACGCCCTTCCTGAGCTCATCCGCATAGCATCCCTCTCCCCCACCGATGACGTTTCCCTTCGCCTGCAAGGCCACGCCCTCTCCGCTCTCAACAACATTGCCTGGTCCGTCTCCCTCATCGACTTCTCTGACCTTCACAACGCACCTATTCAAAATGCCTGGGACCCCGTCGGCCGCGCTCTCTGGACCCAAGTCATCGCTCCTATTCTCGCAACTGATACTGCTGACATCGACCTCGCGACTCATGTCACCAGTCTTGCCTGGGGTGTTGCCCGCTCTCTGCGAGGCAGACCCAACACACCTTTCGCTGATGAGCACCACCGCTTCATCGCTCTCTACCAGGCCACAAAGGGTTCACCTGCTGCCCAGAACTTGGAGGACCCCTTCCAGTCCCTCAGCGTCAAGTGTATCGGTGTTCTTGGCCAGCTGGCCCTCGATCCCGCACCTATTGACCGAAACCACGATATCGGTACTTTCCTGATTACTCTCCTTGCTGGTCTTCCCGAGACTCCAACTGCCGATGCTGTTGAGGCTCTCAACCAGGTCTTTGACATCTATGCTGATGAAAGTTACTCATACGACAAGGAGGTTTTCTGGAACAACAACTTCCTGAAGCACCTTGATGAGACAGTTCCCAAGGTGCGAACTATGATCAAGAGCATTGATAAGCGTGCCAACAGCGAGCTTCGTCTGCGCGCCGATGAGGCCGTGTTGAACTTGAATCGTTTCTTGACATACAAACGAAAGAACAAGCCCCAGGCATAATTGGTTAAATAAAAGCACTTGATTTTTCTGGACGTCTATAGAAATTTGATCCATTTCTGATTCACCTCCCATTTCTTTGCCCATGGTACCTACCATACGTCCCTTGTGAATCTTTGAACTATTATTGTACTGAATTTATCTTTGGTGCCTTTAGATTGGCCCCAGCGCCTTGCACCAAGGCCCCTGAAACCGTTGATCTCAAAATCTTAGCAGTCCCGAAATAACATACCACTATATCCCACGTCTAGAGCAAACTGGCCTCTCTTAACACCGTTCAAAAACCCGATAAAGGCCTTTCAAATTTGCAACCTCCAGAACTCCATCTTCCATCAGCGACTTGGTCGCTACCAATCTGGCTTTAAATGCCGGAAAGAAGACATGCTCAACAGCGTGTCTGATATGCTGGCGCCTTGCCCGCAACTCTTCTGGGATATGCTCCTCGCGAATACTGTCTGCATCACCAGGCAAACTTGGCAATTGTTCTGGAACGTAAAAGGTGGCTAGTTCGCGTACGAAAGAGTCAAAGCAGGCCTTCTCCTCAGTCCAGTCAACACTAGGGCCAAGACGGAGGAGGAAACGAGGGAGTTTAACGAGAGGTGGCGTATACCCCTTCAATAGTAATGGTAATGAAACGAGCTCGCCAGCAGGTGATATTTCGAGAGAGAAGTACTCAAGAAGCATCTCGCGGCGCTCGATGAGCTGATCAGCTACCCGGTCTACCAAGGTTTCGACTTCAAAATCTTCCTCGGGTGAGGTTATAGAGCTCCTCTCCATTTCCGCTGCCCCTCGAAGCAGCTCGCGAAGGTCCAATGAGGGGTTGAATTTGATGGCACCAAAATTACCAAAATCCGTGAGTGCCAATTGGTAGAAATACTCGTAGCAAGTTCGGCCGTAATCGATCAGATACAGTTTGACGTCGCCTTGGATTGCTGCCAGCCGTCTTTGTTCATCCACGATACCGACGAAAGTATGGTTGGAAAATATCTCGGTTAGATCGTGGTGTGTATCTTCTCTGACTTCGTCTCTCAACTTTTTTACGCTGTTCAGTCGGCATTGCACCAATTCGCGGTCAACCATCTCGTATTCATGAGCTTCAGGGGCAGTGGTTGTTTCCACTGTGTGGTCCATAGAGCCAGTCGACTCGCTTGGGCCAGCTCGGGCAAACATAGATGTAATCTTCCGCTCAGTTGTATCCGTCCTCACTAGGTCATTCGAGTATCTTCGCTTCTTTGATGCTGGAGTTCTTCGACCCGGCGTGCCGTCACTGTCTGTTTGTGGGGTGGAATCGATCACTTTTGCACCAGGAAGAAGTGTCTGTGTCATGAATGTCCGGCTTGTATCCACTGCAGCAAGTTTAGACTCGATATGCTCACATATAGATTGAATGATCTCATCTTCGTTGAGAAAGTGAACCTCTCTCTTTGTTGGATGAACGTTGACATCCACCCGAGCAGGTTCGATTTCAAGACTAAGGTAGATGAATGGATGGCCGTTCTTAGGCAAGAAATTAGCATAGGTTTGCTCAATTGCCTTCTTTATGTGGGTTGATTCTACACATCGATGGTTGATGAATAGCAGAAGTGTTGTCTTTTTGACCGAGTAATTTGCGTTGGTTGTGAAACCCTCAGCTTTGAAACCCCAACGGTCTTCGGCGACTGAGAACTCCAAAAGCTCGTTCGCCACAGCACTGCCGTGGATTTGACGAATGCGATCAATGACTGTAGCCTGAGCTTGTATTGATAAATTTGTCGAGGCTTCGCCTGCCTTCTTGCAAGTGAATCCAACGCCTTTGCAGTGCACAGCGTACCGACCAACCATATCGATTATCTTGTTGAACTCATCAGCCGGCGAGCGAAAGGCTCTTCTTCGAGTCGGGATATTATAGAAAAGGTCTTCCACTGTGATTTGTGTCCCAGGACGACCTGCAATACCTTTGGGCTCTGCCGACTGGCCAGGCTTTGCCGGAGCAAGCTTCCCATCAAGGTAATGGGCCCTCCATGCCAGGTCTGAATCTTTCGTCTTGGTAGTCACGGAGAGATGGGCGATGTGGCTGATACTGGCAAGAGCCTCGCCCCTGAAGCCATATGTCGCAATGGCTGCCAGATCTTCAAAGCTGGTGATTTTAGATGTGGTGTGACGCTCGCAAAGAATGGCCAAGTCTTCTTTCTGTTACCATAGTAAGCTTTGAAGATATGCACATGGGTGATCATTTTATTACCTGGATACCACAACCATTGTCCGTTATCTGGAGCAGCTTGAGCCCTCCGTCCTTGGCGAGGACATCCAGAGAGGTCGCCCCAGCATCAACCGCATTCTCGATGAGCTCCTTGAGAGCGTGAACGGGAGCCACAATAATTTCACCAGCAGCAATTTTGTTCACCACGTTTGGGTCAAGTGCCTGCAGTCATGTTAGCGGGCGAGCCCAGGCTATGCATAAGGCGTTGAAGAAACAGCCTCAAGTTTGCTTACCCTGATTCTGCGAGGCGCATCACTTTTTGCGGGTAAATTTTCAATGGGCTGCCCATCGGCGTTTCTTTTCGTCCCGCTTGGGGGAACATTTAGAATGTCATCGGAGGCTGTTGGGGCACATCCCATATCAACATCCGCGTCTGTTGCCATTTCTAGCTATGGCTGCCGAGTTGTTGCGCCAGGGCACAAGAACCAGCCTGTGAGGTGGTATCAAGAATTCTTCTGGGGGTAGTTAAATGCGAACAGGTCGGGCGACAAACGTTGTAGGTCATGCGCAAGTTGCTTGATATTTCCTCTTCTCTCATTTCGTTCCTCGGGCGTGTCGTCCCATAATTATCTACGTTTCCCGTGGCGCTTAGGATTGGCCACACGAGATGATAGCCTACCCCGGGGAAGAGGTTACTTTGAATCCGATACGTTGAAAAAGGGAGAAAAGGTTGCGGTTCATGCGAGACAAGGACAGGCCGTGAAGAGCAGGTTGTTAGCAGGCCTCATTGATAGGTAATGCGCGGATGAGCTCGGCCACGTGACTACGCTACAACACCAAGGTGCACCTTCCATCCAATATCTTCTCAATTCAATTCATCTCGACTTCAAGGCAGGTAGGATGCACTTCGAAAAGGACTTGCCGTGTTTGGCGCGTGTAACTTCCAATGATTTTTTGTCGCCGCTCACCACATTTAAAATTACAAATGATGGACACGCCAACAAGGATTCAAACTCGCCTTGATTACTGCTCCAAGAGCTCCAGCTGCATCGAACCAACTTGGGATGAAAGACGTATTGGGGGCGCCTCGGTCAGTGACTCAACTTTATTCAGCGCCCAGGAATTAGGGAAGGCAACGAGAAGAAAAAAGATGATAAATGATTAAACGAGCGTGAATTTTTCGCTACCTCAACGCTGCGTCAGCTCTCGCCGCCGCGCGTAAGGCGGATCGCAAGCGACACAAATGCAGTCAGCAGTGCAGCAAAGTTACACATATTTAGATACAACTGAAGCATCATGGTTGGTTGCTGGTGAGGGCTCCAACTGAATTGAGTGAGTAAACTAGAGCAAGGGGTTCATGTACCTGGACCGTCCTTTTGCATCATCTATCAGTTGTGCCACCCGCCTTATAGGGTCGGGTAGACTGTTGTGGCTCTTTGTGTAAGCAAGCCTGGGCTTGTGATTCACTAAAATTCTCCTTGTAGTCTAAAGGCGTATTGCGCATATGCGCTCTTGGTAGCACAGCCTCTCTCTCATGACGAAGGTTAATACTGTCAAACAGTCGTCGTTTTTTTTTCCCTTCATGACAAATCTAAACAAGGTTGTTTTTATGATATTTGACGGCAGGTTTGGTTTGTCGAGGATTTTCACGGCCGGCCCCTGTCGTCTTGGACGCCTTGTCTTGGTGACGAACTGACTGTGCTTCCATGAGTGTTCTTTCACTTTCAACCTCCAATCACCAAGTAGCCAGGCGGTTTTTTGAATGCACAGCAAATGTACCCACCTCAAGGTAGCGTTGGTGGCTGTTGCTAACGATTTTCTTTGACTGAAATATGCGTATCCTGAACGGCTGCCTGAACGGTAGGCATGGATGATGATAATGATGCGGACCAACGCCCGTGGAAAGGGACAAGAGAACTCATCGCAAAGTTTTGTTTGTATGTTCTCTCACCTGATGCATAATTGTTTGCCACTGGTGTTTTGCGCTATGTCGCAGTGCAATTCACATAATGTTTGTGTTTAAGATCCATCGTTGCAAATGCAGGCACACAATGCACCTGCCTACATTGTGAATCCATTGCTCCTCTATAGCATGTGAAAAGCAAGAGAAATACCTTTCTGTGGCACCTCCAAGCCGCTGCATTGCCTCATTGTAAGCCTTGGATAGGCTCTTTCAGTGGATGGTGGTGTTGCTGAATAAGGCACAACCCAAGACAACACAGCCTGGCACACTCTCTTTGTGTAAAATTGCGCACTACGAAATGCAAGGTACCACGCATCGCATCGAATGCAGAAGCCAAGCAGTCAGCCCAATGCTAGATTTTTCCATTTCCTTAGACTAAACAGAGATTGAAAATGGGTCATTCATTCATTCAGCATTACCTCCTTGTGCCAGTGGAGGCTAGATAAGAGGCAGATGGTCCGCCCATGGTTTGCCCATTTCAAGAGCCAAACCCCCATAAAAGAGATGGGTTATTCCATCTATTACTCCCAAGAATTATTTTGTAAGATCTATCTTTTTACTACTCCAGAGTAACCTCTATTATATATCTGTCAATATTTTCCATATTTTCCATCCTTCACATCCTTCATTCAATCTCTGTTGGCCCATCCCATTCCACTTAGAGATCGACCCTGTACCCTGCAATAAGAACTCAACCCCAGATCCATCGGCACACGTCTCAACCATTCAAGATGGCAGCCGACTCACTCCCAAACTCAAACTCAAAGACTCAGTCATCCAAGAGGTTTGTTTCACAGCGATCCTTCGTATTGAACCCTACTAATAAGACTTTTTTTCTTTTTTTAGCTGCCTCTGCTCGGGCTCTATTCATGGAGGATCATCACGCTCCAGCTCCTCCGCATCAAACCGTTGCTCCCACTGTAGCTTCCGGACCGGATCCCCACCTCCGGGACGCCCCGCACCCGGAGACCGCGACATGAACGCCCTCGAACACTTTTATCTCTCGAACTCAGCTACCGGTGTCGCCAATGGAAATGACCCCCTGGGAGACGACCTTGGTGCTCAATGGGAAGATAGCAAGAAACTCGACCATCAAATGCCCCATCATATGCCCAAGTTGCCGAAACTGAACTGAGTAATAACGTTACATACAGTCAAAAAAGGCATGTTGGGGTCTAGAGGCAGCGAGTCGGATACAAGACCAATAGTCGCGAGACAAAATGTATAACAATATTGTATTTCCCTTTTGTTTCTTTCCAGAGTTTCTTCTGATATTGCTCTTCTCCTCTTTCAAGTATCGATTCTTATTGCAATATGGTACGCACGTCGAGTTGGTAAACCTGGTCAAACTGGGATATAGAAGAATTCAAAAGCGTGTTCAAGTTCTTAATTGTACAAGCAATACGCGATAAAACACTCCACTATAACATAACCTCTACATCTATATAAGCAAGATTCTCTCTCCCTCCCCGTGACATCATCGTCAAGCACCGCCACAGCTCAGCTCAGCTCATTTATTTCGATACCATACCGGGGTGACGGGTCCTCCTCCGAGTCTGCCTAAGCGGGAGTGTCCACCCCTTCTCCCGTCTGCCGTCTCCCCAACTGCCGTAACGTTCCATGCGCAGACGGATAACGGGGGGGCGGACGGTGCGGCAGGCAGATGCGGATGCGGATGAACTAAAGGACTCGGAGAATATTTAATTTTAAAAATTTAGGCAAGGTACCTTAACATTGAATACATCTCTTTAAACGCACACGCCCCCCAGGAACCCCCTGCGAATCGCACATCAACAGAGCCAGATTTGGGTATTGACTCGCACATCACATCCTTCTATTGGATCCATGATTCTGTGTATATCCGAATTGTGCTGCACATATCCGTTGCACTCACTTCTCATTGGCTTTTAAAGACCCTTCCCTGGCCTGCCTTGTCCTTGTTTGTCCTTGTCACATCACATCAGCGCCGCACTGTAACACCTTCTGGCACCCGTAATGCTCATGCCTGTGCTTCTGTCTGTGTTACCAAACACGTGCTATTACTCATTGTATCGCGTCCGGTATTCACATCCTCTTCTTTTCCTCTTGCATAATCTGACTCACTCTCCTCTGTTTTGCCGAGTCTTATTCCTCAAGCCCAGGCAAGACATGCCGTCGGCCTTATTCTATGTCCAGTCCCACCACAACGCATCACTGACCTCGTTTGGCCGTTCTTTCACATACCACAACGCATTCAAACTCAACTAAACCCAAATTCTCTGCTCACACAAAGCTGTCTAACAACAAAGATCAGCCTAGCTGAACCCAACTGTATGGATATATTCGACATTGCAAAACTGTTGTCGCTCTCCCCAACCTAACGCCGCCGGCTGCAAATGCACAGATGCCTCAGCGACACCACCAGGCCGTATTCACCCTCCTTTCTCGCTCTCATACACATAACGATACACAAGACACAATCATAACAAGAGGATTATAGTACATGTGGTGTCTTGGTAGACACAAAATCCCGCCGCACTAAAATCAAAACAACAAAAATCAAACAAGCCATGTATCTGGACGCTCCACATGATCCAACTTCCATCTATGCAAATATCAACAACACTTATCGCCGCCGCTCAGGGTCATCGGGCTTGTCGATCAGACCGCCAATATCAACTCGGTTGGGCCTTTCCTCGCGTGTCCGTGGCCGAGGCTGCTCTGGTCCTGGCTGAGCTCGAATTGGTGGGAGCTGAAAAGCTGCTTGAGGTCGATACACGCTTGCAGGGGGCAGTTCGCTTCGGGGAACATTATATGACGGGGGTCCTCCATACTCTGTATGACTTGGTGATGCAGCATACGAAGTTGAACCCGCCCCAGCAGCAACTCCAGGATTTATGTTGGCAGGCAACTGTGTTAGGGGAACAGTAGCCGGTCGAGATACCAGTGGGACTTCGTTGAATCGACTTCTGGGCATATCGAAGAGTGGCCCTGGCGGCACCGGTGTCCTGTACAGAGACTGTGGAGTTGGCGGCTGAGAACCATACGCATGCGAAGCCTCTCTGGTGGCAGGCGAAGAAGGTAAAGGGTACGCATGCCGGGGTGGTAAGCTCAGGACTATGACAACGACGTAGATCGAGCCCTCCTTCTCGAGTCCGAGTCGAACGGGATACTGTCTCGGTTGTCCATCAGCAGCTCTGAAAGTTAGGTATTCATTTCGGTCGAGTTGGAAGCGTCCGATATCCTCTGCGCCAAACCCAAGTCCCTGGATGATATGGTCGAGTCGAGAAAGGATTGGGGGTAAATAGTTCGGCTCCTTCCGTGTTTGCTCCTCGATCAGTTGACTTCTAATCGACACAACTTTCTCCCTCTCCGCAGGAACAACGACATCCCCCAAGTTCTGTCCCTGGAGTTCCACATGGCCTACAGCTTCCATAAAAGCTGGCGATGCCTTCGCAAAATCCATCTTCATGTTCAAGAAAGCAACAGGGTCTGCTCCTCGAGGCCCGATCGATAAAGGGGGTGGGAAAGTGGGAGCGTCCATATTGGGCCCTCGCTCAGGATATCTCGGATTCATATGTTCCCTATTATCAAATCATTAGCACTTCGACAAAATGCCAGTAAGTCACATCATCCGACTTACCCAGGTCCTATTGGAACGGCCGAAGGGTATATGCTCAATGGTCGCCTTGCTGTAGTATCTTGCGGATGAGGAAATCTGGATGGATCATAGCGAGTTTCACGATCGTCTCTTAGTCGCGGTCGTCCTCTTTTCTTATGTTGAACATCGACGCATGATTCTTCCTTCCCATTCGTGATACATCTCGAACATGGACGTTGTGCTATGAATGTATTAGCGCTCCTTGTCCTTGCGAAGTTATATCAGAAGCGTATATCGATATGTGCATTCCGCTTGGCCATACCCAAGGTATCGACAAGAGACCCAGCCGTGGACTGGCCAAGTTGGCATCATCTCCCAATCTTGGAGGATTCTTGAGCAAGGAAAGGGATTCCACAACATAACGTAAAGGAATAGGATCTCGAAAACATACCATCGCAGCTAATCACGAGTTAGTACAGCTAGTTCATATGGACACATAGAGGACCACTTACCGAAGATGCGCTCGTTTACAAGGGACACATGCAGAGGCCACATGACCTTTCGTTTTCCTCTGCGATTTTGGCGAAGTCATGGGCTGGTTCTCAACCACTGACGGGCGAACAGATGACGTGTAAGACGAAGGTGCCCCAGGAATTCCTGGAGGAATATAACCAGATGACTGGGGCATAGATGGTCCCCCTGGTTGGATGTACGAAACAGGTCGAGGTACGATCTCTTCTGTCCTTCGATATGAAAACGGTGGTGCGTCTGGGGGCCCTGGTTGGAATAATCTAGGAAGCGCAGTCTGCATATTGGCAGGTCCTCGGCGATCAGTCGGTAATTGTTGATTTGAGTTGCCCCAGTAAGTATCGGGTTGGCTAGAAGCTGAATAGCCCGCTGGTGCTTGCCTTCGATCCCCAGCGTCTTGGGGCTGCTTCGGGGGGAGGGGCGGAGATCCTGACATGGGTGGAGAGGGATATGCTCGATATCGAGCAAAAGAGTCTTGCTCTGCGCTCTCGGATACCCAGGCCAGGTCTAAGGCAATTTGCGCCAGGTCTGAGATGCCGCGGCGTTGGCCGAGCGGGACGGAAGCTGAATCGGAGACGGATCCCTTGATGACCATGAGGGCAAAGTTGCTACAGGATTAGTTGGCTGGACAGACAGGAACTCCAACCCTGAGCTAGAAACAACAAAGATACACTCTGGGTTTGTCGTCTTGATCTGTCTTTGCGATACAAGCAGATTTGATCTGAGCTAACTTCCAGTTGTCGTCAATGACCACCGGTCAAGATCTAGCTGACCTGGACAAAGAAGTATCTCTTGTTAAGCTCCAGGTGCAAATTCAACAGCTTCTTACCAGTCCGACAACCCCTTCTTTCGAGTTGCGAGCTGTAAGGTCGTTGTAGCTGATCTTGATGGAGAGGTGCCCCGCTTCTAAGATCTGCGGAGCTGAGGTGGCAGAGGAGCAGAAGTTACCAAGGGCATTCGAGATGATAGGCTGACGGTTGTGAAGGAACACTTCAACGGTAGCGAGTCAGTGATCAAAGAAGCGACAAGTGAGTGCCAAAGCGAGGAGGCGTGAGACGAGATGCTGCACCGTGATACTACAAAGATGCGATCTTGGAGAGGTCCTGGTGATACAACGTCAAGCCGTGCAGTTGGGAGGTCGAGACGGAAGCGGCCAACTGCAGATACTCAGGGCCGGAACCTAAGAGGCGGAACCGGGTGAGTAAGTATATTCGGGCCCCTTGCTGGCCGGGAGGCCGTGAACACAAGTGATCGGGCTGTGGACGGAGACTGTTCGGTGGCCTACGCTTGGTTTTTGTGAGACTATGTATGCAATAAAACCTTCTCTCTGAGTGGCAGCGCGACTGAGATGCAGCTTGGATGGATCAGGGTTGGTGACAGGGCAGTAGGACCCTGGTTCGGATTTTAGAGTGGCTGCTAAGTCAATCAAGGGTTCCGGTAGATTTCCATAACCAGAATTCTCCGCCTGCCTTGGTCTTTGCAATATGCGCCAGAAGATCACCAGAGTGAGAGATTTGGCGCGGAAGCAATAAGACAGAATACGTGATGGTGATTGGGGCGTTATATCAGTTGGAAGTAGTGGTATAGGCGACGTAATAGTGTGAACAAGCAGAAGCAATATTAGCTACAACCTTCTAGCCTTTGCTTCTCGCTGAGCACCGAGGGAGAGGTTCTTGTTAATCGGTGGAGGGTGCTCTTCAATTTTGATAGCGGGGGTGCAAGGCAAGATCAAGATGAACAAGGGCGGTCGAGGAAGACGCTGAATGGAGTGAGAGAGCCGCCGTAGTCAAGTCGGGCTCGCGCCGACTGGCTGGGTTAGATATCGGCTGTCCCGAATGAACGGAATTGAGAGAGAAGGGCAACAAAAACAAGCAACGAGCATGTCCATTGAAGCAGTAACAAGTTCTGCATCTGTATCTGTACCTGTACCTGAGCAAGGAGAAAGCAGGGACAAGGATGAAGTCGAGAACGTTAAGTCCAAAACAGAAGCTTACGCCTGAGACCAAAACTAAGACTCAGACGAAAGACAGAGATGTAAATGTAAATGCAGGTGTTAACAAACTTGACCTGGTACGATACTGGAGTCTTGTCTTGTCGAGTAAGGGCCCGCGCAATGGGACAGCCCAGCCGAGTCCAGTCCAGTCGAAGCAAGCTAGACTAGGGCCCTGAGTGTATACTTCAGGGCTTGTGGAGATAGTCTTGGTGGCCCGTTATGAAGGTTGTCGAGACCTCAACGCCCGGCCGGGGGGGGGGAGGGGTGCGACAAGGAAAACCCTGAGAACCCAGCAAACCTGACCCAACCAGCACCTTGGTGCCAACTTGCTTGGTAACCCTACAACGGTGTAAGTCAAGAAGGACACATGATTTACATATGTGCGTTCGTGGCCAAGGATCATGGTAGTCAGCCAAACTACAAAGTTCAAACTAGGGTATGGACGTTTGTTTAATTGTTGGTTATTGAGCAGCATGCGAGTGATTACAGAATTCGAAAGCACTTTTTGTCGAAACCCATGACATACTTTGTCCAGGAAATCCGGAAACACTACAGCTCACGACCAAGATAAGCCACTGTGAAGTCATTTATGGAAGCTCAAAGAATGATAGACTCTCAGGAACCATTGGGACAGGGTGAGTGGCCAGTCGAAGAAAGTCGAGTGAGGGCAGAAAGGCATTGGCCAATTGATGGCCCATGGGCCACAGCAAGTGGGCTGAGTTGTAGTTAATTGATCGTGCCCTTCACGATGTTCGTGGCTGGGAGCTTCAGACCCCAAGAGAATCCAAGTGTCGACCTCATATTACTAGTAGATCTGATCTGTTCCGCCCTTGAATAGACATTTAACGTCGACGCTGTGCATCGTATATCAGTTGCGCAAATACAGTGTAGTTCATTGCACGCGGATGTGCACAGGAAGGCCAAGGTGGAGCTCGTATGCGACTGGCTCACAAACTTGTCCTCTGTCCATAATAAACATGATTGATAGGGACGAATTCAGGTACCGAAAGCTCCAAGTC
Organism: Fusarium oxysporum Fo47; assembly: GCF_013085055.1. Classification (NCBI taxonomy): domain Eukaryota; kingdom Fungi; phylum Ascomycota; class Sordariomycetes; order Hypocreales; family Nectriaceae; genus Fusarium; species Fusarium oxysporum. The sequence continues at coordinate 1,553,224 of NC_072843.1, read as the reverse complement.
TCGCAAGCTTCACGGGTTGGCCGCAATACGGGGTGTTAATTACACTATCCCTTCAGGGCGTGTATGTTAGCGGTGGCTTTAGTTCATGTTGTTGGCGTTCATGACTGGTACTCTTGGTGGACTTAGGGTTTCCAGTATAGGTAGTGTTTAAACTGAAGGCAAAGCCACGTTGTGAAAATCGGTAGCGATTGTTCGGCCGGTGCTCCGAATTAACGAGGCCATTCATGATGCCTGCGACTGCAATAGGAACTAACTGAGGTACGGATACAGAGAGGCCTGTCGTCCTGATACTGGGGTATGGACGGAGAAAACTCAGGGGCGCAGGGCCGAGGTTGCAGCTAGGGTTTCCTGAAAACGGGGGCCAAGTAATAGATGGTGATGCAAGAAACAGTGGCCAAGCAAGATGAGATGCGGGTTGGGCCTGTACAAAATGGAGGTCGGGAGTTTTCCGCTCCATGCCTCGCTTATTAGTATCTTGTGAGGCTTGTCTGAACATAGTTGACGCTTTATTAACCCACTAGGTACTGTATCACCGTGATAGGAGAAGGATAGAGCGCCGTTTGGGGTTTGGGGCGATGGCGATCCAAGCGATATTGGCTCAGACAAGTTTAGCTTTATTGTTCCGGCCGGCAACGTTCAACGTCCATCAGCCCTCAAACGAGCCCCAGTGGCCTGGGATATCGGACCCTGGGGCATGGGACACCTAGCCCCCAGGCTAGTATCGCGAATCTAGCCAGACATAGCGACAGCGACGGGCGGCGCGGAAGACGAGGAAAAGGTGGCTGGACCCTCACAGGAACATGACATGACCAAGGAGCCAGGTGCTAGGCGCTAGGTGCTTTGGTTGTACTGTGGCAGGTGGTCTTGATCCCTGAAATAGAGAAAATTGGTGTAGATTGCTCTTCGTCAATACTTACGTCACAATTCTCATGGCAGATAGATTAGTAGCTTGTAAGTGTTGTGATATCGCCGTGACATGTAGAGGCCTCACTCATACCTTGTTCGCCTCTTTCCCTTGGTGAAGCTTGTAGACAGGAATCAAGAGACAGGGCCCACTTGAGGGAAGCGCCTTCTGGTTGACACGGGGCCTTGTCATTGTTCTCTACAACAGGTAATTGCATCCATGGCAGCTGGGTTTGCTAACCCAGTCACTTTTCGAGGTCGTGCTTACCTCCAACTTAGATTGGAAGGAACCTACCTAAGGTAACTACCTAGTCAGCTCAACTCCAACCATGGCCGGCGCCGATTAACCTTTTCTAACCTTTGTTTGATATCGCAGTCTCTTCATGTGTAGGTACAAACATTCTTCTCCTATTGCCTCCCAATAAACAGTGCATCGAAATACTGACGTTACAGCATGCCGAGAAATCCAGGCGCGTAATGCCGTGAGATCTGGTGTCAGGGTGCAAGGTTTAGCCCCAGTCAATTGTACCACGTATGATCCCTGTCCTCTGGTTCTTCAACAATACGTTTTCGACTCGAGACTCGCTCATGCCTAGGAGCCGGATCACAACATGGTGAGCAACACAAGACGATACGCCGCATCGGCTCCCACTATCTTGTGGGGGCATCCTTTTCTTCTGCAACCGAGCACATGATCCAGGGGATCGTTGATGACGCATCGCAGGTTCGAAGACTCCGAGCCAGTGCTATTAGGAACATCCCGAGTCGATAAGGTGGCTAGGGTGGCAGTCCGGCCCGTGACGAGGGACACTCAGATCTCACTATAAGGTGCTACGCAGACGTTCAACTCACAGGTACGGAGTAGATACTTCGATGATACAGACATAGGCCCTCACAAATGATCCAGATGCACTTGCCTATCAATAAAGTCAGAGCAGGCTTTATTTTATGATGGTCAAACATGCTAGCTGTGGCTTCACATCATCTTCGGAGTGCAAGCAGCTCTTCAGGCTCCCTCTACTAGCAGATTTCTTCCCCCCACTATGCAGCTGTCACTGCCAGGTGCATAGTGTCAGGTTGGAAAGCTCTGGGCGGGCGTTCATTTCAATTAGCTACAGCGTGAAGGGAAACATCCGAACCTGGCTGCCTCAGTCGTCTGGTCTTCTAGACACCCTGTCTTCCTTTCCAGCTGTTGCATGGAGTCGCTTCGAAACTGACTCGAGTTGTGTGGTTTGGCGTCTAATCAAGTTTTCATGACGTTGCTGTTGACTACTGCAGCCTTTAATAAACGGCTGACTACTGGCTAGTGCGATCCCACCGACCACTCCGAGTTCCATCAGGTAGGTATTGCGCAGGAATACATCTGGACCCTACACTGCGCACACAGGAAAAGGAGCAGTCCGTACCATCTAGTGAATGCAACAGTACCATCGTGGACACATACGCAGACAAATTTTCCGTCTTGGTGAGCGCTAGATCTTTAATCGTTGAGCTTGATTTGCGGTGATGGCGGCCCAGACAGATAAATACCCTTGTCGCTCAAGCGGGCCAAGCATGGCATGCGCATGGCATACCGGATGAGCCATGTTGCTTATGGGCACCAGTGCATATTATCGCATCTTGTCGACGTCTGCGGCCATGATTAAATCTCCGGTTCCAAGGATGTTTTGCGCCGCCGCCGCCGCCGTCACTAATTTTCGACGTCGTTGTCGTGCCTCTACATCAGCACTCCTCCTCCGAGCGGCCGCTCCTCACTATCACCCCAGAAAGTCACATTACAACCATGCAAGCTCGATGAAGACGGAGAATCGTTTGCACAGTCTCAATACACACAAACGAGACAAAGTTGTATTATGTATGGAGGAGAGTGTATTGGCTGCAATACCTTTGGTCATAATTTTAGCTCAAGGTGTGGCACAACGGACTGCTTCTGGAATCTCGTCTAAAGCTCGATTAATATGTCGAATTGGCATATTGACCTCCCACGCCATACAACAGAAGAGGGTCACGCAGCTATATTGCAACAGGGTCTCACTCTATGCATGCTATAATTTGCCAAAACTTGGGGCGTAGTTCTTCTAATCGCCTCGGGGTATGTTCTCCTGGCTGGATGGCAGTGTAATGGTTCTGATACCAACTGACTATGTTCGGGGAGATTCAAGCTTCAGGGAAATTTATATTTGGTGACATGTCACTTGGCCTTGACTCCAGTAAGCGAGTCTGTGTTGGGCCTAGTTGCGACCGTTATGTCAGACCAGCTCTGGCCCAATGGCTAAAAATCCCCCGAGCCAATGTCTGGCCCCTACCAGTTACCCCTAGTTTCTTGGTCATGACAACCATGGCGCCTAAGCAAAGATGCCACGGCTAACAAAAATGGTTGGAAGACTGACAATACATCGAAACTGGCTAATGGTCATTACTTGGCTAGGAGCCCAAAACTAGTCGTCATTATGTCCACTTGCACGCGATCAGTACGAGATGTTCCTATCCGTGGTAGTCAATGACATACAGTCAATGTCTGATGTCTTCTGATTCAACACGAGATGAATCGAAACAAAGCTGAAAATGCCTCGATTTACAACAATATTGAGGGAGGGGGGAACAATTACGAACGCTCTGGCAGTTCTTGTTCAGCTCAGACCCCGAAACTCGTGTGATCTATCATACAAGGTCTAGAAACGCTCACGAGGCAGGGATAGATACATGGACCAAAACCCTCTTCTCTTCTCTACTGCATGCAGCAGGGAGCTCTTTCAGAACTCGGGCATCGCCTGAGATCCACTACTTTGATCGTATCTGGCTTGACTCTTGTGGCAAACACATCTGATGCCACATATACTCCGAAGGTAGATGAGAAAGAAAAAGCATAGTTTGTGGTGATCGACTGTCTATTCATGCAGCTTACTGGGAAGTACCTTGTGGTCCAGAACATGTTGGTAATGGTTTGTTGACTGCTAGACACCAACAGTTGTGCCATTGTGGTAAACCACGAGGGCTACATTGCTCCAGGCACCCCTGGCAGCAACCTCTAACAAGCCACGAACCAAATGCTGGGATATGGCTTCACGATGCGTATGTATGCATTTACAAGTCCCTTTCTTACATGATCCAGAACCGTTAGGCAATGACGAAGTTGGTTGGTGGACAAGGTTCAAGCCACGATCGTCATATCAAGCCGTCAAATACTTCGTCCAGAGCCCAACGCCATCAATTTTCCCCTGGAACATTTATTGGCGTGTCTAGGGATGATGGCAGGCGCTATGTCTATATTTGAGAGCTTTCAAGCTCAGGTCTAGGTTGTTTCTCGTTTTTATTCCTTACTTCTCCAGTCGCGCCGACAGGATGAATAACGGTCGACCCCTGTTCAGCTGTTAACCCCACGACGGACCTGACAAGCATGGTGGTGTGGTATGTATGTCGGCCAAGCCTTGAAAGAGTACCTAGCCAAGTAGGTAGGGGCCTCTCGGTATGCTGGAGTCTAGCCCTCACTATTGAGACATGGGAGGCTGCTAGGCCATGTCTAGCAGGCTTGATGGGACGAGTCACGTCCTCACCGTAGGTCTTAATTGCAAAGAGGCTGAAGCAGTAAAGTCAACACTGCCGGTTTTCTTGAGTGTCTCACCCACACAACAACAGCCTTAGAAATGGGTAAGAGTTGGCCGATGGGATCAGGCAGAGCCCATTCCCATTGGGTTTTCCAATCCAGACTCGCCCCTCTTCTGAATCACCATATCTCGCTGTTGGCTTTATTCATACACCCAGCGCAATTCATTGCCCAATTGCCAAGGCGGGCTGGCTCGATGCTTCGGCTCTGTTCCTGAAAGAAATCTCCGGGAAGGTTATTCGTATAAAAAAAAAGTGGCACTACCGGCAGGATGGTTCGGTGTGGATATCGGTGGCGGCGACGAAGGCTGTTAATAAGCTAGCGAAGCGGTGGTCAAGCTATCGGGCAATTGTGCTGGCTGTGACGTTGGCATGCAGCAGTACCGTTTCTTCTGGCTCGGTTTGGCTTCGAGTTTAAAAAGCGTTGATTGGACGTGAAAGGTTATAGCACATTGGGAAGGGAGACCATTGCATCGATCCAAGTTCTCGGTACAGAACATGGCGGTTCATCCCTTCAAGTTGCGACGCCCCCTACCGACGCAAAGGTTATCACATCTGACTAGCGATGCTTCCCGTGTGAATCTCAGACAGGAAAAGCAAGTCAGGGTGTGACCATTGCGACGGAGGCAGAAGAAGGGGCGCAATGCGATGCGATGCGATGCAAGGCAATGCAATGCAAGCTCTGCTTCTGTTCTTCAACTTTGGGAGTTTCATGACGCGGATGTTGTCGGACATGGTAGGCGTGTGTGGCACACCGGTGTAAGACACCTGCTGAAGAAATGCTCCTATCGTGGCAAAATAAAAGGTCTGGAACGTCCAAAGAAATACGGTTCAGTCACCATTGAGCATGGGCACTTAGCCTGCCAAGCCATGTCTTTGGTGCTGCCCAATGAGTCGGAAGTCCACCACCAAAGAACCAGAAAAGTTGCGAGGGATGAGGGCATTTCGATCAAGCAGGGCAGCTCCACCACAGAAGGACGGCGAGACGGGCACCCCGTCATTGGATGATAGCCTGATTTATTATGTATGTTCCTTAACAGGGGTTGTGTTCGGTTTTCTGCGTGTGCAGCCCGCAATGCTACCCTACACTGCATTTGCTAGAGACAAATTCTCCTTGAGTCTCGGTGCGACAACCTGCACATCGAAAGAGGCGCCGGATGCGAGATGCGTGTGTAAATATGCTGGGTACATAGCATGAGATCGTCAGATCTCATCAGAGCGACACACTTCAAGGGACAAATAAGAACCCTCGGAAAGGCATGAGGCGCCTGGGCATATATCGATCTGCAATTGAACGAACACAATCCCAACTAGTGGTGAGCTATGCAGATCCATACAAGATAATAGCGAAAATAATAGTATGGACAGGGATGAAGGTAAATATCAGATAGAGCTGAAACTCGAGACAGATAATATCACAATGCTGACCTGCTATAGCTTACCACTCTACTTCATGAGCTAACAGACACCGAAAGAAAGAGTAGGACTTCTTGTCTAAGTCATAAAAAAGACTTAGGTAAGTTTAGTGCACCTTCGCATGCCTTTAGATCAGTTAAATTTGGCACCGTAGCTTAACATCGCAAGTTTTCTTGCTCCCCGGGGATTGCCAAGTGCTCTTGGTTCTTTCCTAGGTACCGGATGATAGCAGGAGTACCTTAGCTTGTCCGAGAAGGAGCAGACGGCAGGAGCCAATACATAGGTACAATGGATATCAAATACGAGGTGGGTGGGGGGTCTAGTCTAGGCCTTCCATGCTGTAATTACCAACTCGGAGCCCTTTTGCTCTTCCAGCACCATCGGAATGTCTCTTCAATTTGATCATACCATCTATATCCTTTACCAATGTTAGACCGAGTGATACCATAGGATTAGAACCTGAGAACCAGCCGTATGGACAGCTTATTAGCGTCTGATCCGATCGGCAGTGCCAAAGAAAAACGGCTTACGACCTTGCAGATAATCAATCAATCAATCAATCAACCCACCCGCTTGCCTGATCAGGCGGGGAAATGTGAAAACGCGCCTTGCATCACTCAGCGACAGCACGGAACCCTAACCCAGAACTAAATCACCAAAGAGCCATGAGCCTGACATCTCGTTGGTCCCTTCAGAGAGATACGTCCGCACCCTATCAGTTGGCCTACCAAGCCAACGGTCAGGTTTAGCAACGTGCGGAAATTAGCAACCGCCAGCAATGGAGAAGTACCAGCAACCACCAGCCTGATCCTTGCTTGCGATGATGGCACTGCAGATCATGTATCGGACGGTATCATCGCTCGTACGGGCTGCTACCACTAGGGTCTTTTATTTCAGAATGCCGTAAAGCGGAGATTTAGCACGAGGCCAGACGTTGACCATCATCTTCTTTCAGCTTGCCAGTGCCGCTACCAAAGGCCTCCAATGCCGTGCCTGCTCATCCCCAACATTTCAACTTGACTCTGAGAATTTTCCGACATCCTTGAGGCCGCAACCAGCCAACCACATCCTGTCCAGACTACTTCGGTGTGGCGTTCAGCCAAAGGCCTACATGGGGATTTGACAGCGATGGCACAGTCCTCATGTTGGCTCTCCCGACTTTAGGGTATCTACTAGGATAAGGCAAGGTCAGTCCCTGCAATGATACGCGCCTCTTGGGAAGGAAGCTCGTGGACACTTCGGGTAGGGGACGGACACATGGCAGTGGACCCCCGTCCGCCTCTCCACATGAGCATGCAAACCAACCTCATCAGCGGCCCTAATCACAGTGTAGTAGTTACAGGACAGGGTAGTTACAACATTGACCACACTCGAAGGCAGACTTTTACTGTAGCGATTACAGGACCAGGAGATGTCGCTTGTCATCGAACTACCCTCTTGGGCCGGCCGCAGCATGCCAAACCATCGACCTGCTACTTATGGGCCTGAGCCACGGACTTGATAACCATCAAAGTCTATGTCCAACGCCTTCGATACGGCACAAAAAAAAAGTAACTTTTCATGCAGCTCGTGGGAGCGCTATTGCGGCTATAGCCAACTTGATGTCGTCCATCGTACGACTCCAAGAGTCGCGACCACAGTCTGTTTTGCCCATGGATCCAAGACACTGCAGCTCAACGAGAGCTGTTGTGGCTTTTCTCACACACCTGCTTCTATTGGTGCCCCATCCCCGCAAAATGGTAGCTAATGACTGAACTGTAAACACCATCAGTGTCATAAGCCATTCCATTTCTAGGATCCGTCTATTTCATCTCACTTATGTTTGAAACCCTCAACCAAGATTCGATCATGTGCCCGGCAGCTTGAGCCGGCCCCTCTCCCTGGCACGGCCCTTTGACACTTTGGGCAGAGCCGAGCCGAGTCCGCTATGAGGATGAAGTTCCAGCAGGCTGGCTGCCAGCTACTGTACGATCATCCGGGGGTGCCATTCATCTCATCAGACCCTGTCGACCAGGGATCTGGGCTTCTTGAGAGACGATTAGCATGAGGAAAACATAACTGACAGGCTCAGAATGTTCTTTGTCGGCGTCGATATTCTTGCCCACGATGTGATGTTTATCAGTTTCAACATGGCTTGCTCAAGCTGGGACTTTTCTTGAACAGAGTGTTCGGCCCGTCGTCAGCCTTGACCACGACGGCTGGTGCCGTCGTGCTCTGATAGGGGCAGCGCTAGTTTTGCGTAGGTTTCTGCGGCTGGTCTGTTGCTTGAGGCCTTGAAGAACATGATATGACAGCACGATGTCATGGGTTATTATGAACCCTGGGGATCAAGCTTCAAATTCAGACTAGGCCAGCACTATCTCATCTCTGCTAGCCCCCTAGGTCGGCAATACCGTACGTCACCTCGCATAGACAGCACTATGTTGCGCTAGCCAGATGCCTGCCTATGTTGTTGACACCCTGTAGAATCGATAGCTTGTGAGCGGTGGAGAGGATGACCCATGAGAATGCATATCACAGCATGGATGATGTTATCCAATATCCACTGAGCAATGGCAAGATACTAGCATTAAGACATGGCAGGATTCAAGGTGCTCAGCTCCCTCTGGGATCGACAGGATCTCCAGTCTGTCTCGGGCATCTCACGAGACCTCAACTTATCAGCGTCTCATACTCACCCCTAATGTGACCAACCAGGCGTAAATATTCCTCTCCGTTTCGAGAACGGTACCTTGTTTTGAGTGGGAATTCTATGATGACTTGATGCAGATTTGCAATTTCGTGGGACAGGTCCCTCCAAAGGATGCATGCCTTTCGACACCCAAGAAATGCAACTGCACATAGTGCCAAACTAGGGGTTGTTGACCTTGCCCAGCCAACGGTTTTGTAACATGCTAGGCCACTTGCCATCGATCTCTGGCGACGCATACTGGACCACAGAGGGAGGATTCCCGAGACATGTATTGTACAACACGGGGGACTTGGTGACCACGAGCCCGGAGGCCTGGGACGCGGCCGTGTGGTTGTAGGTTGTGCCAACCCATTACACGCGGGTAACTGCCTCCTTGGTTTCTCATCTGCTCACATCGGCAATGACTATCACTGTGACAGACATAACCAAGACAACAATGAGGCGGTGGTTAATGGCAGGCCATTGCAAGGCTCCCGATGTGGAGCATCTCGTACAACACTTTGCGGTACCATCTCCATCTCCTGAGCTTTTGGCTGATCTCAGAACTCGCAAGGATGGCCACGCGAATTTGATTTCTCGTACAGGCCCACTACCGCGTGCTGAAGTGTTGAGGTGGCTTATTGTCTCAGAGAGTATTGCCGGTACCTGATTTGTAGCGGGGAGCACACGCATCATAATCAGTCTGAGGGTATGTGCTGCGAGATGAAAATGAATACCGTCTTATTGCTTCTTTCTCCGATATAGGCCATCTCGCAGCTCTTGCTCATCAAAGACATTTAGGAACCAAAAAAAGGGGGTACAATGCTGAAAGGATACGCACCTGTCTTACATTCGAACCTGCGTTTTAGATTTCTTGTTGATTATGATCTGATTGTTGATGAGAACTTAGGTGAACTGGCTATCGTGTACCGCCTCGTTGGAATATCTACGGCGCCACCCAAGTGAGGGGGCCGTCATGCCGCTATCGAATCTCCTAACGACGTGGAAAAAGCAATTTAGCCCACTCCAGTTCGCGGACCCCGAGGCCATGACACATTATTCATCATAGATCGAGAATAGGACTGTGATTAAGAGGATTAACCCTGTAAGCCGGAGAATGAAAGAGTGCTTGATGCTTGAAGTTGAAGGCATTGGCCTAACAAGTGCAGAGCAGCAATATGGGGATAGCTTCAGCCGGCACTGGTTTCGACTATCGGCTGCCTGGCCAACAGTGGAGCAGGGCTTACAATGACGAAGCGCCAGATTCAGCTCACTTTTAGTGTCAAGATGTCGATCTTGTGCCTCTGAATTTGGACTACCAGACTCCCTTCAGTTTGCCGTCAGTTCGAGAATGTGGCGTCAAGGCTTGCTTCTCTAGATGTCTCTCCCTCCCTTCAGTCACCGAGGGCTTGGGCAGCTAGGGCAGCCATGTGCCAAAGTTGCCGCGATGAGCTATGAGCCAGCTAGCGAGAGACGGCTGCATACATTTTAATTAGGCGAATACTTCACATTCGGAGCCGAGCTTTAAGCTACTTGCCGGCTTGTCTCTCTTAAGACTAGTTGCCATCAATTGGACTGAGATTTTTGTTGACCTTGGGGTTATGAAATCTCTATTCTATCACGAAATATATCTTGGGTATGGTTACAAAACTCTGGGTTCGTTGGAGCTTCTTGACATGGCAACTTGTGCTAAGACATGTGAAACCAAGACAGCGAGGGATAAGTTGAGAAAGATTTTGACACGCTAAAGATATCTGGATCTACTGTACTAAGTGTAGGCATGGAATCTGAGTTGAGAGATGCTAGACGAGGAAGTAAACCAAGACAATGAACGCCGATTTGAAGACTCTATTCGCCGATCATAAACGACAAAGTTCTGCTTGTTGGAATCGACACTCTAGCTCGGGAATCGCCTGCCGAAGGTGTACTGATGTCTCATATGCAAGTATCGTCCACAATGACTTTCGGAAGATAGCAACAGATCAGCCAAAACACAAATCTCAAATCGGGTGCCGTATTCTACGCCCCCTGACCGATTCAGTTTTGGTGTAGCACGGTAAAATTCACAGACTCGCTTGGCTCCCTGTGGCGTTACGTCTACCGTTCCAGTCTGGCACAGGCTTTGACTGTATATGAGAGGAAAGTGCGTGATGCATCATCGCCTTGGGGCAAGGCATGCAACTCCAGTAGGCGCCACAGTCAGGCCCTTCTAGCTGTCTTGAATAGAAGTAAGTATGCGTGTGCGCAAGGGCGCGATGGCTAGAATCGCCGGCAAGGACAACGTGGAATCACGGGAGAGGAGGTTTTGTGAGACGAAGAGCTGTTTGGTGAACCGGATAGATGCGTCGCAAAGAGGGCTGGTTTGGGCCATCTTGGTGAGGCTAGATAGGCCACACCCGTCTCGAAGGGCAGACTTGCGATGCGGTCGATTAAGTCGCCACGGATCGTTTCAAAGATGCAGAGAAGGCTGGTGTATACCGGCGAGACATTGTTCACGGGCGATAGCACAGCTGACACAACTTGCCCATAGCATTAGAGTCGACTCTCGATGCCTCGGTAGTTAGTGTCCTCTGCCCAATGCGAGTCTGGCCAGACAAGACGAATCGCCTCCCAGATATGGCTATCCAAGACATGTGTCAGTGAAACCATAATCCTGTCGTCAGGGCATATAGGCAGCAGGGTTGAGAGTGTTACAAAGAGATTGCTTTAAGTAAGGGGTAGCTTACCTGACGTGAAGGATCTCGAGTCCATCTTTGACCTCCTGCGGAAGATCTTTGACATCCTTGCGGTTCTGGGCCGGAAGTAACACAGTCTTGACGCCAGCTCGGAGGGCGCCGATGAGTTTCTCCTTGATACCTCCGACGGCTGTAACTTTGCCCCGGAGAGAAATCTCGCCCTGTTTCACACAATATTGTTAGCATACTGAGTCATCTAAAGTCCACAGCGAGTCTAATAACATACCGTCATTGCCATGGTTGGTGGTACCGGCTTCCCCGAGAACAAGGAGATGAGTGCGATGGCCTGGCCAATACCACTGCTGGGACCGTCCTTGGGAATAGCGCCCGATGGACAGTGCACATGGATGCTACGCTCCTTCATGATATCCGTGGTGGGCTCTGGAGTGAGACCTAGCTCGAAAGCATGTGCTTTGACCCAGGTCAAGGCAACCTCAACACTCTCCTTCAGCACATCGCCGAGTTTGCCTGTGAGCTGAACCCGCCCATTGCCGGGCATATCAGCGACCTCAATGAAGAGGATGCTTCCGTTACCACCGGAACTATAAGCAACCAAGCCCGTCACAATACCGGGGCGGCTCGTCTTCTCAGCAATCTCTTCTTCAAACTTCTCAATGCCTAGAATGTTCTCGATATCCTCTACACTGAGATCGGACCGGTAATCATCTATGTGACCCCCATCCTTCGCTTCGGCATACTCGACAGCTTTAGCACGGCAAACAGAGCCAATTTCACGCTCCAGGTTGCGAACCCCAGATTCTCGAGTGTAGCACTCGATGATTTTGGAAACAACTTCCTGGTTGAATGCAACCTGAGACTCGGCCAGTCCGTTGACCCTGATCTGCTTAGGGACGAGGTGCTGCATAGCGATGTGTCGCTTCTCGAGTGTTGTGTAGCCAGGGATATAGATAGTCTCCATTCGGTCAAGCAGAGGGGCGGGGATAGTGTCCAGGCTGTTAGCCGTGGCAATGAAAAGGATCTTGGAGAGATCAATCGGCATGCCAACATAGTGATCCTGAAAGTTGTAGTTCTGCTCCGGGTCTAGGACTTCCAACATGGCAGCTGAAGGATCTCCATGAATGCTGGCTTGCCCGATCTTGTCAATCTCATCAAGTAGGAAAACAGGGTTGGCAACGCCGACCTTCCTGAGACCCTGCACAATGAGACCTGGCATTGCCGCGACATAGGTCCTTCGATGTCCCCGAATCTCGGCCTCGTCTCTCACACCCCCAAGTGAGATACGATGAAATTTGCGGCCAAGAGCTGTAGCCACCGATCGCGCGAGACTGGTCTTTCCTACGCCAGGGGGACCAGCGAGGAGCATGATAGGAGACTTGTCCACCATACGCTGAGACTTGAGGATGTCAAGCTTAGCCATCTCAGGCTTTGCGCTTCCCTCAATCTCTGAGCCTTCCTCGGCTGTTCCCTTCTCTTTCTCATTGGATGTGGCAGCCTGTCCCAATTCCTCTTGTGCCTTCTTGATCTTCTCTTCCACCTCATCATTGATCGATTGCTTAAGCCTGAGGACAGCTAGATATTCGATGAGCCTCTTCTTGACATTATCCAGTCCATAATGGTCATCGTCAAGCTGCTTCCTCGCCCGGTTTAGAGTATCAGGGCCGAGGCGGTCATCCGTGGTGGCTGTCCAGGGGATTTCGGCCAACGTTTCGAGCCAATTGCGTGTCACTTGATATTCTTGGTTCATGGGTTGCATCTTCTGAAGACGTCTCATCTCCCTATCGACTGTCTTGGCAGCATCAGCGGGAAGTTTAGCATTGGATAGTTTGCGCTTCAGCTCATCAAGCTCATTGGCCTCCTGGTCATCGTTTTGGTCATGTCCACCTGGCATCTGTCCATTGGGCGGAACAAATGCCATGCCAGGGATTTGTGGTAGCGAGCCTGGCTTTCGGTTTTGGTTGGTTTCGTTCAATCGATCCAAGATCTGGACGGGCATAGTGGTGAAGGTCGTGATCTTGAAATTGTTCTTGATACCGCCAACCTGACGCTCCAGTAACTCAATGACCTTGGTCAGGCGCACCTTGACATCTAGAGCTGCAAGGACCTCGAGTTTCTCCTCATGTGTGCTCTCAACCAAATTAGCCATAAAGTCGGCAAGAAGACCAGCCTCGTTGAGCTCTTTCCTCATGATTAGCATTTCAAGTCGCCTTGTAAGGACTGGTGAAAGAACCGGGCCATCGCGGGTTCGAGGAAGCAAGGAGGAAATCCTGAGGATCGTGACGAGTTCTCGAGATCGGGTTTTTAGAAGAGCAAACAGGTCTTGCGTCTGTTTATCGGTAGCATTGCCTGGAACAACAGTCAACTACAGGTGATGGGCAAGCGGTTACATGGAATAGCCTACAGTCTTCGTGGAAATATGTCACCTTGGCTTCAAAATAGGGGCGTTCGCGGGTGAAGGAGTCAATTCGGACACGGGTTGTGCCTTCGACGCGCAGCGCAAACTCGCCTGTTCCTCTTCCATCAATGCCAATGATCTTGGCGGCAACACCAAATGTGAACAGGTCAGTCTTTTTAGCGGAGCCGGGAAGGACGTTCTCAATCTCAGCGGGGTCTATATCCTCAGCATCGCCAATGAGGCGCTGGCCATTGCCACTGATAAGAGGAGACGAAATTGGAACGCAGGCGATGGGAATACTGTCGATACGCGTATCAGGGCCTTTTGTAGCAGCTTGCTCGTAAACGTGGGCGAGCAGAGCAGGAATATCGGGACGGTTCGAAGATACTGGGATTCGCTGGACGAGGCCAGGGAGAAGGATGGTGCCTCGCGCGAGTGGTATCAGGGGCAGATTCGCGGTCTGTGGCTTTGCCATGATGCCACTGGTGATTGATTATACAAGTTTAGAACGAGATGAAGTAAACGCTATGCAAAAAGCGATGAACCAAAGAAGAGGGCAAAAAGGATGAAGGTTGCTTTCGTGATAGAAGCAATAAGAGGAGAAAGTTGTTGATGTCAGAAGCAACTACGGATACAGTGGCCGATGGCCGAACGACGTATGAAAGGCAAGGTGTGATTGCGGCAAGTACCTTGGAAGGAAGGAAACCTGGAGAAACACGGGGCGAACGCCGAAGCCGGGATCCATTGGCGGTAGTTCCACTTTTCCTGCCGAGGTTCAAGCTACCCGTTGCTAGTCATGGTGATCATTTTTATATATCAAATGATGTGATGCCAACACAGGAAAAGCCGGCGGAGAAGCTTCGGAAAGCTGTAGCATATTCTAAGCGATGCCATAGTTTTCCATCCAGGTCATTACCTCGTGTTTAGACTCGCTAGCGATGGAACATGGCTCTTTGGCAGGATGTCGGCAGATGCATGATCGCCTACCGTATTGGGAGAGGTCCAAGGATGTCTCGGGCTGACAGAGACAGCAATCGAATCAACGAGAGGTCACTCCATATCAACTTCTTCTTTGTGCTATCATGGAACAAAGCATATGCTTCCTCCGTTGAGTTGTTGGATGGGTAGGTATCATAATTCCCAACCACGTGCCTTCTATTCCATAACGCCAGAAGCTATCATCGATGACTAAGGCAACTAACCAACGCCCCACAGAGTGGAGGCGGGGCATCATGGAACCCATTAAACTCAGGCGCGTTTTAACGCGTCTCTTGATCTTCACGTCCTGACCGTGAGCTCTGCCTAGCCCAACTCAAACATCACACAACCACAATCATGTGTAAGTACACTATAAGACACCCACCCTCTGCCAAGAATTGCACTTCTGACTCTTCTTTAAAGCTGCTTACTCTGGATTCACAAAAACAAGCTATGGCGCCCAAGGAGGTGACGATTCTGGCGGCTTCTTCGCTGGTGGTTCACAGCAGGGCAGTCAAGGCGGCGCCGGCGGCAAGGTACATCGCACTCTCTACAACTGATAATTACCACTCTTTCTCATATCTACTAGTCATACCAAGATGAGTCCTTGCGCCCTGTCACAATCAAGCAGATCCTCGATGCCGAAGAGGCATACGCTGGTGCAGACTTCAAAATCGACGGTTCCCCCGTGACACAGATCACATTCGTCGGACAGATTCGCAAGATCCAGCCTCAACCTACAAATATCACCCTCAACATCGATGACGGAACCGGTATGATTGAGGTCAAGAAGTGGATCGATGTCGACAAGCAGGACGATGCTGATCCCGGTTTCGAGCTGGAGTCTCACGTTCGTATCTGGGGTCGTCTCAAGTCCTTCAACAACAAGCGACACGTCGGAGCTCATGTTATCAGACCTGTGGCGGATTTCAACGAGGTCAACTACCACATGCTCGAGGCTACATATGTTCATCTCTATTTCACCAAGGGCCCTCTCGGTGGTCAAGGTGGCTCCAATGGAGACGGAGATAGCATGTTCGTGGATGGTGGTGGCTACAATGACAATGGAGGCGGCAACGCGGGCCAGGCGCCTACTAAGCTCGCTGGCTGCAGTGGGCTTGCCAAGAAGATGTTCAACTTTATGAACGACACACCTGGTGGCAATGAAGGTGTCCATCTCAACGTCATCACCAACTCTACTGGCATGTCAGTGCGGGATGCTCTCACCGCTGCTGACGAACTGCTTGGCCAGGGTCTTATCTACACCACAGTTGATGACGAGACATGGGCAATCCTCGAATACTAACATCAGAATTGAGTTTATGAGGGGCGGGCTCCGAGAAGGGCAACTTATACGGAATACAAACTACAAAAGCTAGGTGCACGGTGTTTACGGTTACAGGAGGGACCAGCTTATGAAGGAATGACAATCTTATATGGGTTATTTCTCTCTAATGAATGACTCGAGCTAGTTGGCGTACTGCAAAAACAGAAGAGATAGACAGCTATTGCGGTAGAGACTGTCGACATATGTAGGCAATACAAAAAGGCCAGCGCCATACTGCTTCATATCATCAAAACATACCAATGTCCAAAAGAATGACAAGAGTCAACGAACTCGGTGTAAACTAACGCAAATTCTCGCGCAACCAGAACTCACATCACAACACATTTCTTCCAATCTTGTTGCTCATGGGTGACGTTCTGGACATCCTCAACCTCTTCGACTTCAGCCTCTGACCCTGTATCGACATTTGGAAGGACCAGAGGCTCGTCTCCCTAGAACTTGACTGCGCTGCTAACGGCAGAAACGATAACAGAGCTACAAGCGGGGCGAGTCTTCTGAGGCTCGCGAACCATGATCCACATCGTGATGGGCTCGGGACCTCCCTCAAAGACGACGTCACATTTGACCTCGAAACCGAACTTGGCGTAGTAGCCGTTGTTATGTTCGGTGCTGGACTCAAGATACATGGGACGCTGTTCAGCATCGGCCTGGCTCTTGTTAGTTTTCTCTAGCGATGGAAGGTGGAACAAGTGCTCATCAGCTGTAGTACCTTGGCGACCATATCGCGGATCAGTTTTCCGGCATAACCTCTGCCTTGGGCATTAGGCTTGGTACCGATGTAGACGAGATAATAGCAATCCTGGTTCCTTTCGCCCATGACCTCTTCCTTGGTCTGGTCCAGAACAGGGATCATCTCATCGTAGTATCGTCTCCGTCCTTCAGCTGACAGTTGATAGTATAGCTTCCACATACCACTGCGAAGACTAGTCCACCAGTCATCCATCTGCTGACCAGGAGCAAGCCTGAAAGGCTGTTAGATCAAATTGCGATTATAGTCGTGGTTCACGTACCAAAGAGCTACAGCATCATAGTCCGACCCGATGGTTGTCACCATTCCTTTGTAGCAGTGCGCTGCAACCATATAAGTCATATAGTCAACATGAAGCTTCCACTTTTGTTCATCCGAATAATCTGCCATGTCGTCGCCGTCGAGTACATACTGACTCATGGCATCCGTTGCAAAGGCCTGGGCCAGCGCACTACCAGCTGCCGCAGACTCGTTCACGTTAACGAAACGAACAGAGGTTTCCCAGGTAGATGGTATAAGGGAGCGTCGCCGCCACTTGGCCAATGTCCCAGAGCCATGGATACCACTTTTACTATTCTTGCTGGTCTCCATGATGGCAGTTTAACCGGTACTGGATTTATTCGCTGTACCTAAGGGCCCCTTCCTGGTAATGAAAGGGGCGCCATTGCGTATTAAGCATGATAAGTTCGTGGCCCAAGCATCCAGACTCACATTGTATATTTTGACAATTATCGCCCGTATGAACTCGTGACAGTTGAGTTCTGCAAACGGACGTAAACCTCGAGGGATGGCGGAGACAATTAAGGCTGGTGCGAACTTCAACCGACATCAAGGTGGTGCTTGAGCGGGCCAGGCTCGCGATCACGGCTTAGTAGAAGGGGGTTGTATCGAGCGAAGTTCGCCGACGAAGCGTCCAAGCTTTTCGAGAGTTCACGAGAATGGATAGAAGTTTTGTCAAGTGGGAGTGTTCAGAGGTTTCAGGACAGTAGTCAACGACCGTCAACAGTGCAAAGAAATTGAGTGCAGCAAGCAGCACGTGGTAGCAGCAATAGCAAGACGCCGAGTTGGCTATTCTTCAAAGCAGCCTCCTCTGGGAGAGGGCTTAGCAAGATATCCTGACTGAGGGTCCTGTTAGTGGCCAGCGGCTGTTGTCTGGTCAAGATTGAAGTTCAGCAAAGTAAGTGTCTGTGGAAGAGAGATGAGTGACTGAGTAGACAGATGATGAGCAAGGAGGAGCTGAGAGATAGGAAACGTTCGGGGGATTAAGTAGGGCGAGTCTTGGTTAGACGCCGTGTGGGCCTCAAGATGGGCAGCATAGATACGGAGCGCCTCTAGGTGGAAAACCAACATGCCATTGGCCAGATGATGCATGACAGCTATTATCGTGGGGTATTGACTAGCTTCGGGATCCATTCTGAGACAGTGAATAGCGAGTCTGGAATCGAGGCGAGATAGGATAGCACAGTGTTTGCTGACAGGACGATCATAGACCACATGATCAGCTGCGACACCGTGGGGGTGACGCTGTCGTTGCACAGGCAAAGCAGATTGTGAAGTCCGGGTCCCGAGATACTCCAATCAATTGTGCAGTTAGAGACTAGATTGGACTCAATTCGATGAATACAGTGGAATACACGGAAGCACAGAAGTAGGGAGTTCCGTGCAGGGATTCAAGGCTCAAGCCACCGGCAGCTGAGTGTGGAGGAGATCGAAAACCCTTGATTTGAGAAGCCAAGAAAAACCGTCATTGGCCCCGATGTTCCAGTTGGATGCAGTCGCAGGAGCCCAAACTGAAAGGGTCGTAGTAGGTGTTGTCAAAGAGCATCATGCATGTTGTTTGTTGGTGGATGGCCACGGCTTGCGACGGCGCCAGGACTCACTAATCCTACTGTGTCACTTGATAAGACTCACCACCGGTATGTCATGCCGGATGATGCGGGGAACCGAAGCATCATGGTCCTGAATCATTGGCTCGTACATGGAAGTTCAGTTCAAGATAACCATGCCCAACGGCCCGGCCGTGCTGAATAAGTGTGAGACTCTGATTGGCGGTGTTGGTCATGGTATCCTCCATCTTGATAGGTGAATTTGGTAGTGAAATGGTCTCAAATTGAATGTGGCTCAGTTGCTCGTAAACATTAACGCAGCAAGATCTAACAACGGATATCTAAGCTGATTGACTGCAAAAACCCAATGCACCGTATGCCAAGTCTGGGTCTGGCACTTACACTGCTTCCCCTTTCGTTTTAGGCATTTTCTCTCCTTGACTCGTTATCCATATATCGTTACATGCGTCTAATCTCCTGCTCGTTCATGTACTTATTCAAGCCGGAGTCGAGGTTCTGCCACCACTCGAAGAGCATAGAGTTGCAAATGAGCTTGAACCAAGGTGTGAAAACCAGGCTGGGGTCGTCGAATTGTTGCTTGAGCTTCTCGGGAGTGACGTATTGCGTATCTCTGACCTCGTTCTTGTTGATGTCGAGATCGACGTTGGCCTTGATGAAGAGGATGTAGTCAACTGCGCCGGCTATTAGATACTGTAACATTTGATATTGGATGTACATACTCTCGTGCTCACCCCACTTGCCGTCGCTGGGGGCCTTGTAGTGGATTCGAGTGAGGAAATGGAAATCCTCGAAGGGAACCTGCTCCTTCTTGATACCCAGCTCGTGCTCAAGCTTGCGCTGAGCAGCTCGCTTGACACCGGCGATTGAGTCTTCAAGGGAAGCGCCAGTCTCGGTAGGGATGTGGAGAGGGTGGGAGCAGCAAGTGTTGGTCCACATATCGGGGAAGGTGATCTTTTCAGATGCGCGCTGCTGGAGGAGGAGCTCGTTCTTGTCGTTGAAGAGGAAGACGGAAAAGGCGCGGTGAAGGAGGCCCTTATCGATGTTGGTCATGAGATGGCCTAATAGTCTAAGTAAGAGGGGGTATTGGATAGAGGTGCGGTTTCCCTTACAGATCTTCTTGCTGGCGGTACCGATTGGCTTGTCATTTTCGTCGAGGACAATGCAGACCTCATCCATAAGACGGATTTGCTCCTCATCATGACCGGAGAGAGGCTCTGAGCTGGTGTCGATGTCCGGGAAGAGACGGAGCATAGATTCGGCCGTGATAGGCTGGGTTGTAGTGGTAGTTGTTGTAGACATGGTGATTTAAACGGCAGAAGAGTCTGAGTTATGGAGAAGAAACAGTTCGCGATGTTTTCAAGTCCAGGGTGCGCCACAGACAAGCAGACAGCGAGTATACATATATAAGGAACAGGGTCAAGCGGTCTGAAGAAAGGATTAATTTAAAGGGTCATTTGTTTCGCGCCTTCTTTACCATTTGCCCCTCCAAAAAGTTATCGGGTGTGGCACCCGTACCCCTCTACCCGCTACTGCAGGCCCACAACCTTGTGAATCAGCCATTGAGAGCTGAGTTTATGGGGGTTCTCTCCAGGTCCCTTCCTTATTTGGCAGTGGGGCTCAACCACTCAAAGCTTGGGCTGTGGCTGTTGGCCAGTCACTCTCGGTGAACCTCTTCTTGTTTTAGCGTATGTGTACCAGATGATAGGTTTCAAGGACTCAACTATTAACACGCAAATTATCCTCCCCTTACTAAAAGGCGTAAGTTCATGATAAAATGCCATAGTGACGATCAACGGTAACTTAGACAACACATACCCTTAGCGAACTATAGCCTCTATGACAGGCTGGGCTTAGAGAGTGGTGACGGCATGTTGTCCATAAACTCACGAGCGACTCAGATGCATGTTGTAGCATCGTACTGTTCAGAGTGACATATCCTTAAGCCTTGCTAGAATAAGAGTAAACTCAATAAGTGATGCCAATGACTTACATGCTCTATCCTCTCACTGATCAACAAACTTTCTTGCCAGTAAGATTATGCGCTAATTTGGATATTGGCTAAGCGGGGGCCGCAGACGCATCAGGGGAAATGCAGGCCTATCCAAGCGTGGCTGGAGAGCTGGCTTCGTCATTCAACCTCCAGCTCACTCTACCTTGACCACAGAACCTCCATCTTTGCCTTTTCGCTAATTCAATATCCTCTGCGGTCGCCGCCAAAACGATTGCCTCTATCTCTTTCTAATCCGGTTTAATTAGAGCGCCCTTTTGTTTTTACTCGACTTCGAACAATAACTCCACGCGGCTGTCCATAGCCCCCAGACGTAATCATGGCTCCCAAGATCGAGGCGCAGGAAATTGAAACGTACTGGAATATCTTCTCTACGCGAACAGGAGGCGGCAAGTTCCTTACAGGTGAACAAGCCGCTCCTGTTCTGAAGAACAGTGGCCTCCGAGATGATCAGCTAGAACGAGTATGGGATCTTGCGGACGTGGATAATGATGGAAACCTTGATTTCGAGGAGTTTTGCGTTGCCATGCGCATTATCTTTGATATTCTCAACGGAGTATGGCACGGTCGCTGAGTGGTTCTTTGGCTTTGTAACTTACGAATTTCAGGAATACGCGGATGTGCCGACGACATTGCCCGACTGGCTTGTCCCTGAGTCCAAGGCTCATCTCGTGCAGGCTGGCCAAGCTATCACCGGAAAGTCAGTACAGTTCGAGCAGGTTGAGGACGACTCGGAGGACCTGGGGCTCAAAGACGGATTCGAGTGGTACATGAAGCCTGCGGACAAGGCCAAATACGAGCAGATCTACCAGGAGAACCGAGATATGCGCGGCGAGGTGGATTGTATGTCTATGGTAACCCGAATTCTGGGAAATAAAGCTGACGATCATAGTCCATGCGCTTAGTGACCTTTACGAGTCCCTTGACGTTCCCGATACCGATGTCCGATCCGCCTGGAATCTGATCAACCCCTCGGCGCAATCGACTATCAACAAGGATGCTTGTCTCGCATTCCTACATATCCTTAACTACCGACATGAGGGTTTCCGAATCCCCCGTACCGTTCCGGCGTCGCTTCGATCGAGCTTTGAGCGCAACCAGATTGATTATCAAGTCGACAACCAGCGAACAGGCGCTAACTCGCGATGGGCCACCAAGGCTGACGACACCACAAGTACCGGCCGTAAGGCTAAGTTCGGCGATCAATACCTAACGCGCCTGGGTCGAAGCGGCTTCAAGAGCTCGGGCACGGATTTCTCGACGGAAAAGACGGAGGACTGGGAAGAGGTTCGACTGAAGCGCAAGCTCCAGGACCTCGAGGATAAGATAAAGAAGGTGGAGGAGATCGCGGAACGCCGGAAAGGCGGCAAACGCGATTCTAAGCCTGCACTTGTTAAGAAGGAACTCGATCAATTGCTCGAATACAAGCGACGAGAACTTAGGGAATTGGAAGAGGGAACTGGTAAGAGCGCGGCTGGAGGAAGTCTCAAGAGCATACAGGAAGATCTCCAGA
Organism: Fusarium oxysporum Fo47; assembly: GCF_013085055.1. NCBI lineage: Eukaryota > Fungi > Ascomycota > Sordariomycetes > Hypocreales > Nectriaceae > Fusarium > Fusarium oxysporum. The sequence continues at coordinate 1,531,101 of NC_072843.1, read as the reverse complement.
CAGTCCGGGAGCAGGTTGAGGGTCTAGAGAATCACTTGAGAACACGAGAGCAAGTTCTTGAGCAGATCAGGCGGGAGATTGAAGACGAGAAGAGAGGATAGGCGAATTAATTAGATTATGGGTGTGGGTATGTTGTTTTTACTTTGTAGGAATATCATGGCGCTTTCTTGAATAGGATATCAGGCATTGCACTACACGCATTCTCAATCACCACATACTTCCGTTGACGTACTTCTTGGTACGTTCTAGACCTAATGTACGACCCTTGACGGCCCATACAGCAAGCGATGGCACCGGAACTTTGCCTAGGCGTCCAGCTCCGCGACTTCGACCTGTGGCGCATAGAAAAGCATCCACTCGAGGACCGCTCACAGGCTGTGGTTCCTTGCCTTTGAGTACGAGGTCAATGTTTTTGAAGACACCGGCAGCCTGAGCCTCCGTGATCAAGAATGCGGCGCGAGGCTTGGATACGACGTCTCCAACTGCCCATACACCCTCTGCATTCTTGACGCGCATCTCATCGTCCACGTCGACATAGCCCTGCTCGGTAAGCCACTCCTTGGGCAGGAACCCAGAATTTGGCTTCAATCCCATCGTCGCGAGGAATAAATCTGTCACCAACTCCTCCCCATTGGACAGCTTCACCAACGTCTTGCCATCTGGTAGTTCCGTCGTGTCTTCGGATCGTACTCCAGCACGGATCTCAACACCAAGGCGCTTCAGCTCAGACTCAACACTACCAGCAATCTGGTCTCCAGCGACGACTTTGTCCTCAGCTGAGATGAGTAGAACGGTAGTCGAGGGATAAGCATATTGAATTTCGCCCGCGAGTTCAACGCCTGTAGCTCCGGCACCGGCGACAACAACATGCGTAGCCTTTTCAACCTTTTCAGCAGTGCTGTGAAGGCTCTCCACGAGGTCCTCGTGCGAGCTGGATGCTTTCCAAGGGAGTGAGGGGTCAACGGTTTCGGCACCGGTAGCAATGACAAGATGATCATACTTGAGCACGGTCTTCTGATCAGCACCAGCATCTGTATTGACTGTTACGGTACGGGCCGTGTGATCAACGCCAGAAGCGGTGCCGACAATGAACTCAACGCTGCCGGCGGGATACTGATCCAGGCCTGGCTTGATAGGCGCAAAAATCTCATCATCATTTATAACGCCAGGGACAATGGCGCGAACAGAAGCTAGGTTCCAGTAGAAGTGGCTGCTCTGTAAGCTTGTCAGTATCGATAGCGTAAAGAGAACAGAATCTGTTGAGTGAGTACCTTTGAGACCAGTATAACTTTGAGATCTTGTTCACGAGGTCGCGTGTACTTGAGCAGTTGATGGGTGACGGCCATACCGCCTAGGCTACCGCCTAATACGACGACGGTATTTGTCATGATTAATCAATTGATGTGAAGTGAGCTTGATGGTTATTTCTTGGAGGTTTGTGGCACTCTTTATCAAAACTGAGTTGCTCATGTAACGTGTAGTTAACGTCGGAGAGACATGTGAGCTGTGAAAGTTTAAAGCCGAGCGAGCATGATTGTTCCGCTCCCGATGGTCTCGGAGCAATACTAAGCTCGTCTATGACGAGTTCAAGGCTGTGTAACGAAAAGATGTTCCGGAACGGCCTATGTTTCAGGCTCGTCGGAAACTGCAATATCTGATTTGAGGCTATCGTAGCTTCAGCTGATGTATTTGTATGGGTTTTCTACTCTGTTCAGCTCATGCTGAGCTCTTGTTCAGTCTCAGACCCCGAGGTGGGGAGCTGTCGAGGCTTGCTTGTGCTCATGCTTTGCATCCGATTTTGATGCATAGGTAGGTAGTATCAACAAAGCATTGTCTATACTCATTCGTTATACCATAATAAATAATATAGGTATCTCCAAGAATTATAGCCCCTGTTCCCCACGTGCCTCGCTTCACCATTCAGTCGCAATTATCCAGCAGCTCCTTCCTTCCCTCGGCAGATCCCCTTCTCATCTCACTTAAGGAAGGTAGGGAAGGTCCCCCAAAGTAACCAATGGCAGATCACGACGTCACTCAGCGCAACTTGGCCCCTGAGCCCCTCCATCGAATCCCATGACCCCGCTATAACCCGCACGACGGGAGAAGCCAAGTTAAGTTCCTCAACAAACATCCCAACAGCTCTTCTCTTTCTTACCTTCTTCTCCAAACTCGATTCCTTCAATAACTCCAACAACTTTCTCACTTCTTTGCCCATCATGTCTGAATCTTTCCAGAAGGCCGTCGAGGACTCCAAGAAGCTTACCTCTAAGCCCAACACCGACGATCTTCTCCGGCTCTACGGTAGAGTCTCTCTGATTCGTGTCTTCAACCTCTCAGCTAACGTTTTCAGGACTCTACAAGGTCGCCAACGGTGAGGACTTCTCCGCTGCTAGCGCACCCGGCATGTTCGACCTCAAGGCAAGTTTTGAAACCTATATTCCTTGCCCGCGACAAACTAACACCGCTGTCAGGGCAAGGCCAAGTACAACGCCTGGAAGAAGGCTGCTGAGGAGGAAAAGCTCACCCCCGAGGCCGCTCAGGCCAAGTACGTTGAGCTGGTTGAGGAGCTCAAGGAGAAATGCGGCTACGATGCCAACAAGGTTCCCGAGGCCGTTGGTAACTAACCGTCCAAATCACCACTTCGAATAGACAAGCCTCCACGACGGAACAAGTCAAGAGCAGGAATATCTAAACGCATATGAAACCATACAATGTTGGAATCAGATCAGATGGGAGAAGCCCTTTTGTGGTTTCCTTTTACGCTGCCTATAGCACGCATCGTATTTAGCTGCCGAGATAAATCATACCCTTTCGTTTTGCGTCATTGATGCCGTCCAGACTTCCAAAGCAGAGTACTCGTATCGTACCAGGAATATGACCTTATGTGTTATGTGTTCCTTGGTGGGCAACATGTCATGGGATTTCGCTCCCGGTCACATGTGACATCACTCACAGCTGACGGTGATTCCCAAACTTGGTGGTGCATTATCACGTAATACTCCTCAACCCATGACATTGTGGTGTAGCAGGCACTTGAGTTTTGTAAGAGAATGTACAACTTCGTTGCCTGTAGTCCCAATTTGACCTTGGACTTGCGCCTCAAATGTCATTACATAAGGCGTCAGAGTATCTGACTGAAGGTCTATGGAGACAGATCTACAGATGTGATATGCGTAGATCAATACAACATAGGACCTGGATATGAGCTGCTATTGAACCATGCCAGATCATCAATATATCATCCAGCTCCTTACATAACACAGTAATACCACAGTCCAGTATCTATTAAGATCGTTGTAGCTCATTGGCGCATGGCGCATTGAGAAGAGTGGATATGTAAGACTTATATACTTGCTATTCTCAATGGCTCACATTTGTTGCGACGATTTCACATATAAGCGTCACTGTTTCTCATCATTGTATAGAATGTCTTGGTTGAATTGTGTGCAATGTCGAGTAAAATTGTCTACCAGGGCAATTATTAATGTCAAGTATACGAGGCGGAGACTAAGCTCTCGCAACGTGACGAATAGCAAATAAGTTTTAGGTGTAACAAGGTATACGAAAACCGTATACCGATCGTAAGAATGTATGTTCCAAGCGCTGAGCGTTTCTCATTTCGTTTCAACTCGTCCTCCTCATGCTCTTTTCCTAACCAACCAAAAACACCAAGCCGATCAACTCCAGTTGAAGACGTAAACAGAATGGGGATATCGAAAAAGGGGTATTTCATCAGAAGAATAATGTAGCTCGACATTGCACCACGTGTTTTGTTTTCAATCCACCTCTTACTTGGCGTGTTCCACGCATAAAGCCTTTCGTTGCTTTCTTCATCATTGAGTCATTATTCGCGACGACGCATGAGCGTCATTTTGGGTGGTATCTCGCGAAAACCAGTGTTTCCACGGGGAAGTTTGTGACTTAGAGAAGGGCGAAGAAGCCAGCAGCAGCGAGGAGCATGGCACTGACGCCAGTGAGGGAAGCACCACTGCTAATGGTGGAAGGCTCGGCAGAGCCAGGAGCGGACTCAGATGGCTGAGTAGGCGCGGCAGTGGCGATGGTGCTGTTGGAACCACTCCAAGCCGTGCTGTAACCAGAGCTAGGGGCAACAATGGTGGTCTTAGCAGCCTTGGTCGTGGTCTTAGCGACAACCGACTTGGTGGTGGTTGCAGGCTCCGTGCTGGCAAGAGAGGTGCTGATGATGTAGACGGTTGTCGAGGTGGTCTCCAGGGCAGAGGTGGTGGTAGGAGCAGCAGTGGTAGTAGCAACGGTGGGAGCAGCGGTGGAGGTCATGAGCTTCTCGGTCTTGAGGCCGTCCTTAACGCCATACGCCTTGGCGCACTGAGCAAGATCCATAGATTCAGGGCAGCACCAGGTCTGGGCCTTGGTGTCATGAGAGCAGTAGTAACCCGCATCACAAGAGTCTAGAGAGATAGTTAGTATTCAGTTTGCTCTATGAAAAGACTCATATAACATACTTCCAGTGCCGTCAAAGCAGCAAGACTGCTTAACGGTAGGGTTGAAACAGTGGGTAGAGTCATCCTCGGAAGGGCAAGACTCGTAACCAGCACCACAAGCCTCAGCGCAAGTGTCACCGCCGCCACCGCAGACTGACTGATCAGGCTGGTATCCGGGAGTAGAACGGCGAGCGAGGCTGAGACCCTCAACGGGTGCCTTGACCAGCTTGTAAGGCTGGGGCTCGGCAGCAACGTTGCTGGCACAAGCCAGGAAAGCGACAGAGGCGATGGTTCGGAAAAGCATCTTGTCAAACGAGAAAAAAGGCTAGAATTCGAACGAAGTTGAAGTTGAGCTAGGTTGGTTTATACAAGTCCGATCTGGCTGACAGGGAAGCCACAAACAGGGTATACCGATGACGGTGGAGAAGGCGGTTTTGCGTTGAGCGGTAAGCGAGCGAGTGAGTGAGTGAGTGAGTGAGTGAATGCTAGATAAAACTAGGATCAGAGTATAAACGACTGTTGTTGTTGTTAAAGAACGGAACGAGTATCGATAAAAGGACGATTCTCTAGGATAGCAGCGACGACAACAAGGACGAACGAAGAGGTGTGTGAGGGAAGATCAAAAAGATGAAGTCGTCGAGATGGGGGCACATTCATGTAAGTACTAGTAGAGACAGTGAGAGACTGGGCCACACCAAGCCTAAGGAAGGAAGGGCTCTGTCTCTCTCGTCTCTCGGGAAGCAGCAATGGAACCGTCAAAAACTCGACCCTTCCTTCCCTGGTAAATGGGGACGGGTTTCATGGCCGTGATAGGCTGGTGCAAGACGGAGTATCATGCAGAAGCAGTCTGGCCCTGCAGTGGTTCTGTTCCCGGGGGTAACAAGGACAGGGGCCCCCTAATTCTTTTGATATTTTTTAATTTAAAATGCCCATCGTGGTTTGCTTCAATCACCACCAATCCGCGGACAACAAGAAAAACACCATGCCTAATATGGATGGACTGGGGCAACGGGACCTGATACGGAGGTTGCTCGATGGTTTGAGCGATTTGTGACAGGAAAAGATGTTTGAAAGGCATGGATATAGGGTTTTGTGTTGAAACAGCTATCGAAGATAAATAGCAGATGCAACCTTGGAGCGAAAAGGTAAAACAAGACGATACCACATGGCTTTGGGGTGCGACTTGTTTCTTCTGCCCGTTAACAAATGGCCCATTTGAGATATTTTCCACCCCAGATCCTCTGAAATGATCGCCAGCTCGGGCAAATAACAGTTGTTAGTAAAGACGAACTAACGAGTTGATAGATTTGAGAGCCCAGGTTAATTAGCCGCCCACTTACAAAAATACAGGCCAAGCCCTACTAGGCCATAGTGTAAAAGAGCGCAATCTTGGAGAATCAGTTGGTCTCTCGCCCAAACTCGAGAGTCAATCTTGCATATGCTTTACCGAAAAATGCCAAGTTCCTTTTGACGTCAAAGGGTGATATTCCTTCAATAGCGATCAGCCTCTTTGCTGACCTCTCCCGGCTATTGTCTCTGTGAGGGGGAGAAAAAGAAGAGATAGCGCATGGTGGTGTTGCCTTTTACGGCAGGTACCTGAGACTGAATACTGGGGCATGTCACTCATTGCAGCCTCTGAGTGGCTGATTTGAGCACTGTAAGTTGTGTAACTTCAGGGGTCCAGTGGGAGGCTGCAGGTACTACCCGAGGCCCGTTGCGCTAAGAGCCCGCCTGACGCAGGAACAGGAACAAAGACTTGGCGTCCTTTCACCGAGTACGTATCGGATAATATGTTCTTTTAGACAACGAATTGTCTCAACAATGACTACTAGGTACCTAAAAGTAAGACACTTAATATCGAATATCACATTCTCTATCGATTTGGTCGATTCACATATAATCGCTAGTGATTTGACTACAATTCTATTGGCTCTCTCTGTCACGGACTGACGACCAACCCTCGTCTCTCTTTTTCGCTCAGCGGGCTTGGCCTTGGTTTCAGGTTATTTAAACGACAAGGTCATGCGCCATTAACTCAACCACTTAACCCACAGAGCAACCAATTGGCAGGGGTCCAAAGTCTGGACCCAGTAACGTCAGTGGCAATCTTAATTTCAATGCGAGCCTGTTCCCCAGACTAAGCCAGTACCTGAGCGTCTATTGACCTTTGCGCGACTTGATCACTTTGCTAGTTACTCCTTAGACTGTATGACTCTGTTGTGCCTGAGTACGATATCGTGGTGGCATCAATATTTGGCGGCTGAAATAAACTTTCATACTGATGTCACGATGAAAATATCATGGCTGCTGTGCTGTCTTCGTATAAATTCGCTGACAACTCATCACCGGCTTCCCGCAGACGCTTAGACGGTTACATCAACAACGCACCTGGACAGAACAAGCCCAAGGAACACGTAGGTTAGCTACCAATGAATGAGCTGGCATAATTGACACGCAACTACCCATAAAGACTAGTGACTCATAACACCACATCATGTATCTTCCCATCACTCTCAGCTTCAAGGAAAGCAGCCTCTTCGATAGCGTTCACTGGCAAAAGACCCGCGCTTGTCAGTGCTTCTTAGCTCTAGTTAATGTCCTGTAGATTGGTCTTCATCTCGATATCCGTTAACGCGAAATGGCGTTGTCCGGAGCACTTGGTGCCTCGATCTAGTTCTACCTAATTTGGACAGTTCTTAGGATCATCAGCTAATGCAGCGATCGATCACCTTACTCAGGTTTAATAAATCAATTACTCGAGCTATTGTACTGTGAGCGGACATAAAGATCCGACTCTCCTTTTACCATACCTCCCAGAGACGCCCAAAAGAAACGCATTACCTTATTTATTAGCACAAGCACGTATCCCCATCCTGTAGTCTCCTAACCGGTGTCTGGTACAAGATGGCTAGGGCGCACCTCATATATGTATAATACAGGCGTTTCAAACATCACCTTGGTTTCCGTCCATCAAAGTTGGAGATTCTCCTTGAACCCTAGTGGATCTTCGCGATGGAGCTCCCATCTAGTCGGCTTCATCACCACCCATCTTGGCAATCCATTTGTTCATGTGAGAAAACTTGTCTTCGAACGTCTTCTGGAGCTTCTCCCCCGCAAGCCACATTGGGTCTCCCTTCTTCCAATACGTGAAGCAGTTATCGAAAATCTGACGTACGTCTGCAACGAACTCTTCGTCGCTGGTATACTCCTTGCGATCCATCTTGGCCTTGATCGTGGTAAGGTCCATTGGTCGTTTGACCTTCTCGAAGTAGTCAGGCACGCCATCCTCCACGGGTTCGACAGCGTCTCTAAAAGGGCCGACGAGTCTGGTCCAGAATCCTATTTTCAAGTTAGCGATCGTCTTCAGAGGCGCCAGAGGTGAACTTGCCAGGTCCGGACAACATTCTTGTCAACAGGTCTGCGCAGAAATCCAACTTTTGTGATGTGGTAAAGTCTCGGCCTTCGGCATAGCCAGCACTAGTCCTACGTCGAGGCGCGGGCTTGGGCAAAGATCCGCGAGCTTTGATCGATCGATCTGCTGATGCTGGAGCGCTGACTGGTCCACCGCTCGTTCGTCTGCTCTTCTTCGCATCATTCTCAGGCTCGTCCTCCAGATAATGAACGTTCTTTCGAGGTGTCACAGAAGGGACAGCACTGGTGGCTGATGCTTCGGGGGCGGGAACCGTGTCGAAGGAGCTCATGGCAACGACAAGCTCGCTGAGGACCTCCTGAGGTAGCGACTTGGCAAATTCTGCTCGGGCGTCCGAAAAGCGCATGTACTCAGCGGTCCATGACAGCAGCAGTTTTCGAATCGATGAGCCTTCAGGTGTATCCTTCCAGACCTGGATGAGAAGGGGTGTAGCTGGGATCGATTCCGTGATTCGACGACAGTCAATCATAGCGGTAAGAGCTTTGTCACATAGTCCCTTGATATTGAGTTTATGACCAAGCTTCCAAAGTCCAACAAGAGCCTCGTACGATGGGAGATTGGCCTCGTCCGCAATCACCTTGTCCGTGTAAAGAAAATGCTGAGCCAGTCCAAATATTTCCTTTGTGGTCTCAGGAAGCTTGACTATGTGCTCAATCTTGTCATCGGGTTTGGTTTCTGAAAAGTGCTTTTCGTAGAACTCGGATCGAGAGCAGAGGAAATCTTTCTGTATGCCGAAAGGAGTCTCATCAGGGCCAACGAGTATGATGACAAAGGTGGGATGCGGTTCGCTATTTGATGTCAATATGTGTTCAGAGAACGGTATCGATAAACGTACAGCCAGGAGAATGGCTTCTTCTCGGTTTTGACATCTTCAACCTTGGTCTCCATGGGAACTGAGGCACGAACCTCTTCGGTTTGAGTTTCAGACATGATGAAGATTTGAGGTGCGAAGACGATATCCCACATAAAATTTGGTGTGGAAGTGTACTATCGAGGTCTTGAATTCGGTCGAGTGATGGAACAGATCTGAATCAGTGGTAAGCCTAGAACCTTATTCACGGACAACCGAGCAGTAGCACGACGGCAGTGTCAGGAGGGTGAAGTAATTGTGTGCAGAACAACCCCATAGACTCATATTTCAATTGAACATGAAAGTCGAGTCTCAGCCTCGTCGAGAATTCCGCAATTTTGAGAAGGCGTTTGATGTAGTGAAATAGGGAAGCCATCTTACTCGAGTCTTCTTTGTTCTCATCCACCGCTCGTTTCGCCGTCTCTTGAAGCCTTGTGTCAATTGAAACACATCGGCAGATCTTTCGATATAAGATGCCTCTAGATTTTGATGTCGATTGATGAAGAAGGGCGGTAAATGATGAGTTGAACTTAAACTTCGCTTCTGCCCTGATTCAAATGAATATGAAGCTAAGAGAGAAGTCGCGATGAGATTGTTGGCCAATAAGATCACGGGACGACTACAAAGAGGGATCGGCCTGCAGATTGTCCGTTCCCGGCTCACCTCGGTCAATTTCATGCCACCTCGGAGGTTCAAAGATGGTTACCCTAGATCTGTTCTCTCGACATCGAATCATCGACGAAGACTTGGTAGGCTAACGTTGTCAACAAGTTATGAAATATGTTATTGAGACTTACGTTGACTATCACAAATACTAAGTAAGCGAGAATCGTATTCTCAGTAATTCTTGTCTTCGTTAGGCGCACAATGGATAAGCACTACCACACTACACTCTCAACGTTATCATCGCACAACCAGTCCAATTCGCCCGAAACTACTGGTCTTCACGTATAACGGTCACTGGAAACCCCAAGCCTACTGATACTATCCCCTACACCCGTGCATGAAGGTCAAAATAAGTAACGGGGTTCTGTCGTACGATGCTGATGCACGTCTCGGAATATTGTGAGCGTCACGGCAAGTCCAAAATAGATACCGAGCACATGCCGAGAGTCTCTAATAATGACAATGCTTGCTGATATCAGAAGTATCGGGGAGTTGTTACTTGTTTCTTTCATTGTGTACCATATTGAGTATAGTACTGGACATGGTTCTGGAAGATGCTCAAACAAGGCAGCAAGTCCCAGATGAATTGTTCAATCAGCGGACTTGCCAAGCACATCTGTATGTTTCATGCAAGTCCCCTCGCGGCTGGCTAAGCTCGAAGATTCTATCCAAGTTCATGTATAGCATTAATGCAATTAGGTTGGTGCATCAAACCAAATGGAGAAGTGACATGGTCCGTGATCATGCAGTACAGTACTTCAATCTCAACCATGATCGCCAGTATAGAGATCCATGTGGCAACAGAACAATAATCGAGCCAGTCAACTACAGACCTGGAACGCTCTCCAAACATGCGACCCATTAGGATCCGCAAAAGAGCTTACGACAATCTGTGAGCTGTAATACAATGCAGCCCGAACCACATATCACGGCAGCCTGAGGAAACAAAGACACAGTACACGTATCCAGGTGAACGTATAAGCTCGCTCCTAGGGGTACAGAATAGCGAGTCTGTTTTCCGTGGGGACCCCATGGTTCCTCATCCCCAGAATTATACTGTAAGCCTGCTATCTATTGACGGGGAGTCTGGGGACAAAGCAGCTGACTGATTGATGCGCATACAAAGCCGGCAAACCAAGAACGCAAATGTTGAGCCGGACTACCAATCTAGAATATCGATCACGCGTTATCCAGACCACCAGAGTCCGGGTGCCCGGTAATGGGTCACGGAGTGCCGAGGAAGGTGTTCCGGATGATACGATCACACAGTTAGTTCGGCGTCTAAACCCGTGTCTCGCATCACGCGATATTGTCCGCAGTCTCTATGATGCCCTGCCATGGTCAAGTTCCCCAGACCTCAATGTAGCACCAGTATCCATATTTACATACGGATGGGCACCCGGGAAAAAGAAAATCAGAGGAAGGGAAAAAGGTAAGTGGAAGAATGCGGTGCATTTCCCGTGGGGTCAATGTAGCAAGATCGTCGGCCATCTGCCGTGCATATGCCGATAAGGCATCCAAGTTGGAGGTCTACGGAAAGCAAGGAACCAACAACTGTGATTGGAAGTAACAAGAGCTCGAAATCCTGGGGCACTCGAAAGATCAGGCCAGAAGCTGGTCAGGGCGCATGCTTCAACATTCCACATCCCGCGGGGTTCGCCTTGCGACAACTTCAAGGCATTTCACCGATAGTCCTCAATTGGATGAGCAAATTGGCTGAGGGGGCACCTAACTCCGTCAATCCACTGGGCTTTGAAACCCTCAACAAGCGACGAAGACATGCCTGACATCGCAAGTTCACTGCGCAGAAAAGTCGCTGTTGCAGTGGTTGGGGATATCTCCGAGAAGGTATCCGCTATCATCGGCCCATGCTGATGGATAATCGTCTGAGTGCCCTGTACATGTACCCTGGTCATGAATGGATATTCTTTTCACACACAACTGACTGATGCATGCCTGCCCGTGGAAACGAATTGACCCAGGCACTGATGTGGGAAATAAAACCAAAGACAAGAAATTGAGTCGTGGTATATGGCACAGCAGTAAAAAGTTCAATGCACCTTAAGCCGCTCGCTGCCGTGAGCAATTGCCTGTCGAAGTCTACATGAGACTGCTGAATTCTACACCGCTGACCCTGTAGCTATCCACAACCTTCCAAAATGGAAGTTGTTCAACATGTATGGGGGAGAATGGGTCGCCAATTGATCTGTGTCGTATCCGAAGCATCTCGAGTGCGACAAATATTTGAGCAAAGACCAACGAATTTTCCATACCGCGGACATGTCTCGGCACGACTGCAAACCGCAGTTCCATAGCATTGTGAGGCAGAGGCTAGTGGGCTTCTAAAGCAGCATCCAATCCAATCCAATCTCGGCCCAACTTGCGTGAATCCCAGATCGTGAGATCTGGCGTGGGCCTGAAGTCATGCTAGTGCACATCCCGTATTCTGTGCAGCGAAGAAAGCCAAGTCATTGGTGAGAATGTAGATGCGATTCAACAAGAAAAAAGCCACGACGGCGGTGTGTGGTCAAACGTCCGCAAACCCGTGAAATCTCCAAGACCCCTGGTGCCTGGCATGGGTTCAAAATTTTTTTCTTTTTACTTCACCTCCAGATAGCCGCCATAAATGTTGGTGACTGATTTGTCCAGTGGATGAACACGCAATGTTGAATCATTTGGGTCACAAATATCGTACTTAGCCCGGATAGGACTCATCTGGTATATTCTAAATCACCACGCAGACCGTTGTTATTGGGTGCTTGGTGTTGATTTATCCACAACAACAGAGCACACTGGGTTTCAAGACTGCGCATTGTATCCATAATAAGAAAGCAAAACACGGGTTTGCATTGTGCATGCTGTTGCATGCGTTGAATGCGCCGGAGCCTGGTATCACTGACTTAGATATGCATGGCAAACCATTTCAAGTCAAGGGCCATTAATGCTTAATAAAAGCTGCGCGAGATGGTCACTGTACTATGTACATAGGACAGACGGTGATAGCACCATCCATGCTGGAAACTGCTGCGTCATTCGTCGAGTCAGCCATGCTTCTATGCATCTTCTCCCGGGCTTCTTTTCTCCGAACATTTGGCTTTTCAGCCCAAGAGGTTGCGTGTCCACGTTTTCTTCAGCAAAATCGCCACCGTCGATGACACAGAAATAAGGGTCGTAAAGAAAATCTCGGGGATGAACTTATCAGGAGCTTTCGACAACCAGGTCGCAAGGGTGGTGTGTATGTACAAAACCCGGGGGCAGAAACAAGCACACAAGTATCTTTTCCCCGTAGGTACTTCAAGAACCCCATCATAGAGCGACCGGCCCGGTGGAGCACGCACCTCCAAGCGCCACGTTAGTAGAGTAAAACCTCCGCCAGCCGCCCAACCGTTGTTCATTCTTGGGCGGCCTGGATGGAGAAACGCCAAGCAAAGCTATGCTTGTTTGGGGGACCTAGGTCCTGGGGTTGTGTGTTCGTAGAAAATTCTTATCCTTCGAGAAGCATGTCTTCGTCCGGGGACCATGAAGCATGACGAAATACCTCCCACCACGAACCACGATGCTTAACCTCATCAGACTAAGGCCGGACTTGTCCGAAGCTTCTTGGCAACCCGACTATGGCCCAGCAAGCATGATGCGCGGCTTTATTGTGGCTCCCAGCAATCCCAGTTTGCGCTGTTTTCTTGCTCAGGGCGGAGCCGCCATGGCTATTTGATAAAGGGGCTCAAGTTTTCCTTCATTTCGCTCTGTGGGGATATCTTGACTTCTCTGTCTCGCTGTGAGGCTCTGCCCATGCCTGGCGAGACTGCTTTATAGTCTGGTATGCTCGGTGCTTCACCGGCGCCGAGACTATCCCCCAACAATCCCCAGACTCCACCCAGGCTCCGTCCAGAGCCTCATTTCATGATCGATTCATCATCAGTGACAGGCTCCTCTTGTTCGCTGTTTTCGTCTTCGCTTTGACCGATGTCTTGGCCCAAAATGAGGTCTTCACTGCCTTGCCACTGAGGCGGAGGCGCCGGCATGGCCGCTTCATCTTCATCTGCCCATCCGTAATCCTCGTCATCCTCGCTATCAGGAACCTCGAGTTCTGTTTGTCCAAGCTTTCGCTTATGTCGGGCTAACTCAAAAGTTTGTAATGCTTCGTAGGGAACCTGGCTGACCCCGTCCTGTAACAATCATGTAAGTAATTGCTGGCTCGAGGATTCGGTGCCTGACAGAACGTACCAACTCCACTTTAAATGCGACGACGTTCTCCACGACCTCCTGGCATGCCTTTCCATCCAGTTTTTGCAGACCTGCCAGGAAGACGCTTGTAAGATTGTTCTCTTGCCAGGCCCAGTCTCGAAACATGACGAGTCGAGTTGAAATCCCTTGTTCCCATACACTGGCATTGACCGCGGCTGTCAGCGTTGCACCCCTTTCTGAATGCATTTTTGTTGCACACTGAGACAGAACCACAACTGCACAATTTCTAGTTGCAGCAAATTTGTGAAGGGCATTCACGATCGAAAGCAATACTTGTGTTCGCTTTGTAGATGGACTTGGACCTGCGCAAACATTAGCCAGACCCTGCACAGACGAGAATGCATTTACATACCCTTGTTGCTCTTAGATGTAGCCTTGCCATCGTGGGATTTGGGCAAGGCGGAGTTAACCAATGCTGATAGCGAACTGATGACCATTAATGAGCAGTTGTGTGGAACCAGCTTGGCGGTAGGCCGTGACACGAGAGCAACCAGATGGGGGAGAGTGAAGCATGAGTAATGATAGAATCGACTAGCGTCTCCTTCTTGAGTCTCTGATGCATCAAGCGCTGAATTTGTTTGACTGTTGCGACGAGTTTTTGTTGCATTGGTCACGGCCCGAAGTCTGTCGTGCTGCAAAGCTTGAAAACAATCTACGAGGCAAGGGTAAGCTTGACTATTTGGAAAGGATGAGAATGTTGGATCGGAATCAACAGACCTACCCAGACAACAGCATCGCCATCACACAATGCATTTGCTGTAAGCTGCAGCCTATCCCACAAGTCAGCTCTATGGCTATACGGGGCAACAGCCAACTCACCCCAATGCTGTCTTGCCAGCACCAGGGGGACCCCAGATCTCCGTGACCTGGCCGCGTTGAACACCACCTTTGGCAGTGGTATCTTGAGAGTCAACTGGTATATGGGCAATAAGAGAACGATCTAACTCCTCAATCCCAATCGAGACATGAGTTGACGCGTCGTTACCAAGCTCGTCAAGAGCCTGTGAAGCTGATACCGTTGGAAGTCGGTCTGTTGCAAGGTAAGCTTAGACCCTACATCGTAGGAAATTGTTACAAAACGAACGCGTGCTGGGTGTGCCAAAGCTTGCTCTGTCATAGCCGTGAATTGAATGGTAATCCATCTTCAGCGAGTACTCATTGCGATACGATGTTTGGTAGATTTGCCTTGAGTCCATCTAGGCATCTACAAGTGGATCTTCCTTTACACAATCCCATGTCTTGCGCGTGATTGGCCAAGAGTCACATGATGAGCCACTCTCTTGCACCTCCCTACGCCGATAAGTAGCTAATTGTTAATTACTAGTGATGCCTTCTATCGACAATATAACCTTATGTGACATTTGCTCCTGTTTTTGAAGCTCTCGATAACATAAGTTCCCCGAAGAAAATCCTGTGGTTGTGGCAAGCGAGTTGCTTAGTTGAACAACACCAGATCATTACGAATCAACACGCTATATTCATACTCTTACTCTCGATCACACAAGCTCTGGTGCTCGCCTCTCCTATTTGTTGGATTCTGGGGATTCGACAAAATGCTTGAACGTTGTATGGAACTCGCCTAAAGCATTTAACCGTCGGTTGCCAGCATTTTAGTTGCTGTAAAGTGGCGACTGTCATCGTAAGAAGTGAGTTGTGGCAAACTTTCGTCTTGAGTTTGTCGTTAGGAATATATGTGATGAGATTTGGTTGACACCTGGGAAGGTGTATGAGTAGACATGAATAAAAGGGGACTGACTTCATGCTATCGGCATGCTTTCCCGTCGTCCGCAGTGTGCACAGAAGGCCAATGGTGCTACATGTACGGTTGTGTGTTACCATAACACCTCCGATGCAGGAGCCAGACACAAGATAGCGCGGCATGATCTACCATGGCATGGTAGATCACCTTGACTCGAGCAGCCGATCCTCACATACCAGAAACGGTCATGCCACATATCTCTCACTCCCATCTAGATCATGGCTGTCCGCGGGAGGATCCTGTGGGGAAATTGACGCTACCCCATCCTCTCGACCCCAGACGAGAAGCGAAAATTTCAAGTCACTGGGTTTACAGTCTTGGGTCACGATAGGAGAGTACCGTTGAGGCACCGAGATAAGGAAACCGAGCCGTATCGCCGTTGAAGGAAATGCAAGCAAACGGAATGGAGTATGATGCGCGTGGTATTCTTGAATCTTCCGATACCATGTTTGGAAGGTCTTGCCCATTGGTGGTGGTGCTCGCATTGCATCAACACCATGCCTGTCCCCAGTATTTACATCTTCTACGAGTACGAGTATTCAAGTGATGGGGCAAAGCTAACCTGACGCGCAAACAGTGACAAGTCTTGGCCTTTTGATCGTCACTGATATCTGAACTTCAAGTTCACTTGTTTACAACCCTGACCGCCCCACATGGATTAAGCTGCAACACGGCCTCCGACTTAGCGCCGCCATTTCCGAGCTCTTGCAAGAGTTTATCTGTGGTTTTGCCATTAGTCAATCTCGTCACAACGAGGCTTATAAGGGTGGTCGTGCACTAGAGACATCAAGAGTCGTGTCATGGCCAAAATGTCTCACACGGCTAGATGCGGTGGGTTCCAATAGAGCTGCAAGGTACCATGTCCTGGAAGTCGTGGAACACTACCCATGGGGTTTTCCTGTAGACCCTTGGGGATCATGGAGAGGCATGTGAAAATATGAGGCCAGAGTGCCTGCCTGGTCGCTCGAGATTTGCTGAGGGGCCATACTACGTCGGCAGTACGAGGGCCATACAATTCGAACAGGCCAATCTTTTTGACAATGGATGAAGCCATAGCAAATTCATGCAAATGTTGCGGGGAACATGTGATTTCGGCGCTATCAATCATCTCACCGAAAGCCCCCTCCGACGATGTCAGGATGGTGTTGAATAAACGGCCGAGTACTCTACTGTGCGCAGAGTTATCTCATTCACCAGAAGGGACAGTGCACGTACGGCTCGGCCAATATCGGGTTCATGAACGGGAATAACGGGATTTGAGAGCAAACGACAGGCTCAAGCTGTGCTGTGTCATGCCCCCACGATGCAACGTTCAAATGAGGGTCCAGCTTGGGATGAAGATTTCTTAACCACAATTTTACTAGAACCTTGGCTCTGAGTTGCGCAAGAATTCAATCGTCTTGCTCAATTACCCGCCTGAATGCCATTGGTGATAGGTACGGCGATAAGGAACCTTTAGCCTCCTTGATTAGGTCTAGTCCAGCTCTCAATGAGCCGCAGGCTTTTCTGCAAGGGGCATCAGTGTCTTTGTGCATGCAAAAAGCTGGAGCCCCGCAGAGAGCTTACCTGTTGTTGGCCAGAGATCTAGACCCCTGAATCTTTGGAGAGGAGCCGCCTCTCACAAGCCAAGCCAAGCCACCAGCACCTTGCTAACAAAGAACCAACGGCTGAAATCTGTACCTGGATGGCTCTCATCTTTTCTGACTAACGCAGCGACAACACACCAATTGCCGCACCACGTGGGGCAAGACTTTGACTGAGTGCTGTCGACTCAGCCAGGCCTGCTAAGATCCGAACCGAGATGACTGCCCCTTCGTGTTTTCGGGCCTTTCGCTGGCTCGGCTATTCACCTCAGGGCCTCGAATCAAAGCAAAGCCCAGACTGGCAGCATTGAACATGCAATCCGCTGTGAGTATCAGATAGTAACCTAGCCTCTGGGAGCAAGAAAACTTCTGAGTTGAGGCAAACTGCCAGAAATACCGAGTCTAAGGCCCACTAAGTCTACAATAAGTCTATATTGAACCTACCTAAGTCTTTTTGTCACCTATGCTACAAGTTTTGAGTTTTCTTGCCTGGCCTAGCCTTGGTCCGCTGCACCGCGAGAGCTTTAAAGTCGTGACAAGAGCGTTGCTCAAGAGATGATGAATGATATTGCTATCAGCTTCTCGGCCCTGCGGCTGTAAATCTTAACCGGTTACTTGGATTCAGGGCGGGCGCATTGGCCTCAGCGGCAAGACATGGGTTGCCGCATCTCGCATGTCAACGCATTAGGTAGCTGTTATCGGCCAAATCAACATGCGCATCCAATGAGCAAGATTGAAGCTACGATATGAGTTGGGGAAATAGCCGCAAGCATTGATTAAATCGGAGATCTTGTTATGCTGAGTCTAGGGCGTAGGGGGAGGGTCTGCGACAAGCTGGGCAATTCCGCCTCGTTATCACGACACTTGGCTCATGAATCCGTTCGCCCTTTTGGAAACACTCTAGTGCCTCAGGAGCTGCAATGACCTTTGTTACGGGTATCTCCATCTGTTTATGACCGCAGCAATTGCTGGCATGCAACAGAAATCAGCGAGCCAAAGAAGACCTTCAGCCGCTCAAGACTACAGTATGCAGATGCATCAGGCCATGGCGAATCTGGAAGGCATCTGAACTCCGGGCCGAAGTCGAGGGTATGCTTCCATGCAGGCGGTGTTCGCCGTTCCGAATCACCGAGAGCCAGGATAAGATCTCAGATCAATCCCCCGGAATTGCCGCAATTAGGCTAGTTCGCCTGGGATTATCACCCAGCATCAGGCATTTGAGTCCGGGGCGCCATCGCACAAGGGGAAGCTGGAGAAAGATGGGGCACAGAGCCTCCCAGTGCCTAGGAACTAGGGTGCTGGTTTGGGGGTCGGATTGCCTTATCTGCTCACAGGAACGGGATTGAGTGGTCGCTCGGGAGGTCAAACGACGAGGTGGCGTACCAGGGTCACTGACAGACCCAACATGCCGTCGCAGTTGGCGGAAGCCGGGAAGCAAAGAGCAAAACATGTGCAAAGGCGGCACGACGTTTTCAAAAGGGCATGCTCAGAGTCTCTAAGCGGGCATTGAAGCCCCTGGGGCTCAGGATGCGTACAGTTTCCCAAAAGCGACAATCTGGCTGGGGTTAGGGTATCATATCAGTCAAG
Organism: Fusarium oxysporum Fo47; assembly: GCF_013085055.1. Lineage (NCBI taxonomy): Eukaryota > Fungi > Ascomycota > Sordariomycetes > Hypocreales > Nectriaceae > Fusarium > Fusarium oxysporum. The sequence continues at coordinate 1,512,524 of NC_072843.1, read as the reverse complement.
TTTTGCTTATCACGGCCTGTGATTGGAACTCTGAGAGTTTAGACACCCCTGAGTATCAACAGTGTTGGCGACTAGGCCAAAACTCTGATCAGACGTGGAATCTGGGGAACATGTTGCCATCGATCCGCCGAGCCGCAGTTGCAGCCAGAAAAATGTCTAGAATTGGACAGCCGCTATCTGGAGCCTGGAGCTATAGACTAATTTGGAAAACAGGGGAATATTGCTATTTTACGTCAAGTTTGGAGTTTGGAATGGATCTCGACTTATCTCGTGATGAGGTTGATTGCGGAGATTTGTATGGGGGCGGCTCTATCTAGACCTTGGACCGGCAAATCAGGAGCGTCAGCAATGAGGAGATTATCCGGGGATGGGGATAATGGCGTATGGGGGAGGCGAATTTTGAATTACCAAGATGAGCAACCGGGGTAAACTAATCTGTTTGTCACGGGCAATTATTAACTTATGAATGTCTTAGAGCCGCGACTCGTGAGGTGTCCGCTTATGGGTTTATCTTTGCTCATCAAATGGTCTAGCCCCAAGGGTACCGAAACACCGTACAATGCCGCCGAAGACTGACGATAAGAACCTGGACAAGTGCCAAGGAGGAATCACCCACCCCCAGACGACGGCTTGAGACGGAGGAGACTGGCTCTGGGGAGCGCGTTTGTCGCGGTGAATGGCCCGATTATACTGGGGCTCAATATGAAGATAACACCACTTGAAGCGCAGCCGGTGGTGAACGAACTGGTCTCGTGTGTGCCCAGAAGATCCCAGAGTTCAAGTCTATGAGAAAGGGTCCTTGGGAGCCTGGCAAATTGGCACTGATAAGCTAGGAGGATAACTGACTGCCGTTGCATTTACCGGCTACCGACTGATACGTTGCGCAATTCAACACTTGGCAACGTTTCGTCATCATGGAACAAATATCGCTGCAGCTGATATGAAAGTCATTGATTCAAATGGTGAGTTTCCTCATGATATTAGACAAGGCTTCCAAGATGAGCTTTCACCATTCTGATCCATTATTCTTTCGGTTGCGTGCTTATCATGATCAGCTGGGAGAGTGATTAGCCGGGCAAAGGCCAACCCCACAAGGACTTGGCTTTCACACACCAAAACTATGCGGACAAATAGCCGAGCGATATCGCAAACCAAGCCGCAGGTGTTTTGGCGCATTTTACTGCTCGGATCCTACAATTGGGTCCAGAACAGTCTCTGATAGGTGTTGGCGGCCATGGCGGCTTTGACATCGATAGCACGAGGATCATTACCTCAAATCTGGGGAGAAAAGTGTGAGTGGACTTCTGGGGTAATAGATTTGGTGCTAGTCAAGACTTACACGAAAGCGTGACCCTCGTGGAGCGCAAAAGATAGTGCCGAGATGAAAATTCAATCTCAACTGAATGAGAAACCCATGGATGCCAATGAGGGTCAATAATCAGTGGAGTGGCACCTGTGAAGCATCGTGAGCTCCATATCTGGTCAAGACCCATGAGAGATAGGTGGGTGTACTGTCGACTGCGTCCCTGGGAGGTTCCACTGTAGCTCAGGGCTAGCTATCGTAGCATGATTCCTAGCCTGACAGAACGGAGTAAAGGAGAAACTGGGGGAGGACGCCGCAGCGTTATCTGCATGGTATAGGTGTTGCAATTGGTAAGTTATGCTGTGGTATGGCATGATGAAGACATGGTCCTGGAGGTACAGGTCCGACGTTACAAACGGACGATTACGTACAATTGGTGGCTATCACGACATTGGTTACTGGCTACTGAGCGAAAGAGCATGACAAAATGTGCACCGCAAAAATGACAGACGGATACTGATGGGGATCGACATGCAATTTTGTCTCTTCTCGAGCCTCACCCACGATAATCCAAATAGTGGATTTGCAAAGACGGATGCTGATATAAGTAACCCGAGGTTGACGATGTTAGGTAGACGACCCACGAGTCAATACGTCTTGTCGTAGAATACACTAAAAAAAAATCAGATATACAACAACAGCAGAAAACACAGTCGGAGCCGCTCGATGGAATGAAGGCCAATCAGTCAAGCACGACATAGGGAGAAAGGCCTGATGCCCCACGCTCCGGGCCGGCAAAAGCGTGAGAGTGTGAGAGAGCGGACGGAGAAAGTCACGGTGAAGTGGAGCGTTTGAAAACTCTCACCGTCGAGCTTCTTCGGGCATTGGCGGCCAGAGAGCCAGAAAGGATTGGGACTATTCAAGCGGACCAATGAGACTGGAAAAGTAGGGTCCCCACATTCACAACAGAAAAAAGGTCAAGGTGAAAAAAGCTGTCGGCGGGCGGGATGTAAAAGCCGAGGTGATGAAAGACAGAACAGACAGAGGAGAGAATCGGGGCATGCTCAGCCAAGGGGAGTGCGAAAGTATCTTGGCCAAAAGGAGTGACGTTAGAGTTCCCCAGTTTACCCGTCCGTCTCCCCCAGGCCCGTGTCGCGCCGACAAGGTATGACTCGCTCTATTTTGCCTTACTTCCCTTCTGGGGTCGGATAACAATAGCGGGAGATCATTCTTATCGTCGCACTGCGGATACAGAGCCAGGTATAATAAACATGGAGAGATGAACAGATAGGCCATTTGTGCGGAATAGAGTCACTCGATCTAGGTCACATTGGGCAGAGACAGTTGGCCTTCCTCATGCAGAAACACTTGTGTGTTGTGCTATGCTTAGCTGAGCTGTCTTTTTTTTCTCTCACTGTGACTCTTCATCTTGCTCGCCCCATTAATGCCCCCCAAGGATAAGGCCCGAAGAACGGGGCTCATGTTCCAGAGCCCCAGTTACACCTTCCATTGGAGCCTCCTGCTTCTCCCGCTGGGGTAAGAGAAGAAAAAGGTGGAGGGGCAGGCACAAAACGCAAACCCGCAATACCTACGCCCCACGCCCCGTACTGCCTCTGATCCTAGAGATTGAATGCACCCCCTTGGAAGTAGTAGATAGACACCCCCAAGCCCAAGCCAAGCACGCCAAAAAGTGAGCACGAAAAAAAAAGAAAGAAAAAAACTCAACTGACGGAGTCCACAATGGGGCCGCCCACGGGGCCCTCCAACTAAAATCAGTGGACTTCTCCCCTGTAGCGTAGACCGGACCCTCTAGTGACTTTTCCCTGTAGGCGCTCCCCCTTCTGTTTTTACCGCTGCCTGGCCTGGGCTCGGTTTCTCTCAGCAGGTATCCTCAGCAGGTACCTACAAGCCATCGTGGTGCCCTCGGACGTGGGGTGAACAGGGTGTGTGTCGTGGAAGGGGGTGTCCTCGCTGGCCCTTCCCGTCCCTCGTTCCCTCTCTTTCCCCTCCACCCTCGCTCCATTCGCGCCTCCCTCTCTGTTCCTCGACGTCGCAGTGCAGTGCTTGCTTCTAGTGCCGAGCCCGGCATCTTTTATAACCTTCAAATCCCCCCATCCCCTCCATCCTCCTGATTTCCGTCCTTTCCAAATATCTACATTCGATCTTCCAGCTTCCCCGGAACTTGATTCCTCCACCAACTCGTATTAACTTCCGAGATCTCAATCGAAGGATAATTTCATTCAGTACCAGCCCGACAACAACAACAACAAACATCACCACCTGAACGATATACCCGTTCACACACAACGAAACACCATTATCTCGACGACACTGGAGTTACTCCACCACCACAGCCAACCTCAATAACAGTTACTTTGTTGAGAGTTGGGTCTTCCAGACGTCTATCACATGCAACGAGCACAGTCGGCCGTGGATTTTTCCAATCTACTTAACCCCACAGTTCCGGCTGATAAGGAATCCGAGAAACCCCAACAGGGCGACGTCGAGATGGCTACAGCAGCGGTGACCGTTATCAAACCCAATGGCCCCCTTCCGGGTGTCCAGAACTCGGAGAACTCAAATGAGTTGCCCCGACCTTATAAGTGCCCTCTCTGCGATAAGGCCTTCCACCGCCTCGAGCATCAGACTCGACACATCCGCACTCACACTGGAGAGAAGCCTCACGCCTGCCAGTTCCCCGGCTGCAGCAAGAAGTTCTCTCGATCTGATGAGCTCACACGCCACTCTCGCATTCACAACAACCCTAACTCAAGGCGAGGTAACAAGGCGGCTCAAGCACACCAGCAGCAGCAGCACCAAATGCACCAGCAGCAGGGCCTTCCGCCTCATATGATGCCCGATGGAATGATGGCGCCGCCTCCCGCGCCCAAGACCATCCGCTCTGCCCCTGGCTCTGCACTGGCTTCACCCAATGTGTCTCCTCCTCACTCCTATTCTACCTTTGCTCTGCCCGTTTCTGCGGTTCACTACAACCGCGGCGGTGACATTTCCATGCTGGCCAAGGCTGCTACTCAGGTTGAGCGTGAGACTCTGACTGCTCCTCCTCACCATAGCAACAACCACCGTCATCATCCTTACTTTGGTCACGGAATGCATAGCTCTCGAGGCCACCTGCCTACGCTTTCTTCCTATCACATGGGCCGCTCTCATTCAAATGAGGACCCCAGCGATGACCACTACTCTGGCGCCATGCGACATGCTAAGCGATCAAGGCCCAACTCCCCCAACTCTACAGCTCCCTCTTCGCCAACATTTTCTCACGACTCTCTGTCACCCACTCCCGACCACACCCCTATCGCCACTCCTGCTCACTCTCCTCGTCTGCGACCTTTCTCTACTGGTTATGAGCTGCCAAGTCTCCGAAATTTGTCTCTCCAGCACAATACGACGCCTGCTCTGGCCCCTATGGAGCCTCATCTCGAGCAGAATCAGTTCCAGCAGGGATCTGCCCCCACTACCCAGCCTCGCCCTACTGGGATGTCTTTGACAGACATCATCAGCCGGCCCGATGGATCTCAGCGAAAGCTTCCTGTTCCTCAGGTCCCCAAGGTGGCTGTCCAGGATCTACTTTCTGATAATGGCTTCAGCCACAGCGGCAGGAGCTCAGGAACCAGCAGTCTGGCCGGCGGCGATCTCATGGATCGAATGTAGGACACGACATGACATCGCAACTCGCACGACTTGATGACGACTATGGGTTATAGAGGAATAGAAAGGAATGGCGTTTATGGTTTACAACATGGCATTCGAATTACATCATCTCAAGGATTGAGCACTCGGCGAGGATTTGGGCGGCATTTGTGAAATGAAAGAAAGCATTTTTTGTTCAAGGGCGGGTGGACTACGGTAACAACACCGAGTCCGGCCCATGTTTGGGAGGCGGCGGAAACTAGAATTCGAATTGCGGAGCACTTGGATTTTTTACCCTCGGGCTTGCCTCGGGGGACGTCGGAGGCTATCACTGCCCCGTCGGAAAAGCAGTTCTATTTGATATCCACGGATTGTGTTCTCTTACTTCTTGTTATGAAAGAAACTTCACTCCTGTTACAATTTCAATCAAAAATATCATGTCAAATGTTTAATGTTCATGTCTCCTTATTTTTTTATTCTTTGGATGTGCGGGATCACTCTATTCTGAAGAGGACCTTGATGGGACTTGATAATGGGTCGACTAGGGTCTGGCACACTCGGGTAAGCCTCAGCTCAGCTTTGTCAAGCCTGCGCTGGAGGCTAACGTTACTGGGTTGCCAGTGGCTCTTTGGAAGATTACGAAACTAATACTTGTATGATTCACGGCGATAGATAGATACCTAGACCAAAAAATGCAGCGATGTTATTCAACAAAAACCCACGGTTGCAATGCTCACAGAGCTTATTACCCCCTCCACTTGGAAACGAAGTAACCTGGCTGATCTGGAATGCCAGCGATGAACTCACCGTGTCGTAAACCTGCTGGCCTGATGGCTGATGTCAGGATCATCGCGTGTAACAGATGGCCATTGCAACTTATGGAGGGGTGGCAATCCATTAGGGACTTCAAAGGTTCAATGCTGAATAACTTACGTCGCGACACCCTTGGATGACGCTATCTCCGTTGCAGAAGGTTTAACCACGATCGAGGAGGGGGATCTAGAGACAGAAACAAGCCTCCCCAGAGCGGAACCGCAGAATCGGAAGGGCCAATATTACCTATTTTTCCCTCTATCCCTCTCTCTGTCTGAAGGGGGGGAGAGTTATTTACCAAGCAGGGCAAGGTTTGGTTTAGAATTTGGCTTGTCTTGGGGGCCAAGCCAAGCCCAGCTCGGCGTTGGTACCCCTTTTTTTAGATAAACCAGATCAGACAGATCTAAGGATGCCGTCATATGACGGGGAGTTTGACGACAGATGCTGACGGGGTAAGCATGTCTGGAAGAGTTTATCTCTGTCCGGGTGTTCGGAAGAGGAATGCTCAGATACATCATAGCAGATGCTCTGATACTGTCCTGCTATTTTTTTCTCTTTCGGACACATCCTCAAGATCTATGCATATTCGATCAAAATGGCTGACGGGCAGAACTGCCACAATCTGATCTGCCGCATCCCCACCATGGATATGCACCATCACACCACACCCCATCCCATCCATACCTGGGTATCCAACCCCAACCTAGCCTCTGTGTGCCAGCGCCCCGATGGTGAAATTCTCAGATGGTGGTGGTCATTACATGGGAAACAAGCAAAACTCCCAGGTGATGTAGTGCTGTGCCGGTATTGGTAGACGCACTCACTCTTACTGTTGTCTCTTTTCGCTTCTTTTATCTACCCATGCACATCCACCAGAGAATAAACCTTTTCGGCTTATGATATGAGCCTCCCGGCTATTCATACTTTCAGGGCGCAACAAGTGCCCCTCAGCGGCCGCGCCAGATGAGGAGACCTTTCAGTTTCGGGGTGCAGGACCGCTGGGCTGAGAGTCTATCAGAAAGATTGAAGCCACAAATGCCCTTGATCAGTCTTTGTTGATAAGGCGACGTATAAGGTCCTCGACGAGTGAATGGGGGCTTCTTGACCCTCCCCGTGGGGTGTGCGCGTGTTGATGGTGACACCAAAAGCAAAAGGGTGAGAGGACAGAACATTTCAACCTCGCTCATCAGTGCGCAAGCAAGAAATTGCGATTCTGTCAATGTTCCGGGTGGCACGCCTCAACTTTGCATCAATTCATCCAGCGCATCACGTCAGCCCATGAGGCTTCAAGCCTTCCAGGCACCCTCTTAGGGTTTCCCCTGATAGATACGGGTACACTGGTGACTGGCTCACACTGATAAGTCATACGTGGTCCTGAGACTGTTTCTGAGAGGTAGGACAACGGGCTTAGGATACGCGTCCTCCAGATACCAAGACTCTGTCTTTGCTCAGCCCGGCCAAACTCAGGGGTGCAGCTATTTTGATTTGGTACAGCAAAGGGACAAAGTATCATTGGATGTCTGATGCTTTTTTGCGCGCGTACTGTCGGCGCACAAAGGATGGCGAAACTGTCTCTAATCAAGCCTAATAATGTTCTGAGGAAACCATCCCCTTGTTCACGGTAATTGTTGGGAAGATTAAAATTCAACATGTGAAGTTCAAAAACAGCCATTTGCTGGCTGGCCCAGGTGTCTCGGGCCGGGATGGTCGGTGAAGGGGTATTGCACCGGGCGATACGCGCCATGTACCATGGCAGATGCACACCAGTGAAGTGTCTGGTAAGTGGGGGATTTTCTCAATGTGGCCGTCTTTCGTGGGCTGAGTGGTTCAACAACCCCTGGCCACGATAAGCACCAAGCTGAGGGAAACAGTCGGTTTGATTAGAGCAGTCGACTCACGGCAACACAAGTCCGGCACAGAAATGCAAGGCAAGTTCACCGCTACAAATCAAGAACGAATGAGAGCTGTGCCAGAAATCGGATGCAAGCGTGAAATGGTGTGTAGCAGAAAGTGTGCGAACCAAGAAGAAACACCAATTTTGACAAGTTTTCCGAATCTGGGCTGGAGTCCAAGGAAGGATTGCCAGTTGAAATCCGGGGATGGGTGGTGTGTGCGCTTCTCCCCCAAACTTTCGAGATGCGGGTGTGTGCCAACTTTAGCTCTGGGCTTGTTTTCAATGTACTGTTTTTGCTTCTTGGAGGGTGGTATTCGCGGGGTCAGGCAGCCTGACCACGTCCAGTGAAAACTGGGGTTGAAATGGACGCTTTTGGCTGGCCGATAGGCGATGCCAACCTCACGTCGACGACGTCAAGTAACTGGCGATCATTTTTCACTTCTGCTTAAACATGACTCCTGTTATCGCTCCAGGCGGCTGGAAGGCGCAAGGCACACACACACGCGCACACACACATGCTCTGGCGATCGCGATTGCGGGCCGTTATCAAGCGACGATGATGTCTTATCTTGAGAAACGACAGCTTTCTGGGGCCCCGGGAAACGGACCCAAATCAGGGCAAGACCAGAAGATCAGTCTCAGCCAGAATCTTGACTCAGGGGTTGCTGATTCTCATGCTGAATCTGCTGGTCATCAAGTCTATGTAGCAGAAGCTTAGTTGAACAGGACAGGTAGCATAACTTCTGTTGGACTTGTCCCACGCTCCAACATGAAAGTAGTGGTGCCAGCGCCCAGCCAGTTCACCGTTCACACCTAGGGGCTTAATATCAGCTGGGCCATGCATGTGGCCAGTTGTAACTTGTAAGGGATGGCGTCGTGATTTGAACAGCGTGATCTCGATTCTGAATCGCAGGATCGTTCAGTCATGTCCGGGTCATTGGAGCGGTAGAGCTCGTCCCGGGCCGGAGTTTGCGTGGGATGGTCGTGTAACGCATAATTGCTTCTTTCAAAGCTCACATGGACCATCGCGGGTATGGCGCTGAAGTTCCTGAATGTGAGCTAAGCCGCCTAAATTCAAACCAGGAATTTTGACCATTACTTCTGAAGGGTCTCTTTGCGTTGTGCTCGTAAGATGGCTGGCTGATCAGAGACCTATTGCCTATTTTGTGGGTGGAGTTGATTCTGAATGGCATCAGGATCGTCCTTTGTGTTTCGTGCCTCTTCCTAAGGATCTGCGTGTGAAAGGGAGCATATTAAGCCATCAATCACAATGGAATTGTTTACCTGGTTTGTTCGGATGTTGTGGTATGTACATGTACTCCATGTGTCAAGTCCATTTGTTATTATGTAACCTCCTTGCGTCTGGATCGGGATGATGTTTAAGGAGAGAGTATTCATTGACACCCAAGCAGAGGATGCAGACCGTTCAACAGAGGATACCCTGATACCCAGTCATACATCTACCAGGCAAGTCACAAGTTCATTAGAAAGGAGCGACTGTTTGTAAGGACGGTGACCTTCCCAGCATCGTAGCCTATTATGCGATGCGCCCACTTGAATGATGTTAGTTCATTGAAATGGCAAGAACTGACGTCGACATAGGGTTCCTATTACCCGCGTCATGTTGTCGATCTTCTATTTCAATATCTTCGTTATTTGAGCATTTCTTGATTGACTTTGAGCCTGACTCGCATTCTTTCAATATCCGATGGTGATGATGCAGTTAGTATGGAGAAGAGAACCCCTGGGGCCTATACGTCAGTGGATCTGTCTATTTATGTCAACCACAGACAGCGTACCATCACCCTCGGATACAGATAGGTACAGACAGGAACTTGCTGTAACAACCCCAGCCCATGATGCTTCCAGAAAAGCAAACCAACAAGGAATCTCCGGGGAACTTAGAGAGCATGGTTCCTGAAATTTAGCCTGGCAAACAACGTCGATCGGCCAAAATGCCTATGACAAAGAAGTACCCCAGCGATACACGACGTATTCAGCGTACAGTTCCGCTGACACTTCCAGCGACGGGCGCTCTACACCGGATACACACGGCATGTTTTTAAAGGCTGAGACAAGACGAGGCCAGGGGAATGAGGCCTTTTGAGGCTACTCTGACGAGGTCGAGAGCTGTCACAGCTCCTGGCTCAGTTGGCACCTTTCCCCTAAGAGCAAAGGTCACAAGCGGACCCTGAGATGACGGAAGAGCCCTCGTGAGAAGATCAACTGAAAGTCTGATTTTTATCTTTTTTTTATTTTGCAAGCATTGGCTGTTATGTTGAGTTGTCTTGTTCCTGATGCAGCACAGCCAAGCATCAAGCAAGCTCTCATAGTGGATGCTCTCCCCCACGCCCACGACCCGCGATATGTCAGAGAAGCATGGGTCTACATGGGGAAGAACTCCTTACAAAGTTATAATCCTTGTCAGGGCCGCGCCGCCTGAGGGGTGTGAACAATAATCACATGGGGGTTGAGCCCATGATGAGCGCTAAATACCAGGTTTATTCGCATCGCACGGGCTTGTAGGGCAAACTTACCGATTTTATGAATGCTTGTGGAATTGCACTATCAGTGATCATGCAAAGGATTTGTTAAAGGCAGACCAGACAGTCGTTCAGGTACTCAATAGATACTAATGACTGGAAGCCAAGTCCAGAGTATGGCTGGCTCATCATTCCAAACATTTCCAAACAAGATGGTCACCCACCAGCTTGGCTCGCCTAACCCTTTGTTCCGTGATTCAAGAATATTTTCGTCCGGACCCGACAGATGAACCAACAATTGCAACATAGCCCCTACCTAGTTGATGCTGGTCTCACAAGTGTGGGATGGATGGCGACCATGGAGATGGGACAGGCTATGACGGAACACCTCATGCTTAATAACTTGACCTCGATTGTTAGCCAAAGTTGAGGTTTAACAACTGCCTGTCGCTGCTCGAGCGATTGGATTCTAGATACCTAGCTTATGTTTCCATCCGTTCATAGGCCTTATCATATTCAAGTGGCGATGTAGTAGTCCTACATATGACTAGAGACGCGCCTATCAAGACCTGAGCTGATTATCAACCGACCCGACAGTGAAACCCGGTTTACCTTTGAGGCTCAAGAGACCCAATTGCTGATTGCCCAAGCATGTGAGTCTACATGAGAATCGATGCGTGGTGGGTCTAATAGAACGTGATAAGATGCATGGCTTCGATTCGCATCCCTACATATTCAATGGACCGAGGGAGCTGGCTTGGTCGAAGACATCAGCAACTGCTCGAATACTATCGTGAGCTGAAGAACCCGCCAAGCTTATCAGCAGCGTTGTAGCATGGTTGGTTGAGACAAGGTCAACATGCTTTTAAATCCCTGATGATTGTGGGGATCATGGAAGCAAGGCGCAGGGCATTTGACACGTATAGCAAGGAAATGACGCGTGCCGTTGAACAGTCAAACGACTCGTGGGATCGTTTTCACGGCCGCTCAGGAAGATTCTGTCACTGTTACTGTACCTAAGACTGATAGTCGGGCCTTTCGTTGCAGGGCAGGAGAGCCCGCCTGGCTCGAAGTGACGATGCTGGATGTTCAGTTCAGATAAGGGCATGTGAGAGAACAATGCTGGATGATTGCTTCGAAATTATCAAGCTGTATGGTACGTGAGGATAGTGGCCGTCATCGACTATCGTGTTATGGCATGTGATGATGCTTCAAGGTTCTACCACAACTTCCAATATTGTCGACAGGTTTGAGAGATGAAGGTCCTGAATGGATGCAGAGTGGCTGACTGATCTCAATAAAGCACCGGCACTTTTCTGCCTATCCGAAGGCTTGCTTGGGGCTTGCACACCACCAGACATGAATATTACCACGCCACACACGCAGAGACCGGAATGTTCGGCCGTCGTAGCTGCAGTCGACAGGAGCATATTAAACCCGGGCGAACCTTGAGAGCCTCATTCTTAGACCAACCTCTAAGTTGATGCTGCATAATATTCTAGATACGACAGTGAGAATGCAACCACCAGCAGACTTCGCATATAGGTGGGTAGCCAACTGATTTTCTTGAGAGAGCATGTGAATCCGACTCACAGTACCTTGCACTGTCTGGTTTCGGATAAGTTCCTGGACTACGAAAAACAACTAAAAGCAAGCCGGATGTGATGAGGACCAGGCTGACTCTCAGCCTAGGGTTCAAACTCCAGGAGCTCTGGAGACTAAAAGATTCACCAGTGAAGAAAAAGCACGTTTACGACAGGGATTCCCGTAAGGAGCTCAATTTCCAGGGTTCGAAAGGGAAAAAATCTTTGTTCGGGGCAATACGGATATGCCGAGCAAAGCCCTCGGAAGAAATCGTATGGAGACCCAGGCCTTTAGAGCGAACTAGTGAGCTCCACATGATAACGAAACAGCTTCTTTTCATGGCGCCTAGAAAACAGTCAGTCAAAGTTCTATGGGGGGGCGTGGAGATTAGATTGAGCGCCAAAGCCGCTGGACCGAGGATAGCAACTACCGGCATTGCTTTGCGGTTTGCTCTTAGTTTACTTTGACGCACTTGCACGGACGCTCCTGAAGCAACCCTGGATGTAGGCCGAGGTACTATATGACGGCATTCCAAAGGTGAGGCGAGAAAGGTACCAGGCTCGCAGATCCCGATCTCGGTGACTGATATAATTTTGCTTCCCCGGATTTCGACACACGCCCTGCCGATGTTCCCCAGAAAGTGCTGATCTATGCGTGACGGTGTGGATGTAAAGCATAGGGACCCTTGATAGCCATGACGATAGCTTCACCAGAGAACCACTCACACTGGAAAAAAAGAACTTTTCTCCAAGAGGAAGTTCCGAAAACTGAGGTCGTTTCCGATCGGCTAAGAAATCTGCTCTAGCCAAGAACCCAGTTCTCATGACTGTACCTGGAATTTATGTGTCATTCTTACATACTTGGTAATCAAGGAAATCTGGAGATCAGGAAATAAACTTTTCAGACTTGAATTGTCTACGTCAAGAAGTTCTGATGCGGCTCCTTTCAATCTTTGGATGGCTTGTCACATGCATTGGTGGTCAGTCACATGTTCCGTGATGCTCAAGATGATGAGAGCTGGGCTAGGTATTGTGAAACTGCTCTAGCGTAATAGATAGGTGTAGTTGTTTATGACAATGATTGAGACAATCTCAGCAGGCTTTTTGGTGTGCTTGTAGCCGCTGCCGCAATTCATATGGATGAGTACTGGCGGAATCCTCATCAAAACAGTTTCTGAAAACTCAGGAGAACAGTAGATACACAGCGTTGAGAATGATTGAGGATGACCTGTGCGGTTACTTGGTCACCATTCACTCTTTGGTAAAGGAAGATTCCTTCTGATTCATCTCAATTGTCAACAGACCGTGTTGTATAAATCCATGACAATGTTGAGAAGAGTTAGATCTCAGTCATCACTCTGCAACTTGCCTCAACATGAACATCCAATGACCGGAAGTCGAAAGACGTCAAGAGGATACGTAGAGCATATGGAGTATATTTGAATCGTGAAAGAAGTTGCGTACTACGATGCTGATTCTGAAGTACGAGTCTTCCCCCCTGAGACTCTTATCAACTCATGTGTCAAGTGAGACTGAGCACTATGAACTCACCGGGAACCGTCTAGTTTGCAGGGTCAGGGTCGCAGCTTGTGTCGAACTGTGATCAATGAAAGTGAGCCTATAATAAAATAGAGGGATTGCGGCTGAAGTGTTGTGCTTCAGCTCAATCCTTTTGAGTGTCTCGCTGTCTTGTCATGGCGGAATTGAGCCTTCATGTCAACGGCATGATCCCTTTGGCGATAGACTACATAGGGTTTGTCTCATAGCCAGGAGAGATTATTATTGATCATACCACTGACTGACTGGCTGGGCTTGCAGCATTTGTGTGATTCATAGTCGAGTCTATAGAGGTATCCTGGGTTCTTTGCCTAGGGTTATGTTGTCAGCTCTCCCCAAAGACTGCATCGCAGATCGAGCATGTTGATTTACGATCTAGGAAACAGTTCTAAGCAGTTTGGTATCTCTGTTCTGGGTTGGAATACGTGTTCTGGGCGAATATATATATGAATGGTATCCTTTAACCCCTTGGACCCAAAGGATGAGGTTGCGGGAAGCCCATACGTTCTTGTGGTCTTACTATAGTGTACGATTTATGAGCAGATGAACAGTAAGCCATCTAGCGGGCAAGTTGTCCATATCCAGAGAATCTCCCAAATTGCGAAGATTGCAGCCAGATCGGTCACCAGATATCAATCGTATTGGTTGAAGCCAAGGCAACTGAGACTGAGACAGCAATATATATTACACTTCGGAGGTCTTTTGCCCGTTAATGTATGAGACAGAGCGCAGTTTGTATGAAGATGTTATGATATCCTTTCAAAAAAAAAAAAAAAAAAAAAAAAAAAAAAAAAAAAAAAAAAAAAAAAAACCACCAGTGTGAAGAGGTTGGTGCTTAATATCCAGGACTGGACATGTAATTTCAACGGGGAGGCTCTTATAATCCTCAGGAACAGTTTGAAAGTTATAAGAATCTCCAGCTGGAGTTACGATTTGCCCCAAAACGATACAAATGGCAGTTTGAAGTATCGATTGTAGGTCCAGTGTAGGCTGTAAGGCTGAAAGTGAGGTCGGATGTCTTTGGGCCTTGAAGATGGCATGGCGGAATTAGTTCGTGGAAGTAAATGACAGGATTACACGAGTTCAGAACACGGCATAATAACTTATCCTTCTTTCCATTGTTTGTCATTGTTGAATGTCTACAAAGAGCTGTAATCATAAAACTCGGATAAAGATACACAGGTTTGCCCGTCAACTGCTCTGCGATGAACGTAGATAACAGCACACAAAGCTTGGAACCGACTATAAATACAAAGGCCGCCTAGTCAAGCCGGCTTCCAGCATATGATACAAGAACTCAGAGTTCCTTTGCACACCAACCCAGTCCGGAATGGCTGCATGGTAAGATTTCAGACTTCGTAAGTCGTTGAACATTCAGGATATAACAATTACCACTTCACTCCAAAGAAGCTGAGTTTCTTGCCACCCTTGGAGGATGCTGCATCCTCTTGCTCAAGGTAGATTCTGTCATGACCTTTGATGTCGACAAAGAGATATTTGTACTCAAAGTCACTATGGCCGCGGTATCTGACCATATGAAGCCGTGCAATACCGTTGTTCTTGGGCCCATCAACCTAAAGCTGTTAGTTTCTCTGGTCCATGAACAACCGTATTTGACGTACATAGAAATGCATCATTATATGCTGATCTCCGCGAGCATCTGTCGTTTCCGTAGATCTAGCCCGGTCAGCAATTTGACTTGTTTACAAATGGCGGTCAAGCTCACGCAACAGGACGTGCCCTCCTCCACTTGTTGAATGTCTCGTCTCCATGTGCAGTAATCTTCTTGGAGTCGCCCATGAGTTCAATTATACGAGGATCACGTTTGATCTTGTCGACTGCGCGGTTGAAGTTGGAGATCTTGCTATCGGGGGAGAAGACGTCCGTCCAGAGGAAATACCCTACACCGCCCTAAAGGAAGTACAATGTTCGTCAATGCCACTTGTATGTGCTGTTGCAAAGCCACTTACAGTGAGCACGAGACCGACGAGGATCATGCCAAAGTTGAAGCTCTGCTGCGTCGCTCTCGCTGCCTTCTCTCCCACCGAAAGCTCTGTCCAAGGTACATATCCATTATCGTTGAACGGCGTCACTGCTCTTCGCTTCGATTTGGAGCTTTGAGGCGATGCTCCTAAGCCTTGTTGTGTCGCATAGTATCTCGAGACATGGAAAGGTCGAAGCGTTGATGGGATGCCCCGGAAGGCTATTGATCCGGTCGCGATGAGATTTGTCGTCGTCGGTTTCATCCTGGCGATTCTACAATAGCCATTGTACAAAGACAATTGCCTTGATTGATTGCGAGTCAGTTAAACTGTGTGATCGAGCTGTTAACAAGCTCAATCAGAAGCTCATCAAGTTGCAGCGTTATTGCGGCTCCACCGCCGGGCAGAATTCGAGGTGGGGTTGCCAATTATGACCAAAAGAAGGCTAGCGTCCGTCGATATGCCACCTTATCGACAACTGCCCTTGACTACACTTCTCCTTAATTCTCGACTCTGTCTTGTCCTGTCTTGTCTTAGCAATACAAAATACCCCCCCAATCCAATTCTGTCCTCTCTTTGACACGTCGCAAATACGCTAGGATATAACTCCTTTTCGCGGTGCCGAGACCTCTTCTGTTGCTGCCTTTCTGTGTCACCTCTATACTCCCGCCTTATTACGGCCTAATAGTTAAGATGAGCGCCCTTGCGTCAAAGCAGCAGTCGCTCAAGATCTTTGAGAAGTTAAAGACTAAGCCCGCGAACAAAGTATGTACCCATTAGTTATTTCTGCGCATTCAGTAGAGACGTTAGCTGACCATTGCGCCTACAATCAGATCTGCTTCGACTGCGGCCAAAAGAACCCGACATGGACATCCGTCCCCTTTGGCATCTACCTCTGCCTTGACTGCTCCTCCAACCACCGAAACCTTGGTGTCCATATCTCATTTGTGCGATCAACGAACCTCGACCGTACGTAGACTCCAGCATATTCACTTCCCTTACAAAATCGACTTCAGAGCTAACGAGTTGGAACAGAGTGGCAATGGGACCAGCTCCGAGTTATGAAGGTCGGCGGTAACGAGTCTGCCACCAAGTTCTTCCAGCAGAATGGCGGTACCGCGGCGCTCAATAGTAAGGATCCTAAGACGAAATACCAGTCCAACGCCGCCACCAAGTATAAGGATGAGCTCAAGCGCCGCGCTGCGCGAGACGCCCAGGAGTATGTTTCTACGTCGCAAATAGTACCCCTGTTTTCAGCTGACATGTGTCTAGATACCCCAACGAGGTTGTTATTACTGATGCTACCGACGACGGAGCCGCCACACCTGCTGGCGAGCCCGATGACGACTTTTTCTCCTCCTGGGACAAGCCTGCTATTAAGCGACCTACCCCTCCTGTCTCTCGCACCGGAACCCCCCCTGTCGTCGGCCGCACTCCCTCTCCCTTCTTGAACTCGGGTAATGGTAAGGATATCGCACGTACAGCTTCGCCTCTGTCCCGATCTTCCACTGGCGACAACAAGCCTGCCAGCCGAATCACTACTTCCGCCGCTCTACGCAAGACGACCACTTCCACCGGTCCCCGAAAAGCCAACGTTCTCGGTGCCAAGAAGACCACCAAGCTGGGCGCAAAGAAGGTCACTAGCGACGTGATTGACTTTGACGAGGCGGAGCGCAAAGCTAAGGAAGAGGCTGACCGAATTGCGAAGCTCGGTTACGATCCTGATGCTGAGGAGGATCCCGCGACCAAGAATGCCTCTGGATCTGGTGCCGCCATCATCTCTCCCACTCCCGTCAGCCCCAGCCGCGGCACAAGTTCATCGCATACTCGCCAGAAGTCTGATGCTGAAGTCGAGCGACTGGGCATGGGCATGGGCCGACTGGGATTCGGACAGATTGGTGGTCCCAAGGCTGCTGCTGCTCCTAAGAAGAACGCCGGAGGCTTTGGTTCCGTTGGACCTGTGAAGGCCGCTGCTGTTGGTAAGTTTTAGAAAGAACACAAAGACATAAAACGATACTAATTCGATGGTAGATGACTCAGAGAGATATGCTCGCGACAAGTTCGGCACCCAAAAGGGTATCTCATCCGACGAGTTCTTCGGAAAGGGTGCCTATGACCCCAACTCTCAGGCTGAGGCCAAGACCCGACTCCAAGGCTTCGAGGGCGCAACCGCCATTTCTTCAAATGCCTACTTCGGCCGACCAGAGGACGAGCCCGAGGAGGAATACGGCGATCTCGAGTCTGCCGCCAAGGACTTTGTGCGCAAGTTTGGTATCACAGCTGGTGACGATCTTGAGAATCTCACACAAATGGCCGGTGAGGTGTCCTCACGACTCCAGGGCGCCATTCGATCATACCTCGGGAACTAGACGAACTTTGCCCCTATTGGTTCGAGGTTTAGGTGTGCGTGACTGTTTCTCATGCTGAGAAGCGTCCTGTTGGTGAAAAGGCAGCAGATGAGAAGAACAACCAAAAGAGGCATGCGCCTGTTCGATTATCACTATCGAGCGAGAATTGGCGCACGGAGAAGATGCTCTTTGGCATGAATCTGGGGTCGGGATGCTTTTTGGAGCTGGCGTACATGTGAAGTCAAAGTTGACTGCTTGGTTACTCGAAGTATGAAATAGATTTGATGTTTTCCTAGTTTATTAAATCAAAAACGTATCATTTTGGCTCATTGTGGATATTCGTGCACCGAAGAGAGTAGAGTGAGCTTCACGAAGATAGATAGATATCTGTTCGAGGAGACGTTATGAGGAATGCTAATCCAATTCAATTGATGCTGCTAATGGTAAATCCAAGCAAACTATGCTCGTAGTCTACAAATATACTAAAAAATCAAGGATAAATGACAAGACATGGTATCTTATAGGTTTTTTACAGCTTGGCAATCATCTTGTTGCCCCTTTGCAACCAAGCAACAGCGTCGTCTACGAACTCATCCACGACAGCCTTGGCAGGCTTCTGCTCGTTGACAACAGCAGCGCACTTGCCCATGAGGTAAGGTCGGTACTTGTCCAACAGATCCTCATCGTCGTCGCTATCGTTATCACTAGCAGCCTCAGCGAGCTTGTCGAGGTCAGCCTCGTAGGGGATAACACCCTTGGAGACGAGCTCCTTGATCTCGGCCTGACGGTTGACCTCCCAGTCGTTGATGTAGTCGTTGTTACGGACACGCATGGGACGGCCGGTCCAGATGATGGTGCGGATGTTGTCGTCATGGCCAGATGTGCGGACAGCCTCCTTGTGAGCCTTGGGGGCACCAGCCTCGTCAGTGAGGATGAATCGGGTTCCGACCCAGACAGCGCCAGCGCCCATCATGAGCGCAGCAGCGAGGAGCTGACCGTTGTGGATACCACCAGCAGCGATGACCTGAACGGGGCCGCCGGTGAGAGGAGACTTGTGCTTCTTGCAAATATCGACAACAGCGGGGATGAGGACGGTTGTGGGGATATCGCCAGTGTGGCCACCACCCTCACCACCCTGAGCGCAAATGATATCGACGCCGAGGTCGAGGCACTTCTGGACGTGCTTGACGTGACCGATCATGTTCATGTAAACAATGCCATTGGCGTGGAGCTTGTCAACGACAGCCTTGGGGGGAACACCGACGGCAGAGACGAAGAGCTTAGCGCCCTCCTCGATGATAATGTCGACGAGCTCGTTGAGCTTACCCTTGGTGTAATCGTAGCTGTGGAATCATATGTCAGCGCTTTGTTCGTCACTAGTGAGATCTGCATGTGATCGCAAAATCTCAAGGCCGAGGGCCCCGAACTTGGGGTGAACTTACTTGGTCTTGCGAGCGCTGCCGCCGACCTGGGGAAGGAGCAGATCAACACCGAAGGGAGCGTTCTTGTCATTGAGGAAGCTCTTGAGCTCAGCGATTTGCTCGCGCAGCATGTCAGGAGTGTATCCAACACCACCAATGACACCGAGACCACCAGCGTTGGAGACAGCGGCAGCGAGCTTAGGGCCGGCGGCAACGTTCATGCCCGCGAGGAGGACGGGGTGTTGGATCTTGAAAAGATCGGTGATGGGAGTTCGGAGCTTCTCTGTGAGGGAGCATGTTAGCGATCGTTGAGGAATCTGGAGATTGTGCTGATGACGTACGTGGTGAGGCCATGTTGTCTGCTTGTCTGTTTGTCTTGTCTAGATGATGCTATCGTGTCGCGTCTGAAGAGAACTGTCTTCTTGCTTCTGGTGGTGGAATCAGGAGCAAGATTGATTGATAAAGAAGCAGAGAATCGAGAGTTGGAAAAGAAATCCGGGGTATAAAAAGAATCAGCAGATAGAGAGGGGGTTTCGCAGGGAAAGAGGTTAGAAGCACGGTTCGCGATGGCAGGAACTAGGAAGGAGGGACCACATGCCGAGGTCTAGAGTCTCGTCTCAGCCTGGGCAGGAAGAGTGTGGAGTAGGAGTAGTTCCCGCATTGGGGATAGTATCACTTTGAATCCGGGGAAGATGCCTCGGGACGAAAGAGGAGAAGCTGTTAACAAGAAAATGGCCTGACTGTTAACAACGGAACTCGGTAAAGCCGAAGCACCTGCTAAAATGATTGTGCTTTCTCTTCGCTCTCCTGGCTTTTCTCAACCTACCCAAAATGGTAAACTTAGTAATCTATCGAGGTTGGCCCCCATGTTCAACGTCTCTGACATGTGCTCGGTGCTAACGGCAGAACCAGTCAGCAAAGACCAAGACTCAAAAGACCCCGTGACATGAATCATGACGACCACCTCACATGGGAAATCAATGCATCTCATTCCCGTACAGTCAGCTCGGAAATGCATGAGCTCAACCGCGCAGCCCTATGCCGCTCTCGTCAGCTTATTTTCTCCGCCAAAAGTATCGCAAAATCCGCTACAGCCTCGTACTCAGCCTTTTAGACTTCAACAGCTGCTAGCACCGTTGAAGACACTATTCCCACCCCTAGTGTCTTGTTAACGCAAATTTTCTCGGCCTCAATCCTCCGAACTCACTCAACAACATGTTCTGAATCGTCGGTCATGTAGCTGAAGCAGCACCACTCACCATGAGACAACTGCTTCTCTCATCGCGACCGCTTATTCAGAGCCTCAGAAGCACCGGCCACGATGCTTGTCGCGGCTCTGTTCTGGCTTTCGCCACTGCCTCGCGATGTTCGTTGACGTCAACAAGGCCTCACCAGCGATCTTATGTCCATCATGCGCGCCTTCGTCCTCTTGTGAGATGCAACATGCCTGGACTTAAGCGCAATGCCTGTGGATGTGCTTGCGCAAGTGGAGGTGGCTGTGGGAGCAGCGGACCGCAAAAGAAGACGGCATATATCGCTCTTGGAAGCAATATGGGAGACAGAGTTGCTGAGATTGAGCGGGCATGCAACGAGATGGACCGCCGAGGAATCAAAGTCAAGAGGACCAGTAGCCTCTGGGAAACAGAGCCCATGTATGTAACCGACCAGGATCGTTTCGTCAATGGCGCTTGTGAGGTATGTATATCAAAAACGTCCGTTCGCGTTCCCGCGCTGACCAATCCACTAGGTCGAGACAGAACTTGACCCTATAGCTCTTCTAGATCAACTGCAAGCCATTGAGAATGACATGGGACGAAAGAAGGTCATCGACAAGGGCCCGCGTAACATTGATTTGGACATTCTTCTGTACGGCGACGAAAAGGTTGACCACGAGCGGCTCAAGGTTCCCCATATTGGCATATTAGAGCGGGAGTTTGTTCTCAGACCCCTGGCCGAGTACGTTGCACAGAAAAACACAATCGAGGTATTCTAACGGCAAGTTGCAGACTCATTCCGGCAAAATCATTGGATCCGGCGAAGCCGTGGAAGCTCATTCAGGATAATCTAAATGAGCTGCCCCTTGGCGAGCCATTGTCTTCCATGACACCGCTTTCTTCGACGGCGGGTTCTTTGACGCCTCTTGCTGCAAAGCGCAAGACCCATGTCATGGGCATTCTCAACTTGACGCCGGATTCGTTTTCAGATGGTGGCTTTCACGATCGAGATAACCTCGCTCAGACGATTGTGAATATGGTCAACAACGGAACTTCGATTATCGATGTTGGCGGCCAGTCAACTGCCCCTGGCCGACCAGAAGTATCAGCCGAGGAAGAGGCATCTCGAGTTGTGCCTGCTGTTCAGCTGATTCGATCGCTTCCTGAAGCTCGTGATGTGGCTATCAGCATTGACACGTATCGCGCATCCGTTGCTGAGGAAGCTATTGCCAGTGGAGCAGATATCATCAACGATGTTTCGGCTGGTCTGCTGGACCCAGACATGCTTTCCACCGTCGCCCGTCTGGAGAAAACGATATGTCTGATGCATATGCGCGGCACACCGCAGACCATGACAAAGTTGACCTCGTATCCAGACGGACTCATTCCCACAATAGCATCTGAGCTTCTCGAGCGCGTAGCAGCGGCCGAGGCAGCGGGTATCCGGCGGTGGCGCATGATTCTGGACCCGGGTATCGGCTTCGCCAAGACGGGAGAGCAGAACCTCGAGATTCTTCGACGGCTGGAGGAGCTGCGATACTGGCCGGGGCTTCAAGGTCTGCCGTGGCTTGTTGGCTCGAGCCGGAAGACTTTTGTCGGGAGGATCACGGGAGTCACGGAGCCGAAGCAACGGACGTGGGGCACGGCGGCGACGGTGGCAGCGGCGGTTCAGGGCGGTGCGGATATAGTGAGGGTACACGACACACAAGAGATGGGCATGGTGGCCAAGATGGCTGATGCTATCTGGAGGGTATGAGTACGGAAAGTGCAGTTGGTTGTCTACGGTGTGTGTTGTTGAATATGCATGGATACAGACGGAAGAGACAAAATGGAAATGCATATGCAGAACGGGGCATCTGGATTCAATTAGTAGTAGCCAATGTCTTTGATATCAACATTGTTTTACTTTCTATTTTTCCAAACCCAAAATCACATCACATCATTTTCGTTAACTGACTCGTGAATAAAGAGCCGTATTCATTTTTCTCACGCTAGACTGTCATATATCAGAATCTCGCGTCCTTGGGAGTCACACCACCCTAGACCGCGCTCTGGTCTAACCCCGGCCCATTTCAAATCCCTTGTAGCCTCTCTTAGCCTCTATTTTCAAACCGGCGTCCGAGGAAGGCCTCATGAGTGGGGACAAAGTAGCCAAGGGAGGCAGGGATGCGTCACCGGTGAAAAAGGCCTGCATGAGCCTCAAATCCAGGGTTAGCCGACTTTCTCTTAGCGTTAATTAGTAGAGATGCAGAGGTGAAAAAAAAAAAAGAAAAAAAGAAAAAAAGAAAAAAAAGCAAAGAAAACGGAAAAAATACCTGCGGTTATCTCACCAAATTCCCCCCCCCCCTTTTTTTTTGTCTCTTTTCTTTGGTAAATTGAGCATTAGCGTATCGAATGTGCCAAGCCTGCGTCATCGCCGGAGATGGAAAAGAAGTTCATTTACTGAAGATTGCGTGTTGGTACATACAGCGAGTACAGTCTACAGAGTAGTACGGTACATCATAATAAAGGTCTCGGCTGAAAAGAGGGGCAGAAATACAATTCCTAGGATAATAGCGAGATCAGAAGCCGAAAAGGCGAGAGGACAATATAAAGTAGAAGAGAATCTTAAATCTTGGCCCAAACTCGCGACTTCGTCTTGTTCTTCGGCCTTTGGCGTTCTCTGATTCTCTGTCTGCATGGATGTGATAGGATGTGGGCGAGAATCTGCATGTGTTAGATTGTAGTCCAGATGTAACTCACATTCAGCTGCTGTGTAACCCCGGGGAGATGGAGGCTGCAGAAACCTTCGGCCTCGGTCGACAATAGGAGGGTGTCGAGGTGTCAACAAAAGAGGCCCCGACCGGGTACTCGGTGACATGGAGGTGAGGGGTAAAATGCATGAAAAGCAAAGTACAAGTACCTTTTTCATATGCTTTTTCTAGGCACTATATCCGTAGTCTGTAGAATATCTTGGTGTCTTGCTTTGATGCTGTCTATACGCTGCACTGCAGAGAGACAACTCACGACTTATAGATAAGCTATCTATGTATCAAACTAAAGGCTATTCATCCATCCTCATATTAATGACTCTCCCAGTGACGCGCATGGTAGCATCGAGGCTTGATCGATCTCTTTTACTGTATCTGTACTCTCTACCTAACTCAGTAGTCTGTCTACCTGGGGTCAATCACCCCAAAGCTTGCACCAATGCGAGAAATACATACTTGCAGCCGGGTCTTTCTTTTCCGAGGTAGGGGTTATCCTTATAAGGTTCACTAACCTGATCGCTTCCATCGATATCTCCGGGGCCCTTGCCCACTGTTGTACCTTACTGTCGTGCTGCACGTGTACTGTACCCTTACAAGGCCCTGTCCCCGTCCTGTTTGATTTTCTACCAACGAGTCCGAGCCAACAATCTACCAACACTGGGCCAAAACATCTCTCTCCTCTCTCCCAACCCGATAATCACCACACAGATCGTCTCATCCGTATATGCAGCATCTAATTCAATTGTTTATCGTAATCTGTAATTAAATCTCCGAGCCGCTTTAGTCTCCACTCTGCTATCCAGAACTCCACGATACTTTGCTTTCCTAGCGTCGATCCACTCCCAAACTCTCTCTTCAGGAGCGGTACCTACAGTACAAGCAGTAAAACGTAGAGAGTATGTACTTTTATGTACGTACCTGAAAGAGAAGAGATGATCATTCCGCGTGACAAGCCTCATTCCATCATCTCGCATCCTGTCTCCGCCCTAAAATGACAAGAAGAGAAACAATTCATCAAGTATGGATGGTACTCCCGCTCTGTGTGGGCTCGGCCTGTCGCGACCCCGAAAAACTCCATAGCTTCATTTCAACTTTTTTTTTTGTTATCTCCTCTCAATCCCCGTAGAATAGAACTAAATTGAAAAACGTCAAGGCGTCTTCCTCTATGATTTTGAATTAGCGGTCCGGCCCATTCCCGCCGGTAAAAAAACGTGTTTTGTTGATTTTAGCGTGCCGACGGTAACCTTAATCGAACTAACCTTGCAGCCTCAACCGCGCAACCTCAATCTCAAACAATAATAGCCCATTTTTGTCGATATACATACATTGGATGCTTGTGCATACTACGCAGTCCACTGATGTGATATAGCAAGGATGGCAAATAGCCTAGCACCCTTGCATCTAAAACAGTCGCAAAATGCATGCGCCTCTGGACCATCGTAGATACAGCCTCCATCTGCAACCTTGAATCTCGACTCCAGAGCCTTGTCTGAGGACCGACAAGACTGTACTGTAGTGTGAAATCTTGGCTTGTTCCCTTTGTTGAGGCCTTGTTAATTTCCTCAAAGGGACATTCTTGCGAGTCAATCATTACACACCAGTCTCATTCATCTTTATCAATGAAAGTTGTCATTATATGGCCAGACGGAAATCAAGAGAGTGGCATCCAACCACATCTAGCTAACCTATCCATCCATTCATCCATCCATCCGTTCATTCATGCCATACAGTACCATGGGGCCCTGCATTCCGTCAGATTTCTTTAGGCACAGCGCTCCACCGTGACCGTCGCGGATGCACCAGAGGGAAACCGGGTTTTCATTGAGTAGATACCCTGCTAGGACCTAATCATATATGTGACATGACTGTGTCTCGATCCTGTTAGCCTCGTATTCTCGATTTATCCCTCTGCCATTGCTGTGTCTTTGTGTCTCAACGCCATCCTCCCGCCTGATGCTTCAGCCCCCACCATCCATCGATTGCCTTCTCCTGCAAGCTAGACTACTCGTCAACTTCCCAGATAGATTTTGAAAGCCATTAGCCATATCGACAAACATGACGCCAAGTATCCACAGTCAACAGGGTGCTGTATCCTGCAACAAGAAGAGGATAGGATGGGATAGGAAAGAAGTGAAATGACAAGAATTACATTCAGTTAAAAAGTTCAAAAAAAAAAAAAAAAAAGTGACGAAACCATCTGCCATAAGAAGTGAAAAAAAATGCACCCTGGGTATCCTCCTTTCTTCCATTCGCCCCCAAAAACAGAAAGAGAGAGAGAAAAAACAAGACCAGCTGATGTCACGTTTTCTTGTCTGTCCTGTTGCCTCATTTTGTTGCTGCTGTTGCTATTGCCGCTATTGATGTTCTGCTCCTCGTACAATCTCTCTCACCATGCTGCTTTTGCTCGCCCATGAAATGTCAGGTAAAACCTGACATATAGTTTCTCCAGCTTCTTGTCGTACACGTCGTTATGATTTGCAGCCTTTCTGCCCGTCTTTGCATATCCAAGGCCACTCTCCTCGCAGAGTGCCAAAATGTTATCAAACGAAGGAGATTCTAGGGTTTGAACCCCAAACTTGTGCAATACCATGCTCGTATTCTTGCTCCAGACTATGCCGATGTTTGTTTCGTGATTTTACCTTTATTTTCTTTCCACTTTTAGGACACAGGCTGGACTCCGTAACGCCTTAGTATGGTCTGTGAACGCCGCCAACTTCGGCACTGCCATGCTCGTAACATCTCGTAGCAGCCGATCATGATGTCATGGTCATGTTGATGCCGGACGACGGGATGGGGTAGTACCCGCTCGAGGTTGACTTGCCCTCGAAGGGTCCTGGCGGACGATCATTAATCTGAGCTGGTGGGTGGAAGATGCTGGGTAGAGCGGCGCCGTCGTAGTCATGCTTGATCTTGCCACTCATGTCCATCCCGGTGGCCATGTGCGGCACAACGTTATGATCGCGCTCCCCACGGGGGTTGAATAGCTCGATCCGGTCGCTCTGCGCCTCGTACATTGGGGCTGGGTAGTACTGGTACTCTCGGGTCGTAACGATGGCCTTGGAATCCTCCTGAGGAATCATCGACTCGTGCGGTATATCGTGATGACGGACACCATAGAGGCTGCTGCGGGCGTCGAAACCACCTGTCGCGTAGCTTGGACCGCCCATCATGGGGTTATTGAAGTCGGCCATGCCGCTGACGGTGTAGCCTCCCATGTTGCCCGACGATCCTCCAGGTCCGCTGCTTTGGCTTCCGCGTCTGTCGTTTTGATAGTGGCCCGGCGAGCGGCCTCGGACAATCATCTTGGCCGACTTACGTGTGGCTATCTTGACGTATTGATCACCACTGCTCTGATTAGCTACCTCGCCCCAGAGCTCGACAACCAGTTGGTAGTATTGCTGAGCAGCTCTGCGCTTCCCGTTATTCTGGGTAGCTTGCTTGAATTGAATGCGCTCAAACGTGTGCTCTGTGGGTAACTGTTGGCTGCCGGGCTGATTGCTGAAATTGTCGGGGTATACAGGGCGATTGGGTACGACCGACTCTGAGAACATGCCCATATGGTGGTGGTGGCTTGCCTGTGGGGGCTTGTTGCTGAGCCGAACTTTTTCAGGCTTCATTATGGGCCCCTTGTCTCTCTTTGGCGTATGCTGTACCAGGTCGATGTTGTGCTGCTCATTGTCGGAGACAACTGCGGAGATGGACATGGCGAATCCAAAGATCGGAACGGGTTGTGATGAGCCACTAGCAGTGTACTGGATAGTGACGTTGGGGATGTGAGGGCTCAGAGAAAAGGAGCAGACGCAAGAGAAGTAGTTCCTGCGATAACACGTCCACTCATTCTCCGATAAAAAGAAGCCCTTGTCAATGATACCTGAAATATCCACCTTGACAGGTGTTCCTGCGCCATCGTTGTATTGAAGGCTTCCTAGCATATGAACTGGTTGCAGGGGAGGAATGTTGTTCTGAGTCGACCTACCGCCGTACCCGCTGGAGCCCATACTTGGAGCCGAGAAGCCCGCGTTGGGGCTTGTTGTTGGTGACAGCGGATGTCTTCCTCTTGGCTGTGTGGCAAAGGAGGGCGATCGAACAGAATGCTCGGATGGCCTCCTAAACCCTGGCGTGGCAGGACCGTACTGTTCTCGAGTACTGATCGGGGGACCAGGGTGCGGGAGGCCTGGGGTGCGATGTGAAGAGGGATAGGGATGTGCCATCCCCGTCGTAGATGAGTTGCTGCCGGCAGCAGTCAGTTCCTACTCTGTCTGCAATGCTCGATAGAGCTTGTCTTCGGCGTATATCATAATCGGTCCACCCAGCTCATGTCTTTGTCTTTGCTTGTACACAGCAGACGAGATGGCCAGAGAAGAAGGAGAGCTAAAGGAAAAAAGACAAGAGAAGTATGAGATCTAATGGGTATGGTGTGCGGTTGCGACGGGATCCTCAACCTGGGTGGTGAGGAAGAGAGGAGTATGTGAGGGCTAAGAGACTTAAGAATGAAAGAAGAAAGCAAAGGACGTACTTGGAACCCAGTCGAGAGCGGACGTCTATACCCGGATAGAGGTGATGATGACCAGCCGCTTGAGACTGGAAAAAGGCACTTCCGTCCTGGGGGTACTGCGCGGTAGAGCTGAGGACTGGCGGAT
Source organism: Fusarium oxysporum Fo47 (assembly GCF_013085055.1). Taxonomy (NCBI): domain Eukaryota; kingdom Fungi; phylum Ascomycota; class Sordariomycetes; order Hypocreales; family Nectriaceae; genus Fusarium; species Fusarium oxysporum. Next base: position 1,484,885 of record NC_072843.1, on the reverse strand, counting down.
GGAATAGGTTTAAGAGTGACGAAGGTTGAGAGGGCTCTATCGCCAAAGAAGTGCTGGCCTCTTGCGGGTATCTGGCGGCTCATCAGCAAAGCGACCTCAGGCTGACTAGAGAGCAGCAAGAAGCAGAAGAAGTGAGTAGCGATAACGTCAGGTAGACAGGTAGGTTACGGGACGGCAGTGGCAGTTGGCAGTGGCAGCGACAACGGCAAAAAGACGCGGCCACAGAGATGCTGTATTGCCATGTCCTGGAAATACAGTGTTCCCAGTGTCACAGCTTGAGGTGCACACCAGGTAATACTGTCGGCGGTTGGTGTGCCACAAAACCCGCCGAGCTGTTTCGAGAGGCTACAAAGACGGCCAATGCAGCAGCTCGCGGCACTGTCACTGGCACTGACAATATACACCGGCACTGACACTGGCGCTGGGCGCTGACACGGGGCAGCGTGTAGTCAATGTGGAATAGGTAGATGCAGACTGCAGTGTAGGCAAGTAGGCAGTGGGCGTGCGAAAGGGGAGGAGTAGACAGCAAGTAGCAGTAAGCGGAAACTCGAATAAAGTAGCAATGTAGCCAGTGAATGGGTGGGATAGGGTTGGAAGGATACTAGGACTAGTTTCCGGACAAGGTAGTGAAAACCACACCCCGGGCGTCAATGTCAAAACCAAAAGAGCTATCCATTGCTTTGTGACAAGCCACCGAGAGAGATCCGAATTAACGGGATGCCAGCGAGCGAGCAAGCAAGTACCGTGAGAGCCTGTGAGACGCATGCACTCACTGGCCAGCTTGGGAATCTTCAACAAGCGAATAAATGCGGCAGGGGATCGCTCCGCCGGCAACAACAGGGGATATAATATTGAAGAGCCCAGAGAGGGGAGGCTGGGTTGGGGATCTTGCGTAATAATTAAAGAATGGGGAATGGAATGCTTGACAGAAAATGGCTGACAGGGCTGCGCTCGCTGCCAGTTACTCCAGCTGTGATGGAGCCCTGCCTGACATCGTTCTAGTTAGAGCATAGGTGGGTAGATGAGATCGAGGCAAAGCAGCAATTGAATGGTTCGGTAACGTGCGAGGGAATTGCGTGAGGGAACTTCCCTCAGTTTGATGGTTTCACAAATCTAGTGGGGTTTTCCTCAAGCATAAGAGAGACAATGGTCATGGTCAGGCTGATGAATGAACTAAGACATAGCAAAAAGTGAAGAAAGGCGACAGGGGTGGTTCTGTAGCGATAGGCAAGGGGAGTTGAAGATAGTGAGTTGCTAAGTTAAGGGCTATCAGCTCTTCCCAGAGCCTGACTTAAAGCCGCCACCAAGGTTGAGGCCCGCCAGAACAGCAGCTGAAGAAGTGTACAGAAATGACGACCGATATGCAGGGAAGATAAAAACTATTGTTTTCAGAGAAATAAACAATGGTAACTTTCAGAGAACTGTAACTCTACCGTTGCCACCACTGACATGGGTATCCTTAGTTTGGTTGGGCTACGGCGTCTTGGGCAAAGAATGGCCCCAGCTCCTAGCTCACAACTCGTGAACAAGGCCGAACCACTCACCATCGCGAAGTCCATGGGGGACTGTCAAGTGCAACATGACTGGTTCGACAGAAGCTACACAGAGTAGGTGCATATATACGTAGGGAGAAAAAAACAAGCCACTGCCAAAAGGGGAGGAAGACATATTAAAGCAGTCGTGTCGTAACGTAGTCCAGCACCAAAAAACAATGCACGCTGGAAACGGCAAAGGAAAAATGCAAACAAGACTGACCTCATCTCTCCAGTAGCCGTCGCCATATCCATACTATAGCCCATGGTGGGCGTCGAAGATTCGTAGTCCTGTTTGAGAGGCTTCATGTTAGCCTTTGGTCCCGATTGCAAGGCCAATCCGTGACCATATCCAGGAGATCCAATGAGACCTGTGGATATCCCCGTCTCGACCATATTACAAGTCTGGCAGCGATGCGATGGCGAGTTGCAAACTTATTTGCTCGATCAAGCTGAGTCTCATGTTAGTCAATGATAATAGTGATGATCAAAAGGAATTCCATGAAATATCTAAGGTCATGCAAGCCTTTTGCTCCCTTTTTCATGTTTGCTATAAGCGCTGGCTTGTTATCGCTCATACGCCATACAATCACGTTTGGTGGAACTCGGAAGACCAGACGGTGACCTTCCTATGGACAAGATCTTCGGCTTGCTTGTCTTGGTGCACGAAACACAAACAACGCGGCAAAACATGACAAGCTGGCTCGAATGACACCGTTAACATCTTGCAGTGGACAAACACTCGTTTAAGTTCCCCTATGGCCTGTTTTGATTAAGAAGCTCCTCAAGAGATGCTTGCCTCTCACAGGATAGCCAGCAGACATGAACGCCTCGCGGTGTGAGGCGTTTGGAAGACGCTGTGACATTTGGCCCGAAGATTTGAACAGCATAAAGCTAGGACAGCGGATGCAGATGTTGTTTCTCATATGCTTGAAAGGGGGGGACCCAGATAACGAAACGATGAAAGTTTGCACATACCATTTGACTTGCGGAGCCACAGATGAAGCACTCGGTCTTTCGTATGTAACCTGCCATTCCAACAGTGCTAGCTGGCCGAGCCCTAAAAGGTACAAGCGCAGAAGAGACTTCTGGATACGCCTGGGCCAGTACTAAATGATCTTACCTTGGGAATTTGAGAACTCATGCGCACTTTTAGGCAGACAACACAGCCTCCGTCATTCAGTGAATAACACTTCAAGTGGGATAGTCGGACGGATCATGCACTCGACTAAAGTCTTCATAGTTAGCTTGGGTTGAATAACAATTTATCAGAAATGGCTATCTCTGCCCATTGTGAATTGTATACCGCATACGTCGAAACAAAGGGAGCCACTTGCCTGATTTAAGTACAGCTGTTGCTAATCACCAGGGCATCGGCACCCGCGTTCTTTGTTGTTTCTCGAGCCTAATTCTGCACTTGTATCAGCTTCAAATTACGTTCCACATCAAGATTGAGGCCAATCCAGTCGTTAAGATGTGAGATGGGGTATTGAATAAGCAAACAGTGCCCTCGGCTCGGAGACATAGAGGTCAGTTACAAGGGTCAGCAGCTTCTGTCAAAGAATGAGCCGTTGTACCCTATTTCCTTCCTGATAACTCCTCGATATATGCTGTATAGGGTTATGTATTCATAGACTCGGAGGCGATATCCGGCAACATCATGGAACAGTCCAGTCTAGCTCAGAGGCGGGACTTCATCAACAAGCATCGACAAACGAGCCGAGAAGAAGTTAGTCCTGACTTCAAGAGCCGATAAGTTGAGCGAGTTTTAAGTAATTGATAGCTTAGGGCTCCTCAGTCGTATTTAGAATGAGGGTGGTAATGATATCGGGGGTTGATCATGAGCATCGGAGTCGAAAACAATAGTCGTGTCTCACCCTTGCCTTACTCAGTAGACTGAGTAAACACTGTCGTGTTTTGTTTTTCTTTCGACAAATAAGTTGTTCGATATATGTTGCTCTCTTCGGTCTCGGGTCGGGTGATGGTATCGCTGGACAAATGGTGTCACAAAGAACAAGTGCAGTGTTAAAAAGGTGAACTGCCAGAGATAACAGCTGTAGACAAGACACAACCGCACGAGTGCAGGATCTGGCTGTCTATATACCCACGCTTAGATTTCAAGTGATGGTGGCTGACTTTGGATCGTACAGGAATGAACTGAGAACTAAGAATCGAGAGGCTCTAGGGGGTGATTATGAGAACATGTAGCACAGGACTGAGTGAGAAGCAGACAATGAAGGAGCTAGGTCCTAAGAAGGAAGCCTGCCGAAAGTCTCGAAGAAACAACAGTAGACTCGGGGTCACCGGCTGGGGGCAGGGACTTTGAATGGGGGAAGACTTGAGGTTGCGCAGAGCCTGAGACAACGGGAAGGACATGCAAGTTATGAAGAGCTCAGAAGCCCCAATACTAATGAAATGATAGACTTCTGAACATCTCATAGATAGCCAAAATTGTTTCGGCCATGCCATGGTGGTGTAATGGATGGCCCAACTGCAAAAGACTGGCAGCAGTGGAGATCCGCGATGTTAACGGAGCCCACGGTAACAATTAGAAGCAGGAAGCCGCGTGCAAGTGCAGGGCTATGCTGTAAATCCTCCACGATTCTCGCCATCTGGACCAAGCAAAGGTCTTGAGAGCCCTGCCTAGATTCATTCCCGATTGAGCTCACGGGCCGCAAGACGGCAGCGAATATTGACCGCCGAGAACAAGATGTATCCACCGAGTCTAGTCACGATCGGTAGTGTCCAATTAATTGCATGCTTGTAGTTGGTTCGTCGCTCCTTGAAGAGCGGACGCAGATATCAGCCTCAGGACATAACAAAGCGGCAGTTGTAGTCTTGGTACTTCAAGTGAGGGACGGCCTTGGACGCTGCCCTGAGCCTGAAGACCATTATAATCCACTCCTGGCGCCAGTACGAGTGCATGAGTATGCAAGTACCCGGCCGTCAATGCTTCTACGATACGCCACAAGCACGACTATGATTGGGAGAGGTCCTGCTTTGACGAGAAAGACGCCATAGACGGAACACCGCAGGGCAGCCCAGGTTTGTACGGTGGAGGGACAAAAGCCAGCCACTGAGATCGAAGTGCCTGATTCGTGGGCAGACTTGTCTATGATACGAAGTCGAGATGCGTCGAAACCCCCCACCTAGAACAGACATGGAGAAAAACAGCGGCGAGAACCGTCTGCTTATAACAATACAATTGACGCAATGATCGACAATTAGGTCCATCTTTGTTCGGAAATTTTACACACATCCAAGTGCGGCCAGGGATACAGGCACAGTCGCCAAGCGATCAAGGCACCAACCAACCATGATTGGCATGCCACCCTCAACATTCAAGCTTTCGCTTCTTGTCAGTCTCATCCACGCACTTTGACGGCTGGGTGGCTTTCAACCCTGGCGCCATGACATCTGATGCCTGACATACTTTTGTAGAGTAGGGCGAAGAAAGATCGACGGGCCTCTGTCAGATGCCCAGGCTATGTTTCAGGCTTTGAAGGCCCCAGTCGTCCTTACACAACGACACGTGAGGCCGAAGAAAGGTTTCATCTCCACGCACAGCGGATGCGGCATAACACTGCTGGGACAGCAGGAGACCGAAATCTATGGGGACGATAGCTAACGACTTAGTGGTTGGGGGCTTAATGCTATGACCAAGCCAGGGCAATGCCGAAGGCTCATGTGGACGAGGTCGAAATAAAGGGCCGTCGAATTCACGATCAGAAGTTCCGAAGGGGGCGTTGATGATTGCGTAGATTGTCGGTGGGCCAATAAGACACCTCCGTACCCGAAGTGATGAGGAGGGGCGGCGCAGGTCCATATCATGGTCCAAAGGCTGATTAGCTTGCCCAGAAAAAGACGCGGGAGAGATCGTTGACTAGCAGAATGACAGGCTGTAAGCTTTCGTGCTCTCCATAAAGCATCATCGTAGCAAATCTGATTTCGGTGTCGGTTCCCGTCTAGCAGGGCTTGGTTTGGTTGGTACAATGCTGATGCCGACATCAGTAGCAGCGTCGTCGCGTTCGATGTTCACATTGGACGTCTAAGAGCATACAGAGCATACTTGGTGCTTTCAATTTGGAGGGATCGTTGAAAAAGACAACATGTCATTGCTTTGTCTTCTAAAGCATGGTTGGTCATGAGAAGGAGGCCGACGGTACGAGTAAACGAAAGCATGGCGAATGAGAATGAAGGTCGAATTTGAGTCGGACCGGGCCGTCCATCAAGAGTATCTTTCAGACCAACGGTTGTGGCCCGCGGTGTTATTGTTGTAGTAAAAGGGGTGGTGGAACTAAAGCCGTTGAAAGAACAGCTACAAGCACCAAGCGCGCGCATTTGCAATAGCTGAGACCAGAAAGTTTGAACCGTTCGGCGCGATTCCAGCTAGATCTCTGTGGAATGTGACATATGGCTATTTCCAGACTCTGAAGTCGATCAACCTTCCTTTTGCTGCCGCAGAATGCTAATTGAGGCTGGTGATGGCACAATCACGCTGCAGCGAGAAAGTGATACAAAATCATTAAGCAGGAGTGTACTGTGAGTGATGCAGCGCGCGGCAACGACATCAGCGGCAGTGATGACAGTAAATCGACACCATAGGCAAAGAGGCAGGTCAGTGGTGCACCCCAAGCTACAGGAGGGTGTTGCACCAACAGACAAGGAGGTTGAGGCTCGAACTGCCAATAACAGCATCGGCCTCTACGTATGTGAGCTTGAACAGCAGACATAAAATTCTGTTCATGTGCATCTTTGGATCCAAGGTCAATAATCCTTGAAATTTGATGAATGCGGGCTGAAGGACGGAACAAATGAACAAGGGCTGGCAGGCTTTGTGTGCACCGAATCTGAGCCAGTGCTAATTTGGGTGCAATACCAGCCAGGTTGGACCCAGCCCTCTGGTCAACCCGATGCTAAGGTAGGGTAGTGTTCGTGCGTAGGTAGTCCTGATCTTGATCAGAGCTGCATTGATCATGGCGGATGAAACGTTCGTTACCGCTGGGTCAAAGCTCGGAAGGCAGATGGTGAAAGGCCGCAAAGGGACCGTAATCTGGGTGGGAGAAATCATTAGAGGTACGTAATGAGCGCGCCATAATTGTCCTGTCTTGGTGGAAGATGCGAGCGTATTGCATGGGGTGGAGGGACTGGACACTCAAGTCCAGGTTGGCTCTTAGTGGAGGTTGAGGTCTGAGGATGGGGTTGAAAGGCGGCAACAAGCGAAGTTGTCACGCACGGGGCAGTTATCCTTGACCGGTCGAGCCTTCCCCATCTCCCACATGGCCTCTTTCCCTGTCTAAGCCAAGAGCTTTGTAATGCTATTGGCTGACACGGCCATACCATGGAAATTGGAAGGCCCGGTACGATACTAACTAGATGCCCCGCCATTCAGCGCCCCCATATTGCCTTTCGACTGCCGCTTGTCAGAGGCCAACGGTGTGGGCTCCCCGCTTGATCCACTCAAGCCATCCTTATTGCACCTTCCTTATGTGAGTTAATCTTAAGGTACATGTGCCTCAACGTCCCCTGTGAAGATCCTACGTATGCCCTGGACGAGATTGCCCATTGAATTCTCACGTATCCAATGGGGAGCCTTGATTAAACTTCCCGATCCCGATTGAATGGTCTGAAACTCAATACTGACAGCCTATGAAGCACTTGATCACTTAGTGCTTTGTCCTATGCAGGTGCAGACACCCAGCAGAACGGACTTTATCTCGTTGCCTAAAGCACATTCTTCGAACATTCCACTTAAGTCATGATATTAGCGCCAAAGTGAGGCTTTTGTTGGTTCACGACATGCACCAGTGGAGTCGTTACAAAGGTTCTTTAACCTTTTGACTCTGTTACATCAGGGACAGACTAAGAATTACAGTACAGGCGGAGATTACCATCGCCTGCCTTGTTGGTAATCTCAAAGTGGACAAAGAAATCTGATAGGTAGTATAGGCGCTTCATACGGTAAGGAGGCTTCATATGACCAGAATGTACTGTTCGACAAATGCTGAACAGGCATCTGTCAGCGAAGGGGGCTTACGATCTGTAGTAACACACTGACATCCTCTTGAGAACAAGAACGTACGAGGTCGTTTTTGGGTCACACATAACTTAATGGATGCAGAATCAAGACAGATTCTTGGAGGAGAGACAATGAAGATTACTTGACATGAGCTCCCACCTCAAAATCCGCCCTGCAGTCAAGCTATTCTACTCCTAATCGGGATAAGCCTTTTGCATGAAGAACATCTGTATGAAAGGATTCACCCTATACCCCCCTTGTGATTTTGTAGAACCGGCATTCGCTGGGTCAACTTCAGGCAGAGGGAGCTCTTTCACTTGGCTGTAGCCCCTTGGTACAGATAAGACGCCGCTGTCTCGAGCCAAAAACGGTAATAACTGGAGAGTAATCAAAGAATTTTTAGATGCCCTAATCCAGGATTATCCCTTCATCTAAGTGAAGTTATTCCATTTGTAAAGGGGGTTTTCTTTCCTACCCCAGACCAACAGTCTTTCTGGTTCTCTGTAAGTAACTTGGACATGTCCAGGGTTAATATCGCTAGCCTCAACTGACTGGGCGTCCCTTCTTACCACTCTTCCAACAGGTCCCATTATCAGATCTCGATACAATTGCCAATATTCATTTCATCATCACTCCTGGCATGAGGAAACGCCGGAGAATACTTGCTGGATTCTTCGGGACTGCATAGCCGTCTTTTGCTTCAAATTGGGCTGATTAGCCAGATTTGTTCGCTTCTGGTTTCCCAATTGAGCATCTTGTCAAACCCAACAAGAGCTAACCTCGAAGTGTATGGAGTTGAAGCAAAAAGGAGGCCTTAACCAACAAGTGGACCCTCTGCGGTGTTCCTCTACCGGATGCTGCTCCTGAAGCCGCGATGGGATCCTGATACTGAGCCTTCCGCAGTTCGAGCATGAGCCGACAGCCAAGGTCTCGTTGAAAAGGTCTTTCTGTGAGACATGGAAAAGCTTGGGAGTACAAATAAATGTTAATTTGGTAACCAATTAATCATGAACCAGGGGAAATTGCAGCATTCTGGTAAGGCAAACTGGACCAAGGTCCAGGCCCTCGATAAGAGCTTCATATGTCTTCATGGTTTGCTTTCGGAATGTTGTGATAGAGTATTCATCATGGGGTGCCTATCAGAATTGATAACTTTACGGTACCCCAGGTTGAAATGAGATTACTTCCAATCAGCATGATTCGGCTGTTGCTCACCGGTCATCACTAGCAACGGGCAGCTGCCACTTTGTGATAATACCAACAAACAATCATTTCTCTCTTTAACAGGGGCATGACGGTATAGTCTGAAGCATGGCCATTGATAACCCTGCCCAGGAGTATATAACTTTGGTGACGAAGGAGGTTGTGCAACCCTCCAGCTCCCTGGATGAAACTTGGCACGCAGCTGTCCATAGTTCGCGGTGGCGCCTTGCCGATGAGCGCTCAAACGATTCAGGAACCGTTGATCCATTACATCCAGGATGGATATCCCATCGTTAACCCCAGGGGGCAACGAAGAACTGCCGAGCTTACCTTAGTAGCATCGCTTTCTGAAGCACTAGTCTCTGGGGTAAGCAAACATGGCCAAGATAAGTAGCGGTGACAGATAGCTGTTTCTATGATTAGATGACCAACAGAAATTGCAGGATGATGTAGCGGCAGTTCTCAGGCTGATGCTCCAACTCTTGAGGCATGCAGGTATCCGGACAGTCTATCTAAGATCCTTGCTCCGACCTGTACGCACACATTTGAGACCCTTGGCAACTTCTGTATCAGATTCTTTGGGAAATAATTTGACTGACATGCTCATGACTTGCATTGCATTAGCTACCTAGGTAGAGACTAATAGACGAGGTATCGGATATTCTGATGCAAGATAATAATAGACCCCATTTCAAGGGTGAGTACAGTTCAGATCGGCGATTGGTACATTGTAATAGCGTCCGTATCAATCCTAGACCACCTCAGCGCAGTCGTGTAAGTCGAGGTGAGTAGGTGGGCATCCATGCCTAATGCACATCATCGCCGGCCGGTGGGGCTTTTGTCTTGACAAGCCACGGCAATAGAGTGCAGTTATTACATGGCATTCATTGCATATGCATTTGGTCCTGAATGATCCATGAAAGGACTGGCTTACTGAGTACAAACAAGCAAAAAACAAGATTAGAGACCATGCGTTATCGTTTGGGCTTTGGCGGTGATTCAGGTTTACATGGATTATCGAATCCATTTCCATTGTCTTATACCGAATAAGTGAAAGTGAGGCATGGAGTGCATGGGCGTATCTTTGCTTGATAGCTACCTTACTATAGCAACTCCATTGGGGAGTTTATCAAATGATCAATATTGGCAATCTTGTGATCCATCCGAGTTTGTCATGGTTCTGACAAATCTGCCGATATCATCTAGTCTATCAATATTCGACTCAACTCATGTCTTTCTAGGTACTCTACTTACCTACCAGAAGGTACCATACCGAAAGCTCATTCATGTCCAGCGGGCAGTCATCCACTATCAGGGCAACAGGGGTCCGATGACTTGTGAGCGCTCATCGGCAGTGGCTTGGCGCCTGTGGGGACACTAAGACCAGCCTGGAACTGCCGTCATGGGCGAAAAACAGACGTAATTGTTGGTTACCTGAGGACTCATGAGGGACCCATTCATTGATGATGACTCTTTCGATCCTTCATCATTTCTCGGTCAAACTGGGCTCCCACTCTACCTCCCTCCCTCACTCCCTCAATCACCCAATCACTCACTCACTGCCACGCGAGGCTCAGAATTAGGCAGACGATGGGCGTCTACGGTACTTGCTTGACTCATCGAGACTGATACACGGTCCTAGACAAATAGACAAATACCCTCATAGCGTCGTCGCACCTCGATTGACTGATCGACTCTCTCTTCTCACTCCTCCAGCTTCAGCGCAGCAGCAGCAGTAGAGAGAAGTGCACTGCTTGTCCCGGGCATGCCGAAAAAAAGGAACAACATTAAGTCCTTCAAGCCAGTCTCAACGGCTTCTCCGACTGCGTCAACATCGACGAATAATTCTGGTGAGTGCTGCAGTGCTTGCTTGCTATTCTGTGCTGTACAATCATGTCTGTGCAACTGGACTGACACAAGCACACACCCCTCCCTCTGCTTTCCTCTTATTCGTCCGGCGTCCTGCCACCTCTCGGTTCGCTTCCTTTCAAACCACCCCTCCTTCTTCCCCATATCTTCAAACCGCGTGGTAGCCAAAGTCTCACAAGTGATACGCAGCAGACAGGCCCTCCCGAAGCGTCAATGAGTTGCTAGCAAACCTGCGTCGTACCTCGATCAGCCCCTCCTCCACCTCGCAGTCAGCCCTGCCTGCTGCTGCTCCCAGTGTACCCCCGGCCATCAGAGAGATACTCCAGATCCCAGACACACCGGCCCCCGCTCCTCGCCGTCTTGCCCGTCAGAGATTCGATGGCAATGGCAGGAGACTCCCTGCTGGCCCTCCTCCGCCTAGGAGTTGGGTCGCCCGCAATTCATCGGATGCTGCTCATGAGGCCTCCTCCATGAGCCAGTCGCGCTTGAAGACAAGAGGATTGGAAGATACTTGTTTGCCGGGGACTTATCTCCCAGAGCGTGGGAGTCTGATAGACATCGTGCTGCAGAAACTCGCATACGAGTGGGCTTTCCACAGAGTGTACAATCAGTACCATCTGTACTTTGTGCCCAACCATTTGAAGGCAGCTCTGATCCGCTATGTTGGAATTGCCAGTGAAGCTGGGCTGTCGTTGAGTGATCTGAAGCTCATTCTGCTACCGCCGCCAGATACTTTTGATGAGACGGAGTTGGATAGTTTAACAGCTTCGAATCCTGAAGTGAACTACCTCGATCTTTCGGGCTCCGCATGCCGGTCAATTAAACTGAAAGAGATCAGTGACTTGTTATTCCCTGCCAGAGAAGATCAACCTACGACAGAACTACAGGAATCCTGGGACATTTCCGAGAGTATTCCAAGCCCTCCCCGAACTTTGCTGCCCAACCTCACCCACCTTTCACTCGCCTTGCATCCCGGACATGCCTCATCCGCATCATGGAAGCAGCTGCTTTCCCTGTCTCCCAAGCTTACCACGCTCACGCATTTGAGTCTGGCCTACTGGCCCGAACCATGCTTAACACCGAGGTCTCGCCTGGCCACCGTATCGAGCCCGCAAGGTCGTTATACCTATGGCGGGACGAACCTTTATTCACATTCACTTGATCACGATTGGAGTGAGGCTTTGCTCGTATTGCGCATGCTGAGTAAGAATGTCTATGCGCTCGAGTTTCTTGACCTCACAGGTTGCTGCCCTTGGTTCCCTGCACTGATGGCCGAAACTGGGCATGATTTTGTCAACTGGGCCGATCATTGGGGCAAGATCACTGAGCTTCGGCTCTATACAGGGTGGACGCCTGGTCCTGATGCAATGCCATCTGAGAGATTGCGTTATCGAGAGGGAGTTCAAACGGCCAAGGATGTCGAAAAGCACATTAGAACCATGAGAGCAGGCAAGGGAAGATTTATTGTCGTAGAACGCGACAGCTTAGATGATATATAGACAGTAAACTCATAAAAGTATGCGCATTGTCTCCCAGAATTTGTCTGTCGGTGAATCATCCTCCAGATCGATGTCCGGTTGCCCAGAGAGCTTTGAACTTGGCATCTGATGCAAGGAGACTCTTTGGTTCACCGAGCTCGACGACGCATCCCTTGTCCATCACAATTACGCGGTCGAAATCGATGATCGTATCCAGACGGTGGGTGATAAACACGACGGTGTGGTCCTTGAACTCGCTCTCGATGACGGCCTTGATGGTCTCTTCTGTCTTTTGGTCCACACTATGGCTCTATTAGTTCCTTAGCTCGTAGTTGCATCGTTTGTTCGGCTTGCCTGCTCGTTGCTTCATCCAGAAGAACGATTCTCCCGTCGTTCTTCCTCAGCACTGTCCGTGCCAGGAAGAAGAGCTGCTTCTGCCCATGGCTCAACGTGTCTTGATCAAACGAAGCATTCAAGCCCCCATGTCGTTCGATCGAATCATATAGTTCAACAAGACGAAGTGCCTCTTTGATTTCCACGTCGGAGTAGATACCAAGCGGATCAACGTTGTGTCGAACCGTGCCGGGGAGTACGAACTGGTCTTGCGTCAGAGTGATGAGACGACTACGGATCGTTTCTCGAGGAACAGAAGATAGAGAGATCCCATCGATAATTATACTGCCAGACGTAGAGTCTAGTATTCTGAGAAAAGCAAGAAATATAGATGATTTTCCACTGTGAACAAAAGACTGTCAGAGCGAGAGAGGCATTGGGGTGAAAATACTGACCTTCCTGTGCGACCGCAAATACCTACCTTCTCCCCTCCCTTGATCTCCAAACTGACTGCATCAAGAGCTTTAATAACTTCTCCGTCTCCGTCACCATACGATGCAGTCAAGTTGTGGATCTGTATAGCTCCTTTGTCAGGCCACTGGGCTGGCGGCTGGTGTGTCTCTCCTGGTAAGTTCTCCTCGCCAGTCTCTTCAGCGAATTGCTTAATGCGAGATACAGCACCGATGGATGTCTCGATAGAAGTCCAGAACTGAATAAGCATGTTCACGGTCTCGCTTAACGAGATTAGCTGCACGAGAGATACGCCCGTTAAACCTACATCGACTTCCCCACGAAGACGAACCGCGAGACCAACGAGAAGAAGAGCCAGGGCTGCTGTGGTCAGGTCGAGGACGAGGACGAGCCAACGCTGGACGATCATGAGGAGATAGAAAGGCCTCTGTGAGCGATCTACGAGAGTGTGGTTGGCCTGAATAACTGCATCGTTCCATCCGAAGGCTCGTATTGTTGTTAGACCAGAGAGTGTTTCGAGGAATTGGGTGTATAGAGGGGCTTTCTCCTCGAGATCGAGCAGACGGAGCTGACGAGAGGTACGGAGATAACCACGTTGAAGATAGAAATAGACAGCTCCTAGGAGAGGGAATGTAGCTGCTATATAGGAGTTTGAAGAGGCAAGGAGGCCGGCTTTGGCGATGGCACCGAAGAAACCTATTCTATTAGTAAAGCATTTAGTTGATGAGCCAGGGCCTTGGCTTACTGGCGAGAGTCACAACGAGACCAAGGGGCAGCTGGTTGTCTACCATTCCTATATCCTGCGAGAACCTCCGTGTGTTAGCTTTCGAAACTACTTCTGCGATATCAGCTTACCGTGTTGTGATTGACCCCAGGTCTGTCGTGGTAAAGAGAGACAAAGGTGCCCTAGGAGGATTAGTTGACAGTCCATTGTTACGTCAATCCATAGACCTACCTGATTACTGTAGATAACAGTCTCTTGTGCAGAGTTATTCCAGACTTTGCCGCTACCAGGACAATGACAAACCTGCTACAGTCAGTATCCAGTACGTGCAACGAGCATCTGTATAGAGTACCATATAAGAACTGCAAACCAGATGACTGCGGTAACCTGAAGAGCGGCATAGATACCAAGGTAGTAACCCGCTTGATCGTTTCCATTCGCATTGTCATCAGTCCAAAATTTCAGCCAAATTGCTAGTCTATGTCAGTATCTCGAACAGTAACTGGATGCCAGGTGACAAACTTGGGAAGCTTTCTAGAAAAGCCCAGATGATCTCGAGTACTAGAAGGACTATCATAAAAAGACCGCCAGTGCTGCTGAAGTAGTATCGATATACAGTCGAGTCCCCACGTTGTCTGCGTGTATCTTCTTCATTGGCTTGTTGTTTTGGAGTCGCTTGTGCTAGCTTGGAGGCCTGTTCTTTGATATCGTCAGTTTCAAGCGTCGGGGCTTCACCCCCATGAACCCTGTCTCTCAGTAAGGAGTGCACATAGCCATCAGTGTCTTTGAGATCAGAGAATGTGCCTTGCTCGGAGATTTTCCCATCCTTGTTAAGACAAATGATGTGGTCAGCAGACGATAGAAAGTCAACTATGATCCCGTTAGCGACTATGTTTGAGAAATACTTGGAGTGTTATACCCGATTGAGTCGCAAGAACAGTTGTCGTATTCCACTGCCTCAGCAAACCACGTTCGCCAAAGAGGTTCTCGAACACAGTACGGGCAGTCTGGCCATCCAGTCCACTAAAGACATCATCGAAGAGAGCAATCCGAGGTTTTGAATAGACAGCTCTGGCCAATGCCTATTTAGTTAGTATATAGCCGATTACTCCCTTGGTCTTGACTTACAACTCGTTGCTTCTGACCTCCACTGAGGGCCAGCCCCTTGCTGCCAATAACGGTGCTGTCACCCTGGGTAAGTTGTCTGAAATCCTTCTCTACATCACAAGCTTTAACAACGGCTTGGTATAGAACAGGGTCGAAGTGCGAGTAGCCGATGATGTTTTCACGAATTGTTCGGTTCTGGCATGTTAGCTTGGAAACAAGTAAAAATATCGGGTAGGCATACCAGGAGCCAAGGACTTTGCTCGCACCAGGCAATCCCCTTACTATGAATATCAATTGATCCAGTTATATTGGGAACTTCTCCAAGAAGTGCTTTCAGTAGAGTGGTTTTGCCACTCGCAACTGGGCCGAGAAGTAGGACAAGCTGATTGCGGCCCACGGCAAATGACAAGTTTCGAAGAATGACACGATCCTCTGACCACGAGATATTGGCGTCGGAGACTTGAATAACAACATCGCTCATACTGGAGTTTGCTGCAGATGTCAATGAGGGTTCTCTCAGCATTCGTAGCTCGATAGAGTCTCTGTTTCCTTGATCAGGTGCGTTCAACTCCACAACTGATTGTTGTTGGCGAGAATCTCTTTGAGACTCTTGAGTCAAAAATATTTGGATTCTTTCAAAGGCGCCCAAAGCAGCACTCATGTCAAGAATTACCTCAAACATAAAGAAAAGTGGTTGTGCCAGGAGAATGATTAGGGACATGGCGGAGAAAAGTCTAGTGGCATCGAGTGTCTCGCCGGAATTCGAGGCAACCCCTTGGAAGAGAGCAAATGCCGCGACAGGAGACATGAGTAAAGGGACTTGAGCAATTGCGGACGTGACACTGCTGACGACCCTGAATGGTCTCGAGGCTTTGATCTCATCTGCTCGGAGGTTGAGGATGGTGTCAGACAGGTTTTGAGCTAGGCCTGAACATTTGATGCTCTTGATGTGTCCAATCATGGCAGAAGTGATACCTGGCCGGCATTAGTAAGTTTTGACAGATTAGAATATTTATAACTGACCAACTCGTTTCTGTGTCTTATCTAACCAAGACATCTGATACTTGCGCGCCAGAGGCGAAACGAGAACCGTGGCAATGAGTGCAACGAGCGACACTATAATGGGACCTACAGCAGCATAGCCTACGTGAGTGCTCAGTAGCCAAGTAGCTATGGCAAGCTGTATGATGTTTGCCCAGAACTCGTGGATCTCTCTAACGGCCCTCACAATAACATCGACCTATGAAATAGTTAGTCCAATACATGATTTGGTAAAAGAGTCCTTACATCAGAGGACATGAGCGTCACCGCCGCTGAATCGTCTGTTGTTGTGATACTCAGATCGGTAGCCTTGGAGAACACGGCAGACACCAACACTCCACGCAACAATGTGACAGACCGAGCATTGCGATGCCAATAAAGGGCTTGTGAAAGCGCAATACCGGAGTAAACAAGACCGTAGGCTGCGATGATACCGTAACCAATGTTGATAGGCTGAGAAGTATCGTCGAGAAACACCAGCAGTCGGTTGAGAATGAGTGGTTGGCATATAGTGAATGCCAGAAGCGCCAGGCGAGGAAGAACAACAGCAATGATAGACCATCGCAGTGTCATGACGCAACATGAGATCAGCCGGTGTTTGCGAGCCGGAGCTAAGCCAGCATTTAGTACATGGACATCACAGAAGAGTTTAAAGTATAATACTATATAGCTATCTAAGAAGGGGGGAATGGACAAACCTTTCTGGTTATGCCAATGCTTCCAAAACCCGTCAATCAGTGCCGCTGAGCCCATCTCCTCGTCCAACTCAAACAGATCCATCGGCCGTAGAAGCTTTCGAAATCCCGTCAGCAGCAACGGAGTCACCCACGCGAAGACGGCTCGGGCGTACAGTCCGGCCGTGACCTCGGGAGAGTGGGGCCTGGGGTCGGCGACAAGGTACGGAGCTTTGCTCCACCCTTCAAGAACGACAACAATCGCTTTCAGAGCAAAGGCCGCTGTGAAAACAGCTGGCATGGCCGTGCTCATGGGGACAAGCCAGAGGGTGCGAAGGAGCGCGACATCAAGGAGCAAAGACACGGCGAGAAACAGACTCAAGAGAGACGATGGACGAGGGGACTTGGCATGTTCGGCACGAGAGAGGACACAGGACATCAAGCTCGAAGCAAAGGATACACATGCAGCAGCGACAGAGACGCGATCTAGACGCGAATTGGAAGGGCGCGTAGCCCAGAGCACAACGAGCACGAGATGAAGCACAGCCAAAAGAGCGATCAACGCCAATTTGACAGTTCGAAGACGGTAGCCAGTGACCTTGACGGGGACATTCCGAAGACGAAAAAGACGAACAGGAGCGAGGATGAGAAGAAGAGCGGCTGGAGACAGCACAAGAATGGATTGTT
Organism: Fusarium oxysporum Fo47; assembly: GCF_013085055.1. Lineage (NCBI taxonomy): Eukaryota > Fungi > Ascomycota > Sordariomycetes > Hypocreales > Nectriaceae > Fusarium > Fusarium oxysporum. The sequence continues at coordinate 1,467,747 of NC_072843.1, read as the reverse complement.
CAAAGACGAGAGTGAAGTCGAAGCCATCGCGACATTCGGGGCCAACAAAGGGCCCGAAAGAAGCATCGGCGGAAAAAGTGCACAGATTCTCGGAAGAGTTCATTTTGAGATAGCGAGTGAAGTTGCAAAAAGAAGAAATAAAAGAGCCAAGGGGGAAGTGAGTGTTTGTTATTTATTTGGCGAATACCCTGGCCGTAAGTGATAAGACAGGAGAGGCAGAATTAGGAAGGTGGTTAATCACTGTAGTAATCCGAGGATAATAGGGTAAATATCAACTTTAGAATAACAAGTTCTCATGAGATAGAGATACATGTAACTCAAACTACGTAAGGAAGGACAAGGAAGTATGACTCAAGCATGCACCACAATTATTTAAAGTCAGTCAGAGCGCCATTTCCCTTCTAAAATTGATGCTCCTTTTAATTGCAGCGTGGAGAAGTGCATGTAATTGCGAGTTGAGCCAAGTCATTCGGCGTGAGTCACTGACTTGTAACACCACAAATGGTGTGGCACTTCAACCGCACTAGAGGCGACAATTCGAGCAAACAGTCGCATACGAATAGGGAATGCGAATAGCGCAACTACTAAAGTTTTCAGCCAAGAAAAATGTATCGAAATTATACACTGTACATGTAGATCCCCCGATTGTTGAAGAATTAATAAATAAGACCAATTCATCAATATCATCAAGCCTTGTTTTCAGGGCAGCTTCGACTTACAGCGCTTGCATCTTTAACTCAAGTTCGTTCAGCTTTGGTATTTTAGATCGTGTATACTATTCCTGTCGGTTTATTCAATTCTTTAACCTCCGTTATGACGTCGGCAGCCTCTGAATCTGTAGCGACTATTCTCTGCAGCTCCAAACAGACGCGCTTTCAAATCACCAATCATCGCGAGGTTTGTCACCGATTCATCGCTCATTCTCTACTTACCATCGATAGCTTGATATTGATGGAGTCAACATCACCGTGACTTCAGGCGACAAACCTTCTGGCAAGGGAAAAGCAAAGGCAAAGGGCGAGGGCATTGAGATTCTCGCTGGAGCCAAACTTCGACTTAAGGAAGGCCAACGATATGCTCTTGTTGGGCGTAATGGAACTGGAAAGTCTAGTAAGAAAGTTTGCATGATATTGTTGTTGATGAGGTGCTAACAGTGATAACCCAGCACTACTCAAAGCCATCGCCGAGAAACTCATCCCAGGCATCCCAGAAGAGACTAGGATTGCTATTTTGCAGCAAACTAGACTGACTGATGAAAAGTCTGAGGAGAAACCCGATACCAACAATGGCGACAAAGCATCTGTGCTGGAACAAGTCATCGAAAAAGCTACAGCCAAACATGCCATCGAACAGGATATCAGAGGTACTCCATCTACCATTTCAACCACTAACTTGTCTAATTCTTTATGCAGATCTAACAGAAGGAATAAATGGTTCTGACCCCTTTACTCCAGTCAGAGCATTAAGGCATCTGAAGCACAGAAAGCACCAAGAGCGTCTCTTCCGTCTCGATAAAGATGCTCGGCTTCGCAGTGGTGCTCGCGGAATGCAAGCTCGCAAGGCACTCACTGCCTTCGAAAAGGTCGTAGCTGAGTCGAATGAAATGTAAAACATTCCTTCCATCTCTCATTACTATACCTAATTCTTCATAGGTTGGGTCAATCCAATGAGGATATTTCACCCGAGACTCTTCAAGCTGAGACCCAAGAAGCAGTCGATATGCTAGCCGATCTTCAACTACAGGTCGATCCAACTCGTGTATCAGAGATTGAGTCTAAGGCTAAGAAGATCCTGACTGGATTGGGCTTTTCTGAAACTCTTATCCAGAAACCCATTTCAAGTTTGTCTGGTGGTTGGCACATGCGTGCTTCTCTCGCCACGGCTTTGGTTCAGGAAACTGACATCCTAATCCTTGATGAGCCTACCAACTTTCTCGACCTCTTAGGAATCATCTGGTTGCAACGCTATCTCCAGAACTTGGAAGAAACAGAGAACCCACCAACTCTCATTCTCGTATCTCACGATCGCGACTTCATCTCTCTTTGCACCGATCTGCTCATCCTCAAAGACAAGCAACTTACTTACTTCCATGGCGATTTTCCTACTTACGAAGCATCGCAAAGTGAGCGCAAACAATGGCTCACCACCATGAAAGAAGCTCAGGATAAGCAAAAAGCGCATATTGAGAAGTCCATCGCTGCCAACATGAAAGCTGGCAAGGCCAATGACGATACCAACAAACTCCGTCAGGCTAAGTCTCGTCAGAAGAAGCTTGATAACCGCTGGGGGTTGCAAGTTAGCGCCAGGGGCGGTCGTTTCAAGCTCAATCGAGATCTTGCTGGCTTTCACTTGACTGCGCGTGATGATATCGATATTCCGCCGGAAGACCGCCCCGTCGTGGTGAATCTTCCTGAACCACCTGACCTGCGCTTCCCTGGCGCTCTGATCTCTCTCGAGAAGGTTGTGTTCCGGTATTCAGCTAAGACACCACTTGTTGTCCAGGATATCACTCTTTCTGTTGGCATGGGAGATCGTATTGGCATTCTTGGCCTCAACGGAGCGGGCAAGTCGACACTCATCAAACTCCTCGTTGGTGAGACTCGACCTACATCTGGAACTCTAAATACGCATCCCCGGTTGAAGCTGGCATACTACTCTCAACATGCCGTTGAGGCACTGCAGTCTCTCGGTCGTGAAGAACCGGCCCTCACAGCTCTCGCTCTTCTCACTCGCGAAGTCGAAGGTGAGCTCACAGAAGGAGATCTCCGCGGTCTTTTAGGCCAACTTGGTCTTCCAGGTCGAATTGCATCTGACGTGCCCCTGTGTAAACTCTCAGGAGGACAAGTGGTGCGTTGTGAGCTTGCTCGTCTCCTCTGGCGACGGCCCCATTGTCTTGTTCTGGATGAAGTCACGACTCATCTTGATTACGAGACCGTGACTGCATTGAGAGAAGCATTGAGAGATTGGGAGGGTGCGGTGATTTTGGTTAGTCACGATCGATGGTTTATGCGAGGCGTAATTGAGGGTGCGGTGGATGAGGATGAGGAATCAGACGAAGATGCTGACGATGAGGAAGTCATGCGAAGACGAATTGTGTACAGGTTGAAGGGTGGTAAGATGGATACATTGGAGAATGGCGTGGATGAGTTTGAACGGCTGATGGAGAAGAGGGTCAAGAAGCTGCTTCAAGACTAGAGGATATTTATTGAGGTGCATGTAGAGCATTCCTGAGTATATAGTCTAGGTTCAGGCCTATTCACGGCTCTCTAAAACAACAGGGCTTGCCAGAATCTTAAAGAGACTATGGTCAAGCATCTTGATACCCATACTTCCACCTTCAGGTATCTCAACGATAGTCCCGTCGATGCACACCTTCCGCCATCTCTCGTCCTTCTCCAGAACCGAGATTTTGACTTCATCGACTTCATCATAGCCAACCTTTTCTCCATCAGACCACTGCATACCAACATGACTACCCTCGTCGTACGCCTTCATCATGACACTCATGGTCCGCTCCCCACCAATTGGTCCGAAATGTACAAGTCTAAGCTGTGATTGCAATGGTTTAGTAGCAGGCGAAATGGCGAACTTTCGCTCCATATTCGATACCAGAGCTGTGAGCACATAGGCATGTGACTCACGAGGAATATCCTCAAACGTAGTAGAACCTCGACGTCGAATAGTCACTTTTGCAACATATGGGTGAGATTCCTTCAGAAGCCCTTCAGCGACCATATGGAACCGCTTATCGCCGTGGACACGATATTCAGGTGTGTCACTCTCGTGGACAAGACTTGCGTGAAAGCCGTAGCTAGCTACAATAGCTCCTTGAAGATGTGTGACAGAAGTCTCCTGCTTCTGGAGCTGACTTGGGTTCGCTGTTGACGATTGTTCCTTGGATTTGTCCGTAAACTTGACGATATGGGATCCAGATGAGAACGATGCCCGGAAGACGGGAAGATTAGCGCCAACGCCTTGGAATAATGTTCGGAGCCCGAGTACAAGTGGGCTTGGACCAGGCTCAGTGTAAAGTGGCTTGTGGGTAGAATGGAAGAGGGCGTTTCCTGTGCCCAGAGGGAGAAGGGCAAGTGTAGGTGGGTTCTCTGGCACCTGGTTCCCGTCAGAGCCGTTGAGTAGATCAACGACACCACCATCTCCACTCAAAAGCACGATAGTCCTCGCTTTCGAACGCTCATATGTAGTCCATAACTGTTTTGCATAGTCTCGGATGGTCTCTGGGCTTACTGTGTGAATAAGGCGATATGTCGATTTGCCAGAATCATCTCCTGCGATATATGTCCAAATAGGATGGAGAACGTCTTCCCAGACTTTTGATGCTAGTCCAACACCCGATTTGATCGAGACGATAATGTCCACCTGGCTTGTGGCACCATGTTCGTTGGCAGAACCGTGTTTAAGATGAGGGGGTAGTCCAGCCACTGTGAGACTTCGAAGCTCAGTGGGTATTTCGTCTGTCTTCAGTATCGAGAGTCGAAATGGTATTTCCTTGTTCTCTGGGTCTTCCTTGAGGATAAATAGTAGATATTGCGAGGAGCCCGATTGAGAATTCGTCACTTCGTGAACCAAGACAAGCTCATGGCGTGAAGCACTCTCGGATGCCCCGGTGCGAGTCCATGTCAGATTCTCTTCAGTGAAAGAAACATTTTCGACGGTTGTCACTTCGGATGAGTGAGGCAATTCCAAAGTAGTAAACATTGCGGCAAATGATTAAGTTCAAGAAGAAAAGAAGAGAGAGAATAAAAGAATATGTGGTATCTTTATTGTAATCTGGCGCTATTGGCTAATCGTGAATACGTGTAACAGGACTCGCAGATGCAAACAGAATGCGGCCAGAACTAGAGAGACAAGAATCAAAGTCGCCAGGCTTGAGTATGGAGCTGGGCGGTATACGCAATTGTGTTTAAAGACGAGTTTGTGAATGATGAAGAAACCAAGTTCAAAAGCCCTCAGTGAAACTCATCTCGGCCTGTGTGGGGCCGTGTTGCTGACGAAAAGATGATAGGCACGCCAGCATCGCGCAATCAGTTCAAAATCCCACAGGATCGCCTTCTTTAACCGGTAAGACGAAGTAAATGATCAAAAGTTGTGTTTTTTCTTTTAGTCAGATTGTACATTATCATCGACGGCTCGCTTTAGCCAGAGGCCCCCAGTTTTCTCGAGGATTCATCTGGTACCGCACCAGCTTTTGCTCTCCTCGTCTTCGTGCAAGACGTGCTAGGTTCTCGTCAAAGACGAGTGTCTTGCGCAATTCCATCTCACTAGGGACGGGCTTGTCATCGCCGTTTGGTGCACCTGCTGTACCCTCGACAGGTGCCTCTGAAGTCTGCTGTTCCACGCCCTCCATCGCAGAGACATCTTTAGCTGTCTCCTCTGCAGCCTCAGGCTTCTCTTGTCCAATGATTCCAGCATCAGTCAGAATCTTCCATGCGGCGCTGTTTTTCTTGATACTCGATTCTTTGATCGGTGACTTCTGACGAATCCATTCCGTTATTATCCACCAGATTGTAGACCAAGGTGCGTCAGTCTTGATACTTCCTGGTCGGCAGTGGCTTCGAGCAGTACGGTAGCCAAGATGGATCAAGGCACCTCGAACCATGTCCTCACTTGGAGTCACGCAGCTCACCACATTGGCCAAACGGCTTGGAATAATGAAGAATGGGTAGTGGTCAACGGTTGCAAGCTGAGCATCCTTGGGATCGACAGGCTCCTTGACCTCAGGACCAGGCAGATACTCTTCGAGAGCTGTTCGCAGCATACCCTCGAGTCTGGGCATCGTGCCATAGATAGAGGGGTCAGCCTTGGGAATTTGCGCCAGAAGCCTCTCAATAAACTCTTGCGAATGAATGTGACCACCATACATAGGGCCATTAATGTGCATCTTCATCCCACAGTGCTCGCAGTGTCGATCGGCTGATGGTCCCTGGGCCATAGTGTGCTTGTAAAAGGCGCCATTGCCCTTCTTATTCGGCGCGGGCTTGCTCCTCAACATGGGCTGTGTTTCCCAAGCACCACAACCTGAGTCGCAGCTGTAGACCAGCATAGTCTTGGAAGCGAGGAACTTGACCGACTGCGGGGATTTGGTCACCTTGATAAAGAATTTGGTGTAAAAGTCGATCGAGAGCGAGAGAAGAGGTTCAATAGCCAGTCCGTATCTGGCAGCCGAGGTAGCAACGGCGTTCAGAACTAGTCGAAGACCAGCTTCGTGAGAGTGCATTCCCTTGATTGGAATTCCCCCATAAAGCGCAAACGTCTTCTCGCAATAGCTGTGACCTGCCCACACCGCACTATCTGTGCAGGTGATACATAGGAGGCCACCGTCGTCTCTGATAGATTGCACGGCAGCGTCGAAGAAAGGTGCAGCTGTACCATAAGGGTCCAGGTCGATAACATCGAACTTGTTGGCCTTGCCCGGGTTTCCACCCTTGTCTCTGTTGGACAAGTCATCTGCTATGCCTCGATACATGAGCGCAAGCGCATCGCCTTGGGTGACGGTAATCTTGTCCTCGAGTCCGTTATGCTTGGCGTTCATCCTGATAGACTCGGCAGCAGTGTCGGACAAATCGTTGGCCTTGACAGATGTCACAAAAGGCAATTCGTGGGCGTATCGAAGTGCTCGCAGCCCAGACGCCGATAGCGCATCCAGGATACGGAATGAGGGCTTGATTTCTTTCTTCGGTTGTTGTGCTTCGGCATCGTTGGGTTTAGCAGCCTCTTCAGTCGCTTGCGGTTTATCCTGTGGTGGGGGGTTCACGGCCTCGGTAGGCTTCTGTTCGTCATCGCCTCGCTTGCGCTTCTTGCCCTGCTTGTTCATCCTTGACTCGTACTGCTCTTTTCTCTTCTCCAGAGACATCTCGCCATATGTTTTGATCGCAAGAACAGAGAGATCACGGTTGTATTGCTGAATAGGATTGTAGAAGACCTGCTGAACTTCCCCACGATCCTCGCCAATCTTAGCACCTTGAGGCACCAAGATAGTGGCTTTTCCCTCTGTGACCGTCCTAAACTCCTTCCCCTCGACGGTAACGGTTTCCACGTTGACCTTTTCCTCCGCCATTTTTGCTGTGGTCGAAAATTGGCGATGCGCAATCGGTTTGTCGCAGAGAGCTCGGTAGTTGCGATTTGTGCTAAGGGTCCGAGTTTTCGAAAAGCGGTTTGTAAGATCCAAGATAGCTCCAGCGCCAAAGTTCGACCTTGATCTCCAGAAAACGCGAAACATATAAGAATGTTGCTTGGAAAGAATCTGCATGGCTGGAGAGCTCGTGGTTAACCGAAGCTAAATTTTATAAAATTCTGCCGCCCACGATGGCCCGGGACCGTATACGGCAGGCGGTGAGAGCGGCCATCTTAACACCTGCTGCCTTCATACACTCCTGGAAACTCGACAATTGCCTTTCTGAATAGTAAAGGACTCTATATATACTCGTTCCTCAAGTTCAATTTGATAATTTCTCAGTTAGCTGGCTTCAATTATGTCTACATAAACTACTAGCTAAAAGCATGGCACAATCTCATTGCCTGCCACAGCTTATGAAAAAAAAAAAACCACTTTTAGAAGTATTAAAGTGTGTAAAATGCATCGAGGTCTAAGATTAAAGTTTTTTACAAGACAATAAATACGGTGGGATGATACAAATTTTGGGTTCAATTAGGGATGAAATACTGGTGCCAAAATGAAGCATCCTTTGATACTCCATAAACTTCGTGGCTTCTACCAATCCATGGTCTCCGAATGGCTTCAGGGTAAGCTACCTACCTATTTTTGGCAATTGTCGATCTTGGAGAAGGATCAACAGGGAAGGTCTCCAACTCTCCACGGATCCATATGAGTGGAGGCATAAACCATTATTGCTCGCATCAGACCAGACCAAGAAGTTCGTCGTATACAATCAGATCATCACTTAATTCTCTCAATCTGACTGCATGACTCGGCACTTGGCTTTAGGTTAAGCGGTCAACCTGTCAGTCAATTACAGAAACCAATCGAAGACATTTTCTAACTATCAATGTCCATCGACTAACAAAAAAACTCTGCTTGAGCCTCTGCTGATCAAGGCGCAACAGCTCCGAGCTCTGCCCTAGAGGAAACGAACTCCAAGGATCCCCCCGCCATGTATGTTGAGATGACGGGGGCGCTAGGACCCATGGAGATGAGAAATTTGGGGGATGGGGGAAAATTGGATTGCACTTCAATGACGTAGTAACTGCGTAAAAGCAAGTTTGCATGTGAATTTGACTCAATTGTAAGTACTCGAGTTATTCCCAACAAACTACTGTAAAATGCTCTTCTTTGCTGGTAAAACCTTCAGAGTCCAGTATATACAGAGCCTACCGTCGATTTAAAGACCGCCAATCAATTTCCTATAAAGAACAAGAGCCGCACACGGAAGCTCCCCCTCACCCTCCCTCTTTATGCCTTGCGAAGCTTCCCCTGGAAGCGCCATGATGAATTGACTCGGAGACGTACAAAACTAGGCCAACTCCGTACAAGGCACGGCTTGCACTCGTATTCTGTTGTATCATTATCGAGAACCTCTTGAAGCTAAGCCAGGAACATCGTGGCCCGGTACCTTGTTTGCTTCAGCTTCGACGCGACTAACAAAAGCCAATTGCTCCCCCATTGGCCATGAGTGATTTGTTGTTGGCTGACAACTGCTACCCCTCCACGCATAGGATAGAGCTGCTGCAGTCTCTTGAAGCTACTGGGAACAATATCTTGGAATTAACAACCCGGCACTCCCGGACAACCAACCTGGTTCCCCGTCTTGACCGCCAAAGACAACATCCAAGGTTTGGTTGTACAAAGCTGATATGACTGTATCTAACGGATTCGACCAGAAGCTATGGGATGTGATAGAGTAGGATTCTGACCTATAGTACTTTCATTGTGCGGTAGCTCACTCAACCTGAGCGTGTATGTATGTATGTACTAAATAAGGCACTTGTTGAGCTGTCCAAATTCGGTTACATGAAAATGACTTGATCGAGGAGCTGTTTGTTTTTGCTTTTTTCTTCTTCCCTTCTCTTCTTTCTTCTCTTTGGTGTAGACGAAATATTTCTTCCTCGTTCCTGCCCTCTTGTCTCTTCCTCTCACTCATGCCCTTCACCTCGTCAACCCCAAGCTCAATCTCTCACTTCTTTCCAAAAACATCGTCCAATATTGGCTTCTACCTTAAATATTCCTAGACCCCCTTTTCTTCTCCCTTTCAACCCTTTTTAGGCCTATGCTGTAGGCTGATTCAGGCCTATCCCCCTCTTCCTCCCACCATCACCTTATCTTTGGGAAATCATCCCTCCTGTCGCTCGCTCAGGTCGTCGATCCCGCTCGATATCCCAGATCCAAGATCCCTGAACCGAACCGACGAGCCCACTAAAACGACCCAAGCAGCGTCTTCGGAGCTCACTGACCACGGAGCACCCCACTAAGTTAACTTGCCTACTGCGGACGCGAACCGTTAGCTATCGATCATAGCTCCACTGCGACAGGCACGTTGCGTAGTGCAACAGCGCTTCCTTGGCTACCAGTTTCAGTGTCTGACCGAGCTGTGCTTTTGTCGTTTCGCGGGGCACGAAGCGCCCGCTCTTCTCTTCTCTCATCATGAGTCCACCGCACACCATGACATCCAACGAGGTTTATTTGCTGCCGCTCAACGATGATGGCTCACCTCAGGTGCAAGGTGAATACATCTATCTCGCGCCCAGGTCTCACGAGCCTGTGACGGTTCGTTTTGCCATTGAGGGCACCTCGTCCATCTGCCGTCATGGCAGCCTTTGGGTCAACATCCCTGCCCAAGGTGATGAGTTTCGCCGCGATCATTTTCGCGAGTTCAAGTAAGCTTTAGCTCTCATTTTGATCCAATTGATCACTTTTGAGGCAGTTTGAAGCGTCCCAACGCTGTAACAAGCACACGCAACTCCGTGTAACTAACAGTCGTTTTACAGACTTACACCCGATTTCAATCGAACTCTCGAAATCTCCATTCCCATTTACCAGCCTGGTGCCTATGCCTTCTACACTACCTACGCTGAGCTGCCCGACCTCAAGAAGGAGCTAGAAAATAGCTCTGAACAGAAGGAGAACCTCAATAAGACTCCCCTGTACTATATCGATGTTGCGCCTAGACTTAAACTTGACGGCCGGCCATTGCCGTTGCCTGCCTTGTCAATCTTCTCCGTCATTAGCAAGTTCATGGGTAAATACCCCAATGACTGGGAGCGTCACCTTCACGGTATTAGCGATCGCGGCTACAACATGATCCATTTTACTCCTCTTCAGGTGCGCGGAGTGTCCAACTCCCCATACAGTTTGTATGACCAGCTCGGCTGGGACCCTGCTTGTTTTCCAGCAGGAGAAGAGGATGTGCAGAAGATGGTGGACAGCCTAGAACGTAACCATTCTTTGTTGAGTTTGACTGACATAGTGCTAAACCACACCGCAAACAACACAAAATGGCTTGAGGAGCATCCCGAAGCAGGCTACAATTTGATCACAGCACCCTGGCTCGAGTCTGCTTATCAACTAGACACAAGTCTCTTGGAGTTGAGCGACAACCTGGCAAAGTTGGGACTACCCACTGTTGTCAAGTCTACCGATGATTTGCTACTCATCATGAATGCGATCAAGACCGAGGTCCTTGCCAAAATCAGGCTATGGGAATACTATGCGGTGGATGTGGATCGAGATGCCGACGAGGCAGTCAAAGTCTTCTCTCAAGGAAAGAAATACACCTCTGAGGACGCTTCAGATTTCGAGAAGAAGTTGGAGAGCGCCAAATCTGCATCGATCAAGGACCAAGTCGAGTTCTTCAGGGAGTTTGGGTTAACAGGCACCGACCGAATGGGTGAGCGCTTTCGAAGGCGTGTCAAGCCTGACGTAGCTGCTAGCTTTTTGGCTTCGTCCGTGGGTTCTTCCGATGAGAAGGCAGCCAGGGCCAAGATTGTCGAGATCTTGGAGGTTCTCAACGTGGACTACTACAAAGAGTATGATGCTGAAGTGGATGACATTCTTCAGCAAATTTTCAACAGGATCAAGTATGTTCGACTTGATGACCACGGTCCCAAGCTTGGCGAGATCAACAAGGAGAACCCCTTAATTGAGCCTTACTTCACTCGACTCCCCAAAAATGAGACAACATCCAAGCTCAAGCCCGAAGAGATGGCTTTGGTCAACAATGGATGGGTTTGGGGCGGTAATGCTCTGGTCGATAACGCTGGCCCTGAATCCAGGGTGTACCTTCGCCGAGAGGTAATTGTCTGGGGTGACTGTGTCAAGTTACGATACGGCTCAGGCCCCGAAGACAACCCTTGGTTGTGGGAGCATATGACCAAGTATGCTCGCACACTGGCCAAATACTTTGCCGGTCTCCGTATCGATAACTGTCACTCAACTCCCATTCACGTGGCTGAGCACATTCTTGACGAGGCTCGCCGGGTGCGACCTGACTTGTATGTTGTGGCCGAATTGTTTACAGGCTCTGAAGAGATGGACTACGTTTTTGTGAAGCGCCTTGGTCTCAGCTCTCTTATTCGTGAAGCCATGCAGGCATGGAGCACGGGTGAGCTTAGCCGACTGGTTCACAGACACGGAGGCCGACCTATTGGAAGCTTTGAGGTCGATGAAGTTTCCAAGTCGGATGTTCGCACCCCATCGAGTAGCCCGACCAGACTCAAGAACGGCGAGACGAATGGGCATGTATCACATTCAAGAGAGATTATTCGCACGATCAAGCCAAGCCCAGTGCATGCTCTATTCATGGACTGCACTCATGACAACGAAACACCGGCACAGAAGCGTGATGCCCGTGATACTCTTCCCAACGCTGCTCTTGTATGCATGTGCTCCAGCGCTACTGGAAGTGTTATGGGATACGATGAAATCTATCCAAAGCTTGTCGACCTTGTCAACGAGACCCGGCTCTACACATCTGCCTCGTCTGGAACGAAGCCGATTAAGATTGGAGGCGGCGAGGAGGGAATTGGCGGCGTCAAGAAGCTGCTTAACCAAATACACACTTTGATGGGCAAGGATGGATACGACGAGACTCACATCCATCACGAAGACCAGTACATTACTGTTCACCGAGTGCATCCTGAATCTCGCAAGGGTTACTTCCTAATTGCACATACAGCTTTCCCAGGCTACGGCAATGGCAACGGTGATTTTAGCCCTGTTCATCTCACTGGAACCAAAGCTCGACACCTGGGTAGCTGGATGCTCGAGGTTGACGCTGGTGAGGAGGCGACGCAACAAGTGCTCGGGGACAAGAAGTTCCTGCGCGGCTTGCCTAGCCGAGTTAAGGACGTACCCGGCATCCGCATGGAAATCAATGGCGACGACACTACCATCACTGTGCGCGACAAGTTCCCTCCTGGAAGCATCGCCCTGTTCGAGACCTGGATCCCCGCTGCTGAGCATTCGTCTGGCTTGGACAACTATGTCACCTCAGGGTCCAAGGCTGCCTGGAATGAGCTCAGTCTGACAGACCTCAACTTCTTGATGTATCGATGTGAAGCTGAAGAGAGGGCCGAAAGCGATGGTCGAGATGGTGTCTACGATATTCCTGGACATGGAAAGCTTGTCTATGCTGGTCTCCAAGGATGGTGGAGTCTTCTCAAGAACATCATCAAGGACAACAACCTGGCCCACCCACTGTGCCAGAACTTACGTGATGGAGAATGGGCTCTGGACTACATTATTGCAAGACTGCAGCGAATCAGTGCCACCCCAGGTAACGAGGCACTTGCCCAACCCTTGAGATGGCTAGAAGAGCGATTCGATGCCATCCGAAAGATCCCCAGTTTCCTGCTCCCTCGTTACTTTGGTCTTGTCCTGCGTACTGCTTACATGGCAAGCTGGGACAGGTCTCTCGAGCTCATGAACTCCAGCGTCCGAGATGGGCAATGGTTTTTGCAAAGCCTGGCCATGGTCAGTGTTCAACAAGTTGGATATGTCAAGTCAGCGTCCTTGTGGCCTTTCAAGTTGGTTCCTTCTCTGGCTGCTGGTCTTCCTCACTTCGCTGTTGAATGGGCCCGATGCTGGGGCCGAGACGTGTTTATCGCTCTTCGTGGACTTCTTATCGGTACTGGCCGTTTTGACGACGCCAGAGAACACATCCTTGCATTTGCCAGTGTATTGAAGCATGGCATGATCCCCAACCTTCTCAGCAGTGGCGATGCTCCCAGGTACAACTCTCGAGACTCCATCTGGTTCTTCCTTCAGTGCATTCAGGATTATACACGTTTTGCCCCAGAGGGACTTGATATCCTCAAGGCCAAGGTCAAGCGTCGTTTCCTGCCTTACGATGACACATGGTTCCCCACCAACGATGAGAGGGCATACTCGAAGGAGAGCACCATTGAGGAGGTTATCCAGGAAGCACTCCAAAGACATGCTTCAGGCATGAAATACAGGGAAGCTAATGCCGGTCCCCAAATTGATGCCCAAATGAAGGATGAGGGTTTCAACCAGGAGATCAAGGTTGATTGGAGCAATGGAATCATCTTTGGCGGTAACCAGTTCAACTGTGGCACATGGATGGACAAGATGGGCGAGAGTGAACGCGCAGGATCCAAGGGAATCCCCGGAACTCCTCGTGATGGTGCTGCTATCGAGATCACTGGTATGCTGTACAGCACTCTCGATTGGCTCGCTGGGCTTCATGAGGATGGAAAATATGCCTATGCAGGCGTGGACAAATCCGAGGGTGGCTCTATCTCCTTGGCAGACTGGGCTGGTCTGCTCAAGGCCAACTTCGAGCGCTGCTACTATGTCCCAATTTCTCCCGAGGACGATTCCAAGTATGACGTCAACACGCCGATTGTGAACCGCCGAGGAATTTACAAAGATCTCTACAAGTCTGGCAAGGAGTATGAGGACTACCAGCTGCGTCCTAACTTTGCAATTGCCATGACTACTGCACCCGCTTTGTTCAACCCAGACCATGCCATGCATGCTCTGTGTGTTGCCGATGAGGCCCTTCGGGGACCCCAAGGAATGGCGACTCTGGACCCTGCGGACCTGAACTACCGCCCTTACTACGTCAACAGTGAAGATAGTGACGATTTTGCTACAAGCAAGGGCCGTAACTACCACCAGGGACCCGAGTGGATCTGGCCTACTGGCTTCTTCCTCCGAGCCCTGCTCAAGTTTGATCTCAAGAGACGAACAACACCTGAGGGTCGCACTGAGGCGTTCCAGCAGGTTACCCGAAGACTGAGTGGGTGCAAGAAGATGATCCAGGAGAGCCCTTGGGCTGGTCTCCAAGAGCTGACACAAAAGAACGGCGAATACTGCGCTGACTCTGTAAGCCGATTTTCTGAGTATGTGAACCCTTTGATCGTATACTAATCCCTATACAGAGTCCCACACAAGCTTGGTCGGCAGGATGCCTGATCGACTTATACATGGACGCTACTGAGGAACAGAATAAGGCATAGAGCCGAGGAGGAAGCGATGATGGGACCTGAGGATTGGGCATGGGCTTGAATCAAACATACAATACCACGCATTAACTACTACTATAGCATTCTCCTGATTAGGTTAATAACAAGCATCTTTAAGCGTTGTAGCATTAACTTTGAGCCAAAAGCCAAAATGAAAATTGTGCAGATGAGATTCACCGATTTGTTGACATTGAGACGTTGCTCGGAAGACGTTACTGTTATGAGTAGAGCAACATTACACCAAGTTTACGGATCACAATGTATCGCACTAAGAAGAACTGGTAATCGCGAGTCGAAGATTTCGCGGGTGGTGAAATTGTAAATGCTGTATCAAGGATAGACTCCAAACCTCTTCCCATGCCCAGGAAGCTGTAGGTAACAAAGATGACCAAATAACTAACCAGAGAGTATTTCTGTTCTGGTCTAAATAGAACAAATAAACAGCTTCGTTTTTCCCCCCTCGCCTCGCGGCAGAGCCAACGTCACATTCCACCCACATGCTGGGAATGGAGGCGAGACTCGCTCCGTGGTAACAGCCACCACAAAAACGAAAACAGAAACAACCAATCAGGAGGATACGCCAACCCTCCTCGTCCTCCCAACGCCAGAATATACCTGAAATATGAACAAGAACGCCACGGGGGGCACAGCACGACTGGCAACCGACAAACGCGTGAGTATTGGGCCACAAGAGATATTGCAGACGGCATCTTTCAACCATGCTTGAATAATCAAGTGTCTGCATGTATCTGTGGCCATTACCAAATGCATTCGTTTCCTCCTCTTTAAGTGCTGATGTAGCCCCCCTCACCAACTAAAAGTCATATGTTTTCGATAATATCGAATAGAGTAAGGCCGTTTAAATGAATAAATGCACGGTTTATATCGTAAGGCGAACAGAATGTCGAAGTGCTTTTGAACTCGGACATGGCAAGGAGAATCGTTATGAGGTCAGAACTGGCGTTAACAAGATCGAGCATGGAGCGGGCATCATGTTCGGTCGCGGACAATCCATCGCTTCTTCTCCTTGGGCTTCTCCTCGACGGGAGCACCGGCGGCGGCACCCGGCAGCATCAGGCCGTGCGAGTTTCGGTTCGATTCATCGTCGTAGGGAAGACCTCCGGACTCTGAGGCCTCCATGCCGGGACCCCAGGATGGTCGAGATGCGGAGCCGGAGTGCTTCTGGCCGAGATGAGTCTGGCGATCCTTCTTTCGCAAATAACGGCGACGCCAGATACAGGCGCCGATCCAAATGGCTGCGATGCCGACAACGAGAACAACAATCATGATAACCCATTGCCAATGGTTGGAGATCCTGATTCAGTTAGAACAATTCAAGGTGTTGTAAGTCAATCGTCAACATACCAATCACCACCTCCATTGTTAGATCCAGCTCTGCTACCAGCTGTTGATGATGCATCGTCACCTGTCAAAGTCGTAGAGCCAGTTCCAGTTTTCTTTGTTGTTCCTCCATTTTGAGCAGTCGAAACGCTACACATGCTTCGGAACCAGCCAGCGATTGATGAAAGGCCCTTGGGATCCGCGGTACATGCGTCATCGCAGACGCCCGTAGTGGCGGTCGAGAAAGCGGCGACTCGTTGGTCGAGACAGAAACATTGCGTGTAGGCGGTTGGGCCGGCATCAGCGGCTACTTGAGGAGGAACACAGGCACCGTTGGCATCGTAGAGGGGACCGCAAGCGGCGGCGCAAGCGGGAAGGACCTTCTGGTTGTTGAAGGGAACGATGGTGGTGACGGGGGCTTCACCTCCTTGTTGGGCTGTTCAAGTTGAGTGTCAGTATGAGGGGATTTGCGAAATCGACCAGGATTGAAGTCGAAGGATGACGCACCCATTTTGACGAAAATTGAAGGTCAGTTAAGCCCAGTTCGGAGAGATCGATAGTCCAGGTCGTGATTTGAAGTCGAGATCGGTGTCGAAGGGAGAAAACGAGCGACGGGATCGTGAGGATAAAAGATACGATACAGACACAGACAGTAACGAGAGACGAGGATTAAGGTTGTGTTCAGTGGAACCGGGGGCGGGAAGTGTCCTTTGTATGTATGTGTGTATGTGAGGGAGGCAAGACAAGGCCTGGAGAGGTAGGTATGTACAGCGTAGAAGCGGCCTGGAAATGCTGTGTCTTTAGCCAAGGCTGGCTTGCGTTTGTGCAATACGCTATTGAAAGAGTCGTGTCGTCACCAAACCACTTTGAGTAGAGGGGAATAAACAAAGTCTGACTGTAGCCAAGCCCAGCCTCTCTTCTTTGTCTTTTCCTTTCTTTTAGGGTCTGAAAGAGAACAATGAGATCAGACGGCCCAGTAGGATTCGGTAGTTGGTCGAAAGAAGGATCGATTTCACTTGCTGATCGATAATCGATGTTGATGAGATGGCTGGGAAGAGAGAGGAAGAGAGAGAAAAAAGAGTGGGTGGGAGCAAGTCACAGCAGTGAACAACAGCCTGCAGCCGGGGAAAAACTGGGTCACTATCTCACTGTAAGCGGCAGAGTCGGGCGACTTTGTAGCGGGACAAGACCAGGGCCAGGGGTGTTTTGGTGTTTTTTCTGGCAGCGGGTGCAAGGGAAGGGGGAGATGGGCCCGTTTGTCTTTGTCTTGTCTCGTCTCGTCTCTTTAGATGCGACGGTCTTGCCGAACTCGGAAATGGATTGGAATTGTGAGGAGATGACCCGATGATAACATTTGGAGGGGAATGCACAGTAAAATGAATGTCACCAAAGCATTCACCTGCTATATCAAATCTGGAGAAAACTGGAGGGAGGGAAAATTCTTGGAATACAAACATAAACTTGCCGCGTAAGTCAACTCTGGGCACTGTCACTGGATGGCAGCAGCCGCCCAGCCCCAACCCCAACCCCAACCCATCGGTACGAGAACAAAAAAAGACCGCGCCGAGTAACTTGGGTCGCAGGTATCTACGGGAAGCCCGGATGCCATCTACATATGGTGTCGGTACATGGACCCCATGTATCTTATAGGTAGTTCAGGTATGGTTGTATCACGCGGTCGAACCCAGTGGCCAGGGCTTGGCGGGCTTGTCCAAAGACAACAAGAGAGTTTCTGTAATCATCGGTAACTGTATTTGTATTTGTACTTGTACTTGGATGCATCATGCGGAGAAGATGATTCTCACCAGAAACGCTATCTTGCATTGCATACATATAATGTCTGCCCCTTTTTGCGTCTCTTTTCTCTTTGTTTCTGGTTTTTCCGTCTCGTTTTGTTTACTTGGCCCTGTCTTCGTCCCTTACAGTAGAACAGGAAACGTCTGAGAGCGTCTCAGTTTCAGCACAACATTGATGAGAGCCCACAGTCTGTATCATCCATTATCATGGTCCGTATTAATGTTGAACTGTATGACTGTGCCACCTCGTACAACGACATTACCGTTACCGTCTGACAGGCCTCTCGTCATCTCGTGTATAGGTAGACAGGCACAATCTAACCATTTCTGGTTGTATTATGAACTACTGTCCATAGCGGCAGAGGCCTCGAGAGCTGAACTTATTCCCGGGTGCCAAAATGAAGTCTATAAAGAGGCCTCTAAACCCGGGCTAGGCTACCTAAATCTTTTTGTCAGCTAGACCTGAGGTCCCAAGTTTTATTGACTTTCTTTCAGTGGGAGACTACGGTAAAAAAGAGCCGAAATCGTGCCCAGCCCAGGCCATTCAGCGGAGTTGCGTGCCTGAAATAGTGTTTCCCCACTGCTACCCTTCAGACGATTGGCTGGATTTTGGGTTTCTCCGTCATTGCAATTTCCGATGCGTGCGCCTCTTGTTCTCATGTTGCCCAACAAAGAAACCTCATGATAGAGATTTATCAGAAAACGGCAGGTCAATTGTGTTCTAGAGTGTTATCCCCTGCCGAGAACAAGATTCACCTGTATCTTACTTTTTGAACTGCGACTTTGAGACTTTGGTATGTGATTTACTGTCCCTTACCTCGACACCATCTTCATGATGTGATGTGGTACCCCGATACGAATACAGTAATACAACTTTAAATGCGCTCAAATACGAGAAATTCCATCCATCCTCAGCAGCCTCCATTTGGTGAGATAGGCCTTGAGTATCCATACTTGGCGGTTTATGCGTGCAATATCGACAGCCATGACGACGACAGTCAGCTCAGCCTCTAGCAGTCATTTGCAGTCAATGCTCGGCAGTCAAGCCATGATATAGCTTCCGCCCTATTCTTCAAGCCTTCCATTAGCTGCACCGTATTTTAACCGTCACATTGAGTTCATCATGCACTCCACACCAAGCCATCGCCAAGATATTGCCTAGACTAGAGTATCTTGGAACCTCATTTCTGGGCATGCCATTCATGTTGAGAAAATTGTGTTTTAGTTGACTGCTAGACTTGGTCATTCTATGATATTTATTGCTATAAAATGTATGTTAATGTCATATTTAAACCTAAAATCTCTATTCTTGACCATTCCCGACTTACAATGAACCATCTCATGACGTGCATTTACCCACAGTTTCAATCAAATCATGTGGTCACTAGCTTATTATTGCTTCTATCAGAGCATCTAGAAAAATAACAAACTTCTCAACATGTTCATCTAGCGTGTCAAAGTCTGGAATTTTACGTGACAGATCCTCCCTGTCAAAGAGGGTCTCTAACCTGTAACATATCAAAGTGGATGAATAATGTAAAACAATTGTCTCGGATTAATATCTTGGTCCACAGTCTGATATCCTCAACATTCAATCTCTCTCTCAAACGTCTCCATCCTCCTCTAACATTTGACCCAGAGTAAAATATGACACCATGAAACGCTAATCGTCACTACCAAAAGCCCCGGACTCCAGTTGATCGTGTTCTCCAACCTGGCTTCATCGAGCTTTTTCGCCTGGTTTGTGATCGCTGTGTCTATCATTTCTGGATGTTTTTGCCTTGGCCCTTTCCCTCCCCTTTACCTTTGCTGCCAGGCTGATTCTCCCCTTCAGGCTCGTTGAGCTTTTCATCAAAGTCTTTAGATACTTCTTCCGGGCAAAGTCTTGGCTCGTGATCAGGTAATGCAATTAAAACGGGAGGCTCGTCCTTGCGCTTCTGATTTTTATAACGTTCCATTGCAGGCGATTCTGGTTGGCTTGATGCTGCCTGAGCATTGCCTCCTCCACCTGATGTGGTCTGCGTAGATGAATTTCCACTAGATCCATATGGCTTCCCATTCGCCGGCTGAGAGGCTTCTCCTTTATTGCCAGCCCCATTCTTCTTTAGCTGATTAGCCTTCTTTGACTGATCAGGCATGATGGTAGGCAGATTCTGTGAAGACTGATGCCAGAGTGTGTGAAGAGTGTTTCCAGGTTATAGAGCGTTATCTTAAACTTCAAGATGAAAGTGTTCTTAGCGTAGACGAAAGTCTTTAACAAGTTCTTGGTGATCATATCCAAGGGGGGAATGTCAAGAATTTATAGTCCGAGAGAACAAGAGGCTCTCTTATCCGTTTGTATTGCAGACAATGCAAACTCTCCTAACAAAACTTAAGCATGACCTCTTATGAATCTAGTAGTAAAGCAGACTGCTTCATACTCTGCTTGTTGGCTCATTGCCAGACCGCAAAGTATGGTCACTGGTTACACCGGGATGCTCTGGGATCAGGGTTGAAGTTGTATCGTCGTTGATTCATCTGGCAATCGAGCACTCAGGGCGCAATCTGATGTTCGCGCACGCTACTGCATGTGTATCATATCCTGGATAGTATGGTCGCGTTGTGGGATAGTACGCACTCACTCTTGTCTGATTGCTTGGTGAATCAGTGAGAAGGGGTTGTAGTGCCATGCATCTAATGAGAGGGGAACAACATATCTCTTTGTTATGAGGGCGATTTGTTCAGTGATAGCTCTGAATCTGCCTCCTTACGCGTTCACCAGACTGTCATACCATATCTCAGCAACTTTTCAAATGCGATCATTGTTCGGGCCTTTCTGCCCTCGCAGTAGTAAACGCCCATGATAATGTCTGCCATCCATTACGGACAATACATGAAGCTAGGGGTAGTGACGGATGAGATATCAGTCAGCTTATCCATACATGTCAAGACTCGAGGTCCCGCTCGGTGATTCTCATGCGGCTACCCATTGTCTCAATGCGTAAAGCCGTCTCGACTCTGGTCTCCAGTCAATTCGCAACCGCCAACACCCTCAACTTGCTGAATATCTCGCATCTTACGCAATGCGTCCCACAAGGTGAAGCAGTCATCGATCTTGTGACCACGGGCGATTGCAGAATGAATCAGCTATAGAGCATGAGGAGTTTCCCAGAAAATTTGTAGATTAGCAAAAAGAGACCAGAGCCACGCATGATGCTAAAGGATTTTCAGTCGCGCTATTGATTTGGATGTTACACAAAAGGCATGTGAGCCTATGAGCGTAGCAAACAGGGACGGCAGATGCAATGGCAAACTCACGAGGTGAGGTGTTGATGCGGGTATCCTGAACAATATGCGTATCGGCATGAATCAATGTCGATACCCGTCTAATTAATGCATAAGAAGAAATTTGAGACCCGCCGGTATTATACGCTCGTAGATCGCTTTGTTATAGATGCACAACATTAGCTTGCTTCGATATCAGGTTGTTGAGAAAGAAGCGCCGAGAACCCGATTGATATTCGACTGACGGGGCTCTGGGATTTGAATTCTCCCTAGAGTCATTGAACAGTCGATCATATTTCGTTTGTGAGCTTCCTTATTACGAAATCTTATGTTTCCTGGGCTATAAAGTCATTAGCTAGCCTTACAAACGACTTCACAGGCTGGTGAATCACGGTAAGGATAAATCGCCAAGTCTCAATTTTGCAAACGAGAGATTGTATCTTAGATAAATCACTTTTGGTTCTTGTTTGTCGATCCACCCACTGAGACTGCAAAGCCTCCAAGTTCAATTTATTTGATGCTCCTAGCACAATCTAAAAGACATTACCCTTAGTCTGCTGTCTGTCGATCGGCTTGTTACGCCAGACAATGACACAGATACAGATCAAAGGCAAGAAAGCGCAGCCGGCAATGACCATCTCGCGCTGTACAACTCCGTAGGCGTGAACGACGGCATCTCGGATAGGGGTACCTATAGGGTCGGCCATCTGCAGCTTCATGTCGCCGTAGAGGGCAGCGGTTTGGTTCTTGGCGTCCTGGGGAAGAGCCTTGTACATCTCCCTTGGTAGGTCGTTGGTCCATAGAGCGCCAGAGATGCCGAAACCGATGGCCTGGCCGATGGAGCCAAACATAGAGTAAAGCGCGAGCACAACGGCAATCTCCTGGTGGGTAACCTGAGTCATGATGGCGAGAGGCCCGGTCATGGCCCAGATACCACCGCACACACCATGGAAGACCTGGCACATGACAAGGTAACCGATGTCGTTTCCAGGCTGTCGGAAGTGAATGAGTAGTGCAGTACCAAGGACACACCAGGGGATGCCGAAGACTGCAGGCCAGTAGTATCTTCCATACCAACGGAGGAAACTGAATGCCATGTTAGCAGAATGGTCAGTTTGGTAGACGGGGTAGCGGAACTTACAGTCCGATGAAGGGTGCCAGAATAGTTGAGGTCACAGAAAATGCGTTTAGAGTGTAACCAGCGGTAGCGATGCTGAGACCATGGACAACCTGGAGGTATGAGTTGTAATAGGTGTCCCATGCAAAGATGGACATGTTGAGAAAAGCGCTTAGAAGGCAAGCACCTAGGATGGTTCGGTCCTTGAGAAACTTGAAAGGCACATAGGGTACCTTAGCATACCACTTCTCCCAGGCAGCAAATCCAGCAAGGCATACAACGCCGACAACAAGCATTGCGATGATATAGTCAGTCTTCCAACCGTTGGGAGCGCGAGTGGCAATGTTGAGAGGGGTCAGAATAAGAGAAAAGCCAGCAATGGTGAGGATCATGCCAACGATGTCAAACTCAACGAAGTAGTACTTGGTTGAGTCCCAGATACTGCGCTGGCTCTTCTCTGGCAGGTATCCAAGCTTCTTAGCCTTGATTTCATGGTACATGAAAATGGCAGACACAGGGATAGAGAAGAAGACAAGGATGATACAAAAAGAGCCGAAAGCCCAACGATAGGTTGAGTGCTTGAAGAACAACTCTGCGATCTTAGGGCCACCGAAGGTCGAAGCAAGTCGGGGGCTCATGTAAAGGCCGAACATGATCATACGGTTGCGAAGAGAGGTCATATCTGAGAGAACGACATCGATAATGTAGCTTAACCCAACGTGGCCAACCCAGTAGAAGGTGTGACCAGCAGCGTAAGTCTCGACATTCTTACAGCAGGCCTTCATAATCATTCCAATGATAATTATCAGAATCATTAGCAGGAACCCCTCGTTTCGGCCGCGGATATCGATGATCTTGGCAATGGCGAGCTTGCTGACACCCGCAATGATGGATCCGAAAACACTGGTAATTGCAAGCAGGCCGTGCTGGCTGAACGAAGAAGTGACATATGGCACCAAGCTGGAGTGAACAGCCTGAAGTAGAGTGTCGACGAAGTTGACCAGGTAGAGGCTGTATCAATGTTAGCTGGTTCTCGTTGGCTTACAAGTCGGAACATTGGAGAGCATACAATATGAAGACAGCCCACATCATACCAGGAGACCAGACTTTGGTGATGGCCTCAACACGCTTGACACCATCCTGCTTAATCTCGGAGCTATCATCGGAATCATGCTCCTTTTCCTTGTCGGGGAAATCATTGATGGTATGGTTCTCAGGCTGTATCTGCTTCTCGAAGTCGCCCTGGACTTGGGCTGGGCTAGTAGAAGCGGCCATTTTCTCTTGATGAAACCTTCGAGCTCCAATGATGACCAGAGAGCTGGGAATAGAGTTGTAAAGAAGGTTAAGAAGTACCACGAGTGGGTTGCACTTGGCTGGGGCCCTTCGTACTTAAGGCGGTGGCATGAAGGAACATAAATGCAACACAGGAACGTGATTAAGGCCGCGGATTTATAGACAGCGTTACATTCTCCAGAAATATTCGCGACATCCCGTCTCGTCTCGTCTCTTCCTCCATGAGTGGCAAGACAATGGAACGGACTGTCCATCTTCTGGGTCTGTAGGGATTAGTCTTGCACTGGACCTGTCCTGTAGAGATGCCAGTGCCTTGTTCCGGAAGTCGGACTAATGCCAAGCTCTTTTACAGAGAAAAAGTTCGCAGAGAAGGGCCAAGAAGGGTCATGGATTCATGGTTCCTGTATTGCAGTGGATAATTCTGAGTGGAGTTTCTGCGGTAAGACGGATGAGCACCCTTGAGCATCGGAGAGAACTCTAGTGCCAGGGAATAATTCTTTGTTCTCATTGGGAGAAGCTTGAAGGATTCATGTTGCTAGATGATCACTTCCGCAACTGGTCTAATACCGAGCTCTGGCCGCTGCAGAGGCTCTTTGCGATTCAGGGATGCTCGCCGAAGTTGCCTTTATCTGATCATCAGATAAGCCGATAAAGGAGGATTTAGTGGAGAGGCCCATCGCCTAATCCAAGCCGGTACAAAGGATCCCAGCATAATGAGTTCATGACCGATGCCGTCGGGTGAACTCTCATAGTCCGGTCCTCGACAAGAGTTGCTCGAGTTGATATAGATCTCTCGCAAGCACGAATCAGAAACTTGATGACCCGCAATTGATCAAATCTGTTATTCTCGAGAATGTGATTTAGCTGCATGTATGCAGGGTTTAATCCTGGTATGATCAATTCTTGACCAGTTCGCTTGGCAATTGTCGTGAGATCAGTTGAGGTAGCCTATTAGCTATCCGTTTAGTTCCGGACCCGAGAACGAATTCTTCGATCAAGCAGCCGACGAACTAGCAGAGTTTTACATACCCGTTTGAGGCCGTGGTGGGTTTAAGTTGAGGCGCTTCAGCCCTGGCGGCTCTTTCAGCCACCAGCGACTGATCATCTAGATAAGATAAGATCTTATGAAATAAGGTTTCTCATGTTGGTTCATTGCAGTTCCCTGTCGCTTAAGCAGCCCTTGTCCGTGATGTGTGTTCTGCGTAACTGCAGGTCAACGAGATAGTTCTTCTGTTGTATTTGTCAGAAGATCGTGATGTGGAAAGGCAAAATCAGTTGCTATTGAAATAACGCCTCGACCCTCAACGCGAACTAGTAGGCAAAAGCGCGTTGTTTCCGGTGGACAACATGAAGCCATCGCCTCCAGCCAGTGGAGAGCTAAACTGAAGATCCTGGGCAGTTCCACATCGTCACGGGCCTTCCTCGCTAGCTCACCATGTTTTCATGCGGCCAAGAGGGATGGAAACGGAGTTTACCGATGTATTGGAGTCTCGATACAGTGGAAAGTGGAGGGTTTGAAGAAGAAGGATTCTTTTGCAGTGGAGCCCTCTGGCCTTATACGACCCTCGCTCAGCCAATTCTCTTTCTTGTCTTAAGGTCTTGCCTTAAAGATCGTTCGAGTAGGCGTGGGGGGCTTGAAGATAATCTAAGCTCCATCTTGGCAACAGCGAAATAAGCAGGATCGAGGCGACTCTTCCTCGGAGATGAATATCTTGACCGATCAGAAAGTCGCCAACAATGGCTCGTCAAAGCAATAGGTAGACCGAGCTTCATCGTTTTAGCAGTAAGATATGGAAGAATATAGTCTTCTTTTCCGAGAGCATAACTCGGGCTTTCTTTATTCAGAGATTCTATCTGACTTTGAAAACAACCATACATATACGATACCGTACCAAACTCTATCAACAGCATTTACTCGTGGACTTGTATATAAGAGATTAAGGTATACAGTAGTAAAGATCTCTCATGATATACATTCTGTCAAATAAGTCGTTGATCATCAAGAATATCAACTGAAAGGTCTGGATCTGAAGCAACAAAGAACGGTACACGTGTCAGACCTTTGATTCAGTGATCGCTACAGGTCTCTGACTTCTGAGACAGCCTTTGCATAACGAAGGCTAGTTTGAATATATTGTTCAAGGAACCTTGTCAAATGGCATGCATGATAGCATGTCATTGTATCTCACTAAACTTTAGAATCTTATCCGGTATGAAATACCTAAAATGGGTGACACTTGACATCAAAAGTTTCCTTGACTGTTTTCTCCACAACATAGGCTTAAACTTTCCATAATAAATCAGCGCAACGTCTTAAATGAGCCAGCAAACGGTGCGATATTCGAAATGGCTAAAAGTAAGCTTCACATACCAATAGAGTCACTCCTAACAAATGGGTACCAGGTGCTTCAAAAGGCACTAGGTAGGTAGCAGAGCATATTTCTCTCGAAGGTGGTACTCCCCATACATATGTGATCCAGCGTTGGCAATGTGAAGGATCTTCCCCAAGATAGTGAAACAGCTAACAAAAGAGGACTCTGAAGTGTGAACACACCGTTTACCCTCATGGGTGGTGGTAGGGGCCTCAGAGTATATATGATTGAATTCATACCTTAATGATAAGGGCCAATGAGTATTGAAAGTGCTCAGTCTTTTACACTTTGAGCTCGTGTCTGTTACCAGAAATTTTCAATATACATACATAAACTTTTGAATATTGTATAATACAAATTCAAAGTGACTGTCTAGACTCATATAAATAAAGGACTTCACTTTTTACTACCTAGATTCTATTCATTTTTTTCTATCCTTGCTTCATGAATTTCAACAGACAATTGGCACCAAGAAATAACAATCGATTATACTAATGAATCAAAGATCCTTTGCTTCAGAGGCTTGTATACAGAACAGATGAAATGGCTCCCCCTAACCCTCTATTCGCTCCTGCCGATAGGAAGTATCTTGGCCCTGAGGAATTCTACGCCAGTCTCGATGACTACGTCAACCCGAATGTCAATGTCTTTGAAGAATATCATTCTAGTCTTTTTTACGCGAACCAACCATCCTTCTTTGACAACGCTTTCTGCGGTCATGACGATTCATCCATTATTCAGGAGGACCTTTTCGGTGCCAGGATCGTCCACCGTACTGAGATGGATATTGACTCGGAAGACAGCCGCCCTAATTGTAATGTTGAGGAGGACTCGAATCTCTATGGCCCAGAGTCTTCAAACACAAATCCCACTCATCATGTTTGCCTCTTCGATCCTTTCGCGCTTGTTGGCTCGACTATTGATCCTGAACTTCTCTCCTCTAATGGTTCAGCGGGCATTGAAAACCACATCAAGCATGACACAACTGAGAGCGTGCTGTTGGAAACAGAATCCACCACTTCCGACAGCAAAATCATGCAGTATCAAATTAAAGCCGATTTCGATGAGGAGATGCTTCAGGATGCCATGGCCATCCTAGAATTTCAAAGTCTCGTTGTCTTAAGAGAGCAAGATCGAGCTCGCCTCAGAAAAGACATTCCCATAATGATGGACAAATGGGCGACACAGGAATTGGCGGATACTCTCTCGGCCCTAGAGGACCAGTCTATTGTTGACAGTATATACAAACTTCACCAACTTATACTCTCTCGGATCAAAGACTACCTGAATAAGGCGACCTCTGATTTCCTTCCACGAGCATACCGAGGTCTTCCTGTGGTGGACTCGGACTTGACTTCTACCGAGCACCCAAGGCTTGAGGGGGAGTTTGACCTGGATCTTCTTGGCAAACCTGGACGAAAAATTCTTTTCTGGGCTTTCTTAAGACACGAGTTGATGAGCAAGGTTCGCCTTTATGTTGCGGTTATCCATCGTCGCTACAGGCCTCGAGTCGAACTGAGTCGACGAGGAGGCCATAAGTTTCTACCATGGGAGGACGAAGCCATCAGGTGTGTTCAGATATATATACAGACTCTGTATACAGCCTTCTTTTCTGAGTGGTCTGGAGCTGAGGTGCCGGATCCACCACCCCCGGGACTTGGACGCTCCAACAGCATAGTCTGCGAGACGACCCAATGGGTAGAAGCGCTCACAGACGATAAGTCCGTATGCGCCATGGCCGCAGCAAGGCTGCCGAGTTATGGTCTTGAACCCATCATGAGCCTTATGGACGAGAGACACAAGCAGCAAGGCCAAGAAGCTTCCATTGAGCCTGCACTGTCTCTTATCAGAAATGCCAACTTCCGTTGTGACTATGATCGCGCCCACAAAGAAACTGTCTCAGGAAGTTTTGACAGAAAGAGGGGCTTGTTTCCAGAATTATGGAACGACATCGTACTTCGTCATGGCACGCCTCGCAATTATACGCAAGAGAATCTTGCCCTACTCCGACAACGCGCATGGGTTTTCTTCTGGGGGTTCTCCAGCTCATCCTCAGCGTGAGGCTTTACTCAACATATCGCAGGAGGGGGGCACTGGATTCTCTGGTCTTAAGGGATGGGAACGTTCTTTCTTTCAAGGAGGGCCCGCAAATGCAGATTCGGAGAAGATGGATGGAGTTTACGTTTTAGGCTCATTTACTGTGCAACAGACTTAAAACCATGTGACTCAGAGGATACCAAGATCCTTACTTGATGATCACGAAGGAGATACTGGAGGTAGATTAGAAAGATCTGCACCCGAAGTAGAAAGTGCACCCCAGTAATTCAACACTATCTTACACGTATGGAATGTGGTTCAAGGAAGTGAGGTAAATGGCTTGTAAGACTTCTTCGTGGTACAGGGTAGGTGCTTGTGACACATGACTCAGCACCAAAGCTTATGTGGGTCCGTCCTCCTTCACCGTCTCTGTACGTCATCGGTTCTAACTCGTCAGGCGCCACAACTTGATCCTGAATAGCCTCAGCCTTGCATTTGCGTCTCGCACAACAACTCTCAGCATTTGTCGCTGTGAGTATCCATCATCGTCCCTCGCGATGAAGAACAAAACCGATTCATGCTGGGATGAGAAGATTATCGACCCTGACACCGGGAAGAGCCTCGAGGTCCAGCTCGTATTATCTTTGGTGATTGGTGTCTCTGCCTTCTTCCTCTTCTGTGTACGTTCATCCTTGGCACGCTTGCGAAAGACCTCGCGCTTCCCCGATAATAAAACAAAGCTATAAGCCACAGAACTGACTCCTTGAAAGTTCCTACGCCCACGATGGCCCGCCCTTTACGCTGCGCGAAAACGGCGCCTCGATCATCAGCTTGGTCTACCCGCCCTCCCAAATTCCACGTTTGGCTGGATCCCGACACTGTTCAAAATTACCGAGGAGCAGGTCCTGGCTTCCGCTGGACTCGATGCTTTTGTGGTACGACATAAATCCCGAGCAGCCTATGTAAATCGCTGACAGATTATAGTTTCTGAGCTTCTTCAAAATGGCCATCCGACTCTTTAGCATTATGGCATTCTTCGCGACTGTTATCCTGTTGCCAATCAATCGTTCATTTTCGGACACCAAAAGCAAGAAGGGCCATGGTGGTGATGATACATCAACTGTCCCGGGTTCGTTTTATGGAACAGATCAGAACGTGTTCTCAGATGCAAGTTTCCTCGACATACTTAAGCACAAAGATAAAACGGACAAGAGTTACGAGAAGTCCTGGCTGTGGGCTTACGTTATTTTCACATACTTCTTCGTCGGCTTGACGATATACTATCTCAACCTGGAGACATTCCGCGTCATCAAATTTCGTCAGGACTATCTCGGATCACAGTCCACAGTGACAGATAGGACATTTCGACTTACAGGAATTCCCGAGGACTTGCGATCGGAGGAAAAGATCAAGGATCTCATCGAAAAGCTGGGCGTTGGGAAAGTTGAGAAGGTCATGCTTTGCCGAGACTGGAAGAAACTTGACGATCTTGTGGAATTGAGAGACGCCACTTTAAGACGCCTTGAAGGTGCCTGGGCCACTTTCCTTCAACATCAGCGTCGGAAAAGAAAGAATGCTGGACATCAAGGAAGACGTGGCAATGGTGTGTCTCAGGAACAAGAAGACGATGACCAAACCGGAGAAAATGGGCGCCTCTTGGACTCTCAACAGGAGCCCTGGGACTCTGGAGATGAAGGCAGACCTAAAGTCAACATACGCTATGGTACCCTTGGTTTGCGATCCCGCAACGTTGATGCTATCGATTACTATGAGGAACGACTTCGAAGATTGGATGCCCAAGTCATAGAGGCTCGCAAGAAGACATACGCGCCCACAGACATGGCCATTGTTACTATGGACTCGGTAGCTTCATGCCAGATGGCCATCCAAGCACGAATCGACCCCAGGCCAGGCCGGCTTTTGACTAAGTTGACACCGGCCCCTTCGGACCTTGTCTGGAGGAATACATATGCACCCCGTGGTATTCGCCGCCTTAAGTCCTGGGCTGTGACTTTGTTCATCACGGCGCTCACACTCGCTTTCATTTTCCCCACCATTGCCATTTCGTCATTGTTGAGTTACTGCACAATTGAGTCCAACTTTAAACCATTTGCCAAATGGCTACAAGCGCACGGCGTTATCTTCTCGTTGGTCCAAAACGGCTTGCCCGCTCTGGTTGTGTCGCTTCTTAACGTTGCTGTCCCTTACCTGTACGACTTCCTATCCAATCATCAAGGCATGATTTCGCAGGGCGACGTGGAACTCTCCGTCATCTCCAAGAATTACTTCTTCACCTTCTTCAATACCTTTTTTGTTTTTGCAGTTTCATTGTCAGGAATTAATTTCTGGAGCAGGCTTCAGGATTTTGCCAAGGACACAAGCAAAATGCCACGCGCGATTGCTGGTGATGTGGAGAAGCTATCGATCTTCTACATTTGCTTTATTATGCTACAGGGCATTGGACTTATGCCCTTCCGAATTCTCGAGGCAGGGAGTGTATTCCTCTACCCATTCCTGCGTTGGTTGTCCAAAACACCACGCGACGCTCTCGAGCTCAAGAAACCCCCAGTTTTCCAATACGGCTTTTTCCTTCCTACGTCTCTACTTGTTTTCAACCTGTGTCTTATCTACAGTGTCCTGGCCTGGGGATATGCTATACTCATCGTTGGGACCGTCTATTTCTGTCTGGGCTACTTTGCCTTCAAGTACATGGTACTATATGCAATGGACCAGCCTCAACATGCCACTGGAGGTGCGTGGAGAATAATAAGCTACCGCATCATCGTCGGGTTGCTTGTCTTGGAAGTTGTCATGGTGGGCCGAATCGCCACTAGCGAGGCATTCATTCAGTCGGTGTGCATTCTGCCACTGCTCCCCTTTACCATCTGGTACAGCTACTATATCAAGCAGCGATTCGAGCCTCTGACCAAATACATTGCACTTCGCGCTGTCAGGGCAGATGAGGATCCAGACGATGCAGCTGCGCTGGATGACGCATTTGAGAACGAGGACCGCCCTCGACCCTCACAGGCCATTCTGCGTCGTGGAAGCACCCTAGACGAGTACAAGGAGAAGGGCCTGCAATTCGTCAACCCCAGTCTTGTGGCCCCGTAAGTAACATTTTACCTGCTATGTATGACGTGAATTTTCTGACAGATATACAGACTTCCCCAGCCGTGGATCTACGACGAGCCACCTCCACCAATCCCCACGGATGACACACAGACAATAGAGGAGACTGAACGCCCTGTTCTGCAGGGTGTCGATAGCACACTCGGTATAGGAGACGAAAATGTTTGGAGAGACAATGGAGGAAATAATGTTTAATGACGTTGATTGAAGGTGGCATGCATGATTATGGCGCTTGCTTGGTGTTTGAAGTTAGAGCAGGCACCCCAATGTCCTTTTCTTTGATCGCAAGAATACACGTTAGCTTTTTGTCCGTCCTTAGTCATGCTTAGAATAACCGAAGATATATACAAATCATGAGATTGAAGAGCAGTTGAGTCGTGAAACTGAGTCAAGCAGGAGCTATCTCGGCCTTTCCCCTTTTCCTGTTGGGCACTTCCAATCCCGTGATTTTGACGATAGTCAGTGCTTGCCTTTGTGAACAATGACTGAGGCGGTCATTTTCTTCTCCATCATCATCATTCGTTTGGCCAACTATCAACAAGCCCATATCACGAGAAAATTCGCTCATACCTACATATGAATTCTATACACACCTTTTGAGATCTGCTCAGATCGCGACTACCTACCTCTCGATGTGCCATTGGGCGTGACCTCGCTAAGCACATGATCTGACAAGGTATATGCAGCTGATGCACTTCGACTCCGGCGACGTTCGGTAATCTATTCGGACCAGTCGGGAACGTCTTCAACATTCCGGTAGCAAGCCCAGCGGCTTGACTTTAGGGAGCGACACAGGGGTCACGGCAATGACCCTTCTGAGTGGAGTCGTCAGAATATACGATCAATCCTCCCCGTTTATGGAAGCCTGCGATGACTATGGCCAGCAACAGCAGCATCGCAGTAGAGAACAAAGCCCAACCCAAGGAATAACCACCAGCAACATCAGGGATCATTACAGACCTGTTCCCTTGGGCGATGGAGACCATGTTTTGTACACGAATCCCAGAACTGGGACCCTTTCTTTGGGCTCTGATGCAACGGGAGGGTCTTTGGATCGCTTAATTTGCAAGGCCCAATTTCGTCCTCCAATGAATACGACGTCAACACTGCCCGTGTTGTACACAGCTGTATCTGACACGAGATTCGGGGTCTGTGTCATGGCGACATTTTCGGTTGGTAGTGGATACGACAGTCTAGGAGAGGACATCTTCACCAGACCTATCAACCCCGATCCGTCAATATCTTCAGACACAGACAAACAGATGGTTGTTCTTTACATGATATCGCCAGATGTGCTTGCCGTCATATCTCACGGCCTATGTCGTCAGCATTGCATGAATGCCACCCAACATGATGAAAATGGCAGCTTGTTGGTTGAGATAGACTCACGGCCCAAGGGAAGTTGCAACGAGATTGACTCTGAGGGCGACAGTTTCGCAGAAGTGACAACATATCCACTCGAAATTCGAGGACTACCAGTTGCTATCTGTTGCAATTTGGTGGAGCTTGCCCTGGATTCGGGAGCTGATATGATTCTCTGGGCGTTCTGCGTGCAGGGGTGGGCCCGGGCGTGGGCCTTGCGTGTCGGTCATCAAGACACACCTCATCGTACAGTTGTGGAGGCCAATGGGAGTCTGAGACAGGTCGATTCTAAGGGCGACTACAATATGACAGAAGAGGAGCAGGTGGTTGCAGCGCCAGATGTTTCTTTTAAAGCTTTGACAAGTGCAGAGATTGCCCTAAAGATAAAACCGGACACGACTGGGCAAACACCGCCGACCTACGAACATGGGAGTCTTGTTACTAAGATTATATTTCGGGAGTGGTAGACAAACTTTATTGAAGACTCGAGAGGGAGCTTGACTAGTTGTTAGAGAGGAGAGACAAAGAGATTCGGCGACGTTCCGGAAAGACCAGAGATTGCATTATCAGTTGATAGCATCAATAAGTAACATGATAGTCTAAGCATCCGTTACAAGGATTATTACCGAAGAGTGAACAGGGGTTGGTGCAGCAATGACGTTGGCGTGAAGCTTGAGATTTTAGTCTCATTGTTTCAGCCCAGTCCAAGTCCAAGTTCCGATGACGGCGCTGAAGCTTAGATGTCACGGGGCCCACATCGGAAGCGACGGTTCCGATGTGGAGGCTCTTAAACGCCCGTTGATGTGTTTTACGGACTGAGACCGAAGACTAAAGGAAGATAATCATAGCCCTATTTGAATAAAGCTTAAACTAAAGGGATCAGACTAGAATTGAGGGACAGAACTAAAGAGAATGAAAAAGATGCGGCTGATATTGAGGCTCACAAACAAGCAAGGATGCAAAAGGCATGTAACATGTTCATCCCCTGATCAGAAGAAGCAAATAATGAATCGATAATGCTACACCCCAACACCGAAGTATTCCCAACCAACCAAGCGAGTGTCTCCAGCAAAAACAGGTAAATTTGTGATGTATGCTTATCCTTGTAAACACACTCAAGTTCTCGGATGGAGCCGCACGGTTCGCAGCCGCATCCGCAAAGAGTGGGTCTTTGAGCCGTGTGGCGAGGACCCACCTTGACGGCCCAGCGCCGGAATTCGGGTGCGGCGATATCAATTCATGTGGGGACAAAGTTACCATTCTCATTGAATGAGAAATCTTTGGTAAAAGCGATGGGATGAGATGGGGTAAGTATATAGAGGTGGGCATGGCCCAGTTTATGAAAGATTTATTTTCTATTGAGCATCTTGAGACATTGACTTGATTCTCATACTCTATCCATCTACTCTACTCTCCTTGACTTACTATATTAACCTTACATACTGAGTATTGTAATACACTATCAACCAGCCAAACAAACAGAATGGATCAACAAAATCCAAATCGTTCTTCGACAACTCTAGAAGGTCGTGAAGACGACACCACCTTCGCGCCCCTGAACACGCACCAAACAACAATGAGCCGCATCCGTCGCTCCCTCTCCCACACCCACACTCACTCCCACGACGGCTCCCAGAAAGAAACCCGCGATCCAGATCTAGATATCGACCTGCCCTACCGAACCCTCAGCGCCAACGCCAACCTAGACGAGTACCGCGTTGAAGTTCCAGGCGGTGCTATCCCCGGTCCTATCCAGCCTGAGGAGATCGCGAGAAAGTCAACGAACCATGAGCCTGGACAGGAGAGGCGATATAAGCTTGTTACTTTCACCCCCGGAGATAAGGAGAATCCTAAGAATTGGAGCAAGGCTTATAAGTGGTGGTGCACTATGGTTGTGGCGCTGACGTGCTTCGTTGTTGCGTTCTGCTCTAGTGTTATCACTGCCGATATCGCGGGCGTGGTTAAGGATTTGAATGTTAGCAATGAACTTGCTCTTGTGAGTATTAGTTTATTCGTTGTGGGTTTTGGTGTTGGACCTATGGTTTTTGCACCTCTTTCTGAGATTTACGGTCGACGAATCATCTAGTAAGTCATCTCAGCTTAAGATATTTGGTGATTGTCACTAACCTTGTTCAGTGGCTCTACTCTTCTTGTCGCTGTCATCTTCATTATTCCCTGTGCTGTGGCAAAGAACATTGAGACTCTTCTTGTCTGCCGAGCCATCGATGGTATTGCTTTCTCAGCACCCATGACCCTTGTTGGTGGTACTCTCGCCGATCTGTGGAAGAATGAAGAGCGTGGTGTTCCCATGGCTGCATTCTCTGCTGCTCCTTTTATCGGTCCTGCTAGTGAGTTACCTTTAAACACCTTCACTTATCCAGATACTAACGAATGAATCAGTCGGTCCTCTTGTCGGTGGTTTCCTCTCTGATGCCGCTGGTTGGCGATGGCTCTACTGGATCCAGCTCATCCTCGCCTTCGTCGTCTGGATTCTCATCACCTTCACCGTCCCTGAGACTTACGCCCCTACTCTTCTCGCCCGCCGAGCTCGCAAGCTTCGAGCTGCCACTGGCGAAACCGACCACGTTACAGAGCAGGAACTGGATCTTCGACCTCTCTCTGAGCGTCTCCGAATCTTCCTTATTCGACCTTTCCAGCTTCTCTTTGGCGAGCTCATCGTCTTCCTTATCTCCGTGTACATGAGTGTTCTCTACGGTCTTCTGTACATGTTCTTCGTTGCCTTCCCTATCATCTACCAGAAGGGCAAGGGTTACTCTGCTGGAAAGACCGGTCTCATGTTCATTCCTGTCGCTGTTGGTGTTCTCCTCTCAGCTGCTTGCTCTCCTTGGGTAAACAGCCATTACATCTCGCTCGTCAAGAAGCACAATGGTCATCCTCCCGCTGAGGTTCGTCTTATTCCCATGATGGCCTCATGCTGGTTCATTCCCATTGGTCTCTTTATCTTCGCCTGGACTTCATACAAGGAGCTTTCTTGGGCCGGCCCTGCTATGGGTGGTTTTCCTGTCGGCTTTGGCTTTATCTTCCTTTACAACTCTGCCAACAACTACCTTGTCGACTCTTATCAGCATCAAGCTGCTTCCGCTCTCGCTGCAAAGACTTGCATCCGAAGCTTCTGGGGCGCTGCAGTTGTTCTCTTCACTGAGCAGATGTATGAGCGTCTTAACGATCAATGGGCCTCAACACTCCTTGCTTTCATCAGTCTTGCTTGCTGTGCCATTCCCTTCCTGTTCTGGAAGTACGGTGCTAAGATCCGTGGGCGTAGCAAGTACGCCTACGCTGGTGATGACGAGACTGTCGACGATATTGAGAAGGCCAAGGGCCGTGGTAACACTCATGGCGGCGCTCAAGTCCGTGATGACTCTGAGGATGAGGATCTTCGCCGTGCTCGCAGCTACGTGAGCAACCCTTAAGCCAATTGCACTAGATTGGCTCTCCAACTTGTCCCTTGGACAATTTCACAACAAAATAGACTGGGAATTAGACTTAGACTTGGGGTGGCACAAGGAGGTTGGACTTTAATGCCTGGACAGGACTTGCATATAGGGATAATATGCACGGAAAATTATTTAAAGGGGACTTGGATATTTAGCATAATACCCTTGAATTTAATGTCATTTTAATCAACACACTGAACCATCAATCAGTGCCTCTTTCATGTGTCTGCGAGAAGTATCCTAGCCTGATAAACGAGACTTTGCTGACTTCCAAGAATATTTCTTTTCACCACCGGAACCGGACGAAAACGGAACGAAAACGAAGAAACAGACGCGATGCTTGAATCACTATCAATGGTACACAGCAACTAGGTTTTCAGGGGGTCGGAAGGCGTTCATGCAAGCTTATTCTTCATCGGTACTGTTCGGCGATGAAATGGGTCGCATCAGAGCTTTCATTGACAGGGCCCACTTGGTGAAGAACATGGCAGCAGGGATCGCTCTTCATCTCCTTCTAGTTCCCGGCTCGGCCGTGATAGCATCCCACTAGAGGAGTGAACTTTTGCCCGAACAAGGATAGGAGCAAAGGGTTGTTATCTCCAGTGGATCATCGACTCTCCCTCTCCTAAACGCCGCGAAAACAAAGAACAGAACAGAAAAGTAAATAATGGGACCCCTTTAGATGGCGCGGACGGGTAGTGATTCACGGCGTCGCAACTTGAGGTCCTTGGTGAGAGAGTTCTTGCTTGTCTTGGTCTCTATCCACTCCTCAAGATTGCTGAGGGTGCACTCGGCAATCTCGGTGAGAGCCTCCTCGGTGAAGAAGGCTTGATGACCACAAACAACCACATTGGGGAACGTCATGAGACGCATGAGCTTATCATCTTGAATGATTGTCGACGAGTGGTCGTTGTAGAAGAGTTCGCCTTCAGCCTCGTACACATCAAGTGCAAGGCCACCGATATGGTTTGTCTTGAGGGCATGAATGACAGATTCGGTGTCGAGCAGGCCACCTCGAGAGGTATTGACTAGCATAGCACCCTCTTTCATCAGAGAAAGAGTGTTGCGGTTGATAATGTGCCGTGTTTGCTCCATGAGAGGGCAATGAAGACTAACAATATCGCACTGGGGCAGAAGGTCTTCGAGAGATTTGTACTCGCCATACTCCTCAAAAGCTGGTGAAGGGAAGGGATCATATGCAAGGAGTCTGCAGCCGAAACCCTTCATGATGCGTGCAGTAGCAAGGCCGATTTTGCCAACACCGACAATTCCGACAGTCTTGCCATAGAGGGTCTTTCCGAGAAGGCCATCGAGAGCAAAGTTACCCTCACGAACACGGTTGTAAGCGCGATGGGTCTTTCGGTTGAGGGTCTGAATCAGAGCAACAGCAAACTCGGCAACAGCCTCGGGAGAGTAAGAGGGGACATTGGCGACCATTATGCGGAGACGCTGGGCGGCATCGAGGTCAACATTGTTGAAGCCTGCACATCGCAGCAAAATAGCCTTTACGCCAAATTCTGACAGGGCGGAGATGACATTGTCGTTGACGACATCGTTCACGAAGACGCAAATGGCATCGGCTCCATCGACGAGGGAAACGGTATCTTCGTTAAGAGCGAATTCGTGAAAGATGAGCTCGATGCCAGACTCTGCGTGCTTGGCGCCGAGGACTGACGACAAGTACTTTTTATCGTAGGGTTTTGTGCTGAATACGGCGAGCTTCATGATGATAAGATAAGGATGAGTCGGATTGAAGTTGAGGAAGAGGAGGAAGAGATAGAGATGTAAGAGATGAAAAGCTTATACAAGGGATTGAAGAGGAAGAAATAAATAAGTAAGGTATGTGTTGTGTGACTGCTTGACAGCTAAGCTCTTTCCTTGATCCAATTACGCGGGGTTTTTGAAGCTTGGAAGGTAAATATGGACGTTTCTGGGCGTTCTCCACCAGGAACGGGGAGCTTCAACTTGAAGTATATATACACTCACCAAAAATACCTAAAACACCTAGCAATTATTCCTCTATTCTCAATAATTCAGACTCGATCATCTATGAACCCACTCAGCACAGCCCCTACACGAGGGGGGAAAAAAGGAGGTCACATCCAATAACTCTATCCAGCTTCAGCACATACACCGATCAACCATCTCCAATTACAGCGGTGTCGTCAGCATGTGCCTTGGAAAATCAGACCATACCAATATCCATAGCTTGGACGCCAAGCATGTGTGTGCAACTGTTACAAGAAAGGAGGCGATTATTATTATCTTTGAGGCTGACGATTGAGTTGGGCTTCAACGTATGATTAAGCTTTTCACTAACACTCATTTTCAGCTGTCATTGTTGTTGTTTCTTAGGAGACGCATTCCTACGTCAATACCAACACCGAACAAGTATAGGCGATCAAAATACATTATTTTAATAGCTTGCTGCAAAGATAAATCCAGTATAATTCGTATGCACCCCACGCTCGCCAAATCAACCGAGGCTCTTCTGACCCTAATCTCATCTCCCATAAAAATGTCCCCGGAATCGTTCGGTGTCCATGTCCCGGGGATCCGGGTTAATGACCCCCGGCCCCTAATGGATGGGACTATTTATTGTCTGATATGCAAGGCACGCAGAGCCCCAACCATCCCTTCTTTATGGTCTGATTTCAACAATCGAAAGTTGTAATTTCTAAGATCGATCTTGATAGGATCACAAAGGCCCCAGCTGGGCTTGAAACGGACAAGGATATACGCAAGGTCAGCTTCGGTGACATATCAACGGTGACCACTGGACGCTTGTGCAATTCGGTGAGCGTTGCAGCATCTCATTTATGGCCTCGTTTGAAGGTTTGATTGATATCATGAGCAATGCGTGAGTCATCGGGAAGGCATTGGCACTTCGTATACAAGGCTATGTTGCATCTCAGCAATGGTCTGATATGCATCCTCTACTAAATGAAGCAGTACTTGTGGAGTATTCACTGGACTATCCTCTCCTGCGTTGACACCTAATTCTATATTTGAGACCACCTCCATCAAGGATTCTCTGTATCGATATGCAAGTATGCCGTTTTATAAGAAGAAAGAGTTTGAATACGATCCAGAACATGATATTAGACTGATTATCACTCTCCTTCAAACGCCTTACCAAACTCATTTGGACTACTCGATTAAAACCGAACAAACGCACGAATCTCGGATCTCACATCACTGTGGAGCAACAATCTACGATGCATTGGCATTTTTGGGCCTTGTATGGCCTTCAAGGTGAGATATCTTCCTGAAGAAATCTCTTTGAGACCATGCTCGGGCTGTGAAATCGGAATCGCGAATTAGTAGTTGAGTGTTGCAGTTAGAAGGTATCATGCAGTTACGGATGATCTGATGATAATAGGCCAGCAAGACCCAGCCGATCGGCTCCTCCACGATACCCGGATGCATCTCACATTACCCGAGTAGATCATATCTAAGGTTAAATGCTATCATGCATCTTGTCACAGCGTGTGGAGCAATCCATCAAGACATCGGCCCGGTCCGTATCCCTGCCTTGCTCGTCCGAGGAGATGTCACAACAATACCTAGCCATTGGGGAGCTGAAGAGCTTGGTTTCTTATTACTTCTTTGGTCTTTTCTCTAACGCTTATAAGTGCAGCTGATGGTGTAATCCTTCTTCGGCCCCTTAACCGTATACTCGATGCCCCATTCCTTCAGGTTCACGGCCTGGAAGGCAAAGTTGTACTTGACATCGTAGTAATCATCAATGCACAAATGTCCTGCCTTGGCCTTCCATCCCTTATTTGTCGGTTCTGTGAACTCAATCTCGTGGAAAAGATAGTCTGCACGCTTCAGATCCTCTGGTTTAGCGAACCACACGCTCAGCACATCCTTGAGCTCGTCATATCTCCAGACGTAACGGCGTGTGGCCTTGAAGCCAAATCCCTGTTCGGTCTTGAACTCCCCCTCTTCGATATAGAGATACTCCATGCCCAGCTCATCATCGCTAGGGGAATCCTCGCTAGCGTTGACCGCACATCGCAAGCCATCGTTCGTCTTCTCGCGGAGGAGGAACTGCGCGGTTCCACTAAAGTGTCCGCTCGGGTGTGAGGGTAGTTTGCTGACAAGATCGCGCTCGAGTTTCCATGTACCGAGAAGACTTCGAAAAACAGCGTGGGCCACGAATCTTGACGTCGTCAGACCATCAGTTGCATCTTTGCGTGTCTGCTCGAGTGATTTTGTCGCAGCATCCTTTGAATCCTGATCGTCACCAGGATTTGAGTACCTCGCCGGTGTGAGCATGTCC
This sequence comes from Fusarium oxysporum Fo47, assembly GCF_013085055.1. Taxonomy (NCBI): domain Eukaryota; kingdom Fungi; phylum Ascomycota; class Sordariomycetes; order Hypocreales; family Nectriaceae; genus Fusarium; species Fusarium oxysporum. The sequence goes on along the minus strand of NC_072843.1, from coordinate 1,427,830 downwards.
AATGGCAGATTGTTATGTGGTAAGCTGGGAACTGGAGGCTCAAGAGGCTGGCGAATCTTCAACTCAAGTGCCTCTGCAATCTCATTCACCAGATAAGGGTAGTCGCCCATTGGGAACTGCGATACTCGGGGATCATTTCGCAATTCGAGTGTTCGCTGAATCGAGATGTCATCGCGAAGCTTGTTCATAAAGATCTCAGATTCACGACCAGGGGATACATTGTCTGACCACAGCGCAGCCACAAACCGAGCCTGCATCTGCATCACACCCCAGTAAGGAGATCTGTAAAATCCCACAAAGCCTAGATCTGGCACTTCGGGGTGATGAGTTCCATGGAAAGCCAGGGCGACAGGCTGATCAATATGTTTTGGTGAGAAATGAAGTGCCTTCAAGACGTCTTCAGGAAGGTAGTTTATGCAAGGTGAAGCATCAAAACCTGTCGCAACCACCACTGCTGCAATGTCCTCAATCTTTGTGCCGTCGGACAGTGTTGCCGTAGATCCTCCGAGGCTTTCAACTTTGCCTTTCGACAAAGAAATCATTCCAGATCGAACAAAATCAGTGTACCATTCGCTGACAGCTAAATAGGGCTGCTTATCATCATTTGTGCCATCGATTTGGAGCAGTGGGGAGTATTCGGATTGATCAGAGCCAAGAACGCCTTTGTAGACGCTGTGGACCACCTTTGCTGTCGCTTCGGGGATGTGTCCTTGTGTATTGGTCAGGGGTCGAGGACGGTTGTTGAGGTTATATGAAGAAAAGTCGAGAGGGAGAAATGGCGCTGCGACTTCTGCAGGCTTGGGACTGGTATAAAGAGGAAATACCCAGATCGGGCGCTGAATGACATGATGAATACTGTACTTGTCGATATCGGTAATCTTCGATGGATCGGGTGAGTTGGCCTCGGAGGAAAGATGAGCGCCAATAGTTCCAGCAATCTCAACACCAGACATCTGCCCACCAACGACGAGGATCTTTCCACCACCAGGTCTGCCCTTGCCCAGAAGGCTCTTCACTTCCCTGAAATGGCTGCTGTGGACAACAGGGATAGCTGTCTGCTTCTCAAGGCTCTCGGGTATAATTGGCTTTCCAAAGAAACCAGAAGCAACAAGAAGATAGTCAAAGTTCCTTGTTTCAGTTCCAGCATCTGACTTGGTGTTGGCAACCCAACCATTAGATGACCCCTTCGGCCGCTCTGCACTCTCAACTCGTGTACCAAGCTTGAGTTCAAAGTCCTTGTTGCTCTTCAGGAACCGCTCGAGATATCTGTGAAGATACTTTCCAACCATCCAACCTTGTGGGAGTTGAGGATCACTATCTTCCCAGGCAAGTTCACTAAACTGCATTGTATGTCTGCTCTGGTTCGCCCACATAAATGGGTGGACCTGTCTGCCATTGTCCGTCTTTGACGTAGGCCACAGACCTCCAATATCCTTCTGGGCATCGAAGATGGTGACTTTGAATTCGCCGGGGGCAGTGTTGTGTAACAGCGTTTTGGCTGCGACAAGTCCCGAAGGACCAGCGCCTACAATACTCAGCGAAGCTGTCAGAGATAGCAAGGCGTGACTTACCAACAATACAAACCGTCTTAGCCATTTTTCTCACGCCGGATAAGTACCTGGAGATACTCATATAAGAGCTCAATGACTCCTATACAATCCCTGTCCGAGGCTCACTTTTACGATGAGTAGACAGGGTTGAGCGATTTGTAGCAAGAAAGCTAGGATGAGGGGACTGGTGTAGGATAAGCAAATTTGAGAGAACAGCAGGCCTTCATATAAGACTCATAAATGCAAGAACACCACCCCTTCACGACTGACCGTCAGTAGGCAAACACAATCTTAGGGTGATATACAGCATTCAGTGAGAAAGAGCATCCAATGGTTGAGCACACCGTAAGCGGTTTAGTCGACCAAGCTCCGCAACTCCCGAGATCTTCCAAGTCGTAGGTGGCTTACCTAAGCGTTTGTGCTTGTGAAATGCATCAGATTGCGACTTCATATTTATTCAAACAATAGATAAAGCAGTACTGGGTGAGAATAACAATCTCTTTGCTTGAGTGATATGGCTACCTATAAAACCATAGATCTTCGCATGGAGATTGCCTGTATTGCTTGGTAGGTAGCTTGGGCTGTCTCATCTCAGAATCTAGCGTTACTTTCTGGTGTAAGCGGCATAACAGTATGTGTCCAACATGAGAACTAAGAATGAGGGTTTTGCTTTGGGGCCAAAAGAGTATGTTTTAACCATTAGTTAAAAGAACATGAGTTCATGGTATTAGTAAGACGAGTAGAAAGATATTATTTAAATGCCAGTTATGCATGTCATCAACTCCAGCTAAACTCCGAGTCAGTCTAACAACACCACTAACACCATCAGCCCTGACATCACAACCCCCAGCATAACCAGGGAACTTCAGGTCAGTATGATATAAAAATCACCTTGATGGCGAGGAAAATCATTCGAATCTCGTCAATCCCAAGATCCATAATATCAAATGCCGTTATCCTTTCAGAATTAGTAATGGTTGATTGCCCCGCTTTGTTACGAATGTCGTCATACCTCGTAGAATTCGTCAGTTGCCCTGTAGCTTTAAAGTAGATAAATACCCAAGGTCCAACTCTAATCAGATTATCTGACCAGTATCTAATCTTTTCAGTATCTCATAACTCTTATCGACAAATCCAACCTCTTTTGACCCAATTGACCCATCCTCACTTATACACAATGGCTTCTCATCACGTTCTTCTTCTTGGCGGCCACGGCAAAATCGCCCAGCTTCTCACTCCTCTCCTTCTCAAGCGTTCGTGGACTGTAACCAGCGTCATCCGAACTTCTGAACAGACCCCTGCCATCGAAAAACTTGGTGCCGGCCTCCCCGGTAAACTCAATGTCCTAGTACGTAGCATTGAGGATGTCACATCCCAGGATAAGGCCTTGAGTATCTTGAATGAAGTCAAGCCCGATTATATTGCTTGGAGTGCTGGTAGGTCAACATACGAGAATCACTCTTGGGCCAATACTGATGAGATACAGGTGCCGGAGGTAAAGGTGGCGCAGAAAGAGTATGAACCAGCCCCATCCTCTTCAGATCAGCTCACTTACTGACCCCTCCTAGACTTTCAAGGTGGACCGAGATGCCGCCGTTCACTTCATCAATGCCGCAGCATCTGTACCCACCATCACCAAGTTCCTTCTTATCTCATACCTAGCTTCTCGTCGATCTGGTGCTTCATGGTGGCCTGCCGGCGAGTGGGATGAGTACAATGAAAAGGTCAACAACGGCGTATTGGCAAACTACTACAAGGCCAAGATCGAGGCCGATGAGACCCTCTACAAGGTCTCCAAGAAGAGTCCTACTCTTGTTGGCATCGATCTGAGACCTGGAACTCTGACTGATGACCCAGCCACCAAAGTTGAGTTTGGCAAAACCAAGAGCATCGCTAAGAACGGTGTTAGCCGTGAGGCTGTTGCTGAGGTTGCCTCACATCTTCTCGCTGCCGACGGTGTCAAGAACGGCTGGTATGATCTACTCGATGGTGATGAGGATATTCCAGCTGCTGTCGAAAGAGTTGTGCGAGAGAACGTGGATGCTGCTGAGGGCGAGGCCATCTATGATGCCTGAAGGTTGTCTGCCTGCAAAAACATCATGGCCATATAATATTTAAGTCATAAGGCATTTTGAATTAATAATGATACATCGCAGCTGATGCTATCCACGCTTGTACCCCATTTTAACACCCGGTGATCCATGCCTGTGACGGCGAATTGTAAAGACATGACAAGTTATGTAACATTTGTGCTTCCCTCAGACAAATGTGTGAAACATTACCTTTTTTGACTCCATCCATATAGTTTCTCTTACATATAATATAAATCATGTCGAAACCGGTTTCTCTGCATCCTCAACCGAGTAGGCGCGTAGTTGTCGAGTTCGCTCAAAGGTGTTTCGATAGCTGCCCTTGCTTGAACCAAGTCGGCTATTGAGACGGACCCCGTTTGTACATTCTTCGGCCCCTCCGAACCATTTGAACCTGAGAACACGCATTTCCTCATTGAAGGTCTTCCAGCTGGTGGTGAAATAGATCACGGCGTTCCAAACACCCTGCAAGGGAAGCACACAGCCACTGGCGACACTGAGGGGAAAGCTGATCCTGTCGTGGTGCGTCAGGCTGTACAGCCGGTTGGCGGAGCTCGGAATCCAAGTGATCAACACAGCGAGGCCGAAGATGAAGCTGGTGCGCAAATATGCCATCTTGACTGGATCAAATTGTCTGAGTTTCATAGAAGCGTTAGACTTGACGGCACGAAGTTTAGTCATTACTGAGGAGGGTGGCTGGCGAGAACTGTCGGATGTGCAGAGTGTTTCGAATCGTTGAGCTCTGCTAGAACTCGACGGTTCAATATGCTCGAAAGAACTAGGTAGGACCCAAGATTGGATGCGAGGAGGCATTGCGGCTAGAGGAGGACTTGGAAGTGTAGGCTCTTGTTGGATTACTTGCCTCGGGTCTTCGCGTGTAATCTGAACTTCTGTGACTGCAGTACCATAGAAGTCCTGACGAGGTGTGAGATTCTGAGGACAAAAGTCAGCTTCGCCTGCCTCACTGGCATCAGGTGGGAAGGCTACCGCTTCTGAGGAGCCTCTGTGCTCACTACTCGAATAAGGAATATGATCATTCTTCTCGGCGTTGCCAATAACATCCATCACCATATGCCTGATCTGATTTCGAGTGTGGAAAACGTGGTATCCAACAGCGATGTAGATCATGATGGAGAGGAATGAAAATACCCAGATTGGGATGTAGTAGGCGTAGAGGCGAACAAGACTCCAGTCAGTCCCGATCCAACACCAGAGCTACACATTGTCAGTATACTAGTGAAAGAAGAACGGTTAAAAACCACCTACAGTAGCATCTCCAAATATGAGACCTTCAGGTGAGTTGCGGATTGATATCAAAACAACTGCTGGAATAAGAGGACCACCGAAACAGATCATGCAGTATAGCCAGGCATACTTGCGAAACATTCGAGGATCGGCATTGCAGAAGAACACGAGAAACACATTGATAGCCATGGCAAGTGACCACCAAGGGTCAGACTGCATAAACCTGGGGAAAGAGGTTAGTGTTAAACCATAACGTGAGTCAAATATCATACCATTCGAAGATGAATGCCTGAGCCTGGCAAAGATGTGATCCCTCACCCCTTTCAAGACCATCATAGCCGATCATAGATGCAACACTCGCACCGGCATTTGCGATTGAGGCAAAGATGAGAAACAAATTAGGAGTTGTTCGAAGTTTTTTGAAAAGGCCGAAGGTCAGCAGCACCAGAATGATAGCGATCATAGAACATCCTGCTCCGACTCGTTCTATAGTGATAAGAATCTCGATATGCTCAGGTGAGAAGGTCGGTCCTCGATGATGCTCCGGATGGCCCTCCATGTTGATGTTTGGTGAGGGCAAAGCCTTGGAGTTGATGATGGGAAGAAACGAGGAGGCCAAGCGCTCGCTCCGCAAGAGAATGTGAACAAACACAAACGAGGAAAGAGAAGAGGGATAGAAGGAAAAGGGGAAAGAGATGTTGTGAGCTCAACACGGTTGGCTTACACACGGAAGGGGCGCTCGGCGACTGCGATAGAGTTCGCAGTTGCCATCAGTGGCAGTTTGAAGGTGATGGCTTAGTTCCTTCCACATTGAATCATGTGGTGAGCGAACAGGATAACAGATGGGATCGTATTTCTCCGATAGTGAATATATGTTAAGAAAATGAATAAAAATCAATGTTTTCTTTCTTATTATTTTAATCCTATTATTATTTGTTATGCGCAGATTGATTATGCCGTCCTTTTCATTATATTGTTTGTATAAGCTTATATAACACTTCATCACTTGGACAAACCTTACGCAAATAACCTTAATGATAGCCTTAAACAGCTCCAGATCCACTAGAGCTTGATAAGAATCAGCTGTAAAGCTAAATGTTGGGATTTCCATTGTTGCATATTGCCAAGGAGACTGCACTGCACTCTCTTATTAATGGAACGTCAATTCTGCAATAACGAGGCCTTGACATAACGACCACGACAAGGGCCATTAAATGAAAGTTTGGCCGCAGAGGTTCTTCGGTCAAAAGACAATATCATATTCAAATCCCTATATATACCATTTCAACACGGCGATGGCTGATATAAAACTTCTATAAGATCAACCAGATTAAGGTAGCATCCAATTGGAGTGGCCTTTTTGGCTTTCATCACCATAATGGGACAAGCCTGCATACGTACCTCGGCTTCACAATGACTGCCACATCCTTGATTTCAGGTCGATCGACCTCCATAAACCAGAGGCAAAAGCCTCACATTTCCTCTCTTTTCATTCTCATCTCAACAATTGATCAATCAACTCTTATATAATGCAAATTTCCAAGCTTCTAAGACCCATCTCCACTCAACTGCCGAGCTTCTACATCTCCCGATCGGCCCCGCACTCCCGGGTCCGAAATCGCATCATCGGACCTCCCGCAAACACGACTCTCTCACACATCAGCATCAAAGCCTTCTCGTCAGCCAAAATGGAGTTCCCACCCTTCCACAACTCAATCCTCTGCCCTGCACTTGACCTGGTGCCAGAGAACGCACCACCTGATTTGTTCGCCTCGGAATTGTCCTTCTTTGCTTCTCATCCATGGACGGCTTCTCTGCTCTGCGCTCCTGATGCGATCCCTTTTCTTCCTTCATGTCGCATACCAAAGTCACAAGCGCATGATCAGCTTTTTGGGAACACACTCAATAATTCTCGTGGCCTGAGGCATCTTATCAGTTACTTTCGTGCGCCTAGTTTTGAGGTCGCCAAGGATCCTGCACATAACATCACTGAAATCGCGGTGCTTGTATCAGTGGGCGAAGGTGTAAGCGGGTATCCTGGGATGGTTCATGGCGGAATTGTCGCGACGTTGTTGGATGAGTCAATGGGTACCATCTTTGATTTGAATGGGACTTTGGGTAAAGAGGCTAGGGCGTTCAAGACGCATAGCGTGACGGGTGGTATAGACGTGAAGTATCTCAAGCCTGTGCCAACAGACAGCGTTGTCTGCATCACAGCTGTTGCAGAAGAGATTGATGGTCGGAAGACAAAGGTCAGAGGTGAGATGAAGGATGAGAAAGGCGAAGTGCTGGCGACCTGCTCAAGTCAATGGGTAGCACTTAAACCAAGCTTGTGATCAAAGGAGGCCGGCATACATATATGGTGGCGAGCAGGCTCCTGGATTAGAATAAGACTATATATTACTACCTAGACATAAGAAGAAAGGTATCAAGGAATGCAAGAGTGACAAAGCAAAAGTGGTATATGAAATCCATACAGGAACCTTTCGCCAATACTGAGAAGTCCATCTAATCAAGGTACAAATTATTTTCAGCCGTTAGTCAGAAACCGATCATTTAGAGCTCTCTCCCCTCTCCGACTTCAAGCCGGGAACAATAGACTTGACCGCATCTTTAACTTTATGGGGATCTTCCAAAGCTTCGTAGGCGGCCTCTCGCTTACTCTTGTGTCCCTGCTGCCAAGATTCCTCACGGGCATCCAACTCGCTCTCGGCTGAGCTGATACTGCTCTGACTTCTGTTCATGACCATGTTGATCATTCTGCCCTCGTTCTTCTTGACGTTACGCTGGTTCTTCTTCATATCCTGCAGCTCCTGGTCTTCCCAATGCATCGTAATTATACCCAGTCCTGGGAAGTTCTTCTCGAGAAACTCCTTCAGGTATGGCAGGGTTGACTTGTCTGGTCGGTATGTTCCGGAATCGTTGTCGATGATCAGTTGATAATATGCAGGATCATGTGGAGGATGTTCCTTTGGTGGACCTCCAGGGATGTCTTCCTGCGGATGTGTCTTGGTGTGAGGGTGCACATCATCTGAAGCAAGAGGCTTCTTAAGCCGCCGAATAAAGAATTCGCCTGAACAGGCGATGTACGTCTCAACATCCGAATGCATAGTGTGCTTGCTCAACATGTCGATACCGAATTCTTTGCCAGTCTCTGTAAATCTGAACATGCCGTCCAAGGTCAGAACATAGGTAAAAGTGCGACCTCCTTCGTCGAAGTGAACAAGCTTCAGGAATTGCTCTGAAGCCTCTGGCGAGCATGCATCGAAATCGCCATATTCTGTCGATGCGTTGAAATTATAGATACGACGATGCTGGCTGTGCAGTGCTTTGTTCAGGATTGTGCCGCGCAAGCCCGCTGAAGAGTAAATCGATGCAATAATAGGTCTAAACTCGACAAAGCGATGATACAGCTTGGGAGGCACTGGTCCTTGAAGCTGCATCTCATTTGCTTGGAAACTGATGACATGTTAGCATAGCCATTTTCATCTTGAACAAGCAACATACTCATATTTTTGTGTCTTGCTCTTCTTGTTCCCGTCTTGGTCGACTTGCTGATCTTCATCCACTCGGGCATCGTCCTCGGCATTAGCGTTGACCTTGACACCGGCGATTCGACCGATCAGAGGACTGAAATGTTTGACCCATGTTGTTGGTCCAACAGTGTACATTTGCGCATAAGGCGGATCCGACGGTCCCAAAAGCTCCATGCTCAAACGCAGTAGAGGTGTCATGTGAATGTTGTGGGTAACAACACTACTAATAGCTTTGGCCAGATATGCTCGTTTGCTCATCATGCGCTTCTTAGCCTCATACACACGACCAGGAGCGGGAATGCCTTTCCAGTCTGGGCCTATACTGGGCACTTTAATTGTGACATTGCCCAACCTATCATCATGATCGGGGAAATCTTCATCGTACATTCGGCACTTGAGAGTAAAGCCTGTTGGCGGGACGTTGGCGACAATCCATTCATCTTCCCATTCCGGCTCGGTCGTCTTCCTTATGGTTTTCGTACGGTGGGTGAGATCGGGATCCTCCTTATGCCGCTTCGGCTGAGTACCTTTTAGAGTCGCATGAAGGAAGGGATCTGAAGAGGCTGTAACAAAGTCGCCAGGAGCAAGATTTGAGGCGCCGTGGAAGATGAATCGAATGGTATAGCCTTGCGGCGCATCAGGAAGAGGGGTCGGGTCGAAGCCACCGGGAGGTCCTTTTGTAATCTGATGTACACGGTCTTTAAGGCCGGTTCCAATCTTTGTAGGACGCTTTATAGCGTGGTCATGATGATACTCCTGTCCATTTTGTTGTGGGTTCGCACCGTTTGTCTGCTCTTGTGATACTCCATTGCCATTCTGTGTCGCTGTCTCGTCGTGGCTGTGACCGTTCGTTTGGCCATCGCCGTTGGTGCTGCTGATTGGAGTGGTCATTTTCTAGACCCTTGTTTCTGCTGAAGAACGCGAAAGAAAGATCAAGATTGTGATCTAACGAGTTTGCGCCGGAGGATATACTACTCGATATAGTAACCAAAAACTCTGCGTCACTTGAACGAAATAATGTCCTATCATCCGGGTACCCGAAGGATGGTTTTGTTATGACGATGAAGGAGGAGGGTTGGGTTCAATAACGGTTAAAAGAGGCTGGTTCGTAAGGGTCCTGTCCTCGTTAGATGGTGTGATAAGCGCCGTCGCAACCGTGGCTCTGGAGCTGAACTAGAACTGCAACTATTATAATGGCGGCAGACGGTGGCTTATATTTGAGCGCCATGCCAACCAGGCCATGATAATGGTACCTTTCTCCTAATCTTGTTACAGTGGCATGAGAACTTCAGCCAAGGTCAGACTTGGTCTACCCATAACAGCTGTATAACTCAACATCTCTTGGCGCCATGAAGCGTCGCAAGCTCTCATGGCCAAGTCATTAAAAGTACCATTGAATTTGCTATTTTCTGACGTCACCTCGAGTTGTGTACAGGGAAATGCATGCAGGACTTCACGGCTATAGCGGCATTTGATGTGCCAAGGGCTGGGCTGTAGCGGCTATGAGTGCCGCCCGGCGTGGAAACCCCTTGAGATTCACCCACTTAGATGGGGCTTTTAGGGGACCCTGATCATTTTTCTCGGCACAGCCTAGCAATTCTTTACGCGATGGCTTCGGAACGCGGCTCGCCTGTCAAAACGACTTTTAGTTCAATCATGAGATCTGCGTCGTAAATTTCGATTTTGCTTGTTCATGATCGACATTCTAAAGTTTCACATCTTTTCTCCAATCATTACCTACTACCACTTCTGGTAACAATATTCACTTACACGCAAGCCGTCTGCTTGCTTCACAACATTGAAATGCAATCCTCAGCTTGAGTCAGGACACTAACATGTGGCTACTAATGTAATTAGTTCATTGAAGGCTCAAGCTCGGATCTCGGATCCAATGTTGGCCAGGCCCTTGTTCTAGACAATAACAAAGCCTCCATCTAATCATTCCATTATCAAATCTAAGGCTGCTTGATGTCCATCATTCAAAATCTGCCAAACCCATGTCTAATTAACCTTTATACGAACCAGTCAGCCCAATCTAACTAAGGTTGTTTAAATGTCCGAACGTGTTAGCGATAACTCAGAAACTCTTGTTTTACGAAATAGCGAATGAGAAGTCATTCCGCCACCTTTATTGGCCTGCTCTTGAGCTTCCTGATGCCTTATGCATGTTGTTACCGTTATTGCCAAACTGACACCTAATTTCATAGCCACGGGGCATATACACAAAAAACACATATCTACGAGGAGACCAATAGATTGCTGTTCTTGGTATTCGGCAACTCCGTGAACGGCATCACTCAACAACAATACATTCAGCCGCACATAGCTTCGCTACTTGCCTACTCAGATACGGCACAGACCCCACGTGGACTATCATGGTCTCATATCAGCATCCAAATCAAGCCTCAGCCGTTCGTTAAGCTGGCTTGCATAGGCTGGGTGGTCATCTTTCTTGCCAAAACATGCATAGGCAAGAAATAACCATCCAGGGTACATTACATACTCACCTAAGTCAAGCCTTTGCCCCGTCTGTGTCGCGGTCTGATTCAAACGCTGGTTATTGTCAAATAGCAAGCAAGCATATTAACTTGAAATCGTTTATATCCATATATCATTTGAAAGAGTTTGTGCTATTCTTTGTGACATAATGTTTCTTAGTGGATGAAACGTCGAGCCATTGCTATACACTCCTGATATTCACCATAGCAGTGACTTTCCTTAACCAATGCATATTTCACATAAAGTACAGACATAGATAAACAAAAAGCGATCCCAGCACTAATTAGCAAGTGAAACCTTAGAAGAGACCATAAACTGAATCAATCACCTTCCCAATCCTCCATACACAACCATTCGAACCACAGTCCCTCTTCTCAACCTCCGCATTCATAACCCTCCCCCCTTCAACCTCGAGCTTGAATCCCGCGCGCCCCTTGATATGTTTTCCATCCATTCTTCCGAAACCTGCCATTAGGAAGAACCGTGTCGCATCGGCGTTACCAGGTGCCTCAGCAACTTTGGTGAACGACTTTAGCGCTTCATTCGAAGGCACGAGGTAGACAACCTTGGAGTTCTCCTTTGTGCGACGTCCGGAGAACGACATATCAAGACGATCTCTGGGGAACCACGGTGCAACGGTATATAGCAGCTCTCTGACGCGAGATGTCTCAGGGTCGGCGGCCAAGATATCCTTCATTGACTTGGAAGGGGAGTGCTTGATGGTTGGTAGAGAGCTGTGATTTCTGGCGGAGTCTTCACCGAAATAGGTGAGCAATGGATCAAGAATGTTGTCAATTTTGTACACGATGCCGTTCGAAGCGGGAACACGGATTGGTTTGCCTTTCTTGTCTTTCAGGAGTTTAGCTTGTGTGCGAGCGCGCACATCAGTCCTCGTCAAGCCTGGGTTGGTGGTGATAACCCCCTTCGAGTCAGTATGAATTGAGAAACCCTCAATCGAGACGATGTTCTTATTGTATAGATCATGTGGAACGAGTTTGCCCGGCAAGATATGCGTACGGAGAAGAGTGGTCAAGAGAGGATAACCAACTGCTGTGGTCAGCTTCTCCGTGAGGCCATGGACCTTAGCAATCGCCTCGTTGGTAGGGGCGAGGATGCTGAAGTCAAGACCAACGTTGTTGTCATTGAAACGCTCCTCGAATGCAGGTTCGGGAATTCCAATGCCACCTCCTGTTGACTTGAAGAGTTCATAGAATGCGGTCAAGTCCTTGTACTCTTCCAGAACAGTGAGGACAGCATTGGTGCGATTAACCTTGGCTGGTGCTCCAGCCAAGAAAAGCATGGAAGCGCACAGCGCTGCTTTGAAGAAGTTGGTCATGTTTGAAAAGAGAGTGTCGAGCGATAATTGTTTTGCTGAAGCTGATGTCTCACATCGTTAGTTGCGGAGCTTCGTACCATTTTATAGATATTTCAATATTATCATTGGACTCCGTAGCTTTGACGATGTTACCCAAGTCGAGTATTACTGTGCATAAGAGAAAGAAAATTCAGGTTTTCTTGATTTTGGAGATTTTCAATGCAACGCTCTTTTGCTCCGTGATGCTTCATGCTTTCATACTCAAGTTAAAGTATGTGCTACTCCTTAGTTGAGAGGAATTACACCAGAACAAGTAACCATGCACCAAAGATCAAACACGCTGCTGAACCTTGATTCGAGCCGGGACGATCATGCTCCTCACGGGCCAGCTTTATTATCAGCCCTTTATGATTAGTTTAATATGCTGTGCGGCCATAGTCTTTCGCGACAGCGTCCAGAGCTTATAAATGCCACCAGTTATCGAATTCCAGTTAATTTTGTGGCATTTGGGGGCATAAAATGGCACGATCAAGTAACATCAGGACGCTTCATGAGAATACTGAATATTCGCTCATATGAATTTCTAAGTCTATCATCTGATTCCAATACCTACAGGTAGTGATAATGAAGGACGGTATCTCACAAAGTAATGTGTAGCGTTTTCTTGATAGTCATTACTCTAGATGTCAAAATCAACAATGACTCAAACATTCTGCTTTATCAATTACGAATCTTACACTACATACAACTACTACATGAAGCTGAGACTGTATTGGGAATGCAATCAGATAGGAGTGAATAGTAACTGGAAGAATATAACATAAGTGCCGAAGATGATTCTACTCATATAAGTTCATAGACGCATGATATACCCCTTACCCTAGAGCACTGTGATTTTCGCAACTGGTTGCTGCGCTGCCTGAGCAGCTACAGCAAAGGAAGACACGGGGAAGCTGGTGGCTAAAGCAAGCTGAAGCGATGCCATTAGGACACGCTGGACTGTAACTTAGCTGTTCTGATTCAACGTCCCCTTCTTGAATGTTACTATTTTAATCTTTTGTCCCCGCGAACTGCTTAACGCGGATGATGTTGGTGAGGATTCTAAGTACCTATTTAAAAAGATACTCTTTTCTTGCAGCACATATAGCCATAGCGGGTGTACCTCCAAAGCAAGGTACATCTCTCATCAATACGTGCCATTATTCAGGGTCTGAGTCCCTTCTTACATCGGCCAAGGACAATCACGACATCTGCTTTAATGCGGTATTTTATCCGAATGATGAGTGACATTAACTCCCCGACCAACTGGTGTTCCTATTGTGCCATATGTACTCGTTCAAGGTGATGAAAAGGCTGATGAATGGAAGTATCTTTTAGCTGTTAGTGACCTCCTTGGATTCCGTGAGCTTCTCCCAATCGTCATCCCTAGTGGGGCTTTCAGACAAGCTGATTGGTACCAATCGTCATTCCAGTTGCCATTGCCCCGCTGTCGATCTGACTGCCCCGCCATTTGCTACCCTGAGATCCAATGGAAAGAGCTTATCGAGCTTCTGAAGCCATTGATCATACGGGGAGCTCAACAGAAGAAATCCCATTGTTCCTGTTCCTGGGCCTGGCACCGCATCAGCACTGCATTTCACTTGCCTCGTCCCAACGCTTGCTCAGCTGTTAGGTTTAGGTACTGTAGGTATAAAGCTCCACGCTCGCCTCCTCTTTTTCAAGATGCGCCCTTTCTCTCCTGCATCCATCTCCCGCGTTACTCGCACAACCACTCGAATCAATCCCTTTTTTACCCAACCTCGCAACTTTTCTTTCACACAAGCCATAATGGGTGTTCAGAAGACCATCATCTCCGAGGGCAGCGGCGCCTCTCCTCAGGTCGGCCAAAAGGTCACCATCCAATACACCGGCTGGATCAAGGACGAGTCCAAGCCTGACAACAAGGGTGACCAGTATGTTCATTCGTACGCCCACCGCTCTTGAACGCAGTTGACAACTCTCTTCACAGGTTCGATAGCTCCGTCGGCCGTGGTGCCTTTGTGGTCCCCATTGGTGTTGGCCAGGTCATCAAGGGTGCGTCTCCCTATCCAGTTTCGGATCTGTAACGCATAAGACACCAAAGCTGACTCCAAATAGGCTGGGATGAGGGTGTTACCCAAATGAAGCTCGGCGAGAAGGCCCTTCTCGACATCACTCCGTAAGTGTTCTCAACATCCTCAGATTAGTTGATATTTGGAATGCTAACCGTCACTGGCAGTGACTACGGCTACGGCGCTCGGTAAGCTCACAAATTAGGGCCATTGGACATGATGCCTCTGGAGCCGTCAAGCTAGACCATGAAGAAACAACTAACATAGTTAACAGCGGCTTCCCCGGCGCCATTCCCCCCAACGCCACCCTCCTCTTGTAAGTTGATTGAATATTACCAGATAAATGAACAGCCTACTGACTACTCCTTCAGCGAGGTTGAGCTCCAGAAGATTAACTAAGTCCCTCAACTATCTACCGCTATCCTTCGATCGAGTCTGGGAACATGAAGCTTTGACGGGCTTCTGATTAGCTGCAAACGCTCAACGAATGCTACGATCGACCTGGTGCTCATTATACCCCTACAGACATGTAGCATCGGGGTGCAGTATGGAGTGAGGAACCAAATATGGCGACTTCTACATATTTCCTAGGGACGGTCAAACAAAGAATAATTGAGATCCAACGTGAACCTCTGTGATGACCATTGCTGGCATGTGTTGGTGAACAAAAGGATGCACCGATAAATTGAAAGATATAATCAAGTATCTCGATGCCCCACCCCAAGCTGCTAATCAAGTATGTTTCTTTGTGCCGTAACTGAAGCTCACGTTGGTATGGCATCATGCGTAAAAATGCCCCGCGTACATCGACCCCGCCGTTTAAATCTCATGATGGACCTGCATGATTCTGAGGGTACCTGAACAAGAAGGTCGAGATCGCTGCAGTACCCTGAAAAATCGTACTGATGTGTCCGTAAGGGTTCTATACACCCGAAACTAACCGTGTCAAGTCAATGGAATCCAACAGAATCTTGGAATCAGAAGCAATTAAGTGCCAGACCCATGAGAGGGGCGTCACCTACGTGTAGCTTTCACCCTAGCAACCTTGAACGTCCATGCAGTTGACTTGCTGCGGGGCTGCTGTGCCACGCTGAGCTTGTGTACTTACTGGAGACTTCAAAATACCTAGGCTGCTGCTGGGTGAATGACTCGAAGAAACAGTTCAAAATTGTTCATTGCAGCAAAAACAGTATATAATACCTTAGTGAATACAAAATGAACCGATAAGAAGTGCAGATTGAAGCCTTGCACTGATTGATACCTCAGGCCAGGTGGCTTATTAAAGCTGAGGCGCCCGCTGACAGTATGGTTAGTGGGGCAAGACAGCTCTGCCTGGGGGCTTGGGCCATTACCTCATCACCATAGGACACTCCATGTCGCGCTCTCTTGTTCCACTCAACTTTCAAAAGTAGAACCTCTTTTCTTACAAACCACATTTGACCATACTCACAACACGAATTTTACGACTCTACGGTCTGCGACGAAGATACACATCGCTCGCGGATAACTCATTCTCCTTTCTCCATCTCTCACCGTCCCCTTCTACTCTTTGGTGGGGTTGAGCTCTGCCTGGTGCTGGATCGCCTTCGCAACGACTGACGCAGCGTTTCCAACATTACCACCTCTTCTAAAATAGCCAAGCTGGGGAAGCGAAAGCTCTCCAACGGGGAGTCACCTACCCATAAAAGAATAATGGCCGTAAGCCTAGATCCTCTGTACTCCCTATCTCGGCTTGTCGCCTGCCATACTCTTGCTTGAAGCATCAGAGCATGTGAAAAGCAGGTGCCATTTGAGAGACTTTCACCGTGAACATGCAAACAGGACGCGAAGATTCTAACAGCCCGGCTCGATAGGAACAAAAGCAACCAGAGGTCGACCTTGCGACCCGAATGCAGGTCGATGAGTCTGTTGTTGGACATAACGAAATCGATGAGTCCCTCTACAGCCGACAACTTTATGTGCTAGGCCACGAGGCCATGAAGCGTATGGGTGCTTCTAATGTGCTCATAGTCGGTCTAAAGGGTCTCGGCGTGGAAATCGCCAAGAACATCGCTCTGGCTGGTGTCAAGAGCCTTACCCTCTACGACCCTGCGCCAGTCCAGATTGCGGATCTCTCGTCCCAGTTCTTCCTCACACCCAGCGATGTCGGAAAGCCCAGAGATGAGGTCACTGTGCCTCGTGTCGCCGAGCTCAACGCCTATACCCCCGTTAAGCTCCACCAGTCACCTGGCCTTGATGGTGAACTTTCGCAGTTCGACAAGTACCAAGTTGTTGTTCTGACCAATGCGCCTATCCACCAACAAAAGGCTATCGGTGACTACTGCCACAGCAAGGGCATATACGTTGTTATTGCCGACACATACGGTCTTTTCGGCTCCGTTTTCTGTGACTTTGGCGAGAAGTTCACTTGCATCGATCCTACTGGCGAGACTCCTCTTAACGGCATCGTGGCAGGCATTGACGAGGAGGGCTTGGTGTCTGCACTCGACGAAACTCGACATGGGTTGGAAGATGGCGATTACGTGACATTCTCCGAGGTTGAAGGAATGGAAGCACTCAACGGAGCGGAGCCCCGAAAGATCACGGTTAAGGGCCCATATACCTTCTCAATCGGCGATGTTTCTGGACTCGGTCAATACAAGCGAGGTGGCATGTACCAGCAGGTCAAGATGCCCAAGATCATCAACTTCAAGGACTTCACCACTGCGCTCAAGGAACCCGAGTTCCTTATCTCAGATTTCGCAAAGTTCGACCGACCTCAGCAGCTGCACCTCGGTTTCCAGGCACTCCATGCTTTCCAACTTACTCACAAGCGACTTCCCAACCCCATGGACAATGACGATGCTATCGTCGTTCTTGGTGCTGCTAAGAAGTTTGCTGAGCAGGAGGGTCTTGACATTCAGCTGGATGAGAAGCTTCTGAAGGAGCTGAGCTACCAAGCCCAGGGTGATCTTAACCCTATGGCTGCCTACTTTGGTGGCATTGTGGCACAGGAGGTCCTCAAGGCTGTTTCTGGCAAGTTCCAGCCCATCAACCAGTGGATGTACTTTGACTCTCTCGAGTCCCTGCCAACATCTACCAAGCGATCCGCTGAGCTCTGCAAGCCTATCGGTAGCCGATATGATGGACAGATCGCTGTATTTGGTACCGAGTTCCAGGACAAGATTGCCAACTTGAAGCAGTTCCTCGTTGGTGCTGGTGCCATTGGTTGTGAGATGCTCAAGAACTGGGCCATGATTGGTCTCGGAACAGGACCCGAGGGCAAGATCTGGGTGACTGACATGGACTCGATCGAGAGGAGTAATCTGAACCGTCAATTTTTGTTCCGCGCCGATGATGTTGGTCAGATGAAGAGTGACCGTGCTGCTCTTGCTGTTCAACGAATGAACCCTGACCTCGAAGGCCACATGGTAACACTCAAGGAACGCGTTAGCCCCGAGACCGAGAATGTTTTCAACGAGGACTTCTGGCGAAACCTTGATGGTGTAACCAATGCTCTTGACAACGTTGAGGCTCGAACATACGTCGACCGCCGATGCGTTTTCTTCCAGAAGCCTCTTCTCGAGAGCGGCACTCTTGGAACCAAGGGCAACACGCAGGTCGTTCTGCCTCATCTCACCGAGTCTTATTCATCCTCCCAGGACCCCCCCGAGAAGGAGTTCCCTATGTGCACCATCCGAAGTTTCCCCAACAAGATCGATCACACTATTGCCTGGGCCAAGGAGTACATGTTTGAGAAGCTTTTTGTCAAGGCTCCTCAAACTGTCAACCTGTACTTGACCCAGCCTCAGTTCATTGAGAATTCTATGAAGCAGGGCGGTAACCAGAAGGAGACTCTTGAGACGATTAGAAACTATCTCACGACCGAGAGGCCACGAACCTTTGAGGACTGTATCGCCTGGGCCCGTCAGTTGTTTGAGACTGAGTTTTCCAACAAGATCCAGCAGCTCTTGTATAACTTTCCCAAGGATTCTGAGACCTCATCTGGTACTCCTTTCTGGTCCGGACCTAAGCGAGCTCCTGATGCGCTCAAGTTCGACCCCAACAACCCCTCTCACTTCGGTTTCATTGTTGCGGCCGCCAACCTCCATGCTTTCAACTACAACATCAAGTCTCCTGGAACCGACAGGTCCATATATCTGCGAGAATTGGACAATGTTATCGTTCCCGACTTTACACCCAGTTCCAACGTGAAGATCCAGGCCGACGACAAGGAGCCTGTGGTAAGTATTTTCACATCTTATTCAAAAACCAGTACTAATTCATGATTAGGAGCCCGAGTCAAGCAATTTCGATGACAATGACGAGATTGAGAAGCTGACCGCCAGCCTCCCATCGCCCAGCTCTTTGTCTGGATTCCAGTTGGTCCCTGTTGACTTCGAGAAAGACGATGACTCGAACCATCACATCGACTTCATCACTGCTTGCAGCAACCTCCGAGCAGAGAACTACAAGATCGAGCCTGCTGATCGACACAAGACCAAGTTCATCGCTGGCAAGATCATTCCCGCCATCGCCACGACTACGGCATTGGTTACCGGTCTGGTGGTGCTTGAGCTGTACAAGATCATCGATGGCAAGGATGATCTAGAGCAGTACAAGAACGGTTTCATCAATCTGGCCCTGCCTTTCTTTGGCTTCAGCGAGCCTATTGCTAGCCCCAAGGTGGAATACCAAGGCCCTGACGGCAAGGTTACGTTGGATAAGATTTGGGATCGTTTTGAGATTGAGGACATCACCCTGAAGGAGCTTTTGGATACCTTCAAGGCCAAGGGTCTGACCATCAGTATGCTGAGCTCTGGTGTCAGCCTCCTCTACGCGTCTTTCTTCCCTCCTTCGAAGCTGAAGGAGCGTTATGACCTCAAGCTGAGCCAGTTGGTTGAGACAATCTCAAAGAAGCCTATCCCTTCACACCAAAAGGAGGTCATTTTTGAGATTGTTGCTGAGGATCTTGCTGAGGAAGATGTTGAAGTTCCCTACATCAAGGTCAAGATGGCATAAGCACTGTGGCTTTGAAGCTTTTGAACAGTCTTTTGAGATATGTATATGAGATGTTAGAAACGACTGGAGTGCACATGAGCACATGAAGGACCAAAGGATGAAGCCTATAAAGATAGATAAATTCATTGCTGTATGACAAAGCTTACGGAGACTGCTATATTGATTTGCTGTTGACTATTCTGAGACCTCAATGATCTTCTTTTCGCGTACGCAAACGAAAACATATGCTGAACTGCCGAGACTACCACCTTGACTCGATACGGAAGGGAATTTTCTTTACCAAGCCAGTCGTCATGATGCACATGGGCTTATCAAGACAGTAGAGCATGATAACTAAGCAACTCGCAGTAAAGCGGGGTCGATTATTACGCCACGATTATGGAATGCTTCCAAGCGTGGCAGCCAAAGCTCTAGGACGGAATAGCTCAGGAATGGAAGCTCTCGGGGAACCCACCAGACGGAGGAAGAGGCCCTGGGGATTGGGAGGACAGGCTTTATCTGGTTGGTAACTAAGCTGCCATAGCTTGTGAGGGGCTGCTGAGCAAGTCATGAGTGAGCAAGGGTTCCATCATGTGTGGTGATGGCCACTTTTCTCGTACTCTCTTCAGCTGCAGCTATAAAGGTGTTGGTTGTCGCCGTCATTGAATGCTCCGATTTGTTTTTATAGACATGCCAATGCAAGGAATTGGAATTCGATCATCTCGAGTTTTCAACAGGAGTTCCCTCTTTGGACCACAGCAACAACAATCCATCAGATTCATCACATCTATCAAAGCATCATCGTTTAAACCATCCCTCACTCAAGTTCAGCCCCCACATCAAATCAGAATGGTACACAGACCAGACACTCTCACTGCTCTTCTCAGCTTGCTAACAGAGCTACAGGCAAGCACTGGTAAAGTTACTGACTGGGTCAAGCCCGGCGACACATCTGGCGAGTTCAAGCGTCAAGTCAGCTCATTCCGAGACTGGATCTCTCGCGATCCCAACGCCAAGTATCCTGCTGAGGCTGGCCGATATCACCTCTATGTGAGCTACGCATGCCCGTGGGCGTGCCGTACACTCATCGCCCGCAAACTTAAGGGTCTTGAGGACATCATCTCCTACTCAGTTGTGCATTGGCATCTTGGTGAGGGAGGCTGGCGATTTGTTTCCAAGGATGAGGACGTTCCCGGTGACAATGTGATTCCTGATCCCATCAAGGGTCATGAGGGGTTCACTCACTTGAAGGATGTGTACTTTGAGAGTGAGAAGAACTACGATGGTCGATATACTGTGCCAGTTCTGTTTGACAAGAAGACAAACCGAATTGTGAGCAATGAAAGCAGTGAAATTCTGCGAATGCTTGGTACTGAGGTGAGTTATTCAATGTGTGCTTTGACCTACGATTGCTAATCTTATCTAGTTTGACGACATGCTGGATGAGAAGTACAAGGCCATTCAGCTGTACCCTGAAGATCTTCAGAAGCAAATCGAGGAGGTCCATGAGTGGCAATACGGCGGCATCAACAATGGTGTTTACAAGTCCGGCTTCGCAACCACCAGTGAAGCATACGAGCGCAACGTCGTCGCCCTCTTTGAAGCTCTCGACCGCGCTGAGAAGCATCTCTCCGAGCAACAAGGCCCCTACTGGTTCGGCGACAAGATTAGCGAAGTCGATATTCGACTGTTCGTCACGATCATTCGCTTCGATCCCGTCTACGTGCAGCACTTCAAGTGCAACATCCGCGACATTCGCTCAGGATACCCAGCTCTGCACAAGTGGATGCGAAACCTGTACTGGAACGATCCCGCATTCAAGGATACCACGCAGTTTGAGCATATCAAGTGGCACTACACCAGGAGCCACACTCAGATCAACCCTTTCTCTATCACGCCTGTTGGACCTCTGCCGCATATTCTGCCGCTTGAGGAGGAGGTGACTGCTGCGCAGAAGAAATAGGAACAAATATTGTCAATATGGGATGGTTAGCTAAAATAAGAAATATCGAACATTGTATTATTTGTTGCAGAATATGTGCATGGTTTATTATGCAATCATGAGCCGAGTTTTATTGTTGATGAAACTGAGGTGAAGCCCAATGGCTGATTTGTTTCAAGGCGCACAGTACAGGTACCCGAGATTTTAGTGGAGGCAGTGGAACGACACGACTGAATTCCATCAAGTGGAGGCTCATTCTCAGTGCGTGCAGCGGTATCAGACAGTGCACTCCAGCCAGGTCTATCCACTGTTTCTCCTCATTCTCATCCACAAACAAATCAAATCAATCAATCAATCAATCAATCAATCAACAACAACATCTCAGTTTTCTTTTCAGCCGACGTTTACGAACTCAACGCTCACAAGACAATTTATTCAATTAAGATAAATGAGAATATTCTAGCATATTATACCTTCTTTGTTCCTATATACCTGCCCAGAAACAGGGTCTGACTTGTTCTATTGCCAACTGTCACTCACGCTAACAGCGCTAAGTGTCTCCCACTGGACACTCAAGCCCTCGCGCTCGCTGTTCTCTCTCGCCTCCTCCACTCTCTGTCGCCTCTCTCTCGTCTTTCTCGCCCGTTTTCGGTCTCTCCCTCTCGCAACCACGTCAAGCCACCGAAAACAATCCTCGATATCCGTACATCCCTAGCCCAACCCAATCCACCTCAACCATCTCCTGCGTCTTGCGCACCGTTGTACACTGTCACGCTTTCCGTTAAACCGCCCGCCTTCGACATCATTCCACTAAACCCTTGGACTTCTTTCAATACTGTACTTTGTACCAAGTCAATCAATATTTACCCGCTCGGCGAATCAATAATTACAATACATTCTCTCCCTCGCTGGGCCCTTGCTTGTTCTTGATTGGGGCTTTTCGACTCGGTAAAGTCCAGCTCTGGCTTGGCTCCACCTCTGGTTCGCCTTGTCCACCACCACCAGCAAAGCAAAGCACAGCACAGCACAGCACAACCACAAAGTGCACCACCACCACCTTAGGACGTCACCCTTCTCTGCCATCCACCAACTCGCTCGACCTGATCTCTTTTTCACGCTCTTGTTCACCAAAGTCCCCTACCTCGACCGTTACTACCGCTGCCTGAATTCACCTCACGATATTCACCCCGCGTACTCTCCTCACCTGACTCACCGTCCGAACGAATTGATCGTCCTACTCTCCGCACAACACTCTTTCCGCTATCGCAACTTCTCGCCACGTCGTCACCCCTGCTTGTTGCACCAACAACTAATAAATTTCCAAAAACCACACTCTGCCCGAACTCGAAGCTGCTGCCTTTCAAGAGAATACAATTCTCTAAAGGCTACCTCGATTGCGCTCGCACGTCCACCCTGGGACACTTCATACTTCTTTATACTATACCACCGATAACTCGAATGCGCTCATAGCGCCAACTTTTTCTTCATCATGGTAATCCGCTATGAGGCCAATTTCTTGATCTACTTACGGGAATCACCGTTATGTACCAAACCGCCAAGTCTCCCTCCAGCTGAAGACTGGATGGGGTGAGTAACAATGATTTCCTCAAGTCATATTCAAGTCTCCTGACCTAGATTAGACCACCACCTGAGCCAAGTCGCATACAAACAAAGGTTCCTGGTGACCGACCTCGATCCAACGACAACCCTCTGCTTGACCAGAGTAATCGCCGTCCCGGTGTCGAGAGACACGTCTCAAGGAATAGTGCCAGTTTGTCTCTCCTGTCCTTCGCTCCTAGGCTCTCCGTGTACTGACCGGCGCGCACCTATCCAGACCCTGAAGACCTCGTCTTTGCACCACCCCGAACAGCGTTTGCTTCAGCGCGAGGCAAACCATCGCTCGAAACGGACAAAACTGCCAAGGAGTCTGACGCTTCGGGGCGTTTCGGCAACTTTCGAAGTCGCAATGGAGATCTTGACGTTGACCGATTTCGCGATGGACGCAATAGCAATGGT
Organism: Fusarium oxysporum Fo47; assembly: GCF_013085055.1. Classification (NCBI taxonomy): domain Eukaryota; kingdom Fungi; phylum Ascomycota; class Sordariomycetes; order Hypocreales; family Nectriaceae; genus Fusarium; species Fusarium oxysporum. The sequence goes on along the minus strand of NC_072843.1, from coordinate 1,404,567 downwards.
CACCGCCGTCGTGAAGGTGAGAGCGAATCAGATGGTTGGAGTACTGTGAAGCCACGCAAGAGTTTTGGGCACGAGGGTGCTGAGCGTTTCCATGGACGTATGGGAGGCAACTTCCGAGATGACAAGCGACAGCCCAGAGAACGTGACGACGCTGCTCGGGATCGCCCTGCACGAAGCTTTGACACTTTCGCCAGAGACGGAGACGATGAGGGTAGATCTCGAAACGGAACGAACAGGAACAAAACTGAGCCGTGGTACAAGAACGAGTCTAACGCAGTCACCACTCCGGCTGTTGAAACTACTACCACCCCCGACAAGCGTGAACGAATTGATCGCGCGAAGAGCTGGAGAGACCGCGATGCGATCGCTGATACCCCTGATGATCGTCATAATAACAACAATAACAACAACAATCGCACCCACGATCGACGATGGGGGCGAGACCGCGATCAACGAGTCGAGCGTGAGCCTGAATGGCTAGATGAACCTCTTGAGGAGCATCCCGAAGCTCACACGCAGCAAGATTTCCAGAAGTGGATGGAAGAGATGAAGAAGGCCAAGGCTGGAATCCCTGCTGCTCCTGGTAAATCCGCGAATGTCGAGGCAGCTGAAGCCATCATCGAGGCTGAAAAGCCCCCTGTGCAATCTGCCCCAGCGGTTCAAGCTGGACCTGATAAGTTCTTCATGGCGTTTGGATCGAATGCTGGTCTGGATACTCCTCTCGCTGAAGAGACCAAGGAACCTGTCATCAAACCAAAGGCAGCTGGCAAATCTTCCAGGTTTACGTCTTTCTTTTCGCAACCCCAGGAGGAGCCTCGAGGCAAAACGGAACCTCCAACTCCTATGACGGGACCTCCTGTCAACAGTGGTATGCCTTTGCCTCTCCCCTTTGCTGGCGGCCCAGCTCCTCCAGCAGGCGGCGAAGATGAGCGACAAGCTTTCCAGCAACTGCTGGCAAAGCTACAGAAGCAGACGATGAGCGCTACACCACCAGGACTGCCCGCGTTTGCTGCCCCTCAAGGTACGCCGCCAAATGCTGGCAGGCCGAACGCCATTACCTCTCCCGAATCTCCTTTCCAGCAGTATGGACCTGATCGACGAATGGACGGTCCTATTGGCCGAGTCCCGCCTCAGCATGTTCAAGAGATTCTTGCACCTCGACCCCAGCCACAAGCTGCTCGCCCCGAGCAACTTCTTCAGGATCTCGTTGGCCAGCGCCAGCGAGCTCCCAGTCAAGGTTCTGGACGTCCTGATGCCGCTCGTAACAACAGTAACACTGAGTTCTTGATGAATCTCATGAGAGCACCTCCCGACGCCCAGCGCAATGAATTGTTGATGCGCATGGGCCCACAGCAGCAGAAGCCACCACAGATGCCTCAGGAGCCCGATTTCCCCAGAGACGATCGTGGTCCTCAACGCCAAATGCGCCAACCACCGCCTGGTTTTCCCATGGAAGAACGATTCCACAACCCTCCTGACGCTGATGTTCGACCCAACCAGCCTACACAGATCCTGCAACGCCCACCTCCACCTCCTGGTCTGGACCATCAGATGCCTCCCAGCTGGATGCCTGGTGGCCAAATGCCTCCTCCTCAGCAACGAGGTCCTATGATCCCTCCCCCAGGACTTCCTGCTGGTCTCGGTGGCCCTGGCGGCCCTGGACCCAACCGTAACATGCCCATGCCCCACATGTTTCCTCCCAACTTCCCTCCTGGCGTGATGCCTCCTCTCGAGGCCTTGGGTGGCCCTCCTCCTCGAAACATGCCTCCCCCTGCCTTCTACGGCGGCCTTCCTCCCGGATTCATTCCCCCTGGGCTCGGCGGCTTCAACGGCCCCCCCGGACCTGACTTCCCTGGTGGTCCCTTTGAAGGCCGCGGTATGCCACCGCCCGGTAACGGCCGTGGTGCCGCCTTCGGTAGACCTTAATTGCATCTCATACGAATACCGTGCTTCAACACATCGAATAAAACCCCCCTCGACCACAGAGTCTGTACCACTTTTGTACGGAATCAAATCAATCAGCCTGTCTGCAGAAACTTTTGAAAGTCAAAGCCTTACAATTAACAAAGGGGCTTCTTCCACTATTGTACGAATATCTACCGAAATCGACTCACCGCATCTTTTGAACGCATGCTTGGAATCAGGGTACGCCCTGTAGCTAGTAACTTGTTTTTTTTACGTGTCATTTTTGGGAAGCACGGCGATGGGGGGAAATCAAGGGATATAGGCATGATGGTTTAACTCGGTGAAAGTTAGGTAGTGAATTCAAATGGATTGGTTGATGGGCGATTTACCTGAGCTTCCTTCTTGTCTGGGTACACACTGGCGATGATCACGATGATTTCTGTTAATGTGATAATGAGGAGTAAATAGCAGTTACTTCAAAGTCATATTGAAACGAGAACAAAGAATTCACGACGTTTATACACTACAACTGATATATACAGATGAACGTCTCCCAACCATTCGAGTTACCAAGTTAAGTAATGCTTCCAACATAGATAGTAATCAATACACAAAAGACGGTAGAACAACGCCACGCTCCGTCGACGAATTCCACCATGTGCTTTACTGAGAAGCCACATTAGGCCGAAGGACCATCCAACTGACTTCTACTGGAGGCACTCCTTTCTGGCTCATGCGACGCATTTGTATTGTAATCTTCAGACGAAGTCGACGTTTCTGTAGTCTGTGATCGTCGAATGGCCCTCGGTTTCGGCGGAGAAGCTGAAGAGAGACCCCGGTTCCAAGAACCCTACTTCTTGATGCCAAGAAAGTTACGCTTCTTCTTTTCCTTGTGGAGCTTGGCTGGCTCCTCATGGTGTTGTTGAACACTGTGGTGCGATGTTGGCCGTGGTGCTGCGTTGTTACCGTGGTTATTATTAATCGACATGTTTGACATGGCAGCCGTTGGAGGCGCCATGCCAGGGCTAGGTCTTGAAGGAAGACCGCCGGGTCGGTTCGTGGGACCAGGCGGCAGTCCTTGCTGTGAGGGCTGTTGTGATGGTGCTGGGCGAGGAGGAGCTGGTCGCTCGAAGAGATGTCGTGGAGCGTGTCGCTTAGGTCGCTCCAGGGGCAAGTCAAGTTGACGCTTATCGCGACTGAGATCGCCCACTTGGCGAATAAATAACTGAGGAGTAATCATATGGGAAGTGACGAGAATGATATCTCGACTGCGCGCTTCACCGACTTCGTAGCATGATCGGCTCTCGCTGTATGTAGCACCTCCAGCCATGAAGACAATTAATCGCTGTCGATTCTCTGGTGGACGGCGTCCAGCTGCTGCCCAATTTGGTCGACCAGCACGAAGAGAACCTCCCTGTGCTAAGTGAAGCTCCTCATTGGGGTCCAGTGGTGGCTTCACGTAAGGGAAGTGAGTCTGATCTAACATGCCCCTTGCCAGATGGTCCACCATGTGTTTCATTGCTGGCTCGAATCGTGTTAATCCATATTCCTCGTTCAACTGTGTCGATTTTGGATCGATCGGGAATAGAGGCGCAGGAATCTGGCGCACGTCCTTGAGCGCATGTGTCATATGTCCACCAAGCTGCTCAAAGTTCACCACAACCTCGCGGTCAGACTGAGGGAGGGATGCGTGGGCCAAGAGTCGTTTGATGTCTTCGTCAATGACACCATCTCGGTAGAGAATGAATAATATTATGAGGCGCAGCCTGTCTGAAGGTGATACGGCCTCATCGTCCAACAGAGGTACAATCATTTCGAGAATGTTCTTCGGTCTCTTAAAGTCCTCGTCCAGTCCAGAGGCGAGTGTTTGCTCTATAGAGGCGATATCCATCAACTTGTGCTTCTGGAAAATGTTCATACATTCTTGCGCCATGGTCAGATGCAGCGAATATGCCTCCTTCATCTCCTGGAACTGCGGCAAGCCTGCCAACATATCTCTAATCGTATTAAGGTTGGTCGTGTCGGCATTCTCATTGGTGAAGTGGGGGTTTTGTTGGAGGAACTTTTGGAAATCGCCCATAAGTTTATCAATCGTGTCCTTCATGTGTCTGTGTCGATTGTCCACCCATATCTTGTCCTTATCTGTGAGCTCCATATCTTTCTCTTCGGCTTCCGGAGTTCCTTCGTTGATGGTCGTACGATAAGTGACCTTGTCGCCATCCTTGATCGGCAGGAGGTCGTGTGCCATGGCTTGGTAGGAGAACTCATGTACCAAAGGTGACATCAAATCCATCGATCGGTCTGTGATGACGAGTGTCGCCTGTGGCCGTGGTGAGGGTGGAGGGAAGCTAGTATCCCATTGCGCATACGCATCGAGCTCTTCCTGGACAAATCGAGCCAGGTGAGTGCAGAGGACGGCTGCTTCGTGGCGTGCGCTTTGCGGCTTGTAGTAACGAACTTTGGGGTATTCTCCGAGTGTAATACAAAGACCGGCGATCTAACTTCTTATCAACAAACGTCATCGGGGCGAAGCGTGCTGCCGCCGTACCTTTTGCGCTAGACTCTTCATGTGTGTTGGAACGATGGCGTTACAGGCTGGGTGGAAGAGCATGGGAAAGCTCCAGGGATCGCGAAGGGTAACTAGATGCGATTCTCGAGGCAGGAAATCGACGAACATGGTTTGGAAACCGGCGCGGAGCTGTCGGGCTCCAGGAAAGTCGTCGATCTTGCGTCGCAATGAGGGGTCGAGGAGGCCGGTCCAGACGAGGTAGTAGCTGCGATAACGTCGCATCTCGAAATCGGCGAGAAGGCATTCGACAGCGAAGGATTCGGGAGAAAGGATATAGATTGCGTCCATCTCAGGGTTCGGTTCGCGACGGTTCTCGATTCGCTCGATAGCTGGAGGAAACGCTGGTCAGTACCAGACACCAAGCTGGCAGTCAGATGGACCAACTGGCGATATTATTATTGAGAATGTCATCCTCCTTGACGACATTGTCAATGATCTTTTTGGAGTTCTCGTCAACGATCAGGCATTTCCACTATTGCATCAAAGACGTCAGTCAACTGTCGAGCTCAAAGCTTGGCTGGTAGCTTACATCGCCTCGAGTGATCTTCTTGATCTGCCCCAAGATAGCTGAAGTCAGCGCATTAGCAACGAACTATGTATAGTGTTTGTATCGTATATATCATACCATCATGCTGCTCTTGAATGACGGACAGCCCCATGGTGTACAGTAAAGGCGGGCTGCCCTGTCACGTCGTTGGGTATGGAGATATTGAGGGAGGCTGAGATAGTGTTTGACAATGAGAGAAGCGGTAGGATCCAGCCCAGAACCTTGAATTGAAGCGATACGGTGAGGCGCAGGGGTATCAAAGTTAAGTTAAAAGAAAAATGGTGCAATGTAAAGTGGCTAAAGTTGAGGTTTTGGGTGGTTTTGCTCAAGTATCGAGGACTCTAAGTTTGGTTTGGGCCCAAGTCAGGAGTTGAGGTGCTATGGTTTTCCATTTGGCGGGGTTTCATCATCCCAATGGAAGGCATGAAGAAGGTGGGTCCAGGTCTTGCAGTCGCTAGCGCCTGGTGGTTGGTTAGTGATGGTCGCTGTAAAGGTCCCTGAAGGAAGCCTACAGGACAGAGCATCAGCAGCATGACATAGGGAGCGGTGTATCAGCCTCAACTTCGATGAGGTCATCACAGATGCTTGAATTTTGAGTATATTTCGACTACATTTCTTGACCTTTTATGTAGAATAGAACTTGTGGATATTCTGCTGATGATCTCGATATATACATATCCGTATGTTTATCACTGTTTCGTTTATGCAACATGAAACACTTGGTGCATTCTGAAACTCTTGATATACCTCAGTGCTTAAGCTCAGTTGACTGGAAATAGCTCTCGAAATCAGAACTAATCGCGTTGGCATTGTGATACTCTGAGCCGAAATGTCCAGCTGTGATGGCTGCAGTATAGCCGAGTTGCCAAGTGTTGTTCTTCTGGGCGAATCTTCTGATCCGGCGGTGAGTCCTTGAGCAAGTCCTAGAATAGGCATCTCTTTAATCGCGTGATGGCCTGTGGTATCGAAGATAGGATACAATGCAGTCGGTGCCTCGAGTAATCTTTGTTCGTCTTTTCCCGTTGTCTCTCTATCATCATCCATCATCGCCTTTCCCTTTTAGATAGCTTTCCACATCAACTCTCCCATAAATCTCACCCTGTAGTCTCTCATGCCGTTGTCGTTCCTTAGCCGCCAGCTGCTTCGCTTCCTTTCTGTTTAATGGCTTGGGCTTCTCTTCCTTTTTCTTTTCTTGGATCTCTTTCGGTATCGTCGCTCCAATTCCAAGGGTATCTTCTTTTGCCACCACTTTGATAGGATATCGCATTCCCTCGCCCTCTCTTCCTAGACCTCGTCGGGCATCAGGGTCCCAACCTTGAGATTTTAGGGCTTTGAGGCCCATGCGCGAGCGATCAAGTGCTGATGGGGGGTGTGAATGTGCGAGTGAGACTTGGTGAGCGAAGGATGCTTCGTGAGGCTGTGAAGTGGATGAGATGGGGAGTTTGCAGTCTGGACATATTTCCTCTGGCTCTTCTTCTGAGGCTTTGGGGTCTTTGTCTTCGGCAGGTTTTAGAACGATGCTAGCATATAAATCGCCAATGGAAGTGTCTGTTGACTTGGCTGGTGTTATTGTGGTTGTAGTTCCAGCATCAGGATCTTGGGCGGGAACGAATTCGACCCTTTGTCGCTTCAGTCCCGCGCCGAAAGCCCGCTTGTAGTGTAAAGGAATGTCTTCTTCATCATGGCTCTCATCAGAGGCGTCTTCTCTATAGCGCTGCATGATGCTAGGGCTGTGGAGGCTCAGTTGTAGTTGTAAGTGATGCTTGAAGAAGGGAAGTTCTTCTAGAATGCAAGGTTGCCTAACCTAAATCATTTTGGTTCCTGAGGCTGGCTATTTGAACAGACTATTTCCAACACTACAACTGTAACTTTTGTGTCCTCTTCCCTAAACTTTCTAATTATTGAGAGTTTATAGTAGATTGTAATTTATACAGCAACCTCGTAATTCGGTATGTAGATGATAGCACTGCAATAATCCAATAATACGAATGCTATCAATGACCCAATAGAGCCCATTTTAGAGTCGGCCGACTTAGTCGGGAAACACTGAACATAATCAGTAGATTTTTCGTCACTCAACGTTCAATGCATTCTTGGTAAGGCAAGCCACACATATTCATAAGCGATGCATCATGCCGAAAACCGAGAAACAAGATATCCCATTCGGTGACGCCGATGCAGAACATGATGTGATTGCGACAATTACCTTGAATGGCTCTTCGTGAAACATGGGTTTTAGAGGACTCGCTATTCGGGTTTATCATAAGTCTTAACATGTCACTGGTGTTGTATTTTGTGCGTGTAGTGACATGGAGGAGTTGATCCGGAGGAAGGGACAAATGCTCATTGCTTCGTTTGTGAGAACCTGCATGTTTTATTATAGATATTTCACATTGTAAAGGCCTTCTCTTGGATGAAGTATAAGTAGATGGCCTTCCCTCCTTTACCAGAAACCCTCTTCCACTCAAGCCCATTACCCTTAATCAACTCTACCACTACCACTGAATACCAATATCCTTTCATACAACATTTCAGTTTTATCAAGATAACAATCATGGGTTCAGTCGAAGCAAACGGCCATCCTAAAGTCTTCATCAATGTCGGAGCCAAAAATGTTTGTCTCACCAATATCTTCACATTCATATCATTCACTAACACAATCACAGGTCCCCTTCTACACTCCTATCCAAGACCCTCCTGCAGGAACCCCATGGGATGTTCAACCCGAAGGCAGCCTATTCTCCCCCCTAAAACTACGAGGTCTAACGCTCCACAATCGTATCATCGTATCACCAATGTGCCAGTATGCAACCCCTCACATGCCACTACCAAATACCTAACAAACATTACAGATACTCTGCTAAGGATGGCTACATGACCCCATGGCACAAACAGCACCTCGGAAGTTTCGCCGCACGTGGCCCTGGACTCATCATCACGGAAGTAAATGCCGTGTCACCAGAGGGACGAATCAGCCCTCAAGATGCCGGTATCTGGGAAGATGGACAGCTTGAGCCTCTGAAAGAGATTGTGGATTTCGTTCATAGCCAGGGTGCAAGAATTGCTATTCAGATGGGTCATGCGGGAAGAAAAGCGAGTACTGTTGTGCCCTGGCTGGATCGCAAGAACACAGCTGTCAAAGAGGTAGGATACTCAGCACTACATGGAAGTGATCCGTGACTGATTACTTACAGGCTGGTGGCTGGCCTGACGAAGTGGTTGCACCAAGTGCAATTCCCTACAGTCCAGAGTCTCTAACTCCCAGGGAGATGACAAGCGATGACATTGCCAGATTCAAGCAAGATTGGGTTGCTGCTGTGAAAAGGGCACTCAAGGCTGGCTTTGATGTAAGACCTCCAGACAGTACATGTGAATTGATAGACACTGACTTCGTTAGGCCATCGAAATCCACGCTGCACATGGATATCTCCTAAACGCATTCCTCTCCCCAGCCTCAAACCAACGAACAGATCAATACGGAGGATCTTTCGAAAATCGCATTCGTATCCTTCTCGAGATTGTTCAACTCACTCGCGATATCGTCCCCGAGGACTTTCCCCTTCTTGTCCGCATGCCAGGAACAGATTACCTCGAGTTTGATTCATCTTTGCCTCAGTGGCACATCGAAGAAGCCGCAAAGCTCGGACAAATCCTCGCCGCAAACGGTATTGATCTGATTGATATCTCAGGCGGTGGTTTGGATAGTCGTCAGAAGATCACTTCTGCCCCCGGGTATCAAGTCCCGTATGCTTCTGCCGTGAAGAAAGCTGTCAAAGATACCGGAGTTGCTGTGACTTCAGTGGGGATGATCACCTCTGGAAAGCAAGCTCAGGGTTATCTGAGTGATGGCTCTGTAGACGCTGTGTTGGTGGGACGAGGGTTCCTCAAGGACCCCAATCTTGTCTGGCACTGGGCGGATGAGCTGGATGTTGACATCCACGTCGCTTCTCAATGTAAGTCTCCAACATATGCGACCTGAGACACCATGCTGACGATGATATAGATGGATGGGGTTTCGGAATGACCCGTACTCACCGACATAGAAAGCACTAAACAGAGCGTACACTATGCGGCCTCTCCTGTTCCTTTCATTCATATAGACAACTTCGATATAGACGATAAATAGAGATCAGTATGAATCAATACAACTGCTCAACAAAATGTCTTGTTTATGCTTGACATCTTTCTATGGATTTCATAAACCTGAACAATTCATACAATTCTCATAGCGTGTTTCAATACATCATAACTCATGATATCCAGATTGTCCCCAACCTTACGCAGCATTGCTGCGAGCCCGACGCGTAGCCCTTATCTTTTGCTGCGCCCTGGCCCTCTGTAACATCTCATCATCCATGCCCTGACGCCATGAGCAATCGGAAGCAAATTCACATGTTCTACACTTGAATGCTTCCTCTATATCGACGCCTCTTGCATCGCGTTTACCTTTCCACCAATCCATATAGTTAGCAAGATAGGTCTCCAGAGCTTGTCTCGAAACAGGAAAGTCGTGAAGATCGATTTCACGACCATCGCTGCGGTGGACGTATTGAACTCGAAGCATGTGTCCAAGAGAGTGTTCGCCCTGAGGGAAGGTGAGCTCTATCTCATGCTCGACAAGAGGAACGAGTTCGCGTAGAGTTCGATACTGCAACAGATCTGGTCCAGCTGAAGAAGAGCTCTGGAAACTCGAGGAAGGATGTTCTTGGGTGAATTCTGTTTCTGTTTCTGATGCATCCACAAAAATCTCATCATGCAGGCTGCCGACTTGTGCGATGAAAGTGTCTGAGAAGGTGTCATCTGGATCAAGTCCGTACCGTCGAAAGACCTTGAGGAAATCCAGTTTTCCAGCAGCCATACTAGACAAGAACTGATGATACAAAAGCAATTGAATCTTTGCAGGTCGTATTTGAGCGTTGGAAACAGGAGAAAATGATCCGCGAGTCTTGACGTCTGCAAGATAAATCTTTGGCCCCGAGTCATTCTTATGATTCGTGTTTTTCGGCGGAAAGTAGTCGGTCACCGAGGATTGTCGTCCGGTCGTGTCAGACTCTTGACTAGAGAGTTCTGCTTCAAATTCAGGATTGGGGTTCTCGTAGCTCACGCTATCGATGACTCCATTGACGAGGTTCCCATCAATCATGCCCCATACTTCGAGTTCACGAGTGAGTCCCGTGTCCCGCAAGGTTCTGAGTCCTTGAACTAGATTCCACAGTTTGAGTCCAAATGCATCTTCCTTGGTCATGATGTCAATTTGAACTGTAGTGTGGACTTCATCCTCAAGCTTTTTGTGAACTTTGGTTCCTTGCTTCATGGCTGCTGTTCTGGTTCTTCGACCTCCAGGTAAGCGGGTGAGAGTATACCAGTACTGCAACTCGCACCAAGCACCAGACGTAAGATCGGTCACGGTCAGTGGTCTCTTAGGATATGACCTGAACCGCTGCAGAGGTGAGCGGCCATCGTCATACGGATCAGCCTCATTTGCCTCAGTTGCTGGTGTTGGAGAAACACTTGGTTTTGATTCTGGAGGTGGCTTTGGTTTCAAATCTTTCAAGGCTTTGCTCACTAATCTCTTTGGTCAGTTAGTGCTGAAGCCTCTTGAGGGTATCATCACGTACAATCCGGGTAGAGTACGTTCTCGATTGAGGATAAAGCTGGTGGCGGCGTTGGCAGGCCAGAAGACGTGTCGAGTTGATGAAAAGCCTTGCCTCTGTACAGACTATTCGTGGACTCTGTTTGAAGGCGGTCCACGCCAGAAGTTGATGTGCCGCCAGCGACATTTTGAGGGTGTAGACTATCGTGTCTCTCAGGAACAGAGTCTATAGCTGCGATCTCTGCGTTATTCGGGACGTTGTTATTTTCAGCAGACAACTGAAGGAGCAATTCTTCCTCCTCGGCAGAGAAATCATAGCCAAACTCGTTATCGCTATCCAACGTCATCGCAGCCGCTCTCGTTCAAGGCGATGAATCATTGTTTTAGGGAATGGATGCGGCGGGGAAAATGGCACTTGCAGCTAAATTTAGCAAGGGTTTTGATGATGAATGACGAGGATGAGTTTTGGCGTCTGTCTCTAGGTAGAAGAGGGAAGACGCGAGCGAGTACACGGGGTCACGTGGGGTGTTGGCAAGAAGCAAAAGTGATACGCAACTGCCTAAGAATACCTTAGGCAGGATACCTCGATAGGGTATTGGTATTGTGATTAATTGATGTTCGCAGATGAATCAGTTGAGTCCAAGACATACAATATTCTTGGGCTAATCTGCATGTGGAGACAATACTAACTATAGCCATGTCTCTATTGCAAACAGACATGCCCGCGTTCGGCTCTCACTCGTCTAACAACCGAAATAGAATAGATATTTGGCTGCCTTCTCGAGTAACAATAGTCAACATAAAACTCGAGTTCTCAGCCTTGAACCTAATTTTATTACAATAGTCCTACAGCTGAAAGTGCCTTGAAACGACTAAGAAACGACCTAGATTCTGCACTGCCCTATTGGCTTGGGCGCTGCCTACAACAACCCTGCCCTGTCCTAGGTAAACTATCGTTTAGGCTTCCAAGTCCTTGACCTCGTACAAGGCAGCAGCCAGATACAAAGCCTTCGCATATTCCCAGATCTAGATCAAAGGCTTCATAATAATTTGTCACTCTTTCGGAACTCAATCGTCCCGCTCCGTTCCACAATGTCCAACGTCCTCCGAAGCCGTCGCCCCACAACCGGCCCCGATGCCGGGAAGGCCTCCGGAGTGCCTAAAAGAACATCGCCTCAGCGGACATTCATGTCCCTACCAACAGAAATACATCTCGCCATATCCGATTTCCTCATCTACCCAGATGCACTATCGTTGAAACACACCAACGCCTATTTCTATAGCCTTGTCGATACTGGTATCAACCTCAAAGTGGAATGGCTAGTGGAACGACGGAGCCTCCATCTAGAATGCCCCAATGACCGGCGATGCGACCTCGGTAGTGATCTGCGTTTCTGCCGCGGGAGTGTACCGTAAGTCAATATACTCTGATGTTATTGAAATGAATCATCGACTAATTGTTATAGTCTACTCATGCAACGAAGACGAGAACATGTGGAATGTGAATCTCGACCAGGCCTTGGCTGTCTTGTTTACGGGACAAAGACATGCTCCCATCGCTCATTGCTGAGTAGAACACTACCACGTTGGATGCAAATCAAACTCACCATTGAAATTTGGTGGATTTTGCTAGCCCTTGTACCCATTTTCTCTTGCTGGGTGTGGCTAGCTGAGTTACCATGGGGACTTGTATTTGGATCTTGAGTTTCGGTATTTGATTTCTAGCGATTGCTTCAGCAGATCGTCGAGAGTTTGTTCATTTGTTGGTCTGAAGGCATAATTATGTAATACTAATATTGTAAAATAAGGAACGGACTTCGGGGGTAATAATGGTTGGAGGCATGAACTGAGCTCTTGCCCACTTCTGGGTAAGCATTTATACTCTGGCAGTATGAATAAGAGAAATTTGCTACCTATAAATACCAGATCGTGTACTTGTGATAAGCTCAAGGCCAATGCGTGTAGAGGATAGGATATCGAACCATTTCACTGTGAGATCACAATTCGGGACCAGGGACACCTGGTGGGAGGCACTATATGAGTCAATTCCATTGCTCAGTTCAACTTCACTGTTGCAACAAAGCCAAGTTGGCGAACAATGAAGACTATCTGCCTACGTAGTAAAAGCGAGTGAATGTTTAAGAGAAGAAGACGCTGAGCGAATATCTCCCCAGCCCTCTCCAAATTTGTGTTAGAACTCGCAGTAGTTTAAAGAAGCTCATCATGGAGCTTGGATAGAAGGGTACTGATGTTTTCTAGGCGCCCAAGGACGCTTTTTCTTGTCGAAATTCAAGACTGTAAAGGCCGGTAACGACAGGCGTGCAACATTGTGCTGGTCGAAATTCAAGCGTAACGTGAAAGAAATATTCAGCTACAGGGCTTCTGGTCGAAGATAAATGTGAGTCAACAGAAGCTGTGCTGTTACAAAGTTGATTCTCAATATCCTAGCTAGATCTTCGACCAACGCAGAAGCACAGCCGCAAGAATGACCGGCAAAACGCTCACTAGTTCTCCAAGACCCGCATACTCTGGTGGAATTCTGGCATTGACGAAAGCACCAGCAGCGAGAAGAACGGCAAAAGTGTTGTACACAAAGCTCCAGCAGAAGTTGAACTTGATGCGGTTGACAGACTTTCGACTCGCGTCTATCGTAGTGATAATACCACTTAGAGCGGGACGCATAAGAACGACGTCTGCTGCGGACTGTGCTACATCTGTGCCTTCGTTCATGTGAACACCGATGGTGGCTTGGGCGAGTGCTACTGCATCGTTTGTACCGTCGCCACAGAAGACGACAACTGGTTTCTTGCGATTAGTGGAGGTACCGAGGAGAGTTTGGATATAGTCCCTCTTTCCAGATGGTGAAGTTCTTGAGCGGACATTGTCTCGTGGGATGTTCAACTTGGATGCCAGGCTTTGAACAGCTATATCATCATCGCCAGAAACAACATGAACTGAAATGCCTCGAATATGCAGGGCTTCAACCGTTGCAAAGGCATCCTTTCGAGGTTCGTCTTGAAGACTGTACACAGCTTGCAACTTGTCGTTGATTATGAAACAAAAGACGGTATGACCCTGAGAAAGCATAGGCTGAACAAGATGATCATCTGAGAGATTAAGCCAGGTAGAGTTTCCAGCTTTCAGTTTTTGTCCTTTTACGACCGCTTCGACACCTTTGCCGGTCAAACTCTTGGGATCATCCACAACCGAAGGTTCAATGCCAATACCCTTGAGGTAGCCCGTCACAGCCATGGAGACTGGATGACGACTGTTCTCGATCAGACCCAAAAGGAGAGGAAGAGTACTTTCATCAATACACTCATTTGCAACGACAGAAAGCTTTCCCTGAGTCAAAGTCCCAGTCTTGTCAAAAACAACGTGGGATGTCTTATGAGCAACTTCGATAGCATCTGCAGACTTGAAGATGATACCTCTTTCTGCTGCGACTCCACTCATGATCACTATGACCATTGGAACTGCCAGGCCGATCGCACAGGGACAGGATACGATAAGAACAGCGATGGCGTAGGTGATTGCCTCTGTAGTTGCCTTAGAACCACCATAACCACGGACTGTTATGCCGATCGCAACCCAAATAACAAAAGTAATAATAGTCAACGCAACAACCACGGGGACGAAATATGAGGCCACTCGGTCTGCTAGATCCTGCAACTTGGGCTTTGAAAGCTTGGCTTCATCAACCATCGCAGCAATCGCGTTGATGGTGTTGTCACTAGGCAGGCGGTTGAGGCGAACTGTCATGACTCCTGGGCCATTGATGGAACCTGCAATGACAACACTTTTGAAATGCTTCTCCACGGATTTCGACTCGCCTGTAAGCATCGATTCATCGACCTCAGACGACCCACTCATGACTGTTCCATCTGTCGGGATCCTAGTATCTGGTAGAACCTTGAAGACATCGCCGTACTGAAGAAGTCTGGCGTCTATCTCCCGCTCTGTGTCGGCCTTCTCGTCAACCAGAATGGCAGTCGAGGACTGGAGTGATCGGATAGAGATGGACTCAACTGCCTTCTGGCGGGCAAGGGCCGCAACCCATCGTCCGACCATGATCAACGTAACTAGCAGAGTAGAAGTTTCGAAGAACTGGCCAGTCGAAAGCGGTTTGCCAGCAATGAGGTAGCCGAATGAAACAACCGAAAAGACGTAGGCTGCACTTGTGCTCAAAACAATCAACAAGTCCATCTCAATGACTCTAGAAAAGACTAAAGCCTTGATGGCTTTGGGGTAGAAAGGCCCAGCAACTACAACCTGAACAATGGTGGCCAAGGCCAGGGAAGCCGAAGAGTATGCGACCTCTTTCTCGCGAAGCGGAGCCCAAGCCATGACCAGAACAGGAATTGTCAGAACAGCAGACAAGAGAGTAGTGTAGCCAACATGGCGAACATGTTTACTACCTGCTTCAAGTGACGAATCACCACGAGGAGGAGCAAGTTTAACTGGAGGGTCCCAAGATCTTTCAGCAAGGTCTCGCGCTCCGACGATCTTGGGATCGAATGAGACTCGAACAGCATCTTTGTCGACAAGACTCATATCCAGAACTCCTTCAGGCCATGTTTGGCCAATAAACTCAGACGTACTGCCATTCACGATGAATTCCAAGCTAGATCCCTTCGTCTGAAGTCTTTCACATTTGAACTCAGTGGTTCGTTCAAGATGCTTGATAACCTCATCAACTGAACCAAGCCTCAGATCCATGTTGAACTCGGCACGCGAGAGAACGAGACTGGTCTTCAGATCATTGACAGCTGGGACTGTAGCGAGAGTTCTGTTGAGCTTAGTCTCACAGCCAGTACATGTCATGCCGGAGATGCTAAGAACCACATGCTCTTTTCCTGTTGCCTGATTCTCTATATCTTCGGGATTTTGAGTTGTTTCGACCTTCATTCCCTTATCGGGCGGCGCAGAAACGCAACAAGCATCCGCCGGAGAGTCTCGACAGGTGACAGATGGAGCCTTCTCGCAGCAAGAATCGGCACAGCTGTCGGAAGATTTGGTGACAATTTTCTCAGCTGGCGTGCAGCGGGAACTTACACAGGTGGACTTGGGCAGCTCCTTGACGATCGCCGCTATTTCCTCGTCACAGCAGGACTTGGTGCAGTTGCTCTTTTCAACTTCAGCCATCAACCTATTCTTAGCAGTAGAGGGTTCTGTGGGCTGACTGGTGCAGCATTTATCGGGACACCCGTCGTTTTCAGCAGCTTTCCTGGAAAGTTCACCATTGCTGCAGCATTTGCTGACACAACTCTTTTCAGTGGGTTGAACCTTGGGTGCAGCCTTCTTGGAACAACATCCACCAGAACAGCCGTCCTTGTCCTTGTCTTTGACCGGCTTAGGTTCAGGACAGTTGGATTTGCCGTTATCCACCGAACAGCATGAGCTGATACACTTCTTAGGGGTTGCTTCTTGGTCGGGTTTAACAACGGAACAGCACGACTTAGTGCAGCTCTCCTTGACAGAGGGCTGTTTGGCGGACCTGGTACTCTCATTGGAACCATTTCGCAAGCGAAGACGGTTCTGCGCAGCCTTTTCTTTCGTAACAGAGCCGGTGCTGCAGCAAGAGTCCGTTGATGTGCGGATCAGAGAGCGGGAAGACGACTTCTTGGAGCATTGCTTGGCGATAGCAGAGCGGCCCTTGGTCTCACAGCAAGACTCTTGACCCAGAGCAATGAGAGCGCGGCAGATACATCCGAGTGCCTTCAGAGTTGCACCATAGCGGTCGAGAGCAGATAGACTGTGCTTGCTGCATGCCTTGCCGTCGGCTGCGCCATTGCAGCTGGAGCTAGAGCTGCCGCAACCCGTTGCATCCGCTGCAAAGTGTTAGCAATGTGCCGCTAGCAGTGCTTTTCAGTATCCGGAACTTACGCTTGTGAGAAGCACTCAGCTCGCACTCTCGTATGGCGATCCGGTCAATGCAAGAAGCATTGCAGCATGGGCTTGTTTTTCCGCGGCAGCATTCCGGTGCGTCATCCTTGTTCGGCTCCTCACAGCTACCAGAAGCACAGCAATCATCAGCCGGTTCTTTGTTCACTGGCTCTTCATCCTTAACTCCAGTCGCAGCGTCATCTCCATCGCAGCAAGCATCCTTGCAACTTCCGATACCGCTTGGAGGAGGTGTCTCAGCGGTGACCGACTCCGCAGCTGATGCTGGAGGGCCACAGCAGTCGCATCCCATGATTCAGTTAAATATCGAGTGTTGATTTCTTGTTTGCTGTTGCTAGTTGTTCTGTTATTAGGAAGTTCAGGCGTTAGGCCGCTAACCAAATCCCATCTTATAAGGCCCTGATCCAATCGATTTATCCGTTACAGTCGATCCGTAGCGGGGTCTTAAAAAGTGGACCTTGTAGTCACGTGACTAGGCCGCTTTGTACCTCTTGTCTTGACGTTTGTGATCCTATCCGGGCGACTATCTATCCGTTAAAATTTGGTGCCGTATCGACTAAATTTTTGACTTACATAAGGCAGACTTATCTCTTCAAGGCGTAGCGTGACAAAGATACATCTGAAAAGCCCCGTAAAAACGACCCTAACTAGCCCGGTACTTTGACCTGATGGAATTACCTAAAAAGGTAGGCCCGCAAGCGACTTTTGGTGCTGTTACGGATCGACTGTAACGGATAAATCGATTGGATCAGGGCCTTTAGCTTATATGCGACCTTGTGTAGATAGAGCGCACGTGAATAGCTCCTTAGATGAGCAGCCAGATAAACATGAGACACTACTGATACCCGGTAAATGTTTCGGAATACTACTCTGTCCACAACTTAATGATCCAGATAGTTATTCCCGAAAGTCGATACATTTTGTTAGTCAATGTAAACTCTATGCTTCTCTACGAGGACAAAGACAAACTATGGATATACCTATTAGTCTAATACACGAACAAAGCACCCTCCTATTTGAATTCCTGCCAGCAGGTGATATCATACCCCTTGTCTGAGGTAAAAGAATGCACTTAGGCTTCTTGCATGCTTTCAGACCGTATGTGTTAACATCTATTGGTGGAACGTCTCTACACTACATTTATCGCCTGTTATACAGAGCAGCACGTAGCTACCTACCTAGTAGTTGATGAATTAGAAAAACAAAGGACATGCAATTACCTAAGCCGCTTCATGTAACTTATATAGAAACGATGGAATGATTCTAGCATCTTGCGAATTCCAACCTTCTCGACAATCCATATGTCCCAGATCTCAGCATCAGGAACAGCTGCCTGTAGACCCCCCCTTTCGGTATTGCAGCATCGAAAGAATTCAGGGCCCAGTCTCTCTACATAGATACAGGAGGGCTCAAGTCGACAATGAGCTGCCGTACTATAGATATAACGGTCAAGTTGCAAAGGTAAAGGAGGCACCCCGACATCGATCTCTTGGACCACGACACTGATAAAGGAGTTCCGACTAGAATTGCGGTCAAAAACAGGTCAGGCCAACCTTTCTTCGTTTGCAATTAATGTTATGGATATTGCATGATTGTAAGTTATGGATAGTCCACACATATCTCCATTGCAGTACTAACG
Source organism: Fusarium oxysporum Fo47 (assembly GCF_013085055.1). Classification (NCBI taxonomy): domain Eukaryota; kingdom Fungi; phylum Ascomycota; class Sordariomycetes; order Hypocreales; family Nectriaceae; genus Fusarium; species Fusarium oxysporum. Next base: position 1,386,410 of record NC_072843.1, on the reverse strand, counting down.
ATTTGGAGTCAGATTCCTATTCCGAGACGGTTCTCATATCGCTATGGCCCTGATAATTGCCGGCTTCATGCGATTTGAGCTCGATGCTCAGAACAATTCATTTCACTAGCTCTTTTGAGGCTTCTGAATATATGCAGTTTCTTCCAAAACGCCGGACTTTCAGTTCTTTGACCGACGTCGGGTGTGGTCACGTCCAAGCTTCCTACAATTATTCAACGCCTAGGCCTCCCACCTGGAAAGATTCGACTATTAGTATACAAATGGGGGTTCAACTTATGAGAATTGGGTTCTCTAACCTTCTCGACCTCCCCTAACTAGTGGGCGACTTTGCAACACTGATTCGACCATATCAAACAAGAGACCAATGAGATAGTAGCCAGGGCCAATGAACAGCCCAGAAACCATGTACACCTCTAGAACGACGTCCAGGTCGACTTGTTCACCTATGTAGACTGTTTCACCGGATCACAGTTAGAGGAACTCAAAAACCATGCATTGTGTGTTCTACTCAACACTTCACAATCATTACATTCAAACAACGGCATCAACTGATCCGGGCAACATGTATCGGAACAGAATATCAGTTTATTGGGTTCCCGCGAAACCTGGCGCTACAATTCAGTAACACCATCACAATGGCATCGTTCGAGAGTTGCTTCATGGAACAGAATTTACACAATCAATGTCTTCACACGAACTGGGACGGCTTAGAGAGCTGTGGATGATTTCAATTTGAGGTACAAATAGCCACGATATCTCCTTATCTATTCAATCATCACCAAACACCATTTACTTCCTACACCTGTCTTGCACAGCAAAGCTCTCCACAACCTCTCGCAACACCTCTCGCAGCATTTTCACCGCCACAGTACTCTATTCCCAACTCTCTGTCTCTCAGAGATCAATAAAAACCCTACCTATGCTCTCACATTAACTTAAGTTCTAACATCATGTCCTCAACCCAGAACCCTTTCGAGGACCCCATCCACGGTGCACCTGCCACCGGTATTCGCGGCATGCTCCGGGGCTTGTCAGTACGCCAACAGGAGAAGAGCCAAGAAAAGAAGGCGGCGAGACTGAGAACGCAAAATTGGACACTCCCGGATTCTGGGGAGTGTAAGAGTTGGGGTCTGGAGGAAATCCAGCAGGAATATGAAATCCTGCTTAAGAAGTACAAGGAGACTACCCGAGACCAGAACTATCTGGTCAACGCGAGCATCAGCAACAAGAAGGCGATATCCAATGCTGGCAATGTGGCCAATCAGTGCCGCGAATGGGTTAACGACTGTAAGAAGACCTTACAGTCTCTGGAGGAGGCTCTACGCCTCATCATCAACAAGAAGGAGGCACAGGCGGCAATTGCGCAAGCCTGCAAGCATCCAGTGCCAGACAATGTTCACCTGGCCATGAAGGAGATCAGTGACGCCGATAAGCGCATTGCTGCTCTTCAGGCCCAGATTCGAGGCTACGCCGACGCTCTGCGTCAGTGGCTCGACAAGGAGCCTGGCTTTTAAGTCACTCCTCCTTGCGCGCTGGGTTTCTTGAAGTTGAGGAGTTTTCGTGCTGACATCCAATTTGGATGATCAGTCCTTCGTCACTTGATATGGCTGGACCCAATCAAGGAAAGCTAGAAAATGGAGAAGCTGATGACTCTTCAGGAGTCTGAAGTTTGGACCTTTTGAGTACTGGGGGGTTTTGACATTAAAAACAGACAAATATATATAAAAAAAAAAAAATGATAAGCAGGTAAAAACCAATTCAACTTCATAACTTGTCCCATTTTTATACCTATGACGAACAAATAAAACGTGAAATGTTGCTATAGCATGTCTAATTCTTTCCGCCATCTTTTAACTCCCGCTTGATCCTGGTAACAGTACCCGCACCACCATATGTCATTGCTGTGTAGATCATGGCTACACTCGCGCCAGCGTTGAGAATGTTGCGTGCCTGCTCGCCATTGGTGATGCCTCCTGTAGCAAAGATGACCTTCTGTGGCGATCCAGCTGTTGCCGCGAAAGAGCGCGAGTCTAACAACTTGCGGTATCGTCGAACAAGGTCGAGTGTTCGGCTGTACATAGCAGGTCCTGAGTAGCCACCCGTCTCCATGAGGTTCTTTTGCTCCTGAGCAGTGAGCTTAATACCCTCGGGAACAACACCATCTCGTCTCTTAGTTGTGTTGCCCACGATGACTCCGTCAACACCACTTCGGTGAACAGCCTCAACGATACCCTCCATCTGAGTATCCTCATCCTCATCAGGTGACACCTTGACCATGACCTTGGGCCTTTGCTTTCGGTCAGTCTTGGCAGCTTCGTCAACTACAGCGCTGAGAAGCCGGGTCAGGGGCTCGGTAGCCTGAAGGTCACGCAGACCAGGTGTGTTAGGGCTGCTGACATTGACAACCAGAATATCAGCGTAGCGAGCTAGTCTTCGCACACAGTATACATAGTCATCGGCAATAGCCTTCTCATCCCGCTCGTCCGTCTCCTTGTTCTTGGCGATCTGAACAGCCAAAAGACGGCCCTTGCGCAGACTTCCAGGCGGAACATTGGCCTCTCCATTGAGAACATCCTTCTCAGTCACACCAAGAGATCGGGCGAATCGTCGAAGTCTATCCCTAAGTCGAATAGCCATGTCGTCGGCTCCGCGAGAGTTCAGACCATATCGGTTCACCATGCCATCAAGGCTACGAACACGGAAAACTCGAGGCTTTGGGTTGCCCTCTTGAGGAAGAGGAGTGCAGCCGCCAACCTCGACAATACCAGCTCCAAGCTCAAATAGCACATCTGGGATCTCAGCATCCTTGTCAAGACCAGCAGAGATGCCAATTGGGTTCGACACTTCAGTTCCAAATACATTGACGGCGAGTTCAGGAGAGTCGAGGGTCGTATCACGCTCTCGAGGGTGAAGGTTAAACTCATAAGTCACCTTCATCGCTGTGGTGCCGGCATGATGAGCGTCCTCAGCGTCGGGGAAAGCCCAGCGAATGAATGGAGGAACGACCCAACGGTGGAAGAAAGCGCGGGTATCGGTAGCGTAGAGGTATGAGCCGTATAGAGCAACAGCACCAACAGTGCCATAGAGAGCAAGCTTGAGAGCAGCTCCGTCACCAGCCGAAGAGGAAGATGATGCGTTGCGGCGCTGGACGAGCTGTGACCTAGGAATGGCAGGACGAGCGGAAGAAGCAATTCGGGTGCCGGAGACGGCAGCTCGTGATCTGAAGAGAGCGGCAGACATGGCTGGGAAGTGATGCTGGGCCGGGCCAGCTCCCAATGGTTTCACGGGTCGCGATAGTGTTGTTCGGGTGAAGCTTCAAAACGCATCCACAAATTGCCGACCCTTGGTTGTAGAGCACAGTATCAGACAGTGTGATGCACAGTACACAGCAAGATATAAGGCGCATCAGCGCCTGGAGTGCCAACTCTGAGATATATACCTGTTTCTTATTCATTTCTGTCTCGTGATTTAAGGAGCTTCACTTTTCAGTTACCAGTGGCAATTCAGAATATTGCACTTCTTTACCTTATTACGCCGATAACGCTCGTCGTAGACTGGAATTGAGTTCTCATCTAGATAATCTCGACATGTTCTGTGGCACGATGAACTACCAGAATTAGAATAAAACCACCGAAAATGCGCATTGAGTTTCGAAGTTTCCATTTTCATGAATAGTTTGCGATTGTATCGAATGATGATCACCCGAGGTGGTGGATTCAAGAAGCAGGATGCTGCCACAACTCGAATACCAGTATCTAAAGAATTCGACTCATGTAAATGGTTTCACCGGTTCTCGGCAAAACGACGAATTTTCGCCGTCTCTATTGACATCGATCATAGGTCAGATCTAAATATATGTCACTGATGGCTTCATGATACCGCTGCCATCGAAGATCCACATTCGTAATTGGCCGTTGGTGTTGCCGATGATCATTGATCCATCGGAGCTGTGTCGGGACGGAACCGCACAATTCGGAGGGCGAAGTTAATCCGTCTCCACTCTTTCGGCCGTCTCTTACACCGGAGCTCAATACTAGTCAAGCCGTCTTTTGTTACAGAGCCGAGACTGTAGCCATCATAGCTTCGGTGTATTCGGGCACCGGCCACTGATCTGCTTTATAATAGACACAATCTCATCGCAATTATTACAGATCGTGATGGCTGGCTTTTTCGTTGGAAATTACTATATAACAGGTTTGATAGATCACCCTCATTAGATATTTCATTCATCAGTTTATACTATTATAACCAGTATCTCATCATTTCATTACTGCTTCATCCTCTGCATCAGAAGTAGGCAACTTAAACATATCAAAATGTCACGAACGATTCTCATATCTGGAGCAACCGGAAAACAAGGCGGTGCTGTTCTTGACCGACTCGTCAAGCAGAATGCCGATGTGGAGATTCTCGCTGTCAGCAGAAACCCCAATTCTCCTTCAGCCCAGAAGCTCCTCAAGAAATCATCCAACATCAAGCTTGTACAAGGAGACTTATCTGACGCCACCACGATCTTCAAAAATGCCAGTGAAGTTACAAAACAACCTATCTGGGGAGTTTTCAGTGTTCAGGTAAGTACGCCCCCTTATTGATGGGCAGAATTGAGATGCTAACATGATCTTGTCACTAGTCCCCTATGGGTCAAGGAGATGGCGCTGAAGTAGCCCAAGGAAAGGGTCTTGTCGATGCTGCATTGGATGCTGGGGTCAAGTTCTTTGTCTACACTTCAGTTGACCGACACGGCGAAGACTCTCTGCACAACCCAACTCAAGTTCCTCACTTTATTACAAAGCACGAGATTGAGAAGCACTTGATTTCCCGTACCACTGGTACTGATATGCAATGGTTCATCATTCGACCTGTGGCCTTCATGGAGAACTTGACGGATAATTTCCTAGGAAGGTCCTTCGTCACAGCATGGAAGCTGGTTGTCAAGAATAAACCTCTTCAACTCGCCACAGTGACCGATGTGGGCGTCGCTGGCGCACAAGCTTTCCTTAAGCCTGAGAAATACGCGGGTCGCGCCGTGTCACTTGCAGGTGACGAACTGATGCTCGAGGAATTTGAAAGAATCTTCAAGGAGAAGACGGGCCGCGATCTTCCATACACCTATAGTCTTGTTGTTTACCCAATAATGGCGATGGTCAAGGAGTTGGGTTATATGTTCAAGTGGTTCAAAGACCAGGGTTTCGGTGCGAATTTGAAGGCGTTAAGAAAGGAGTACCCCGAGTTGATGACATTCGGAACTTGGCTTGAGACAGAAAGCGACTTTGCTCGCAAATAGTTGAGATGGTTGTCAGGGTGGTCTGTCTGAGTCCCGTTTCCTTGCATATTATGAGGCTGAAGATACAGTCGTAATTGTCATTAGGGTTGTAATAATAGTGGTGTTCATCTTCGAGGTCTTATCCGATGATCTTGAGAATGTGATATCCAGGATATCTGTTTACCAGCACCCTCAAGAGCATGAACTCTGTTGACAGGAATATAGACGCTGCGTAGCGAGTAATGGAATATCTAGTGGCGTCTCTTGTAATTTGACCTAGGATGTATTGTAAGTGTCGGTATAGCCAGAAAAGAGCCTTGGTATCCAACCTTGTTCATGGAACGAGATGTGATACCGCATTGCTTCATTTCCTTGACAATTTCATTCGCCAAGGCATTAGCAACGAGATTTGTATTACCAAAAGCAACCAAGATCTTGAGTATGAAGTCTAGATTCTGCCCATGTTCTCCATCAGGGTCTGTCGGAGATGTGCTTGCCATAAATACTAGAGCAGCCATATATGCAGCAAAACAAATAAGGGGGTTAGTAAAAGTCGCACCAAGATCGGGTATCATTCTAAAAATGGTGAGTATCTCTTCCGCTGCTGGAAGCAACCGATCTTGAGATAGTCGGATCAGGTAACTCGGTAGCCCCTGTAAATTCGACTTCATCCTCCACAAAGCTGCTCGATGAAGGCAGATAGTGGCCGTTTGTAACATGACGTTGACAAAAATGGCGTTGTGAGTCCTGTAGTTGGCAGGAAGACACAGATTCTTTGGCAGCATCAATAACATGAACTTGAGATCATTGTCAATGCTTTTATGTCTCTGCCAGTACAGGTCTCCTTTGAAGTCCTGAGACTCTTGATCCTGGCTGTTATTCGTTCCAGTATGTTCTATAGTGCGGTGGAAGATGTGTGCTGCAAGCACTGCTCCCGCAAATGTAGAGTGTGGTTCAGACTCGAGTAATTGGTCTCCTAGGAAGCGCGTGTGCTCTTCCTGACCGTTCGTATAAGCTTCCTCTGAGGCTGGAAGTCGAGTTCCGATCTTAAAAATCATTCAACGGTATGTTCGAAAGGTTTTGATGGGAAACTTACATTCTGGTCATATATAAGCGCCGGCCATCCAGTCGTAGCACAAGTAAACCGATCATAGCAGAATATGGTCCACCATGTGCGACGTCGTTCTTCAACTTCTATCCAGTCAACATGTTGGCCCCTATCCGGTCTGGTTATGTCAACTTGATGCAGGTTTAGCATCTGTGCAGCTCTAATGGCAGAACAAAGTGTTATAGAAGCCTTTGAAAACATAGAGTGCTCGGCTTCGAAGCACGATATTAGAGCCCGAGCTTGTACATGTCCTAGAGATATTGAGCTTTCACTGAGGTCCTGTGTTCTTTGCTCAGCAAGTGTCTTGAATGGATACAGCCGTCACATACACCTAAATCGTCACTTTGAAGATATTTTATGGCACGCTTGTAGAATATCATGCCCAGGTGGCGGTAGGCGTCGGATGTCTCAGCGGCAGAGGCCATGACGATGTATTGAAGACACATTGGAGGCTTCATATGGTCCGGCAGGAAGAGGGGTGCCATGAATCTCTGGCGATGTAGCAGGGGTGTTACCTGATGGATTCTGGCGAAGTATATGTTCATTCTGGTCCAGTTGTTACTAAAGCCGAACGACGGGTTGTAGTGTATGCGAGGGCGTGATACAGTGTTTCGATGAGTTCCCGAGGAGGTGTCTCCTCATATAGGCCCAACCTAACGAGGGCATCTTCATCTTGACTAGTCGGCGTGTTGCCAACAGTCGCAATAGAGTTGCACCTGTACTGGCTGCCATCGGTGAAGGATGCCCTTGTCTCTTGCGAACTCTGTAGCAATCTCTCCAGGCATCCTATCGTAACTGAGTTAGCTATTATTCTGCTAGTGAGCAGTGACACCACATACCGAGCCTAGCCTCCAATTCTTTTGCCTGGCCACGGCTTTTGCTTTGGTACGGTTGCCTTGATAGGGAATAAACGCAATCATAGCTTTGCTTGCTGCATCGGCTGCAGGAGGGTCTTGTACGGTCACACTTCAGTTTGCTTTTCCGACAAAGGAGACAGCTAAAAGGGGCAAGAGGTGCCACATTTGCTTCTGCTTCATTCACTTCATTGGAGTTATTGATTCTCGCGTCCATTTTTGGGTATTGTTTGTGAATCGAAGGAGTATAGGACCGATGTTGAAAGAGGGAGATTTGGTAGTGAGATAGAATAGTGGAGAAGGGGGAACAGTACTCCTAATATCAAGCTCCATGCTAACTTCCCAGCTGCACTAAAAGACCAAGGATGGAACAAAAAGCAAACCTTCTTCGACTTAGAATCAGATTTTATTGCATACTACTCGTATTTTGTTCCAAGTAATTGGCTAAATATAAGTGTTATCGTCTGCTGGCGAGATCGTCATCGATTATTTTCCCCCGCCATGGAAGACATAATCATTATCACAAGTAACATTAATGATTTAGAGATGATTTTAGTGAGTCCTAAGCAAACACCAAGTTTGATTCTATAGCTAGAAGTCTGTCCGAACCACCTGATGTCGCTGTGTTTTCTATGCCTCTGTCTCTGTCTACACCCTGTGTGATGATTTCCCAAGCTCCAAGTCGGGTCAAAATCAAGAGCGAGCGCTTAGCTAGTTCTCCTTCACAATGAGGGAGACCTCGCACTTGCCAGGCTCAAGAACGTGTGGAGAGTCGTTGTACTCGCGGGCCGGGATTCGGAGAACGACCTCAACCTGATCCTCGGCAGCAAGAACCTTGAAGGTCTGGATGCGGCAGGTGAATCGAGGGTGGTAGAGGCGGTCGTAGCCATCCTCGGTGGTGCGGCAGTGCTTGTCCTATATCTTATCAGCATGGACAGCAGTAAAGAGAAGAGAGTGACTTACAAAGGCGTAGCAGAGCTCCTCGCGGCAAGAGTTGAGTCGGGCAGCACGCCCATCGGTGAGACCGAGAGCATTTTTCGCGGCGACGATGTCCTTAACAACCGCCATCATGACGTCCTTGAGGTTAGAGGTCTCGTTGATGTAGTCCTTTAACTCGAGTCAGTTCTGCTGCGTACAAGGTTGTTTGTGTGGTTAGGAATACCTTCAGGGTCTGGGCGCCAGGGTGCTTCTCCTGCTTGAGGCGCTCGAGGAGCTGAATGATTGTGTCTCGGTTTGCAGACATCTTGAAGTTTGATCGGATCGACAAACTGTTGCTGAAATGGATGTGTCGGTGTCGATGTCGATATCGATGGTGATGTTGACTGGGTCAAAATTTAGAGAATGCCACCGAGCCTGGCGTTTTATACCAGTAATTTCCAGGCCCAACTCCAGCAATTCAAACAGCCAAAAACCATGATTCAATTATCGATCCCAATGTCAATACCAACGAGTGGGGGCTTTTCGTTTGAGTCCTCCTTTCACCACTGACAGCAATGTCAAGTCGTTGGAAAGAAGAATAAGAAGAATTGTGTAAGTAAGTTTGTACAGAAAAGAATGTGATAATCATCAACGACAATAACTCCTCAAGGAGCAGCTGGCTTGGCCGTATTATTGTCCGTTATCTCACCCAAACCCCTTGACTCCTGACGCCCTGGACTCTCAGGAGAAATAGGCCACGATTGACTCCGTGTCGAGAACGACGAGTCCCTATCATTATCAGATGGACTCACGGGTCCGACGTGTGTCACGCTGCTTGACTTTGTCGTCTCTGCTGCACCAAGCTCTGGCGTTCTCATACATCCACGAAGTTCCTCCGCATGAGGTCGATCGCCCTCCATCTCGTACAAGCCCTTGCTAGCGTAGTATCCTTCTTGAGAAGCGTTGGCCTTCTCTATCTCGACAATTCTCAGCTGCTCCTCGACTGAGCGTCTTCGTTTCCTCTCACGCAGCCAGAGGAAGACGGCAATACCGATAAGGATAACACCAATTGCAACACCAACGCCCACTCCGGCTTTTCCTCCTGGTGATAGACCGCTGTGAGTAGGTGTCACTGCGTCTGCTTCGTCAGATGCTTGTGCTTGCTCGGAATCGCCAGTCTCAGTTGGTGCAAGGCTCGTCCAGGTAGATTCTTCCGCGGCGGCTGTCTCTTCAGATGATGCAGTAGTGGCGACTGTTGTCGAGACCTTGAGTGTTGTCGACGCTGCTGAAGCTGTAGATAATACAGCAGTTGAGAATGATGTTGGTTCGGTAGCAGTTCCGTAAGGTTCCCAGTATTGTTCGCAGATCTTCCAGTAACTATTCTCATATTCTAACCTATGTTAGTGATGGATTCGCATGCCGAGCCGACAACTACATACCGAACTCGTCATCTTCAGTACACTTCTTTTTCGTCTTCCTTTCCTTATTTGAGAGACATTGCTCCAATGTATCAACGATGGTCTGATGATGCGGCTTATAGCACCAGCAGTCGTAGTCGTCCTTGGCACAGCCAGTAGTAGCAACACTGATGTCGAAGCATCCGCTAATACATTCCGGAATAGCCTCGTAGAGAGACTTTGCGTTCTTGTTGGCCATTGTAGGAAGGGCTTATGACAATCGATCGATATATAACTTCAAGTGGGTGTAATTCAAGTGGATAGACCTGCGCTTGCGCAAACTCGAATGCAAAGACCGAAGACTGACAGAGACAGAGACAGACGCAAAGACACGAAGGAACAAGCTAGCAAAGCTCAGACACGAGAGTTCCAGGAAAGAGAATCCCTAAATAAGGATTCAAAGTTGATTTAAGGCGATCAAGACTCCATCTGGACACGAAGGATCCCCTGGATCTCCATCTCACTCCATATAAGCCATTGGTTCATCCCGCGTGCTGTTCAATGCGCTGTATCGTCCTCAAACAGCTAATGCTGGGAGTAAACCTCTTAAAGCTAGGGCCATGGCTAGGCTGATAGGACCGTGTACGCTTCAAACATCTCTCCCGTCAGCGCTACAGATGAGAATGGATCGGAGGATCTGTTTCCTGGTAAAAAAGCGAGCCCGTAATTTCAGGATCAGACTTAATTCTTAAGGCGAGCCAGGGGCATTTAGCCTTAAAAACTGGGGACCTGCGGCATTTGGTTAAACCGTTAAAGTGGCGAAAGGGAATTTTAGACGCGAGAATTTGTAAGAACGCGAAAAGCATGTGTTAGTCAGTTTGAGTTAACGTTGTGAATAGTGATATATAATAATAAGCCACATGGTTACATGTGTTAGTCAACAAGAGGCCTCGACTCGCGAGACTCGGCCTCGGAACACAAATTACGAGATAAGCGACAATGCCAAGTAAATTCTGCCACTCACAAATCTAGAACGGCCCTATCGTCAGTGAAACCGGCTGTGATTGGTCAGGAAAGGTCATTTCCCCCACCAGTTGGGCTCTACACATCGCCTTATCGGACCTTGACGGGCGGAATAAAATCAACCATTTCCTTCTAGAAAATAATGATGAGGACAGAATCTCACCTCTTGCCATCGACATCATCAACTTTTACGTCAAAATAAGTACGATAGAGCCCAGAGAAATGTCGTGGTACCCGAAAAACGTGTATCCGGAAGGCTCGGGAATTGACTCAAAGACAATCGAGAATATCGTCGTCCAGGACATTATCAAGAACGATTTGACCCGAAGCGAGCAGCTTGATCTCGCAACAGCTCTAACAGTTATGCTTGTGGCGGAGGCAGCTGAGGAAACCACAACAAGTGTATGTATCGACTTTTCCTCTCATTTACCAGGGTGAGACTGACGTTCATAGTATGAATATGATGAAGAGGGTGAAGAGAATGAGAGAATAAATGAAGAGGAAGAAGAAGACGACGAAGAGGGGGAGGAGGAAGAGGAAGATGAGGAGTATGGAGATGTTTATGATTCAACGGAGGACGGCTTATATGATGCATTTGACGACGTGAGCTCATATGGTTCTCTGCGGTTTCTTGTCCTCGACATGCCAGTTGAGAATGCGGAACCAGAGCCCATCACCAGGAAGCGAGCTTTGTCACACGAAGAAACGCCATGCCCTCCCTCAAGGAACCCGGCCAAGCGACAGAAGATAGATACATCCGGAGTATCAGAACCCCCCAAACCACAAGCTTCAGAAACGAAGGATCCGGTGGCGTCTCCTTCAGCCCGACCTGAGTGGCAAAAATACGGCGGAAAGGAAATACCCAAATCACTTATCCCTAGAATCGTCCGGTCAGCTCTCCTAGGCACTCCTCTGCACGCACTTCATCCCGAGGCACAGTCGTTTCTCATGGCAATCAATTTCGACCTCCCCGGCTCCAAGGAACTGGCATGCGCCGTCATCGACATGGGCCTCAGATTCTCCAAGACAGCCACGAGGAGTGAGTACAGCATTGTATTCAAGGAACTGGTCGAAAGCCAAGGCCGGATCATGGTGTACAACAGTGCTCATAACAACTTCGAGCAGCAGCATATGCTTTTCTGGAACAAGGTTAAGAAACATACCGGCAAGCCTGTTCCTCCTGAGCGATTAGTGGAGCATCAGGCGAGAAAAAGGAGACAAATAGCTGAGATGTACGCCAGAAATAGGGCCAGACATGCAGAGGAAAACGCGAAGAAATTAGCTCTTCAAAAGAAGTTGAAAGAGCAATTTGCTAAGAAGATGAGCGAAGGGGAGGCCAAGAAGCTACCTCTGGATGAGAGAGTTAAGAAGTGGCTGAAAGAGATTGTCCCGGTTCAGAAGAAATAGCACGATATGGCATGGCATGATATGGATAGCAAGAGATGGGAACTTCAGCCTTCAGTGGAATGGGTTGCATCATGGCATTTATGAATACAAGATCGAGATACCCCCTTTACATAATAGGAAACGGCATAGTTGTATGTATTATGGATTAACTTAGCATAAGCCACATGATATTCTTTAAGCCTTGACGCCACGCAGATGCAGCTTAAACGGTCCGTCAAGCTGCATGACAGCACGCTATAGTCGTGAGTCTGATGACAGAGACATGACTAGATGGTACTATAATCGCCCGAAGTCTTGAATATCTGCCCACTATAAGAGCGGTCAACTAAAAAGGATTCCTACCTTCTTGTAGTTCTACAAAACTACGGCATGTATCATTAGCCCTAGTTCGTGTTCGTATCAAGCGAGCATCGCTTGATTAGCATTAATGGAACTTTGGAACTCAAATGCTTCCTCGGGGCATCCAGCCGGTCGATTTGTCGACCCACCTGCAAATTGAGACATTGAAACTTATCGATTCGCTGTCGATCACTGGGCAAAAAAATAACATTCTCTGAAACACCACATGTGCAGTTGGTGTGTGGAGTCGAAACAGGCTGAGTCGTGTGTGCATGCAGCGTCGTCCCGAGACAGAAATAGCTGCGGAGAGTCCCATTTTGCTGGCTGTGAGAGACTCAAGGCCAGACATCAATGCAGTGGGAGAGATGGGTGCTGTGGTCCGGAGGGTTCGGGAGACATTGACATGGTTGATGAATAGTGCTGATCACATCTTTTGACGATATAAACTCCAACGGACACGGATCTTACATAGCACGATAGTCCATAGGATGAGATAGATTTCAGTGAGTGTCATAGTTTGAGCATCGAAAGCTGAAAGAACCCCAGACCTTGGGTCTAGATTCTACCGAACGACCACCCAAGGGGAGGCAAGAAAACTTGGGACCTGTATTCCAAGTGACAAAAAGAACTGAGTAAATCGGGTATAGATTTTAGGGGAGCTTAGGTTAGGTATTTTTGACACTTTGGTTCAACGTCAGAGGTTTTCTTGCTCCCTGGGGCCACCCCACGTTGGCGGATGCGCTTGAGTAGAGTCCGCCTTGGCCTAACAGTTTTAAAGCCACCATCAGCTCAGTAAGAACATTCGTTATTCAGCGGTCAAGCTCAGTACAGCTGACAGTGTTGTTCTACAGAGCGTGCGGGTGAGTAGAAGCGGTCAACTTGATCAATCTAAGAGGAAGAATCTTCAACTTTTAGACTCCGTCTCCAACGGAATGGGTTTTGGC